>NC_082664.1:6877500-7502500 GCF_025265405.1 Mesoplodon densirostris | reverse complement strand
CCTGACCAAGGTCTCATAAAAGCCTCCTCCCAAGAGGAAAACGAATAATTGACACTAGGAGTAAATCAGCTCCTGAAATTGGGAAGGTCAGAGACAGGGGTGACCCTTACTCTGACCTATAATTAGGGCTGTCAGTTAGGGGAAGGTGAGGTCAGGGCAGTGGGACATGCATGTTCTGGGAAAACCTCTCCCTGTAAGGAGAGAAGCCAGAAGCTCACGTGAGTCACCTCTGATGTTCCCAGTTACCATCAGGAGTGGGGCTAGGCAGGGCCATCCCAGCTCGGAGCCCGGAAGACTGGATGTGCCCAGACAGGCTGCCCGCCTTCACCTTATAGGTGTGGCTTGGTCAAGGCCAACTTCAGGGGCAGAGGTGATGTGATTCTGAAGGAGTGGCCTTCTTTTTGGGTCACCTCCCAGATCACAAGAGAGAAGCTGGGTCATCCCTTACCCCTTACCTCCACTTCTGTCCCCCACTTCCCAAAGTGTATCAGTCATTTACATTTGATGACCCATCTCCTTATTTCTGGATACTGGCCAGATGTGCTGAAGAAGGCATGTAAAACAAACAAAACAACAATTAAAAAAATAAATCCTGACATGCAGTGGGTGAAGACTAAGACGAAGAGTGAAATAAAATCACTGTGAGAGAAGACTGAGAGTAGATTGGTAAAATAAATACAGAAGAAAAGACAGCGATAGATGTCAGAAGGTCCTTCACAATTTTTAAGATGAACTTAGAAATCTAGCTTCCTAGCAACTAAAGCAAAGGAGGAAACACAGCCAGTTATAAGATCTATAGTATTCAGAGAGGAAAAATGTAAAAAGTTACTCAGAATTCAAGTCTAAGATAAATTTCTCCAGGATGTTCTCATAAAAAGAATACAACATACGGGCTTGACAGTGTCCCCAGTGGCAATCCCACAATAAGACAATTTTTCAATATCTCTATCCCAGGTGGAGGTTAGAACACCAAAGTTCACTTCCATTAAAGACCTTCTATGAGGTGCAAAAGCCACAGAATCCTTGCTGGTCTGCGCTTGTTTCATCTTGAATAAAATCGGAGCCCTGAGTATGTTTGTAGACCATTTGAGATACTTCTGCTGCACAGAATCACCAGAATATGTGAAAGAAATTTGTGGCAAAGCTGAAATTTAGCATGTTTAGGAGCAATGGGAGAAAGCCTCTGAGACTTCAAGGTCAGAGTATAAAAAGGAAAGCAATGGGCTTCCCTGGTGGCGCAGTGGTTGAGAGTCCAGCTGCCAATGCAGGGGACATGGGTTCGTGCCCCAGTCTGGGAGGATCCCACATGCCGCGCAGCGGCTGGCCCCGTGAGCCATGGCCACTGAGCCTGTGCGTCCGGAGCCTGTGCTCCGCAACGGGAGAGGCCACAACAGTGAGAGCCCTGTGTACCCTAATGAAGAATCCCAGTCCCACATAATATTAGCAAGCCCTCACACTGGTACAATGTTTTACAGTCTGGCTGCAATGCTGTCCAATAGAACTTTCTACAATGATGGAAGTGTTCTATATCTCTCCTGTCCAATCTGGCAGCCACATGTGACTACTGAGCACTTGAAATGCAGCCAGTGGGATGGAGGAACTGAATTTCTAATTTTATTTAATTTTAACTTATTTAAACTTAAGTTTAAAGAACCACATGTGGCTGGTGGCTACCATATTGAATGATGCAGGCGGCCCATTCCCTTTCTTCATTGCACTGTCATAACATCCCATTCCCGAATGGACAGCGTTTAGTCTTCTCTCCAATCAAAGCTGAGCACACAGTACATGTGGAAACCATATGGAGGACTTCCCCTGAGGGTTGCCGGGAGTGGGTGTAAGAGTAGGGGTCCTGGGGCCACCAGAGCTGGGCTCAAAACTTGACCTTTGACATGGAACACCATTTCTCCAAGCCTCGGTTTTCTCATTTCTTAAATGAAGAAAATAATCAAATCTCCTGAAAGCACCTGGGGATTTGGTAATAAATGGACAGCCACACAGATTCACAGCTATGCATGTGTGAACACAGAGAAACAAGTTTAAATGAATGGCCACCATAGTGAGAAGAGAGGTACCCCAGACAAGGAGCCATCAGGGTCTCTGGCCTTGTCTTCTCTTTCCTAACGTCAAGAAGACAGTAACATTTACTTGTGAATGTTTTGTAAAAAAGGCTATTAAAAAAAAAAAAAAACTACCCAGCATACATTTGTTTAATTTTTCTGCCCCACATACTAAGTATCACTGGGGGCTGGAATCAATCATTCTTCTTTTCATTTGTTCATTCTTTTATTCGTTCAGTGAATATTTACCAGTCCCCAACATGTTCCTGTCCCCTGGAGTCCATCATTCAGGAGGGGTGTCCCCAGGACTGCTTTTCACCTCTCTGACAGGAAGGGCTTCCCTCCCACCTAGCTCACACCCCTAGAAGCATCCAATCCAAACCACCGAATCTACATGGCTCCATATTACTGAAGCAATACTTTCTGAAAAGCACTGGGGGTAGAAACACCTTGATCAATCCCACCTGAAATAATAGATGTTTCTCTCCTTATCAAAACTCAAGCATCTCTGAAAGGCAATATTTTGCAACGTGTTTAGTGTTCAATGCATAACAGATACTAAATAGATCTAAAAAACCAGTGGTGGGGAGAAACAGTCCAGATGCCTCTCAGGAGAAACTTGTACTTCAAGATGCCTGCTTTGCCCTCTCCTAGAATATGGGGCTCGTCCTATTGGCTGAACACCTGACATTATGGATGCTTAAAAACTCTCAAGCCTAATTGCATATCTCCTCTATTTCTAAGTCACATGGAGGCCCCTGATTACCTATAGGAGAAAATAGAAACTCTTCCATGACATTCAAGTCCCTCTGCTCAGCAAATTCAGAGCCATTTCCTTCTCTTCACTCCATCTCCATTCTACCCACCTCCCTGAGTTCCCAGGAATGCGTGGCTACCCTGGTCTATCCTAGCTCTCCATCCTCTCTGGCCTTTCCCTCCCACAGGCTCCTCCTCCCAGACAAAGCCTCATGCCACCTTCTCTGTTAAGTCCTGAGTCACTTGGTCTGAGCCAGTCACGCGGGGTTCACTTCCAATTCTGCACGTGCAACACTCAATTGTGATGATCAATTTCCTGACCAGAGTCTCCCCACAGGATGTGTTTATATTTCATTTTTTTCTTTATTAAAAATAAACATGTGCAAAGGCCTGAAATAGCTTGAAAATTGTTAGCTTGTGACTTGCCTTATAACACAGAGAGCCACCTGTTACCTCCAGCCTCACCTGAGCAATCCACCTTATCTACCTTATCAATTAGCACTTATTGTGTCAATTTTCTACTCCCATCTAAATTCCAAACCCCTTGAGGGGAGGGATGCTGCCTGACACAGCTTTCACCGTCCACAGGGTGCTTTGCAGGAAATTGAGCCATGGACATTTTTTTCCGATGCACTGATTAATTGACTTCATTCCCTCTACATGAAATATCAGAACAGAGAGAAGCCCTAATTTCTAACTATCTGCCAGGCATAGATCTTTGTACTAATAACCTGATATATGTATTATCAGGTATGATCTCATTGCTTCAGTAGAAGGCAGGCATTAACCCCACTTTAAAGATAAGAAAATTAAGGTGCACCAAAGAGGAGGCATCCATGTGTCACACATCAGCATACAACCCATGTCTGTTTAATTCCAAAAAGCACTTTTCTGCCACTCCTACTACTGGCTCTCAGCACACAAAAGCCAACATTTTTCCCAAGGACTTTGTTTGAAAAGATATGTTCCAGTTAAGCAACCTCTGAAAATGCAAACGCAGAATGAGTCAGGTACCTCCCCTGTGATTAGAGTTTGTGACTGCACAAAGCCAGGAGACTCCTCCTTTTCCAGAGTGGCTGAGCTGATAGCTTTGGTAAACGAGAGAAAACGTCTCCCTTCAAAATGCTGAAAGGCAAATCAAACCCATTTGGGATGATTCCAATTCAGAGACTCTTTAGAGAGACATTCTCTCCACCAGCCAGAGCATGTCGTAGAGACACATAGAGAAGACATGACCGGCACCCACCTGGCTGGTCAGTTGAGGTTTGTCCCTCGAGAGGGTAGGACCTGGAACCACTGCAGCTCAAAGGGAATCTGTGAGCTTCTACTTGGGATCAACAAGCACCGCCTCCAGGAGCCCTACCCTATTGCCTCTCAGAGCAGCCACATTAAAGCAGAACTGGCTCCAAAGAGCAAGCAAGGAATCCTGGGTCCTGCCCCAAGGGCTGTAATCACTGTGTGGCTTTGGGCCAGTCACTTAAACTCTCTGGACCTCTATGCTACTAACAATAAAACCTGCACATGGTTAAGTGGGGAAGGAGAGCCCTAAGCCCTCTTCCAGCTCTGGTGGGGGACTTTGTGGCTTTTTTTTTTTTTTTTTTTTTTTTGGCAAATTCTTCCTCCTGTATACCCAGGAAGAGAAGGCAAAGGCTCATTTTTTTGTGTTCATTTATCACTGTTTTTGTGAAATAATAATGGCAAACACTTCCAAGTGCTTTATACCTGCTAACTCATTTACTCTTCACAACAGGCTTATGGAGTAAGTATCATGGGGAAACCGAACATGGGACAGTCAAGCATCTTGCCCAAGGTCACACAGTAAGTCTAGGATCTGGGATTTGAACCCGGGTCTGTATGGCTTCAGAGAACTTGCTCTTTACCACTACATCAGTGATTCCCAAGCTTATCTGCACCTGAGAATCACCTGGGGAATCTGTGACAGTTTCCAAAACTAAGGCCACACCCCAGACCAATTAATTCACCATGTTCGGGGGGAGGGGGTGGGGGCCCAGGCATCAGTGTCTATGGAAGTGCCCCAGGCGATCCCAATGTGCAAAGTTTGGGGACCACTGCACCAACCTCTAGAGTCTCCCTCTATGCTAGTGTGTGAGAGATGACATTACCAAATAAGAGAGGGAGAAGCTTTTGAAAACAGCAGACTCCAGTTTGCATCCTGTCTCTGTCACTTGCTGGATGTGTGTACCTTCACAGTAAAGCAAATTGTTCCAAGTCTGTCCCCCACACAGCCCCAGCCCCATGCTCTTTGCTCCTTTATTAGCTCAGAGATCTTGAATGTCACCCAATATTTCTGAGGCCCACTTTAAAGAACAGACTCGTAATTGCCAAGAGGGGGGTGGGGGAGGGATAGATTGGGAGTTTGGGGTTAGTAGATAGAAACTATTCCATATAGAATGGATGGACAACAAGGTCCTACTGTATAGCACAGGGAACTATATTCAATAACCTGGGATAAACCATAATAGAAAAGAATATAAAAAGAATGTATATATATATATATTTATATATATATATGTATAAATGAGTCACTTTGCTATACAGCAGAAATTAACACAACAATGTTAATCAACTATACTTCAATTTAAAAAATATAAAATGGCTTTCTAATACATATCCATCAGCATAAAGGAAGGCAAAAGAAACAAAGTATGTGAAAGCATAGTAACACCTTAAAAAATAAAGGGTGTTGGATTGAATATGGCACTTCACCCCAACAGTCTCAGATAAACACTCAGTTCAGACCACATACACATCCAGCTCAGAGAGCTCAAACATACACCCATTTACATAGCCAGTTCAGACAATGCACATACACACGCGTACGCACAGAACAATGGCATGAAGATCCATCTGTTTCCGTTTCTACACTAAAAATGAAACCTTCTCTAACAATTTAATTTTCATTTGCATTTTATAGAGAAATCATCACACTCTCTTCTTGTCTTTGTTGCTTGATAGTTGTCTTTATTTAAGTTCAGAGAAGAAAAGGCGACATCAGCTGAAGATGTTTTCCTAGCTAGACTGACAGTGGGTAGTGAGGACTTTTCTCATAAATTTGAAAAATAAAAGTGTTTTCATTTTCTGGTTGCTGTTATAACCTTGCGAGAGTTAGAAATGAGAGTCTATTTTCTAACTGAAATTGTTTCCCTCAATCACAGGCTCACTCTTCACACTTTTTGGCTATTATTGTAGAGTTGCTAATGAATGCTGACCTTCTCCTAGCACTCACAATAATGCATTCTTTTAAATACGACAGGGATGTCTTAAATTCCACAGGGGGTTTCAAATAAGAGGATAATGTTTGTTTTACTTGGGTGGCACCATTCATTAAAATTGTCTTTTTACCAATAAAGCTCACGGAGTAGTCCTTGTCCAGGTTTAATATTTTTATCACTGCAAGATGCCAGCATATTGTCATTCACTATTATAGTGGCTCCTGGCTCCCTCTCTACTGGTCACTTCACCCTGAAGAATCATTCTTTTAACAACCTTTTGAATACATCCCCAAGTCTAAAGCCTCCATCCTGCTAAGTGATCATCTCTATCTCTTAAGCTTCTCTTGTCTCTACAGTTTCAATGACTCTCTGTCTGATCCCCTGTCCTACAGCTCCAATCTATCCTCCCTCTGCCACCAGAATTATCTTTTCAAGCACAGACCCAACATCATCCTTCTGATTGAAGACCTCTTTTGGCTCTCCACTGTACACAAGCAAAATCACTGTACATAGACCCCTTAGGGACCTCACTCTCCTTCAAGTCCCCACCAGGCTCCTTGAGCTCCAGACAACAAACCTTTTCAACATTCTCTGAGAATGCTGTGCTCTTTCACTTTCTGATGACTTGGTTGCTATAGTTTATTTGTCTATATTGAGAAAGGAGGAGCAGAAATTCCTTTTTGAGCAGTTATTATGCACATGGTATTACTGATGGGTACTCTGTATATATCATCCCTTGCCTACCCTCCTCACTTCTATGTGTCCCTCAAAATGAAATGTGAGTACCCCTACCTAGTAAAGCTTCCCTAGATGTTCTAAGGAGTACTTTTCTCTCCTCCCTGCCCACCATACCTTGAGCTATATGATAGCACTGTGTATTAAGTCAGGCTTCTTAGCTTCAGAGCCTGAATGGACATTCTTTTGCAAGTAGTATAGTGAGGGAAAACTCCCAGGTAAAAGCTATAAAGATAGTGCCAGGGAAGAGGATGTGGTTTCAGCTGAAGCCCAGTCTTAGCCCGATCTCATGGGGAGCTCTGGAGCATGAACTGTCCTGCCATGAAGTCAGGGGCAAGGCTTTTATGCCCCCTCTCAACCATTCAGTGGCTACAGGCCATGTCCTTATTGACAAGGGAGGGGGGGTGTCTAACCTCCTAGGTATCACTGGGCAAGGCAACTCCATGGGCCATGATCATTTCCTGGAGAAGCATGAAGCTGTAGGCTCTTAGCAGCCAGAACTCATGGCAGATGAGGGATGGATGTGCCAGTCTGGTAGAAGGGACCTGGTGCTTCTTTTTTTTTTGCACTGGTCTCTTCCATAGACCTGTAAGACCCTTGAAGGTAGTGAATGTGTCTTCTTCATGTTAAATCTCAAGAGTCTAGCACAATATTCTTGACACGTAGAAGGAACTACATTGTATTAAATGAATGACCCATCTATGGACTACCTACACTTACCAGAGAATGGTTCTTTGTTCTAGGAACTTAATAAGCTATTAAGCATGGTTCATAGACTTCCAGAAGTTTGTCTTCTACTTGGGGAGATGGGGAATACACATGCTGAGAGCTACCATCACAACTCTGCCTGTGGTTGTGTTAAAAGGACCTGCACAGTATTGAGTTCCAACCATGTATTAGGCACTGTGTCAGCTGTCACATGAGATATATTCAGAAATAAGTATGTTCTTCAGCCAAAATTATTGATGAATGAACAATCACAGTCTTACCCATTCCTCTGACTTGTAAAGGAGAAAGTTCCCTGAATGCCAGCTCACATCAAGGACCCTCCTCTCTTGTGAAGAATTTGGGAATTAAGCAAGAAAGAGAGAAAACAGAAAAAGCCAGAAAGACCAAATGATCCATGTATGAAAGAGAAAAAGAGAAACAGGCAAAATGTGTGGGTCACATTTGGAATCGCAAGCAGGAGAGTGAAAATGTTGAGAATTAGAATTGGGGGATTTTCAATGTGATAGTGATGGGAAAAGTGGAATTTTTAGATATCTGATGTGTATTCATTATGTGTTCTTCCTCTTTCTTTGACATTTCCTTAAGAGGATAAATAAGGTGTGAAGTACTTTCTGCTACTTTTTAGTTGCTGAAATGTATTTGTTTGAATGTAACAGTATGCCAAAGCAGCATCACACCAGGCCCTGGGATTTATTTGAGTTATACACACAAGACCCCATTTAATGGTTATTGAAGTCATTTTAATGATAAAATAACTGAGACTCAAAGAGGGTAGATAATGCACCCAAAGTCATACAGGGATTTGATTCCAAGTTCATCAGACTCCAAATCTATATCCTGGTCACAGTGAAACAACACAGCATTCGTGGTAAAGAACACAAGCTGATGTCCACCCCATGGAACACAAACGGACTTTAGGTCCACTCTCTTAAGGACTTGGCTTTAGGTGGTCCAGAGTAGAGGAGGTTCTCTGTGGCATTAGTTAAAAGGAAAGGTCTTGTGAATTGAAATGGAGCTTGAGCTGGGCCTGGAGAATGAATCCAAAAACTCCATCAGGCTGGCTGATTTCAAAAACTGTCTAGGACCACTTGGTAAAGAGTAAATTGAAGATAGACATTAAAGGCAAGAAGAAAATTTGCCTTGCTATTTCCAATAAAACTACATTATTTTTATAGTCTCAAAACCAGATTGACTGACTTCTATAGCGAAAAATTAATTCAAGACCTACCAAGATTTATTCATTTTATTTGTCTTTCGTGACACCAAATAACATGTGATACAAGATGGTTTGACTCTCTTCTCCTTGTTTTGAAGTTGTATTGATATAACCATCAAGCTATCATTCACAGAATCTGAAAGAAGCAATGCTTTCCTTACTTAAACTCTCCTGTTGTTAGAGATTCCCCTCACCTGTTTCAACAGCGTAGAGTTATGTTAAGAGCTAGATCCTACTTGGAAAAAAAAGTAAAAATTTTCATTCTTCAGTTGTGAGAAAAACCCAGAGTATGGTAGAATGGTAGGACTCCTGAATTTGGAGTCAGATGCTGAGTTGGCAACTGTGTGACACTGGGAAATTATTTCATCTTATTTCATCTCTTACAGCCTTGGTTTCCTCCTCTGTAATGTGGGGGATGATTAATCCTTGCCCTTCCCACTTCATGGGATGGTTAAAAAGATGAAATTAAATAATGGAAAAAAGCAGAGCTTTCTATACTGTGAACCGTTGTGCACATGTTAAGTGGTTATTATTAATTACAAGTTTGAATTAGAACATAAAGTGGTTTCCCAAAGCTTAAATAATAAGGACCTAAAGAATCAAGAGGAGGTCTCTGTCTTTATTCCTGTCCTCCTCTTGATTCTTTAGGTGCTTATTATTTAAGCTTTGGGAAACCACTTTATGTTCTAATCCAAACTTGTAATTACTAGAGAATGGACTTGAGGATATTGGGAGGGGGAAGGGTAAGCTGTGACAAAGTGAGAGAGTGGCATGGACATATATACACTGCCAAACGTAAAACAGATAGCTAGTGGGAAGCAGCAGCATATCATAGGGAGATCAGCTAGGTGGTTTGTGACGACCTAGAGGGGTGGGATAAGGAGGGTGGGAGGAAGGGAGATGCAAGAGGGAAGAGATATAGGAACATATGTATATGTATATGTATATGTAACTGATTCACTTTGTTATAAAACAGAAACTAACACACTATTGTAAAGCAATTATACTCCAATAAAGATGTTAAAAAAATAAATTAAATAAATAATCTACAAGGATATACTGTACAAAAAAAAATCAAGAGGAGAAATATTTATAGAAAAGATGTTTGCTTTCCCTTGCATGAATTATCAATTGCTCTCATCTGGTGTTTTAATTAATAAGGTGTGTGATTTTTTAATTTAAATAAGATTAAGTCTCTGGAAAGAATAATAGCAGAAGAACATGAATTATGGAATTAAAAAAAATCCCCAACAATGGTCAAGATGAAGTGGTTATCTAGAGACAGAAAGATTCTTGTTAATTTCTTGGAGGAGGCTCTGTTGATTAGCTCTATTGTTAAGGGTGCATTTTTTTTTTCCTCTTGAGATAATATTCACTTATTTTCATATTCCTTTTAGGACTGCATGTCTTTTCCACATTCCAATGCATTTTTTAAGCATTTCCTTGTTGTGTTCCATGGTACGATAAGGAACCAAATGGGGGGAACAGTGAAGTATATGCTTGTCCCAGAAAGAAGCTGGAGGAGTTCCCTGAGGATCCTGCCTAAGCTGGGGTCACCAGGTCAGAAGTCTGGGAATCACCTCTGGCTCCTTCTCACTAGAAAAGAGTTCTAACTTCATACTGTCTCCAGATTCTCTTCCATCTTCTCCATTCCTACTTTCCCAGCCTAATGCAAACCCTCCCACCCCTGTGAAGACATTTCAACGTTCTTCCAAAGATGTCCTGTCTCCAGCCTAACCATCCCAGCCTCTGCTGCATACATCAGTCAGAGATCCTTCAAAAATCGCATGGAAAGACTTCTACTCCCTGCCAACATGGATAATACAGACCACATTTAACTTCCTCACCACAAAATATATGAAACAATAGTTTTAATCACATTGACATGATAAAAAAAAAATGCAGGGACCCCTGAACTGTGGGCAATAAATAATGTGAATCCTGCAGTTTCCCCAGTTTTCTGCTCAGAGTTTTCAGAACATGGGACTGAGGCAGAACCCAGGGGTCTTCCTGAGTTGAAGCAATGGAGCTGGGAGGCTAAGGGGGTCAAGATGCTAGGGTTTGTGGGGCATAGTAGCAGAAAGATGAGAACTACGGGGAAAGAAGAATTCTGAGAAGGGTCTCCTTCTAGCCTTGAGCAGAGTACAGATGATTGTATCCATGTGAGGAAACTACCAAAGGCTGGGGAAAGAACCATCTGAAAACATTAGAGGGATCAGTTCTTGGAACTTACCAGGAATAATTTCTGTTCCCACCAGCCAGAGTGGAAAACTCATAATTCCCAGGGTATTGGATAGAATGCTCAGAACAGTTTTACCTCAGTAGTCGGGAAATTAGTTCTAGACTAATCATTGCTCTGGACCCAACCTAACAAAGCTTGAAAGCAAAGTGCCAGGACTCAAGCTTTTTCCAAGTAACTTAACCAGGTCCTAGAACAAAGTTCAAAAATAATTATTCAAATACAAAAATACCCAACCCCCAACAAAGCTAGATTCACAATGTCTGGCATTCGATAAAAAAAAAAAATAATGACTAGGCATGCAAAGAAGCAGGAAAAATAAGTGGTAACAAGAAAAATTAATCCATCAAAATTGACCACAGAAATTTCATGCACAAGAGAATTAGAAGACGAGGATATTAAAACAGCTATTATGACAATATTCCTTAGGTTCAAAAAGTTGAGACATAGAAGATATAAAAAAGGCCAAATCAGATTTCTAGAGGTCAAAGTTACACTGTCTATGTACCCTTTGACTTAGGGAACAAAGCTTCAGTTATGCAAGATGAATAATTCCTGGAGATCTTCTGTACAGCATAGGGTCTATAGTTAATAGTACTATATGGTATACTTAAAGTATTGCTAAGAAGGCAGATCTTATGTTAAGTATTCCTATCACAAATTAGAAATAATAATAATATAATAATTAGGGAAAAAGGAAAATTTTAGAGGTGTTGGATATGATTATGGCATAGATTGTTGATAAGTATACAGATGTATACTTATTTCCAAATTCATCAAGTTTAGTATATTAAATATGTACAGTTTTTAATATGTCAACTATACCTCAATCAAGTGGTTTATTTTAAAAAAAAAAATGATATGAAAACTATAATGTCTAAACCAGAACATACACTCAATAGGATTAATAAAAGATTAGGTATTTCAGAAAAAAATATGACTAAACTTGAAGCCAAAGTAATAGTTTCTAGAATGAAACACAGAGAAAAAAAGATGGGAAAAAAATTGAAATAAGCATCCATGAGCTGTAGGATGACTTCAGTCAGTCTAATATTTTTGCAAGGAAAGGGAAAGAGGCTGTATTCATTCTTTATACTTGCATAAGCAATAACTCCAAAACTTAACCCAAGACAGCATTTATTATCTCATACAGTTGCTGAGGGTCAAGAATCAGGCACACTTAACTGGATGGTTCAGACACAGGGCCTCTAATAAGGCTGCATTTGAGCTGTTAGCCCAGGATATAGTCATCAAGCTGAGGGAGGATTCACTTAAAGCTCACTCTTGTAGTTGCTGGCAACCCTATGCAGGACGTCTTCTCAGGGATGCTGGAGTGTCCTCACAACATGGTAGCAGGTTTCTTCCAGATCAAAGAAAGAGAGCAAAACAGAAAGCACCATGCATTTTATAATTTAATCTTGCAAGTGACATACCATCACTTCTCCCATGTTGTAGTGGTCCATGGCAGAGCATGGGAAGAGACCACACAAGAAGGTGAATATCAGGAGGTGATGACCATCTGGGGGTGTCTTAGAGGTTGCTCACCACAAGGGTTCAGGAAAATATTTGAAGAACCAATGGCTGAGAAAAATTTTTTAATTTGATTAAAACTGTAAACCCACAGATCCAAAAAGTTTGACAAACCCCAAACACAAGGAATATGACAAAAACCACACCAAAGCCCATCATAAACACATTTTTAAACTGGTTATAAAGAGAAAAATCTTGAAAGCAGCAAGAGAGCTTACTACACTCCAAAAGAGTGACTAAAACTTATAAGATGTATCATACCACGTATTACAGAAAATTTTGGAACAACTGGAACTCTCACATCCTGGCAATGGGACTGTACAAATGAAACCATTTTGGAAACAGTGTGGCAGTTTCTTAAAATATTAACTACATACCTATCACATGAGCCAGACATATATTACCCAAGAGAAAGGAAAGCATATGTCTATATAAAGACACAATGTTTATAGCAGCTTTGTTTGTCATAGCTAAAACCTGGAAACAACTGTTATATCCATTAGTAGGTGAATGGGTAAACAAATGGTGGTATGTCCACGTGATGAGATCCTACTCAGACATAAGAAGGAAAGTGGTACCCAAACTTTCAACAATGGGGATGAATCTCAAAAGAAGTATGTTGAGTGAAAGAAAACAGAAACAAATCAGTAAAGTGACCAAAAATACATCAGCAGTTCCCTGGGGGTGGAGCCAGTTACCTGAGGGAGAGGTCAGAGGGAGATACTAAAAAGCACATGCAGGAAGCTTTGGGGATTATGGTGATGTCCATTATCTTGGTTGTGGATGGATGGCATCCTTGGAGGATGTCAAAACTCATCCAATTGTACACTTAAAAACTGTACAGTTTAACTGTGTGCCAATTAAACCTCCATAAAATTGTTAAAAACAAAAACCACACCCAGGACAACCCTATCTAGTCCAGGCTTATCCTTTCAGTGGCATCCTACAGCCCCGCCTCTCCTTCCACCATCTCTCTGTCATTCCCACCACTGGAAATCTCTTTCTCCACGTCCCCACCCCTCCACTGAACTCTTACGCACCTAACACCTTATATCTAGTTTCATTCTGCAAAATAGCCTCTGGTCTTCTCCCTTTTCTTCTCTTCTCTTTGACCTGTAACAGTGATGTGTTCATAGCTTTTTTGTGCTTCTGGCGGCCTCCCTATCTTCCCCCCTCTTCTGTGGGTAATTAGAGCAAAGCTTTTATTCATTATCATTATTGTCATTAGCAGTACTCATTGTAGTAGCAGTATTTCTGTTCCTGCAGTGCTCAGCACAGTATCAGATATTTCACAGTAGGAGCAAGGGATGTTTTTGAAATAATACATGAAAAAAGATGATTTGGAGAACTCACCTGCTGTAGAATATGTCTGCAACGGGCTGAATGTTTGTGTCCCCCCAGATTCTTATGTTGCAATCCTAAACCCCCCTGTGATGGTATTAGGAGGTGATGTCTTTGAAGGGGGATTAGGGCATAAAGGTGAAGTCCTCCTAAATGAGATTAGAACCCTGGTGAAAGGGTTCACAGAAAGACCAGTTTTTTCACGATGTGAGGATACAAGGAAAAGTCGACAGTCTACAAGCAGGAAGAGGGTTCTCACTAAAACCCAACCCTGCGGGCACTCTGATCTCAGATTTCCAGCCTCCGGAACTTCTGTTGTTTATAAGCCACCCAGTTAGTGGTACTTTGTTAGAGCAGCCTGAATGGACTAAATGTCCTACCCCAGAGGACCTCAACTCCACCGATGGAGAGGTAACATTTAGATTCTTGCGGAGAAGTTAACAGGATGGATCGTTTCTGTCCTACTCTTCTTCTCAATGAGATCACAGGTCAGGACAACCTAGATGTGGCAATTCTTCATGTATGAAGGTGCTGGTAAGGGGAGAGGGGATAGAAAGAGAGAAAGAAGGTGAGGGATGCAGGCTCTGTCTTCTCAAGGCAGCTTCACATAATGCTTTCTCATCTTCAAAACAGGTTAGAAAGTTGCTATTTATATTCACTATGTCTATGTTTAGCCTGCTGGTGATGAGGAGGGCTATGTTTATGGGGTTCATAGTAAAACTTTAATCTGATAGGCCTACCCTATGGTCCTGCTTTCATTGTGATGGGAAAAAAATGGGAATTCCTTGGGTCCATTCACCCAAGGAGGTCACAGGACTTGTTCCCTTGCCTTTTCTCTAGGAGTGACTCTAGACTGCATTTTAGGACAGAGACATGCTCCTGAAATATTCAGGAGCTAATGTCTCCCCCCTCTCCCCACCCCAGTTCTCTCTTTTTCTCAGAGTTTAAATAATGAACAGGTGAGAAAGGTACAGGAACACTGTCTGCAAGTCTCCTTTGAAATCTTTCCTTGCACTGTGTTGTTTTCTTAATTTGTTTGTTTGTTTGTTGTTATTGTTGTAAATTTGTCTTTTTTTCTTTTTCTTTTTTTAATTGAAGTACAGTTGATTTACAACATTGTATTAATAGCAGGTGTACAGCAATGTGATTCAGTTATACACACACACACTCATACACACACACACACAAATATATTCTTTTTCAGATTCTTTTCCCTTATAGGTTATTACAAAATATTGAGTATAGTTCCCTGTGCTATACAGTAGGAGCTTGTTGTTTATTCATTTTATATATAGTAGTGTGTATATGTTAATCCCAAACTCCTAATTTATCCCTTCCCACCCCCTTTCCCCTTTGGTAAACCTAAGTTTGTTTTCTATGTCTGAGAATCTGTTTCTGTTTTATATATATCAGTTCATTTCTATCATTTTTTTTTTTTTTAGATTCCACATGTAAGTGATGTCATATGATATTTGTCTTTGTCTGTCTGGCTCACTTCACTTAGTATGATCATCTCTAGGTCCATCCATGTGGCTTCAAATCCTTGCCCAGAGTTCATTGTTATCTACACTCTGGCACAGGGACAATTTGGCCACTGAGAGTGAGGAAGACAGAGCACAAGGCAGTGAGCATCAGGCTGTCCAGGCTGGGTCCAGGCCACTCAGGGAGGCCAAGGATACAGGCCAGGAAGGCCGAGGTGGAAGATTACTCTCCAGCAAGCACTTTCAGGAAGTTTATAGCTCATTGAGGCATCTAAGCACATAGCTCTCCTGCAAGACTCCAGCTTTTCCAGAAAAGAAAGGGCAACTTATGAGTTTGGATTCAAAATAAATGCAGGCCACTGGATATCAGTAGTTAGGCCCCTAGATTCACATCAAGTATGAGATGAGTGATTGCATTTTCTGTGGGGAAGTAGAAAAGAGAATTTTTTTTAAATTTTTGAATTATGGAAATCTTCAAACATATACAAAAGTTGTGGGGGAAAGCATAAAATCTCTCACTTACCCATCACTTGGTTTCAACAGTGATCAAATTTTATTTTTTTTTAATAACAGAGAAAGAGGCAAAATATATGGATACATATCACGGACATGAGGAGGTTGGAGGGACAATGGTATGGATAAAGTGACCCTGGGTTTGGATTCAAAGACCTCTTCTCCCTCCTGCATGCTAACCAGGAGAAGAATCCTTAACCTTTGGTCCACTTCACTCCCTGTCAAAAAAGCATGAATGAGGATTTCTACATAGCAGGGTCATAGACAAATCCATTGGGAAGCAGAGAACTAGTCATAGAGTAGCTGCTCAGTAAACAGTGAAGTTTTCCTATAGTTACTGTACTTAAATGCATCAGGCAATCATGCCCAGAAGACAGGCAGGAAATTATAACTCAGACCAAGTCGGGACAAAGGCCTGAATCGGATACATGTGGGATTCTTCCAATATGTTTTCTTGGAAACAAGTAATCAGTGACAAAAAAAAGAAAACACCTCAAAGTCATGCAGTCGCCAATAAAGCAGATGCATTTCAAACAGCAGAGAAAGAGGAAGACTGCAATGGAATTTGTTTCCTTTTTCTTCCAAATTTATAGTGACTAGTTAACCATTTACTATCCCTCTATGGTGTCTGTAGTGTTTCAGGGCTGAAACCCTACACACATAATGTCTAGGCAATGGTTCTCAACTGAGGGCAACCATGACTCCCAGGGGATATTTGGTAATGTCCAAAGACATTTTTGGTTGGAGACAGTTTTGGCTGTCATGATGCGGCAGGAGGGTGTTTCTGGCATCTAGTGGGTAGAAGCCAGGAAACATCCTACAGTGCACAGGACGCCCACCCCCAACAAGTGACATTAACCCCAAGCTTGAGAAGCCCTGAGCTAGCTCAAAAGAGGCCAAGATTTGGGGTCAGACAGAATTGCACTGATCCCGGCTTTATGGTTTGTAAGCTTGACACTGTTCTGTAAATGTCCCCATCTGTAATTTGGGAATGATGACGCCTCACCGCAGGTCTGTCTGCTTAATCAGAGACCATCTATGGCAAGTGTGGACTTTTGTTCCTGACACATATAGGTACTTAATAAGTGGTAGCTATTGTAATTGTCCGTTGATTACTGTAGTTTCTGACATTGTGACTAATACTATTCAATTTCTTTTTTAAGAATCTTGACATATCAAGTGAAGAGCTAGGTCCTGGGAGGAAACAAATATGGTCTTGGGTGAATCATGCTGTTCTGTCCTGTAAGCTGGGTATGAAGGGTAAGAGGTATGCAAGGGAAAGTGTGTTCATAAGAGCACTGGATGTGGGCTCAGTTACGAGTAGATGGGGCTCTTTTGATTGGGAAATGGGAAAAGTAGATTTTTGCCTATTGACATGACACTACTGACATTTGGGGCAAATAATAATAATGATAACAGTCATAGTTATTATTATGATTTGTTGTTGTATGGGTTGCCCTGGACACTGCAGAATGTTAAGCAGCCTCCCTGGTGTCTACCTGCTAGATGCCCATAGCACCCCCAAACCCTCATAGTAACATGTCTCCAGACATCGCCAAATGTCCTCTAGGGGAAATTCAAGAACTATTGATTTGGATAAATGATGGCAAATGCAGAGTAGTATGTCAACAGTCTCTGTCCCTTCACCCTCCACCCTATCCATCCCTAAAGTAGATGTCACTCATGAATCATGGCCCCTATGACACTGAGTACAGATCTGGAAATTTTGTCACCAGCACACCAGACAGCCATCACGGATCAATTCCTTTGAAACTACTTACTAAGTTAGACTCTCCCATCTGTACCTTAACTTACTTCTCTGCAGTATTTTAAATACCATTTACCTCTTGGTAAAGTCCCCTGATTTTTTCTGAATCAGACATCCTCAGACATCCATGTCTATCATTTTATTCGTTCATCTTCGACCTTCTTTCCGTACGCTGGGTATCATTAAGTTACGTTCTCAGAGCTTCCTGAATTTCTCTTCTGTTGATTAAAATGCAGGCTTTCTCCAAGATGGAAGTGTTAGTCATTATTTTTCAATATTAATGTTATTGTTTTTCTGAAGCTTCTGTTGTTCCGTAATTCAAGGACCCCTTGTCGAATCCCATATGTAGTGTGTTTATTAGATGTAATATTTTATCTCTCGGACTCAGTGCCTGACACTATCATTTCCATCTTATTTCAATAAAAATGATCTCCTTCCTTGTGATTCTGACAGGAGCTAATGGTTTTCTTTATCACAAAAGAAAGTAAGAGTGGGATAGTGCTAAAAGACAAAATGAACTGTATATATTTGTGCCTTAATTCAATTTATAGCATAAACTCCAATCTTAGTAAAGTAACTTCATAACCAAAAAAAAAATTAAAGCCACTGTGAAAGGCTAGTGGCCTCCAGGTTTTTTTTTTTTTTTTTGAATTTGCAGATTGTAGGTTTGAAAAACAATACCCAAACAAAACCTTGTGGAAAAAGAAGGCACCCACCACAAATACTCAAATGACTTCTGATTTTCCTTCCCTCTTTCTGCCTTTTTTTATTTTTGGTGTGTGTGTTCCAGGGTCTTGGGGTGGTTGGTAGGATTTCTACCAATGTAGCTTGATCAAGTTCTAATAGAATCCAGTACAACCATCATTGACAGAAGCACAATATTGGTTGTTTGATAAGATTTATTTTCTGCATGCAAATTCCAAGTGTATTCTGCCTAGCTTTATAGACTTATTAGGAAAAAAATAATATATTCTGTACACAATTACCTCATGAACATTCCAGCAGAGAGCTTCATAGCATATGTCAAATAATTGTGAAAATAAAGACACTTAAAAAGTGTTACCTAGATAGTATGTATGAATGAAGATATGGGACAAATTTTGAAATTCTTATAACTGCCACTACTTGGATTTGTCCTGATCAGGAAGGAGACTGGACAGCAGGGTGTCACCCCCTGTTGTAGTGACCCCCTGTTGTAGTGATCCATCGACATTTGTGTGGAGGACCGACATCTTTGTATGGCTCTGATCACGAGCTCTGGTAATAGGGAAACTTGGGTCAGGATCCTGGGTCTGCCATACCTAGCTGTTTAACCCTGGCAAACATGTCTTAGCCTGGGAAAGTGTCTGATCCTATAGAATGAGGACATGAGAATGTAACCCCTCAGCATACTGTCCAGATTAAATGGCACATCTGAACAGTGTTTAGTTTGTGCCTGGTACCGGGTGAGGACTCAGCTCATGGCAACTCCACTTTTACTCTGTTATCGTTATCTTGTTTCTGTCTTTGGTCAACATGGTTACATTCAGCCCTGAGGACTCTGACTTTTAGTGGACTGGGAGGCTCCATGCAAATGTCCTATTCACCGGCACTCCCAAGGTGCCTACTGGTATCCTGTCTTGTGGAAGGTGCTGTAGGGAACTCAGAGTTGGGTTTGACATGATGTCTCACTCCCAGCAGCTCATTAGGACTTGGAGAGGGGGGTAGGGGGAGACGGGGCAGGGGAAGTTCCTGTCACACCAGCAGTTGCATATTGACGGCTGTCTCTACTTTGGCACAGAGTGCCTTGCTACAATCTGATGTGCTATGACTTAAGTAGAAGGGTTACTTCAAAGAGTGTGAGCCCCTCTAGGGCAGGGAAGGGGCCATTTCTGATTCACTGCTGCACCCCCAGTGTCCAGCACAGGGCCTGGATCATTCAATTCATGTGTTTCTTCAGCAAAATGTTTATTGAGGACCTGCCATGTAGCAGGTACTGGTGGGGATACAGTGATGATCAAGGTGTATTTATGATCCCTGATTCCATTGACCTTGCATTTTACTTAGGGCAACAGATAATGATCAGACTCTAGCATCACATTAGGCAAGACATCTAGCAGAGACCCTTGAAATGTGAGTGATGCTCCAAAAGTGTTTGTTGAATGAATAAATGAAAGTGAAAAGATGCATGTACACAAAGAAAATTCAAGTAGACAGTGATGTAAGCAAAGCACACGGGATGCTGTGAGAGCTTATAACAGGAGGACATGAATTGGTATTGGTGTGATGGAAGCTTCTAGAGGAATGATGAAGGGTCAGAGTTTTCTACTGAGTTGGTACACAGGGCTTCTGGTAAAAACTTCCCTTCAGCTAGGCTGTGGTTCTTCCAGCCTTTCTAGCATATATTTTCTTCTTCTTGCATTATAAACTCTGTTTTGTTTGAGGTGTCTGTCATCTGGGTGTGCAAGCAGAAATGTAAAGCTCTGCCCATTGAGAAGGCAGGGATTAAGAGTATAGATATTATTCTTCTTTGGGAGCCAGTTTTCTCTAGAGGGATCCCTTGAGAGACCTGTCCAATGGGAATTCTCCCAGTGAGGTCACACTTGGAAATATTAACACATTCCATGCCTCTGCTCATTTATCCACTGATTCCACAAGTAATAACTGTGCTCTTCCAGGTGCCAAGCTCTGTGCTAGATCCCGGGCTACAGGGAGAGGAAAACCAGAGAGGACCCTCACACCCCATGGCTAGGATGGTTCTGAAGCCTGAAGTCCTCCTCTGTGCAGGTACTTTGCTCAGGAAGGACATGCTAGGAAGATTAAGACACAGCCTCTGTTTGTAGCATTGTCTGGTTCAGTGATGGAGACAGAGGCATTCGCATCTGAATTCAATACACCAAGATGGCTACAATTTTTGCAACAGTCCCTGGTTTGTCTCTCACTAGAAATGTCCAAGTTGGCTAGTGAGATAAAAAACTGGGTGGGTTCTTTGCCATTATTATAACAAAAGGCAACAAGGAGAAACCAGGATGGGTTTGTGCATAGAGATGCACAAGAGCTGTGTGCCACATCAATAGAGCTAGTGTGCTGGGTACCACCTGGTGTCCCTGCAGGAAACCCATGTGTCCATCCCTCCCAGCACAGCCTGATCCTTAATAGGAATCTGTGTTTAGGATGAGATTCACTTTAGTGAATGAATATCTGCTGACTTCTAGTAAAGCTATCCAAATGTAGTTCCAGGGGCTGAGAAGACACAAAAGAAATAAATTCAACCCTGACGTCAAGAAGCTCCCAAGCTAGTCCATCCGCTGACCACAGGCAAACTTACTCCCTGATGCTTCTGATCTTTAGTCCCCGAGACTAAAATAACAATGGTGACCTCACACAGTCATCGTTTGTTGATGCCTACAATGTGTCTTGTCTTTCTATTGTCTCCTTACAACCCTTGCATCTTCCTGGTTGTGTGACTTTGGGCAAGTTACTGCCCCCACCCAGCCTTAATTTATTCATCTGTATAATGGACAGAATAATAGTTCTTACCATATAGAGTTGTGAGGACATGTGATATAATGAAATTCTTAGCATGATGTCTGGTACGGGTAGCCACAAGTCCCTATGGATAAGCATAAGACCCCTGTTAATGATTTACTTTCTTATATAAAAAAGCTAGTCAGACACTGCTTTAATGGCATCCCACCAAGAGAGAAGAGTCTAGAAAATTCCAGAAGGGCATGGGGAAAATTTAAATGACAAAAAGAAGAGAGCATGTGGAGAGCTTGCTATTAGAATATGTAGGAATTTAGTGGCTGCTCTGCATTTGAAAACTCCAATTCCAGTTGTCTTGGTGGGGATCTAAGCATCAGTATCTCTTTTTTAAAAAGCTTTACAGGCAGGACTAAAACATTTGGCTTGCCTTTCAAGAAAGTTTTTGAGAGCTGATACTATTTACCTATGTGTCCCATTTATCTACACTGTCTATTCTAGAATAAAACAAAAGAGAAAAAGAATAATAAGGAGAGCAATGGGGTGGAATAGGTATTTAAAAAAAGAGAGAATGAAGTTTATGAAAAACCATTAAAACCAATTCAATTAAATAATATTCTTCTTCAAAACTGAGATAGGTATGAACTGCCATTCCATCCCTAGTGATCTTGGCATTCTTCAATCTTTGTCAAACATTTCATAATAATTTTCTCTGTATATTACTAAGATCACAAAATATGTACTCTATGCAGTAGTTTTATTATGTATTTTTATATAATTTTCCAGTCATTTATTTTTCCCTAACATATAGTGTGAAGGGGAAAAAACTATTGATCCCTCCAATTATTTTTCCATTTTCTTTTGGCCCAACCATATAGATACAACCAAATGAAACATTCTCAGAAAAATCATCAGCCCAGTACCTTGATGATATTCCTAGGTACATGTGAGTCTTGGATTTATTTATTTATGGACTCTTTGGATTATACTGAAAGATGAATACTCAGTGTCCAGTTTTTCTCTATTTGCAAATTTATGTTCAATGCAAAATGTAAACTGATTTATGTTCAAAACAATGGATAAACTGAAGTCCTCATTTCCCCTACAGTGTTCATGTATAAATTTATTAAAGTAACTCCCTTCCCCCCACCCCACTGATACTATTTGTTACACAAAAAGGGAGCTCTCTTCTGCATATTTCCCATCTTCATTGACTTGGTGCTTCATCATTTACTGAATGTCTGTGAGTTGAACAAGAAGGACAGAAATGATGTGAAATCCATCTATTTTTTTCTTCTTTTTGCTTGGCCCGATAAACATCAGCACAAATGGAGAGAGGGAGAAAGAGAGGCATAAACATGCAAGAGGGCAAGAGGAGAGGGAGAAGAAGAAAATGGGAGATGGGAGAGATACCAAGGGAGAGACAGAAAGCAAGCAAGCGTGTGCCAGGAAGGAAAGCACCACTGCTGTAGTGATGGATAACTGAAGTGAAGGTGTCAGGATGGTATTATGTAAATTACCAAGACAGCCAAGCCATGCACTGATGATTATAGAGGATGTGAGCAATGTTGTGGTCCCCAGACACTCGTGTGCCTTGTTATTTTTCTTCCCTCCAACTACCCTTGGGGTGGATTCTTCCTGACCCTGGTCCTTGGGAAAATAAAAAAAAGAAAATGAAAAATCCTCTCCAGGAGAAAACTTCCCCTTCACCCACATGCATATCTCAGCTTCCCCAGCCAAGAAATTAAAAAAAAAAAAAAAAAGAAAGAAAAAGAAAAAACTGGAGGGAAGGATGTGACATGTCTCTCCACGGAGGCTCCCCCTCCCTGGATGCCAACCAGACGTCTTCCAACTGCCCTTTGTTTAGATCAGTGAAGCATTTGGCTTCATCAAGCACCTTGACTGTGCCTTAGTTTCAAGGACAACAACTACAGGAGAGAAAACAGGCAGCAAAGAGAGTGGCTCTGAATTCACAAGATGGTGAGAGGTATCATTATATAGATATACAACCCCATGGCAATGCATATTTTTAAATATGCTTATTTTATACCATCTGCATTCTTATTGGGGGATGAGAGCTGGATTCTACCCATGGACTTTGCTGATTATGGGTGAGCGTTCACCAGCTCAGAGATGAAGGTTTTCTAGACAACTTTGCCATTTGTAGCCTCTTTCCAAATTAAAAATATGAAATGAACAAAGAATTCCCCCAGCTAATACTCAATATTATTGATGTTCATTCATTCATTTATTCACTCATTGGTGGATGAAATATTTATTGAACTACTCATTGCAAACCAGGCCCTCCACAAAGTTTCAGGACCACAGATATTAATACCAGATAGTTCTGCGCTCTGTGGAATCATTAGCCTAGTGGGGAGAACAAACATGTAAAGAGGTAATTACAGAACAGCATGGTCCGAGCCTTAGTAGAGGTGCTGTGATTATTGGAATGAGTCATGGTCCCTCCCATCAAGGACACATTTGCCTGTCTTGCCTCTCCTTTTAGCTTGTCAGTCCTTGGAGTTAGATGATCATAACTATCACTCCACTTCAACCCCAGGGCCTACACCCATGGCGTAGTCAGGAATCAGCTGATTTTAGGAATATGAGCTTATCTTATTATTATTTTAAAAAGTGATGTTAGCTCATGAGATGTAATAAGCTAAAAGTTTAAATATCAGTCTAGGTCAATTACTCTTCCTTTTCCTCTGCCCACCTTCATAAACAGCTGTCACCTCTCTGTGATGTGAGGTAGGGACACCACAGTGAACAAAGCAGATGGACACAACCATCAGGAAGCCTACTGCCCAGTGAAGAAAAGAAACAAATAATTGTACATATTCACAAGCACACACTGTGATGAGATTTGGAAGGAAAAATAGGGTGTGTTCATGAAAGTCTCCTGAGACCTTATCTAGTCTGACTGTCAAGGAAGCTTTGGAGAAATAACAGTCCAGCTGAGATCTCAACATAAATAAGAGTTTATTTGGTGAACAGGCGGAGAACAGGTATGTCAAGTACCTGGGGCAGAGCATCATGGGCTAAGGCCCTGAGGTGGGCAGGACATAGTAAACTCAAGGAATTGAAAGAGAGCCATTTGGCTGGTACAAAGAGAAAGGGAGAGAGGAGGAAGGTGAGGCTGCAAAGGCAGGAGATGGCCAGGTCACACAAGGTTTGAGTCTCACTAAGGGGAAGCTCCTTAAAGGTTTTAAATAGTCAGAGGTGTGTGGATCATGGATGATAAGGTGAGGATCCCAGGTGAGAAAACTCAATGGAAAAAACAGTAACATGACTGTTGGCTTCTTGAAAACAAGGGTCACCAGATCTATCCCGACATGGGCGAAATGGAGAGGAGTAGATGGATTCAGAATATTTTTTCAGTGTGTGAAATTGACCAGAAGTAGGCCAGTGATTGAACTGGGGAGGGGCAGCTAGGGAGAAAGAGATTTCAAGAATGATTTCTAGATTTCTTGTCCACCCCATTGGATAAATGAGTCATTGGCAGAGCACATCATGAAAGCATACTCATATATTAACAATTTAAACCAACCTACAGTATCCCGGCTAGATCTTCAACTGGCCTCCCTGTATCTAGAAAACACTTGCCATACTTCTCCATGTCAGGCACATTTCTAACTTTGGATGGAGTACCTGGTATATTTGTAGTGTGGAAAGGTGAGATTGTGCCTCTCGTCTCTCCTTGCTTCAATCAGCCAGGCCTCCAAGATTGTCCAACAAGATGCAGAGGTCAGCATTGTCATCTGTCAAGGCACAAGTGGAACAGAGTCCCTCGCAGGACATCAGCCAAACATATGAAGTGACTTGGGATGTGGCTGAAGCTTTGTGTTTGGAGCTGGACCCCATTGATACTGTCAAGGCCCCAGCCAGCTGTGTATATCAGGTTAAGAAATGTGGTTCCAGAATTTCTTGGAAATTATGTGAATCTTTACCATCCGTATTGCCCTACCACAGATCCCCCATGTTGGCCCTCTTCCTGGTGGCATAGAAATTGTTATTTGGAAGCTGAGAGCTCAGCTAGAGGATCCCTGTTTTCTGGGTGCTCACATCCTAATCCTTAGCCCTTTCAAATGCAGAGGACAAACACATATGAAAACACAACTTTCTCGTTCAGCAGACTCTCAACTCATCTTGGGACTGAGGACCTGACTTCAAGGTCAAGAAGGTCACTTACAGCTTCTAGGAGATATACTTTCTTTGAGTCTCTTTCCTGTGGTCTTCCTTAGGACTGGGCTCAAACTTATGATTTTGAAACCCCAGAAACCCAGATCCTTCCCTCACTCTCCTGATGGGGCATGCTCTCTGATATCTCTCCCGGCTCACACACTGATGCCTGTGTACTCCCTGGGGTGGTACTAGCTTCACCCAGGTTTCCTTTTCACAGAGGTCAGTATGTTAAGTGTGATGCTTTAGTAAAATCTAAATTAATAGAATTCTACCTGCCCATTATGGAAATGGACCATTTCACACTTATTCCAGAAGGTAGAATATAAGAGTTTTTCAAGCTTGTTTCCATTTACTTCCAAGGGTCCCTCAAAGCTTGATGAGTTTGGTGTAGCATTTTGTGCAACGATTGGTGCAAAAATGTTCTTCAGGAAGTGTTTATCTTTTGGATTGATGTTTGCTTTCATTTTGTGTGAAAACCTCAGCTCTAAACCTTTGTCCTTTCCAGGTTCCAACCTTAAGTGCCACAGTGCTGAGAGAGACATGAATAATGTCACCACTGGGGCCATGTTACTATTATTTTTCCTTTATCTCTTATTAATGTCATTTGTTAATTAGAATCCTGTAACAATACATGTTAGTTACTATCAGCCATAGCTGAATGTGTAGCATTAAATATATGAAACATTCTCAAACAGGGAAAACTTGAGGGAAGATAGAATTAGAGAGCACCTTTGAGAAACTCAATGATGAAACCCATGGAGGCAAAAAAGGAATCATAAAAAATATATTCAGGAAGGGGGAAACAAATAAAGCAACTGGAAGTGAGCACTGAGTCCATTTAAATAAAGAATTCTGACCATACAGCTGAAGGAGTCACGATGGCAGAGCGGTATCACCCAACACTTGACAAATTACAAGGTACCTAACAAAAATATATAGAAGAAAGAAAAGAGTTGAGAAAGCTAAGGTGATTGTTTTTGTCTCGTATGGGAAAGAGTTAACCAAGGTTTCCTAAAACTGATACGTAGTTAAGTAGAAAAAAATGGCTCCAATACTTTAATATTTTGGAAGGCCTGTTCAAAGGAAATAAACTAAAAACAAATACAAGTTAGGTTCACAAAGATTTTCATGGAAGGATTATTGGTAATAAAACAAGGAGAATAAGGAACATCCAAACAACCAATCACAGAGCAAAGAATAATTAAATTCTGGTAGAATGAAATAATAATGATGAAAGCTATGCTGCAACATGGAAAAGCTTACGTTATTAATGAAAAATGAGAAGAGCAAAATGCCTAATTATGTGCCCACCATCTTTGAAAGCACATGAAAAGTTGTACGCATAGAGAGAAAAAGTTTACATAACACCCACCCCCTTCTCCACGTATAGACCTTCCAGGAGCTGGCGGTAGCCTTCCACTTCATATTTTTTCTGCTTTATTTTCTAAATATTCTGAGCTGAGCTTGATGACACAAGCATCCACAGCATATAGCAAATTTCCAACCAGCATTTTTTTAATGAATGGATGAATGAATGAATGGGTTGTTGTTTTGTTTAGTTTAGTTTTGTTTTTCTCATTCTGCTCTTGCCACACTGCCTGGTAAACCCAGAACCCAGTGGCTTTCCAATCTCCCTCTAAACATTTTCTGAGCCTCCTCAGTGGTTCAGTGAATGAGTGCTTTGCTTTCCAAGACTGCCACATGCCTTCTCCAGCTGGAAAAACAGGTCCTTCTCAAGGAAATCATTTTATGATCTTAAAGCTCTCCATCCAAATACACTACAGCAGTATTAGACTGTACAACCATAGTGGCCAGATAGAAAGCCCATAAATTTTGCTATTTTAATTTTGTTTTCTTTAATACTATCCAGCCCCTGATCCTTGTAGAATCAGGCATAAAGCATGCAGGACATGAAAGAGATGAGTTCTGTTACTTAATGCAGTCCCTTCATTTTCCAGACGAGAAAATAGTCCGAATGTTATGTGATTTGTCTAAAGTAATCGATTGTGCTGGTGAGTCACTCAAATCTCCACTTTTTACAGGGCCAAAGTCTTCTTGCAATGTTTATTTGAAAAAAAAATTAAATGAGGTGCACTTAGTAGAGGAACAGAAGTAGATATCCAAGAGCAAGCACAGATAATGCCAGAAGTGTGCCCAAGGGCTGTGGGCTAAGCAACTGTGTGATGGGGGAGAAAGGAGGGAAATACAAGAATCAGTTGATTGCAAAAGCCAGGGTCCTCGTTAGCCAGAGAGTTCCTAAATCTAAATGGATTTCAACAATGCCTCTTTAACTGAGTGCCTACTCTGCACCCACTGCATTACTGTTGGAAAATAGACACGAGTCAGCACTGTCCCTCCCATGAAGGAGCTCGTGGTCTAGTAACCAAGTCAGGTCAATCTCGGTTGGGCTAAGGGAAATAGGAGGTAACCAGAACCAGAGGCTGAGGGGCCCACCCAGCTGTCAGGTGGGCGGATTGGGAGAAAAGCTAGACAAGGGAAAATAGTCTCAAGGTGCAGTGTCAACCAATGAAGATCCAATGGTTTATTTATTGGTCTCAGTTTATTACCCAGGCTGATGCTTAGATCCAGTTTAAGACGATAGTCCAGGTTCTTGAGAGCTCAGCATCCATCCAGAATTCTGGACTCCTGAATATGCTAACCTTTTCTTATAACCATTTTTAATTTTTAAATGCTTGTGGTACATGGTAACTTTAATCTTGAAATGTCATAGGAGGGTATTTATATGTATATGTCAGACAATAAAATAAAACATAACACAAATGAGAACAAAGATAACAGAAACAAATCTATTTATTAGGGCCCAAACATTCGCTGTGGCTGTGCAGTATATAAAATATTAACTTTATTACCAGCTTTTATTTTAATAAGAATCTCTTGGACTAAATAATGGGAACCAAGTACAGTAATATACTTGCCAGCAATGCTATGGGCAGCCCCCTGGGACTATCGGGGGGACTTGGTAAGTGACACTTGTACAGGTTTAAATTGGAAATTGCATTTAATTTGTATGTCCTATTACTTAGTTGAAAACATGTACCTCTAAGGCAAATGCAGATGGAAATGGGCATCGAGCTAAAAATATTTGAGAGGCAATAATTTGCCTTAATGGCATTCACACCTAGATGGGGAAAGTAATGAAGCATCTCAGGGGAGGTATTTCTTTGGCTTACTTTGTTTTCACACTGTTACCAAGTTGTCAACCTAAGGACTGTACTGAGAGACTGCTCATGAACTTTTCTTTTGTTTCAGTTCATAAACACACTCCAGTCCCTTGCGCTTTCTTCTATTGGTTTATTCAGCATTCAGTGCTGTGGTGTTCTAAGCATTGTTTTAGAAACAGTGGGACACAGTGGTGAACAAGATGGGCCCGGTGATCACTGACCATGCTGGAACAAAGGTCTGCTCCACATGACCTTACCTTATTCTCTTCCCCTGTGACCCAGTCTCCTGGGTTATGAAGCAGCCACCTGGGTTGGGATGAAGACTGGGTCCCAGAGGCCATACCTGGTAGTAGTGTTATCCAGAGGTAGTCAGGAATGGGGAAGAGGCTGGGGGAAGTCAGGAATAGCAAAAAGAACCTTTAGAAAGTGACAAGGGTCAAGGCAGGGAAGGTGAATTTTACAGTCAAGCATAAGAGATAAACCCAAAGAATGGACAAATGGAAAGAAATGAGGAGTCAAGACAAAGGTGAGAGTCCTGTATACACATCTCCAGGCCTCCTATGGGGCTGGGGTACCCACAGCTCTGTTTTAGTGGCTGCCATACAGACAGAGTGAGTGAGGGCACCTGAGTTCATTGCACAGACTGGCTTGAAGAATTTCTGTGTATATCAAATATTCAACTGAGCATTTTAAAAATAAGTCTTTAACACTGGACTAAAATTAAAGCCCAGACTAATTGTCCTTATATTTATACATATTTAACCACTGGGATAGCCACACCATGTATTCTGGATCAATACAGACCTATGGGTCAGTTAACATATGCACACTACCATATGTAAAATAGGTAATCAACAAGGACCTACTGTATAGTACAGGGAACTCTACTCAATATTCTGTAATAACCTACATGGCAAAAAATCTGAAAAAGAATGGATGTATATATATGTATAATTGAATCAATTTGCTGTGCACCTGAAACTAACACAACATTTTAAATCAATTATACTCCAATATAAAATTAAAAATTAGGGCTTCCCTGGTGGCGCAGTGGTTGAGAGTCTGCCTGCCGAGGCAGGGGACACAGGTTTGTGCCCCGGTCCGGAAGATCCCACATGCCAGGGAGCGGCTGGGCCCGTGAGCTGTGGCCGCTGAGCCTGTGCATCCGGAGTCTGTGCTCTGCAATGGGAGAGGCCACAACAATGAGAGGCCCTTGTACCGCAAAAAAAAAAAAAAAAAAAAAACGTATACAGTGCTCCTGACTCAACAGGTATTTTCACATAAGTTGCTTTCAGCTGGCTTTCACATGGTATTCAGATATCAGCTGTCCCAGTTGTGTGTGACAATTTTGAAGCATAACTCAAAAACTCACTCGTGTTCCTCAGAATGAGTCTATGTGCACCAAAGCCATTAATGAGAACAGTAGATTTTGCTGAAGCTTTCATACTCAACAATAAGCTTAAAGAAATCCCAGCCAGTGTGTCCATTTGGTGAAATCCCCTCTTTGGTATCATCAGAAGGGTTATTTGTCCTACCTTTCTCTCATTACTCAGCTTTTATGGTTCCTGTCTCCTTCCACTTGAATCTTCTCCTTGAGAATCCCCAATTGACCCACCTCCATCGTGAAGTGATATTCAGCTTTTCCTCTACCTCTGTCTTGATACTGCTATACCTACAACTTCCTGAGATCCTTAGGAAGCAAAGAGCTGAACAGTTTCCATAACCTGTCCTCTTTAGAAGACTTTGAGGTTGCTAATAAAATTGTTCTATATCACATGCATGGAGGAGAGCCACAATTTAGAGAGATTTGTTATGTGAACAAAAGTCGTAATTGTCTAAGTGACTCTCAAACTAAATGCTTTTGTTTTCCTCACCTAAATCATACTGACCTTGCTTTGGAAATCAGAAACAAAAGATCTATTTGTTCTGTCTGGTTTAATGTTACACAGTTGGGTTGACATGATGTCACATGCCCACCTGGCTCTCATCAAAGAGAGAGTTTTGGTTTCTTCCACCGAAACATTTCTGTGGCTTTTAACTTTCAACTATTACTGAATTTGTTCCCTTGCAGATTTTTTTTTTGAAAACCAATCAATCAAAAAGAACATATCTGTTAATGAGAGCACTTAAAAACATTTTAAATGCACATCTTCAGGTTCTGAAAGCCCACAGCATACATTTTTAGCTCCAAGTGTTCCAGTTCAAATGGTTGCAACTTACTCCCCAAAGAAGTTTGCCCACATGGGAAAGCTTCATCAATTTTATCGATTTTATTCTCTGAGAAAGAAATCAAGTGACTAACTTGATTGAAATGGATGGAAATATGCATCAAAATGGAAGGATGTGTGTATTTATGTCTTCATTTTCCTTAAATCAATAAATGCTGGGGTATAATAGATACAGAGAAACCAAAATTAAATCACTGAAAACTTATAGAAGGTTATTGATGTGTTAAAATCCAACGTTGCACTGAGAATTTCCCAGCAATGTCTTTGCACTTATCTGAATACTATGGACGGAATTCTCAAAGAGTGAGATTCAAGATGCCCAAACATCCACCTCACCTTAGCTTGTTGAAACCCATCACTGTCTAATTCAATTCTTGGGATAGTTTATAAATTGAACATGAGAGGGGGCATGATAAAAATTTACAGGATTCTTCAAAGAATCATTGTACAACTCAATTCAGTGATTCTAACATGTAGTCCATAGATCCTGGTAGACCTTGAGACTCTTTCAGTGGGTCTGTGATGTCAGGGTATTTTTTTTAATAACACCAAGATGCCCTTTGCTTTTTTCACTGTATTGGCCTTTGCATTGATGATGCAAGTCAAAGTGGGCAAAACTACTGGCATTTTAACACTAGTAAAGGCAGTGGCACTGAATAATAGTGGTAGTCATCACCTTCTCTTCCAGGTTTATTTAAGAATGTCCATCATGAAACTATAAAAATGATTCATGCTATTATGTCTTGACCTGGGACTTCAAGTGTCTCTTAGTTTTGTACCACTGCTCTACACATTATCACAGTATCTTAAAGCAATACAAATTTATCTTATAATTCTATAGGTCAGAAATCTGACATGGACCTTACCATGTGATTTAAATCAAGGTGTCAGCAGGGGTGCATCCATGCCTGGCAACACTAGGGGAGGATCCATTTCCTGGCTTTTTCCAGCTTTACAGGTTGCCTGCATTCCTTGGCTCATGGCGTCCTTCTTCTAAGTTCAAGGTCAGCCACCTTGTGTCTCTCCCTGTCTTTCTTCCATAGTCACATCTACCCCTCTAAATACAACCAAGAAAATGTCTCCACTCACAAAACCAATGTGTTTAGACTGGGCCCTCCCAGAAAAACCAGGAAAATCTCATCTCAAGATCTTTAACTTTATCACATCTGCAAAGTTCCTTTTGTCTTGTAGGGTGACGTTCACAGCTTCTGGGGATTAGAGCATGGACATTTTGAGGGACCATTATTCTACCTAGCTCAAAGTCTCTATAATATTGTGACTGAGAAAATGGGAAGTGTGTATACAGCACTTCTGCTACATACTGAGATTGGATGGTAGTCTCAAGGAAAGGCACTTGTGTGATTATTTGAGTTGTGATCTAAACTAGCGCTTTCTTCATAGAATACCATTTTCATTTGAAGCAACAACTTACAGACAAACTATGATTATTCAGATCTTGGGGTTTGGCAGATTCTGTTTTTGAAAATGAACAGAATGAGCTTGAAGTTTTCACTTGAACAAATACAACAGATAGTATTTGTTGCCAATAATAAAATTAGAGCTTTCAAGTTAAAATTAGAACTTTGTAAAACTTGTGTCTGCTATCGTGATTCTGACTCCTTTCCAATATTAAAGACTTTTCTGATGAGATCAGTAGTAATATTAATGAAGGTGATTTTGGGGGGTAATAACACATAAAGAAATGTATCAGCATCTGGGAGATTTGCATAACTCAGTGAGCCATTTTCCAAAGTCATGCATGAGTCTATCACTAACTACATTTAAAGTTCAAGACAGACCAATAGATTTCAGTATAACAGGGCATGAAAAGCTCATTGATATGGTTTCAGATTCCATATTACAACGAACCTTTAAGAAACTACCTCTTGTCAAGTTTTGGCATAGTATCAAAGAAGAATATCCCAAATTATCTGAAGAGCTATGAAATACCCCTTCTTTTTCCAATGACACAAATATGTGAGGCTGGGTTTTCTTCATATACTTCAATCAAAACAACATATCACAACATATTGAATGCAGAGGCAGACATGGGAGTCCAGCTGTCTTTTATTAAGTCAGACATTAAAGAGATTTACAAAAATATAAAATAATGTCACTCTTCTCAGTGTCTTACTTTGGGGTTGGACTCATTATCTTTTATTACAAACATTTTCTTTCCATTATCAGGTAATGAATTTGTTATTTTTAGTTTTAAATAAATTAATAATTATATATTCTAAACATTTAATTTCTAATTTGGTAAATACTGATATAACCCACATGAGCAAAGCTATTTTGGTCCTCAATAATTTTTCAGAGTGCCAAGCGAAAAATATCCCTTAAGTTGCTTCAGCCAAGGGGATGATGAGTGATGTCACAGGAGAAATGGAGTCCAAGTTCAGCTTACTGAGGTATCCATTTACATGTAGAATCTAAATTAGGAAGTGATACTACATTTCATGAAGAATGGGAATGTGCTGCTTTCAATGGTCAATATAGTGGCTGAGCTCTGATATGGCCAGCAATGCTCTACAGTTTTCTTCTCCAGATCACGTGTCAAGCTAAAACCACATCAACAGCAAACTCACTTGGTTGTGTATATCCTGGTGTCTCTGAAGTAAATGAAACTTCTTCCTGGTCTCCTCAGACCTTGTGAGACCGATGTAAGGAGTCTAGAAACATGTTTAGTGTCTGGGTTGCTAAATTTTATTGAAAGGAAAATCCCCTGGCTTAATAGATAGCACATAAACCTCAAGGGTGGGGTGCCATTGAACCCCACCGAGGTAGTGACCAGGGCCAAGAAGCTTATCCTGCATCAGTGGGTGGCCAACAGGTCCATGGGCAATCCTCAGTGGATCTGCCTTGTGCACATTTTCCGACAAGAGTCTCCATAGCAGTTTTAATCAAATTCTCAAAGAGGCCCTCCAAAGGAAGGTTAAGAACCACTTGATTAATGTTTCATATACCACATGCTATCAGATTGTTTTTGCTCCCTGTTTTGCTTGTTGGTCTGTCATAACAGTTAACACACTGAAAAAATAACTGTGTTATAATTAGTGAGTAAGTCTGACCAAGTAGCCTGTGAGCTACACTGAGGTCAGAGACTGTGTCCTACTTCTCATTAATCTCTTGTTTTTACAAAGACCTTTGGATATAATAGGTGCTCAATAAATTCTGTCAAATTAGATTAAATTATCTCACTTACATTTAATCATACATACATTCAAATGATAAAGTTTTAAATGAGTCCTATGCAAATGATATACATGAGCACAGATATGTATATGTATATACAAATCACTTTTATGTATGTAAAGCAACTGGCCCACATTAATTCGTTATCCATTAATTGAGCCCATGTGTTAAGCTCTGGAGACAAGTAGATAAAATAGACATCCTTTCTGCCCTTGAGTTCACCATATGATGGGCGATACAAGTGTAGGGATTCACAAGAAAAATACATTGTAACCCATTCACCTTGGAAAACCCAGAGGAATTTAGGAGCACAGAGTAGAGGAACGTCACCCAGTCTGTGGATGAAAGAGATCACTGGAAGCTTCTAAAGGGGGGAAAACCCTAGAAAAAATGGTTACAAGGGAAGGAGACATACAAAAAAAAGGATCAATGGAGGAAGACTGTCAGGGAGCAAAAGATTCACATGCTTGTGTAAGGAAACTACAGCATGAGAAATCATTGTATGCATTTACACACACACATACACACACATGCACACAGATTCATGTCAAAAGCCCCTAGCTTTAGAAGCACTATGGATTTGCCTCAAATCCTTGGGCAAGTCCTTTCTGCTGGTGGATCCTCAGTTTTTCCATCTGTTAAATTAATGGATAGGACTAGATCAGTGGTTCTCACTCCTAGCTGAAAATTAGTTTCACCCTGAGTACTAATAAAAATATTCTTGCTCAAGAGCCATAGCCAGAGATTCTGATTATCTTGGTCTGGGATGAGGTCCAGACATCTTACCTTTCAAAGGGTTCTCCACATGATTCTATCCATAACTACTAACTACTAACCAGTCAGGATGTGATTTCCCTTGTGGTTTCATTCATTCACTTCTCCATTCAATCTTTCACTTATTCTTCTCTTCACTAATCATGAAAGCTCATGATATACCAGACATCCCTCTGGGTATTTTTGAGATAGAAACAAAACAGGTGGATCCCTGCACTCATGGAATTTGCAATCTAGTGGACAAGTGACACTCAGAAAGATACATCCTTCACTTGCCTTTATCCTGTTACTGGATTTTTCACATACCCTCCCACCACCACCACCTTGAGGTCAACTTATTCTACATCCCTAAATGCAGTTGTCCAATCACATGTATACACATAGCTCAAAGGGGAGTTTTGACCAGACTATTTTCTTATTAATTTGGCCTCAGAGCAATGTTAATCTCTTATTTCAGCTAATGTGTTAAATCTTTCCTTTGAGGGTTATTTGTCTAGACCAACTTTGTTTCTAGACACTGTAGACTTGAAATCAAATGGACTGTGCAGCCTCCTGAAACACAGTCTCCCCATCATTGAAATGGATATTGTAATCTCAGTGCCACTACTGACTCGAGCAGGCAAGGACCAAGTGAAATCATGCATGTGGACAAGTTTTGTGCACTCCAGTCCCATGAAAAAGAATTGTTACTATGAAACTATTAATAGCTGTCATTGATTGAGCCCTATTAAACACTGTGTTACATGCTTTACATAGTTTATCAGATTTAGCTCTCACAACAGCCCTGTGAGGTAGGTACCAGCATCCCCATTTTACAGATGAGGAAACCAAAGACCTTTGAGGGTGAATAACTTGCTCGTAGTCCTTGAGCTGGTCATTGGAAAAGCAAGAATTCCACTGTGCATGGTCTTACTTCAGTGATTTTGTGCTGTACTCACACACTGTTCTGCTTCCCTAGGAATTGTTGCTACTAAACTGTAGTCATTAATTTCTTCAGGACAGACCAATATCTTGTCACACTGTTTGGGGCACCAGACTATAGATTATATGTTACAGACCTTTATTTGATGTACTTACATCCATTTCCAAATACAGTAGTTTGTCTAAATCATGGAAATCGACAGACTTGGATAATTGTACATTTTCCTAGATTTTGATGTTCACCAAACTGGATTTTATAATATTAACTTCATATGGTAGAAAAAGAGGCCTGAATTAGTAAACAGAATATTTATTGAGTGACATTAAGCAAGTGTTTTAACCTCTGTATTAGTAAGTGTTCTCCACAGAGACAGAACCAAATATATATATGTATATAATAAAGGATGCATATATAACTTATACATGTTTTATATATGTGATAAAACATATAATATGGTATATAAGAGGATATATACTTATACGTATATATACATATAAAACAATATATATTATAAAGAATTAGCTTATGTAATAATGGAAGCTGAGAAGTCCCATGATCTACCATCTGAAACTAGAAACCCAGGAAAACAGGTGATGCAATTCATTCTGAGAGCAATATCCAAGTATCAAGTGTCAATATATGAAGGTAAGAGAATGTGGATGCCCCACCTCAAACAGAGAGAGCAAATTTGCCATTTCTTCACATTTTTGTTCTATTTTGACTCTCAAGGAATTGCATGATTCCCACTGCCATTGGGGAGGGCAATCTGCTTTACTCTGTCTACTGGTTCAAATGCTCATCTCTTCCAGAAACACCCTCACAGGCACACCCAGAAACTGTTTTACCAGATGTCTGGGCATCCTTTAACACAGTCAAGTTGACACATAAAATTAATTATAGTAACCTCTTTGAGCATTGGTTGGCTTAAAAAACAAGTAGGTTGTGAGCTTTAGAAATAATATAGGAAAATCATTGACCTGTGGTAGAACTTCAGTGCAACGTTGCTGTTATGGAGACATTTTTTACCTTAGATATTGGGCGTTAAGACACCTAATGTGCATTGACAACAACATTATTTTCCCTTCCTTCTGTTTCACTTACTTTCTTTTAATCCTGTTTACTCCATATATTTCACTACTAGCCTTACATGTTAGGACAAGGTAATAGGGCAACCAGTAAGTTAACAAGTTTGTTAATTAATCGATGAGTCAAATATAGTTATTGAATAATGCTACTATTTTGTCAAACAAACTAGTCTTCTGGACATTGGTAATATCTTAACATGTTGTATAATAATGTTATCACATAAGATTCATTCACTTTTATTTAATGTATATCAAATATTTACATTTACAGTGCACTCACCACACACAAGGCAAAGATCTGTGGCTCAGGATACAAACAGCCTGAGCATGTTACCCAGAGGTGGAAATGCTCTGACTCCGTGAAACAAAAGAGGTCTCTAGACTTCAATCCTTGCCAGGATGTCCTACTTCAGCCATACTGGAGTGTCCGTACTAACTCTGGGGGTGGAGACAAGGGGTGGATATTGAGCCACTGAACAGGCTCCAAGTGCAGAGACTAGAGTGGGAATCAAGACCTTTGAGAAGGAGAAGGGCTTTGCTCAGGAGGACACATTTTGCACGTGGGGCTCCAGTGTTCCTTGGCAATAAAGGTTATTGGGAGTTGGAGACATGGACAATCTGACCAATGCACCCACATGAGATCCCAGGCTTGGGGACTGCCAGTCCACAGACAGCACCCTGGGACTGACTCCCATGCATGTCCTGCTGAACCTGTGGCTGATCCACCATTTCATGGAGATCTAGGCTTGCAACTGGCAATCCTGGCAGTCCAGGAAGGCTTAGGCTTCAGGAGATAGGATGGAAGGTGAACCAGGAGATGACCCATCTGCCAGAGTCCACTTCAAAATAAGGAAATCACAACCACTACCCCAAGATGATACTTGGTGCTTGTCTCTATGTTCTAGTAGTTTAAAATTACCATTGCACCTACCCTTGTAATGCACAGTTTCATAATACTTTTTAAAGATGGGGTGTACAAAATTTTTCACATCATGTGAGCAAAAGTGTTTTAAGTTCCTGCTCTGTTCAATGCACCCTCCTAGATTTCTTTGTAATGTTATTTCATTTAAACTTCAGAAAAAAACTTATGGATAAGATATTATTATTTCTTATATCACTCATGAGAAAACTGAGGCTCAGGGGTTTCAATGAACTTCCCAAGGTCTTGGCACTAGGACGTGTTAGATTTGTGTCTGGAATTCAGATCCCTCTGAAACAAATGCCCACAAGCTCTTTCTATCATACTTATTTCAATAACTTTGTCATCACTCAAAACAAGCTTGAAACGTCTTTGGAATTCCTTTAGAGTCAATTTCCAAGCAAGCCATTACCTTATGAACATGCTTCATCTTTGATTAATAGCTGTATAACTAAGTTCCAATGTTTCAACAATGGCAACCTTATTGAAATAAGTATCTGCCTTCCCTTGGTGAATACTTTGAAAGTCATAGACCCGTATAGATAAATTCAATCTAAGCCAGCTCTGTCCATAGAATTTTCTATGATGATGGAAATGTTGAATGTCTGTGTTGTCCAATAGAGTATCTATAAGTCACAGATGACTATTAAGCACTTTGCAATGTGGCTAGTGAAAAGAAGAACTGAATTTTAAATTTGATTTCACTTTAATGACTTTAAAATTGAAATAGCCACATGTGACCAGGGGCTACCATACTGGACAACACAGTTATAAGCTATGTGTTAATAAACAGCATACTTTGTCCTGCAACCTTGAAGTCACAGCCTATGCATGCTGTGAGAATATACAGTTAACTACTGGTGTTCTGGCTGGAAAAAGCCAGTTACAGTTCAGAAAGTGACACCAAGAGAGACTCAGGTATATCTGAGGCCATGTAGTAACTCAGAGCCTGAGTTGTGTTTGGAGTCCAGTTTCCTAACATTTCCCTTCCCTTATCTTAATATACTGCCAGCTGATCCTTTGGAAACTGAATCAATAGGCCTATTTTCGCTTCTAAAGGGTTAGGGTTAGGGTTAGGGTTAGGGTTAGTGTGATTCAGCACTGGACCAGCCAACATGTGGTCTTTGAGCTGAGCATCCAGGAACCGAAAGGAGACCCCATGTGAAAGGACCCTGTGATCCTACAGAAGAGAGAAAGGGAGGGTCAGGGCTGGGACAGCAATAACCTTTCCTCATAACCTGCCTGCACCCTTCCATGTTAACACACTGTGAACGGAGCAGAAGTGACAAAACCAATCCATCACCCCAGAGCCAACACAAAGAGGAATAGAGAGGTTAACAGAAATTGATGACATCCCTGCTGGAATTTTACACTGATTCGGCCAGCCCTACAATTGAAATAGACAAAGATTTATAGTCCGAGTGAGGACGCTGGCTCCTCTTGATTGCCTTGATTTTTTTTATGTGCTCCTGAATATTTATTCTCAAGCTCATCACCGGCTTGTAGCATTAGAATGCTGATTTGATTTTACATTCCAAGACGAGCAGACATTATGCAGCCATTTGCATGATGTGAGAGAAATCACCAGAACGGTTTCTGATATCAGTGGCCAAAATGATCACTAATGTTCCCCTGCAAAAACAGGATTGTGTAATATTTTTTTTTTTGAAATTCAGATTTCCTTTTGCTCCTCTCAGTGTAAAAATAAAAAAGGGGAATTATTCCATATCCTGTGGGTGAGAAATTGTATTTTGTCATGCCTCCGAGGGCTACAGCGGCATTGAGCTTTTATGAATTCGTTTGATATCAGGGCTCTGCGTTTCGAGTTCCAACACAAATTTCCCCCCCATGACATTATTACTGAAAGCTTTTATCAGTTCATTGTGACAGAAAATTGATTATTATCCCTGACATTTGATGGATAGCTTTCATAAAAGGACCTTTTTTTTTTTTTATGTTGGCTTGTAAAGTACCCCCCCTCCAAAAAAAAAAAAAAACAACTTTCCTAAGACACAAAATTTCTCAGTTCCCTTGTAAATCTTCCTCTAGGCATCTGCAGTTGGGACCAAGTGCCTTAAAAAAAAAACAAAAAGTTGAAGGGAATGTACAGATCTGAACTTGCTGTTTGGTCTACTCTGAATCCGGCAAGGAAAAGTTAGGGAACACCTGAGAGACAAGCCCCTGAGACTCTCAGAGAAGATTTTAAGGTTGATCCAGTCCACAGTTTCATATTTTATCACCATGAACAATTCTACTTAAGACTGTAAATGAGAAAACACATGGAGGAGCACTTTTAAAACTCTTGTCTGAATTCAAAGAATGTGATCTTTTGCTATATCAGGTAGAAAAAGAGTCATCTATTAACTAGAGTGCAATAATCATCACCCATTGTTTTTTCAGTCTGTCCACTCAGTTTATCCTCATCACAACACTGTGAGAAAGATGGTCTTATCCCTTCTTCCCAGGAGAGGAAGCTAAGATTTGGAGAGTTGAAGGAACTTGACACAGGTCCTTCAGCCTGTGTGCATGGTGCAGACCTTGAACTCCATCATTCTGACTTGACAGGAAGTGTTCACCCACTACATCACACACCCTCCTTGATTGACTATTCTTAGAGAAACACAGCGGGCATCAGTTTTAGAAATATATATTTTTTCAACTCCATTATTCACTTAAACTGAAACACATGTATACACACACACACACACGTCACACAAAAAGAACAATCAAGCTGCGATGAATCTCAGACTCCAAGCAGTTGTTCTACCTTGCCCTTGCTCTTGATTTCACAGTCCTTTTCTTCTCCACCTTGATCTCCCTACAGGCATCAAGAGACTTTCACACTGTGTTCACATTTGAACAAAGTCAGATTAGTTTTGATTGGAGAACTTGGGGAAGAGCTTCCCAATAGTCTTACAGAAGACAGGAACTAGCATTTGGTTCTAATAGCTATGGTTCCCTCACTAACACAAACAGTGTTAGCAGATGTTCCATTTCACCTGCACAGTTTTGAGAGGGGAAATTCCAGTGCCCTTCTACAGACTAGGGTCTCTGGGATGTTCGGCGACTAGCAGCTAAATAACCAAATCCACATCTTCTAGAATTCCTTTCACAATTCCTGGAATTCTATAGAAGCACAGTTGGGGCTCACTCCCCTTTAGAGAGCCTTTAGGTTCTGCCGGACATTTAAATCCTCCTTGTATCTCTAACTAAAGCAAGAAACCATTATTACATAAAAGATCAACCGCTTCATCTACAACTGTTGTGATATATACACAGTAACTCACAGAAGCCTTACTTAGGAAAAAACCACTTAGGTCATAAGGGAACTAGAAAGTCTCCAATTTTCCTTACTTTCCCTGTGACTTCACTTTGTGCCTGTTGGAAAAAACACTTATTCCTACGGTCCCTCAGGGGTGTTATAATGAGGGCTGATAGTGTATTAGAATTAATAGGAACAGTAGGTGTCTAAGGAAAGAGGAGACTTAAAATAGTTCATTAAGTGTAGGAGGTAGAAAACTTTATTTGATGAATCAAATGGTCTTCATTAAAAGTGAACTTTTCCTGGGAACTAAAGATGCCACTTAAAATATATATATTTTTTTCTTATTAAAGAAGATAAATTAACATGTGATCATTATAGAAATTTTGGAACATATAGAAGTGCACTCTGTTGAAAAAAACACTTGTAATTTATGACCCAAAGATAACCACAATAAATGTGATTCTTGGCAGGATTATTTTTTCCTAAGTGTTTATGCATGTCTCTGTGAATTACCAAATTAGGATCATATGGTATATATTGTTTTTTCTATAGTTAAAAAAATTTTACTTAACACTGCATCCAGAATCTAGACATTTAATATTCTTTGAAAATTTTACTTTTAATGCCTGTATATCTAATATTTTTGTTGAAACATGTGACACATTTTTATTTTATTTAGGTTATTGCCCTACTAATAAACAGGTTACTTCTAGTGTTTGTGGTTTTAATTCATGCTCTAGCATACTTAGATGCCCAAGCTTCATGAATCCACATTTGAGGGGTACTTCATTATTCCATTTTTCAGAGGAGGAAGCAGAAGACAACTATATGATTTTTCCAAAGCCATAGAGTAAGTGATAAAAGGAGGGTCAGGACTCAAACATGGTTATTTTCACTTTAGGGCCAGATGTTCTGCAATACATAAAAGTTCAGTAATGCTACTTGGAAGAAATTCTCTAAACAGTGCAAAATCATAAGCCCCGGGATCATACTATGGAACCTGAACCAGAAGAGAAAAACTTGTGTTTAATTTTTTTTATTTATGTCTTACCAGCTCTGGGTTCTTGAGCAAAGGATTTCACTTAAGGCACATTTAACCATCTATGAATCAGGTATTTTTACTCTCATGGTATAGTTATGAGGATTAAATAAAGTAAAAGTAAACTTCAAAGTACCTTGGATAGGTGGAGTGCAGAGTAGGCTTTCAATAAATGACAGTTTTTTAATCATTACTAATTATTGTTTCAAATAGTCAACATCAAGTAGAGTAATATTTCCTCTTGAATGTCTAATAAGTGAAACTTGAATTCCATTCTGATTTTTTATTATTATTTAAGACTTGAAGGCTTTAAGAGACAGCAGAATAACATATTTCAAAGAATGAGCTCTCCATAACACTTGGACCTCAAGCCCAGAGCCTTAACAGAAAAGGAGTGATATGAATTGCAGAGGAGGAGAGCATGAGACCAGCTTGCTCTAGTTCAATGGCAGAGAAAATGGCAAGAGTAGGATCCAAACTGATGAAGTGTCTATTTCTGAAATGACACTCATGTATTTGGAACAAAACTGCCTGGAAATAAATAAATAAATGTCCCACTTCCCCAACTCATCCCTTAAAAATATGTACTTAATCACTCAGCAAGTTTTAGAATTGGTTCCTCTATGCTGGAAAAAAACACAAACTATATATATATATATATATATATATATATATATATAAAATATATATAGAAATAGATACAAATAGAAATAGAGTATATATATTCTTATATCTATTTCTATACATTATATATATAAGAAGATATATATAAAATATACATAGAAATAGATGTAAGAATATATATAGAATGTATTATTATATATAATATATATTTTATAGAGAGAATATATATTCATATATAGAGAATATATAAAATATATATAAAAATAGACATAAGAATATATACAAATATATATACCTATATATTATTGTATATTCTTATTCTTATTTTTTATGTATGTATATATATACTTATATCTCAAGCTGCATGCTCCAGTATGATAGAAACTAACCACAGATGCCATTGAGCTTTGCAACGTAGTGGGTCCAAAATGAGTTGTGCTCTAAGTATAAAATCCACACTAGATTTCTAAGACTTATTAGGAAAAAAGTGAATGGAAAATATCTCATGAATGCTTTTCATGTTGACTGCATGTAAAAATAATATTTTGTGCTCAATAAATACATTATTAAAATTAATTTTACCTGTTTCCTTTTTACCTTTTTCAAGTGCTACTTGACAACTTACAATTTTGTGTGTGTCTCTCACATTATATGTCTATGGGGCAACACCACCCTGAGGAAAGTATGTCATGTCTAAAGAATTGAAAACAACTCACTCCTGCATTTCCTGCATTACACCAGATTCAGCAAATTGAGAATGTTGAAGGGAGGAAGGGAGAAAGATGCTCTAAAGTGGCCCCCAGGTCAGTTCCTCTCCCCACAACCAACCAATATTCTGGGCAGAAAATTATCTGGTCACTCTTGTATATATCTGAGTACAAAGTGATGCATTTTCCCTAAAAGTGACTTTCAGAAAAGAAGGAATTAGTCTAAATGTAGGTTTTCAGGTACTTAGAAAAATCTCTCAATTATTTAATGTAGAACAAAAAATTAGTTTCATCCAGTTTTTAGATACTTTGCCCATATTCTAACCTGGTTTGACTCTCCCAAAGGAGTTCTTTCTGTTCCTTATCAGTGTGGTCAATAATCTCTTCAAATTACTATGAATGCCCTGAAGCTGAAGAGGTATTTTTAACTACAATTATTACAGCATCTGTAAGTTTCTCTTTTTGAAAATCATTTTCATGGGATAAGTAGAAATCAGGAATTCTCAAGTTTTTTAAATGATTGCTTTCATTATTCAAAAGTTGTGTTTCTTAAAATTAAGGGGAGTAGAGAAGAATCTTGAGAAACAAGATTCTTAAAATATTCATTTTCTTTGAGAAGTCTCAAGGGGATAATTCTTGAGCTGAAATGTTAAGTAAGTACTATTGATGTGCTACCTTTACAAAATTCTTGATTTTGTAAAATTCCAAACAAACAAATTAAACTGAATACAATGCAAATTGATAAAGTGATTCAAAAATTCCAAGTAGTCTATGCTTATTTATTTTTAGGATTTATTTCATTCATAGTATTAATGTAAGTACTGTGTTTTTCAGGTATTTTAAATGTGCATGTGTAAATAAATTAATGAAAAAATGTAAGTAGACATTTGACTCTTTCATCTTCATTTCTAAAACTTTATATTTTCAAGTTGACTGAAACTTTTTATTTGGATCTCCTATTTGGGAAAAAGGGGGTATTTGGAGTTATTGTTTTTACCTGATGCATGTGTGTATATACACATTTACATATATATGTATGTGTATGTATGTTTATATATAATGTTACATATATGTATATGAAAATACATATGTGTATGCAAAATGTGTGTGTGTGTATATATATTTAGAGAGAGGGACAGAGACAGAGAGACAGAATTTTAAGCAGTTGGCTCATGAGATTATGGGAGCTTTCAAGTCCAAGTTTTGCAGGGCAGGCCAGCAGGTTGGAGAACCAGGGAGGAGTTGATGTTGCAGTCTTGAGTCTGAAGACTGGGGACAGAATTCTCTCACTTTGGGGAGGATTTTATTGTGTTTTCTCTTGAGACCCTCATCTGATTGTATGAAGCTCATCCACATGCTAGAGGGAGATATGTTTTACTGAAAATCCATCCATTTAATGTTAATCTCATCTAAAAACACCCTCACAGAAACATCCAGAATGATGTTTTGATGGATCAAATATTTGGGCACCATGACCCAGCCAAGTTGACACATAAAGTTAACCATCACAGGATCCCTTTTGGATCCCCTTGGGCCCCTGTGTTGTGAAATCTGGGGGTGTAGAAGGGGAAGCAGGTGGAACATGGAAGTATAAGGTTGCTCTTCAACTTTTGTTTTAATACAGCTACTGTAAGAGCAACAGTATTCTGAGTTACCAAAATACTGTGGTTTACATTCCAGTAAATCCCATTGTCCTATGCTGCCCAACATTGAATCTATGATATATTCACTGTGTATCATATACCCTAGAAAGGGAAGACGCCATGAAGAACAAAGGACTCAACCTAGAGGCTCTGATTAGACATTTCGTGTCTAAGGAAAAACAATGCTCTTGAATGTGCGAAATTTTTAAGATAGAAAAGGATTTTATACATTAAAAAACTCTGTTCCTATATCAAGGATAACGTTTAGATGTCTGAGATGAGAGATTTCCTAGGAGCTGTTTGGTACACAGGGTGCAGGATACGGCTTCATGTCATCTTCTCTGTGACTGGAGAAGGAAATAAAACGTTAGTGCAACTGGGAGGAACTGGGATGAGTTGGAGGGAATAAAACTGTGATAAGAATACCTCCTAAAGGAGCTGAGCCTCTCACCCTGCAAACTTTTGTCCAGAGAAGAAGGGTGTGAGATGAAAGCAGTTTCTATTGAAATGTTGAAAAGTTAGAGAAGGATTAGGAAACGTCCAAGTTATGCTACCCTTCCCTTCTGCATTGTTCAACACAGCAAAGTAGACTAAAGCATATGCTATAACCAAATGATGGGAGGTTGTGTCCATGGTTTTGATCATTATTTAACAGCTTAGGTTGTTCAATAACTGATTCAGTCACTCATTTTTCCCCAGGGAGTATTTGCCACTTACACAGTAGCACCAGGCACTGAGTAAGGTGCTCAGCATATGCAGTTCCATCATCCCTGTCGTCAAAGACTTCACATTGTAAAGGAATCCACAGTACACAGGTGTGGCCCTCACTAGAGCCTGTATGCTCCCCTTCTTCTCAGGCACAGGGCTGGACTCCACTTCCAAGACTCCCTTGTAGTGCAGCCATGGGGCTGAGCTCTGGAATGTGAGCAGAAGTTTGCACTGCTTCCTGGCCCGTAAAAGCTTCCCACAGTTTCAATTTCAGTACTTGTGACTGGTCTGTTCATATTTTCTATTTCTTCCTTGTTCAGTCTTGGGAGATTGTACCTTTCTAAGAATTTGACCATTTCTTCCAGGTGGTCCATTTTATTGGCATATAGTTGCTTGCAGTAGTCTCTTATGGTTCTTTGTATTTACAAAACAGAATCAGACTCACAAAATAAACAGGGGGAAAGGGATAGTTAGGGAGTTTGGGATTGACATGTACATATTTCTATATTTAAATTAGATGATCAACAAATAGATGACCTACTGTATAGCACAGGGAACTCTGCTCAATATTCTGTAATAACCTAAATGGGAAAAGAATTTGAAAAAGAATAGATACTTGTATATGTGTTACTGAATCACTTTGCTGTACACACAAAACTAAAACAACATTGTTAAGCAACTATACACCAATATGAACTAAAAAAATTAAAAAAGATAATAACTAATAAATAAACAAACAAATAAATAAAGTGAATCCTAATTTTTATTTTTTAAAAAAAAGCTTCCCAAACCATCCTTGTCGTTTGAGAGAACTAGAGGAAGGCAGAGTCACAAAGTGGAATAAGACTTGATCCCTGAATAACTAGACACCAAGCAGCGTTCCCCCACCTATTGCCCAATCCCCACTCCTAATCTATGAGTGAGAAATAAAATTCACTGTGCCAAGCCATTAGATGTGGAGGCTGTTTATTGTGGTGACCTTTCCTATTTAATACCAGAGGGTTTGGGAACCATTAAAAAAAAATGACCCCTAAACGAGCCAAGCTAGACTGGAGAGTAAACTTTGGAGGCATGTTTTTGTTTGTTTGTTTGTTTGTTTTTGTTTGTTTTTCTTTATGATTGGCTGGGAGCACAAAAAATGTCAAGAGTGCTTGAGTAAGAGCCTGTCCTTCCCCTGACCCAGGCTAGGCTGGCAGTTCTGAAGTCCACATGACCATTCTTAGATTTCTTGAAATCTGAAGAAAGGGGGCACTCACCTAGCCCACTGCCAGGCTCAGTGACTCTCACTGGGCTAATAGGTGTTGAATGCAAGGACTTGAACCCTCAGAATATAGCATAGAGCAGGTGCTTAAGGAACAAAGGAAGAGCATTGAGTTATACTGAGTGCACAGGCCAGGCAGGATCATGGGGCAGGAGGAAGGGGAGGGGCATGAGCGTTCTGCAGCTGTGACCTCAGAGGGGAAGGAAGCAAATACCATCCCGGTTACCTTCTGACAGGTGAGCATGGGGAGGACCAGTGGGGAAATGCAAATGGGTTTCCTCCAGCTCTGCCTCTTCAAACTCACTCCACTCAATTTTCCTAGAAATACTGAGGCAATGCTCCCCCTACACCACCAGCCCCTGCCTGGGAGTCCAGTTGTGCTTTGCACACATGAATTGCTGGGTCCTGCCTGTGGCCACCAGACCTTGAAATCAGTTATACAACATATTATCAAATGCTTGTTCAAATTCACTGGAAGACCTGAATCTCGATCCTCTCTTATCCACAGTCCTTTGGGAATGAAAGGGAAACAATAGATTCATTTCACAAAAATCATCACATTTACATATTTTTATCATGAGCTCAATGAATGATTTTAATTAAACCATTTTTAAAGAGGGTAGAGAGGAAGAAAGGCAAGATGGTAAATATTTAACACCTAATCAAGGGGAGAGAAGCGTGAAGCTGAAACTCTCATTAAGCTGAGTGGATAGAGTGTGGGCCTTGGAAGCAGCCTGGGCTTGGTCCCCACCCTCCCTTATTGGGGGTGACACTGGGCAAACTACTTCACCTCTTTAAGCCTCATTTTCCTCAGAGGGGAGAATGCAGAGGATACCAACCTCAGGGGATCATTGTCAGGAGAGCTTAATGATATTTGTAATAATAATGGCCAACATTTCTGGAATGGAAACTATGTCCAGGCACTTTGCACAGATTGCAGCATTGAATCTTGCCTTGCCCTTGTAAAGGAAGCACTGTGAATTTCCTCAATTTACCTAAGAGTAAATGGAAGTTTAGAAAAATTAAATATCTTGCCCAGGGTCTCCCAGCTACTAACTCACCAGGCTGGCACTCAAACCCTGGCAGTTGGAGTCCAGAGCACACACTCTTAGCTATTACCTGATCTTGCCTAAACCATAGTGCCTGGAACAAATATGTATACACTCTCTTTATTTCTCAAGTTCAAGCCAAAGAAGAGCATGTCCAAATACCGCTCTAGTTATTTCTACTATGACTTCTATTCCCATCTTACATTTGTATAGCACTTTACAAAGTATACCTGGAAATATTTCCCATCTGAAACACTGATCACTTGGAGCTCAGAAAAGTTAGGTAGTTTGGCTAAAGGCACCTTTTACATGAAGGCAGGCGTGTGACATGGAGGTACCTGCTTCAGATATCAGTCTGCTGAGAGAGGGGAGGATTTGAAGGGCAAAAAGAGAGAGTTTGAGACTGCAACCCTTGGGTATTCCCTGATCACTGGTCATTTTCAGGAGGTGAACCCTCAGTCTGTCTCATTCTGGGAGTGATTAGATGCAGGAAGTTAAACCATGATGCAGGAGATGAGGGTAAATCAGAAGACACAGCCCTTTCAGCACTGTTCTAAGTGTTCTGTTGAGATAATTGTATGGCTGTTTCTGCAATCAGTTCTGAGAAAATTGCTCCTCCCAAATTAGCTTCCCTTTATGCAATAGTTGCTTCAAAGAAACTATATATATATATATATATATATATATATATATATATATATATATATATATATATATATATATATATATTCAAATACTGGACCAATAGCCTGAGAATACATTATCAGAAAAGGACACTTCGATGTATGTTTCAAACACAAATGCATCGGAATTGCACTCCCAAAAGTAAGGTAGGTGTCCTTTCTGCCTTTCTCTCTGTCCCTCCCTCTTCCTCTCTCCTTTTCACTCCCTCCCCTCCTCTTCTTATTCTTCTCTTTACTTTCCCTCCACTTTCTCTTCCCTCTCCTCCTTTTACTTAATTACAGTACTATCTAGACTTCTCACTTTGTGAATCAAAGAGGCACATTTCATCCTCTAAATAGAGTTCTGTGAAGAACAATAACTCTCATGAAACCTTATTTAAATAACTATTTAGCATTAATATCGACATGGTTATCACGCTGGTCTTGGTATAGATAGATTCACCTATGTTCACAACATTGTGTACCTTTCGGGCAGGTGTCCCTAGCCCTCCTTCCTGTAAGGGGGTGGGGATGGGATTGGGCTGGATGGAACCTTCTCAAATTCTTCTACTAAGTCCCCTGTGGCTAGGGACACAAGATGCCTCATCAGAACCATAGAGTTAGTCCCCAGGGCTTGGGAAGGACTTACTGGATCCCCCCAGAGTCCAGATGAAGAAGTGACTCACCCACGGCCATGCAGCTCAGAGTATCAAGAATGAGTTTGACCCTAATCTTCAGAGTTTGAGCCTCATGTGTCCGCTATGATGCCATAGGGCTTCATGCTACAAAACATAGCTCCCCCCTGAGCCAGACTCTCAGTATCTCTATCAGGGGTCAGCTCAGCCAGCAAGCGGGCCCACTTCTGCAGTTTTGCGGTATATGGATGGGTAAAAGGGCAGTGTGTTGTTTAAAAAATTTATTCTTACTCTTGTATTCCCTTTGGCACTCATTTGAATATGCCACTTGTATTTACAGATGAAAGGAGGCAGACAATAAGAGATATGTCTCTTACTTAGCAATCTAGGAAATCATTAGTTGGTTTCCCAAATGAAAACAAGTAAAGTTTTAAATTGTCAAGTATAGGCCATCATGAATGAGAGTACCAAAGGGGAGAGAGAGAGTCAGGACAGCTGTGGAATTGTTGAATGAAATCATTCTATGTGCCTAATTCCCAATTATATATTTTCCATATCAGAGGTATATACTTATAAATGTGTATTTTATTTTTACATAGAGAGATAAAGGGAATATTCATCAGCGATACTGAGCACACCTCTAAAAATCTAAAATAATGATATCATTTTAAATAGGGCTTAGTATGTGTACACATTCTGGTCCTAATTTTCATAATATCTATTTTGCTAGACCTTCAGCCTATAAAACAATGTGGGTTTGGGTTTTGGTTGTTTCTGTGTATCACTGCAATAGTAGGTCTTTAGAAATATTGTATCGACATCTGGATGATGTTCTCTGGGAAACTTCTCCTTGACCAGAGGCCTTATTTGTGACTGAACAGCAACATCTGCACCAGATGAAATTTGTCATCATCTGTCATCCAACCTATTGGTTGTTGCCTAGCAACAGGTCAATTATACTGAGTATTTGCTGAGACAGATTAGTAGCATTGTTGCCATAACAACTACCTTTGTTAGTTAATTAAATTGATTTGACTGAGAACTGGCATCGGGGTACTATGTCTGCTGTATGAGGTAGTAATTGTCCTGATTTAAGTATTGATTTGCATTACTGGATTGGTATCATCCTCAAAAATGTGTTCTATCACAAGGTGCTCATTCAGGCTATGATATCACTAAGTTAACTCTTCCAATGATCCAGGAAATGAGGCTCTATCTATATATTAATTTATTATTTTATTAGTTCATTCAACAAATATTTATTGAACTAAAGGAATGTCTCAAAAGTGAATGAATAATGGTAGCAGTACCAGGGAGTTTCTTTGGGGTGAAGGAATAGTTCTCTATCCTGATTGTGATGGTGCATACACAAATCTGCAGATGTGACAAAATCTTATAGAACTAAAGATAAAAAATAAATAAATGAGTTCATTTAAACATTTATGAAATAAGAATAAGCTCTCTGGATTACTTAGTATTGTACCAATGTCATTTCCTGGTTCTGATCATTGAGCTATGGTTATGTAAGATGTTATAACTGGGGGAAACCAGTTGAAGGGTACACAGAAGCTCTGTACTATTTTTGTAATTACTGAGTCTAAAATTATTTCAGGACAATTTTTTTTTTAATGGAGAGGAAAGCAAGGAAGAAAGGAATGGAGGAAGGGAAGGAGGGAAGAAGGAAGAAAGGAGGGAAGGAAGGGAAGGGAGGGTGGAGGGGAAGAAGACTTTATTAATATGCAAAATGGAGCTTTTTCTGGGCTCAGGCCATACTAAGCAGGGAACTCACCTGTTAAGCAGGTAACTCACATGAATATTAATGTATGCTTGGGGAATATTGAGAGCCCACAGACCGCAGGAGAATTTATTATTTGATGGTCAGTACCTTACCTCATATGCAGAATTAATCTCTCTGACCCCCATCCACTAAATGTGTCCCTTGCCCCTTAAACATTGTGACAATCAACATAGTACATCAAATTTCAAAAATGCCTGTCTTAGCCCCTAAATGTTCAGTAGAACAAAACGTTTTTAAAAACACTGAGGTCTCGTGTCCCTAAAACGACTCAGTGAGATGGCAAAGCTGTTGCACTTACTTCCATTTATCACAGGAGGAAACTGAGGCTTGGGATGCTGGAGAAGCAAGGTGTGATTCTCCCCAGGTTCCTCTGAGACTGCTTCTCTGCTCCTTCCACCACACATAGGTTTCCTAAATGTGACCTTAGATGATGCACTGACCAGTGTCAAATAACAGTAGTGACATGGGGATATGGTGCCCATTTTTTGGTCTCCTTTATCCTTGTGGGAAACAAGGAGAAATTCTCCATTCAGTGCTAATTTGTCTTTAACATATCTTCAGTTGCCAACCTGACCCAGAGCAGAACTCAGTCTTTTGTTTGCATTGCATTTATTTCCGCAGTTACCTTCTGTTTAGGGTTTCTTTCTAAAATCAACATACCTAAGTAAAAACAAAACCTTAATAAGGCTGAAATCATTGTAGACGTGCCATGGCAAAGATCCATCCAGCAATGGCCCAAAAAACAAAACATTCTCTTTGGGACTGGAAGGGTAAGTAGCAGTGTTCCAGGTTGAAAGAAGACTACCAAAAGCACAGAGGTGTATGTGTACGTGTATGTGTGTGTGTGTGTGTGTGCACGCACGTACCTCCTAGGCACACAGTAGGAACATCGCCTTCAAATCAGTGGGGTAGTATGGGGTGACAGGAGGAAAAAGACGGGATATGAGGGAAGGGTCTCTCCATCCTTGCACAGAGGTGCCTTGAGGAATCAAACCCCAAGTCCCTCAGTGAATTTAAGAAGCAGGAGATTTGGTGGCAAGGGCATAGCAAAGGACTAAATCTCTTGTATCCTGTAAATCCATTATTTTAAAATTTGCATAAAATTAATTGCCCTGGAACAAAGTCTTATTGTTTCCTCCTTGACTGCTTGCTGGAGGTAAAGGGGAGGAAAGGGTTTGGGGAGGGAGGGTTGGATGAAGATGAGTGTTAGGAGAAGGCAGAACCTGGTCTGTAGATGTGGGTAGGTCCAGGTGTGAAGCACTTTGAAGTCAAATGCATTTGGGGCTTCGATCCAAAAGCCAGCATGTCTACAATTCTCTGTGTATGTAGGAGAACCATCGAGGAGAGAGAAATGCAAATTCCTGGGCCCCAGCTCCAGGGACTTGTGATGGGCTAAGGGACCATTCTGCAAACTACATTTTTAACTTGTCTGCCAAGTGTTCTTCTCGTTTTGTTTTCTTGAGATGTAATTGACCTGTAACATTGTATACATGGAAGGTGCACAACCTATTGGTGTGATGCATCTATACACTGCCTATGATTACCACCGGAGCTTAGGGAACACCTCTATCATCTCAATTATCATTTCTTTCTTATGGCAAGAACATTTAAGATCTAGTCTTTTAGCAATTTTGAAGTATATCCACAGAGAGAAAAATGAAATTGGACCCCTATCTTACACCACTCACAAAAATTAACTCAAAAGGGATTAAAGACTTAAACCTAAGGGTCCATGCCAAGGGTCTTGATGCAAAGGCCCCCGTGGCACACCTGAGGAAACACAGCTACAGGAAACAGATCCAGGGAAGGGGGTAGAGCAGGGAAGATGCACAATCTGACTCATGTCTTAGAAAGTTCATGTCTATTTTTTTCTTAAGTATAATACATAGTTAGTGTTGATGATTTTTGAAAATAAAGAAAAAGGAAACATAAGAGAATATTCATCCAAAGTCCCACCACTGAAAGTCCAAAATATGAAATTTGACTATTCACTCACAGTGAGTATTTAAAGATTCCTTTACAACCATGGCCAGTTTATTCTTGACACACAACAGGCATGGTGCCCATAACACTTTTAGGGGCCCATGCAATAGATACTTTTAGAAGACAAAGTGTGCAAGATGAGTAGCTCCAAAAAAATAAGCATTGCTATATTCAGCAACTTATACTGAAGCATGTCCAACTTACTATTTTTATTTCAGCCACAACTGTGAAAAACCCCAAATGTCCAATAATAGGGAATTGATTGAGTAAAGTATGTTATGGCCATACTACAGTCACTTAAAATTATGTTGCAAACAGGGCTGTATCATGGCTTTCGTGGATCCTAAGTACTTTTTTCTACATGGGCCCTTCCGTGAATTTAAAAAAAAAAAAAAAATATATATATATACATATATATATATATGATGTAAACTATTATACATAGAATGGATAAACAACAAGGTCCTACTGTATAGCACAAGGAACTATATTCAATATCCTGTGATAAACCAAAATGGAAAAGGATATAAGAAAAAAGAATGTCAAAAAAAAAAAAACTGTACCAAAAATCTTTCAAACATTGGTAAAAATATATATATGTATATGTATTTTATATATAATGTATTATACATTTATAAATAATAAATTTATATGTATAATATATTAAAATATATAATATATTAAATATATAAAATAATATAAAATGTATATAAGATATGCTATATGTATATTGTATATTATTTATATGCTATAATATATATTTATAAATATGTCTATATAATATAGATATACAAATATAGAATAGATTTTGTATATTTTGATATTTATATATTTTATAAAAATATAAATAAATTATATAATAGCAATAACATATAAAAATTATATTATAAAATATAATTAATTATATATTTATAATTAATATAAATAATTTATGTTATTATTAACAATATATACTATTTATTATTATCCATTTATAATTTATAAATAGAAAATAAATAATATAATATAGAATAATATATATAATATAATATATTAAAAATGTATATAGCTTGTGGAGGAAGAGGCCTTCTCCCTCACGACTACTCAACCCTGCCACTATAGTGTGAAAGTAGCCATAGACAATACATAAGCAAATGAGCATGGCTGTGTTCTAATAAAATTTTGTTTATGAACACTAAAATTTTATGTAATTTTATATAATTTTTATGTGTCACTCAATATTCTTTTTTGATTTTTCTTCAACCATTGAAAAATGTAAAAGCCATTCTCAGCCTCCAGGCTATACAGAAGCAAAGCAGTGTATGGGATTTGACCCTGACACAAAGAATGAGGAAAAAGGAGACCTTTCCCGGGCCAGAGCTAAGAAGAGGACACATCAGGTTTGCTCACATTGCATTGGCTGGAATCGGTCACATGGTTACCCAAACTGCAAGGAGGGCTGGAAGTGAGCTGAGGGTGAGGAGTGAGCCCAGGAAGAAGTAGGAGTGGGTCTGGATGAATACAGGATGGTCTCTGTACCTGCCTGCAAACACATACACAGAAGCGTGCACTTGCCACCCTGGACCTGGACACAGGGTTTCACACTTTACTTCTTAAGGATGAAGCTGGAAGAATGTTTCTGCAGGGGATTTTTCCAGGGACTTTGAGTGAGACTGATCCTCTCCCTCCCAGGTACTTAGCCTACCTCCTGCCTCAGCCTCTGGAATGTGTGCCTTTATTTACTTTAGTCTGTCACCCAGCCTTTCACTCAGCAAATTACTCAAAGTCTCAAAATAAGATTGCATTATAAATTGAATTTAATTAAAGTGGGCTATTCAAGCATACCTTTCTGTTTGCTTTTTATCTCTCATTTCTCCTTTGCACATCAGGAATCATGTTCACCTCCCAGCAGGTCAGTGGAAGAGAGTGACAGAATTACATCACGATAAAAATGGTTAAGGTCTCCACCCAGCTAGCCACAACCCATCTTATAAATTGGTTGTGGCTGTTTCCCCTGATTGTCTGGAAACTTGTTTTCAGAAATTCCTAATTACATTTTCTTGATAAAATACTAAATGAATTGCTTGGAATAAAGTGCAGTTTCTCAGCCTGTGATTGATTTAAGACCCAAATATAGTACGTGTGAATCTGCTCCATGAAGGAGCCAGAGCCCTTATAAACAATGCCAGGAAAGACAGTAAATGTGATGACTGACTCTGAATAAAAGAAAACTAGAAACCGGGACCAAGCACAATACTGAAAGATAAAGAACTCTAAATTACAAGGTACTGTGGCATGGGCTGCTGAGTACTCTATAATTCAAGATGCTATCGCTAGAATGCTAATTCTGCCCACTTTAATGCCATCTAATCTTCTGTCCATGAGAAAAACAGCTATGCTTCTATAGATTTATCATTGACTTTCCTATTTCAAAATATTTTAACAGATGTTCAGTCTATTCAATGTCTCAGGTAGGAGCTGCATTTTTATTCTTTTAATTTATTTTTAATAGATATTTATTGGAGTATAATTGCTTCACAATACTGTGTTAGTTTCTGTTGTACAACAAAGTGAATCAGCCATATGCATACATATATCCCCATATCCCCTCCCTTTTGAGCTTCCCTCCCACCCTCCCTATCTCACCCCTCTAGGTCATTGCAAAACACCAAGCTGATCTCCCTGGGCTATGCTGCTGCTTCCCACTAGCTATTTTACATTTGGTAGTGTATATATGTTGGTGATGCTACTCTCATGTTGCCTCAGCTTCCCCCTCCCCTCCATGTCCTCAAATCCATTCTCTATGTTTATGTCTTTATTGCTGCCCTGCCACTAAGTTCATCAGTACTTTTTTTTTTGATTCTATATGTGTGCATTAGCATACTGTATTTGTTTTTCCCTTTCTGACTTACTTCACTCTGTATGACAGACTCTAGGTCCATCCACCTCACTACAAATAACTCAATTTCATTTCCTTTTATGGCTGAGTAATATTCCATTATATATATGTGCCACATCTTCTTTATCCATTCATCTGTCGATGGACACTAAGGTTGCTTCCATGTCCTGGCTATTGTAAATAGAGCTGCAATGAACATTGTGGTACATGACTCTTTTTGAATTATGGTTTTCTCAGGGTATATGTCCAGTAGTTGGATTGCTGGGTCATATGGTAGTTCTATTTTTAGTTTTTTAGGGAACCTCCATACTGTTCTCCTTAGTGGTTGTATCAGTTTACATTCTTACCAACAGTGCAGGAGGGTTCCCTTTTTACCACACCCTTTCCAGCATTTATTGTTTCTAGACTTTTTGATAATGGCCATTCTGACTGGTGTGAGGTGACACCTCATTGTAGTTTTGATTTGCATTTCTCTAATAACTAGTGATGTTGAGCAACTTTTCATGTGCCTCTTGGTCATCTGTATGTCTTCTTTCGTGAAATATCTTGCCAATCTTAACTATACATGTAGAAAGCAGTCAGAGCTCTGGTAACTAGTCAGAGAGCAAATCTGGTATTGGAGACAGAGCTTGGGGATCACATTAGAGAAGGAGGTGAGAAAACCAAGGGCATTGAGGGTGAGGTGCCAGCATCACTGATAACTCAAATGTCCACCATGAACTCCTTGTGCCTCCTCCAGCACTTCCATCTACTCCCAAAGTCTCCAGCAGAGGCCTCCTGGATGTACCTCTTCTCTTTGGTCCCTACCCATCAGATACCAAAGTTGTAGATTTCCCTTCCCCCCTCTTTACTGTCTCCTGAACTAGGCTGCTTCTATTTCTGTTCTCACCACCCTGGTCTGCATAACAGTCTCCTTGCTACATTTATTCTTGCTACCCCCAATCCAGCAATTCATTGGAATCAGAGATCACTTTTTTTTAAAATTTTATTGAAGTATGGTTTAGTTACAATGTTGTGTTTATTTCTGCTGTACAGCAGAGTCTTTCAGTTATACATATATATCTTCTCTTTCATATTTTTTTCCATTATGATTTATCACAGGATCTTGAATATAGTTCCCTGTGCTGTACAGTAGGACCTTGTTGTTTTTCCATCTTTTTTTTTAACATCTTTATTGGAGTATAATTGCTTTACAATGGTGTGTTAGTTTCTGCTTTATAACAAAGTGAATCAGTTATACATATACATATATTCCCATATCTCTTCCCTCTTGCGTCTCCCTCCCTCCCACCCTCCCTATCCCACCCCTCTAGGTGGTCACAAAACACCGAGCTGATCTCCCTGTTCTATGAAGCTGCTTCCCAGTAGCTATCTGTTGTAGGTTTGGTAGTGTATATATGCCCATGTCACTCTCTCACTTTGTCACAGCTTACCCTTCCCCCTCCCCGTATCCTCAAGTCCATTCCCTAGTAGGCCTGTGTCTTTATTCCCTTCTTACCCCTAGGTTCTTCATGACATTTTTTTTCTTAGATTCCATATATATGTGCTAGTATACGGTATTTGTTTTTCTCTTTCTGACTAACTTCACTCTGCATGACAGACTCTAGGTCCATCCACCTCACTACAAATAACTCTATTTCATTTCTTTTTATGGCTGAGTAATATTCCATTGTATATATGTGCCACATCTTCTTTATCCATTCATCCAATGATGGACACTTTTCCATCTTATATATAATAGTTTGCACAGAGATCATTTTAGAATGCAAATTTGCTCAAGCTATATCTCAACTTTGAATGACTCAAGGATGTTCTATTGCTCTTAAGATAAAGTGGGGTGACCATACCCCCCAGTTTACCCAGTACAGTCTCAGTGCATGCTGCGCATCCCAGCATAATCATGAGAAGCACCTACTTTTACGATCTCAAGGATCCCTGTTTGAATGATAAATGTTATGATCATCCTAGTTCACATCCAGTATCTGTACCATGTTTACCCCTTCTGCTCCCCCTTTCTCTCTGCCCTATAGAGCTCTGCCCTATAGACACTCTGGTCTGAGGCAAGTGCTTTGGAAGTGGTTTGCTGTCTCCTGACACAGGTGTGAAATGCTCTGAAATGCTCTGCACCTCCACACCCACCTTCTCCAGATGTTTGCCCGACTTGCATGCAGCCTCCAGAGTGAAACCTGATCAATCCCTTGACTCCATTAGATTGATTGTCTTATTGCATGTTTAACTCATTGCACTTATTCTTACCACACACCACACTTGAATTGCTATACTATTTTTTAAATAATTTCCAGCATCTATAATCTTCTTTCCTGATGTATAACTTTGGTGAATGTATAAATGCACAAGACCCCACAGATGTTGCTTACGGATGCCACCAGGCCTGGCACATTGTAGATGCTCAAAAAATACTTGTCAAATGGATGCATGAATGAATGCAGAAGTGAATGAATAGGTGATTTTAGTAGGAGATGAAAAAATAAAACCAAATATCTATAAATAGTTATAATTTCACCAGGACCATATTTACTACCTTCAGGAACAGGAGACACAAATGGATGTGCCCAAAGGGGTTCATCTGAGAAAAATAAAAATTAAAGAGAAACAAGGAAGAGGAGGTGAATGATTGAGGGAGAGGCATGGCAGATCAGAGAAGAAGAATAAAAACAAAACTATGTCCTGAAAATTTGTTTTCCCACCATCTGCACAAAGGTAATAAAATTTGGCCAGATTTCACATTAACTTTGGAAGCCAGCACACAGCTGAGGAGATGTGATAGATGTTCCAGTCAGCTGTGGGCCCTGAAAAAAACAGCTAGGTACTGCTCATACAGATTCCCCACATCTCCCACCCTATCCCCAAATCAGCCCCCTCCAAAGTCTATAACTTTAACACAAAGGAAATTAGAAAGGTAGTTTGGAAACCAAGAGAAAAGCTTCCACTATCATGCCAAGCAAACTCAACTTTAACCTGTAAATGCTGATGTCACTCTGAATACTGTTTGGGAGATTTCTACCATTTAGAAGCTGGAAACCCACAAGTAGGATTTAAGACAGCACTATTCAATAGAACTTTCTGCAAAGAAGAAATATTCTATATTTTCACAGCCCAATATAGTAGCCACATGTGGCCACTGAGCACTTGAAATGAGGAACTGAGCGTTGAATTCTATTTAGTTTTAATTCATTTAAATTTAAATAATGGTGACCTTATTGGACAGTACAGGTTAAGAGACAGTGACCCAAATAAGGGTCAAAAAAGGACTGGAATTAACACAATTCTCCCAGAGCTTTCAGCATTGTAGGACCACTCTGAAAGAAAGCCAAACAATTTGAAAGTCCATTGAAGAAAGAAGATAAAGGGAAAACACATACACCAGGCTGTCTTAAAGAAGATTCATTCAGCAGGGCTCAGGTGGAGGAGGATGGTGGGAGTAGAGAGGGGAGGTAGGGAGATAAGGAAGGATGCCTTTTACTTTATCTTTGGCCCTTTAACTTGATAAACCAGCCCTGACACTTGAAATCAGCTTAGTAGTAAAACCTAGACCCCAGAAGCTCCTTTAGTCAGTGGGATGGCTCTTAGGCATGTCATTAGGTCAGAGGCAGAGTGAGCCCCTGTGGCCATGGGCAAGTGTAAATCAGAGGACTGGCCATCAGGCTGAAAGGTTAAGACCTCATGGGGGAAGCCAAGTGTTATTTCACTGCTTTGTTAGAGAATGCGTTAAGCCGGTTGGAAACTGCTTCAGTACCAGCACGTAATCTGGTGGCCTGGACAGGGATGTTTTCCAAGTTTATGATGCTGAGTTAAAGTTGTCCCTATGAAAGCTGGCAGATTCAGCAGGCTTCTGATTTTGTCCTTCTTTCTCTTTGAACTTCCAAGCCATCCATCTTTAAACCCCTGTCTTCTCATCAATAAAATATGTATAATAATGGTATTGACCTTGTAGCATTGTTATGACAATTAAATGTAATGTTTATTTCATAGCTAATGCAGCGTAGCAGCTCACAAAAGTGTGTCTGTGTGTTTTATATTCTCTCTCTAATGTCCTTTTATGAGCTTTGTCTTTTTCCATTACTTTACCCATATTCTTCAAAGACATCACCCGCCCTCATACAACATGGATGTAAAGATACAGTGCTTGAATCTGTCAGCAAAGAGTCTCCTTTTCATCTTGGTCATAGTGTAGCTGTCGCAGGGCAGGTAATTATTCCTTCTGCTGTGTGACAGAAAGGATATGGAATAAATCACTAATATCTAAAATTAAAATAGTACTATTAATGATTAATAAAATAAAAGCAATAATAATAAAATAATAAAAATAAATGGCCAGAGAAGAGAGGAGTCCACCTTTGTATGCCTAAGCTCTGAGGGAAGGAAACAAAGAGACTCCTACCTGTCCAACCCAGCTGTAAATCAGACACTGTCACTTACAGGTGGCATCCCACTCAGTCTTTCCCCAACCTTCTGGGAAATGCTTAGAGCATCAGGGGTCACTCAGGGAGTGGTAAGGAAGAGAAGGCAGAGAGGCAAGGATAGGCCATGTCAAGCCACACTAAGGACTGAAGACTCTTTTGGAAGATACAAATGTATGTCCACTGAAGAATATTAAGAAAATGGCTTGCTTGAACTGAGAAACACCCAGAGGGAAGGTTCTGGAGCTCAAGCATCAGGGAAACCTATGCATTTTGTCTCCTGTAAGTTGCAGTCTCTTGTATATTGACTTGTGATCTCAGGACATCTGCATTTCCCTACTTGAGCTGGAGAAACAATAAAGGTAGAGAGAACAGCTGGGAGGCTGCTAAAAGATAGCCTAAGAAGGAGCAGGTGAGGGCTTAGGGATTGTGTCAGCAGGGGAAAAGAAGAAGGCTGGACACATGAGGAAGACGTTTCGGAGAAACACACAGCAATGCATCATCATGATTCCACGTTTGTCAATGATGCATTAACATGAATAAAGAAGAACAAGATTTCCTAGTGATACATATTTTTGCTCCAAAAGATCACTCTACGTTTAATGGTACTAAATCTTTCCTTCCAACTTATCAAATCTTTCTTGTAGTTCAAGCCAATATTCTTTTGGCCTGACACCACTGGCGATGGCAATTTAAGTTTCTCTGAATTATAAAGATTCTAGAGGTCATGCTTCTCTTCCTCAAGTGAATTGTTTGCTATCTCAGCAACTCAAAATCTTTCTTTCCTTTAGCTTGAGCTGAAAAATTTAATACCGAGTTCCAGGAATACCCATATGATGTAAATCTCTGGGCTATCCTTTCTCATTCCTCACCCTCCAGGTGCCTTCATCCCATCAAGCCACCTTTCATAGTAGACATCCTTAACTTTTCCAGCTCACTTGAATTCCATCTTTTGTGGGATATTAGTGCACATAAAAAGTTCTCCACAGTTAATTTCTCAATTAGAATCTTACTTGATCTCAACCATTCCTTAAATACCACCTTGGTCTGGAATATGTTGGGGTTTTAGAAACTAGAAGAGTATATAGAAAGCTATAAACTCTTTCCCTAGAAAAATGCACATTTGCATTCATCCACAAAAATCCATGTACAATTTAGACAGTATCAAGACCCCTGATACACAACTATGTATCCTTCACCAAGTCAAGACACCAAATTTCCCAACTTCTAAGCTAATGCTCTTTCATTGGAATGGATTATGCTATGCATGTTGATGTTATAGCCCCAGTTAAACTTTAAGCTCCCTGAAAACTACAAGCCTGTCATTTGCTACTTGGCTCCTGGAGGATATACTGATATGATTTGGGGTGGTATAGACCTGAGTTAGTACCCAGATCCATCGAATATCAGCTGGGTAATCCTAAGCACATCAGTGAAGTACATTCTCAGCATCAGTTGCTGCACCTGCCAGTAGGAGCAGTTGTGCCTAATACACAAGTTGGCTTTGAAGAGCACATGAGATTGCCTGTTAAAACACCCAGTCTTGTGTGTGGCACATGGGAGAAATTCCTTAAATGTTAGCTTCACATATCTCAGGAGAAACTTCTCAAACAGTGAAAAGTCTTGAAAATATTGTTGGTCTGTGGAACTGACCATGGAACAAACACAGAAATAGATAGAAGAGAAATGAATGTAAGTTATTAATAGCCTCTCCCCTAGGGTTTGCAGCTCACTTAAGACTATTAGCATTAATTTTAAAATAAGGAGTATGGCCAACTGTATATAAGAAGATAAACCTAATGTACACATTAGATTTCTATATAATCTTCGTGAGAGTCCACACCTTGAGCTAAATTTTCCCCAAAAGATTGTATAAATAAACTTAGAATCTTCAGTTTCAAATAACAGAAACTTTTACCTGAACTGGCTTAACATAGAAAAGATTTATTGGCCAATAATCTGGGTAACCTGTTTAGTTACAAATCAGGTGGGGCTTTCTCCTGGGCTTCAAAGAAAAAATGTGACTTCTTGATTCTCTCTCGGTCTTTCTCCCTTCTTTTCTTTTCTCCTCCCTCCTATGACCCTCCATTTCTAGGCTCTGTTCTTCTTCAGGGTCTCTCTTCATAGTGCCAGTAAGGCTGCCAGCAGCTCCCAGGGCTACATGCTTTTCTCCACATTTCCAATGAAAATGAAAGAATCTGCTTCCCATAAAGATAAATTGGAATCAAGTCTCATTGGTACTGTTTAGTCTGAGCAGGGTCATGAGACCCTCACTGTATGGAGTAACCTCTGTGCCCACTGGTTGGGACACGCTGGTTGTCTTGTACCCAATGATCCCATCTCTGGTGTTGACCAAACCATGTGACTGAAAAAAACTGGTGGGAGAGGATGTAGTGGGTTGAATGGTGGACTCAGAAACTCAGAATGTGACCTTACTTGATATAAGGGTCTTTGCAGATGTAATTAAGGATCTCGAGAAGAGATCGTCTTGCATTAGGATGGTCCCTAAATCTGATACAGTAAGTCCCCTACATATGAACGAGTTCCATTCTGAGAGCACGTTCGTAAGTCCAATTTGTTCATAAGTCCAAGAAAGTTAGCCTAGGTATCCAACTAACACAAACGGCTATGTAGTACTGTACTGTAATAGGTTTATAATACTCTTCACACAAATAATACCTAAAAAACAAACACAAAAAATAAAGAAAACATTTTTAATCTTACAGTACACCACCTTGAAAAGTACAGTAGTCCAGTACAACAGCTGGCATACAGGGACTGGCATCGAGTGAAGAGGCAAGAAGAGTTACTGACTGGAGGAGGGAGGGGAGGTGAGAGATGGTAGAGCTGAAGGATCGTCAGCAATAGGAGACGGAGGGCAAGCTGCAATTTCACTCACGCCTGATGTTGATGGAACACACGTTTGCATCTTTGAAAGTTCACAACTTGAAGATTCGTATGTAAGGGACTTCCTGTAACTTGATGTCCTCTTAAGAGATAGAAAAGGAGAAGACACAAACACACAAAAAAGAAGGTCATGTGAAGACAGAGGCAGAGTTTGGAGTGAAGTTGCCTGAAGCCACCAGAAGTTGGAAGAGGCCAGGAAGTATTCTCCCCTAAAGCCTTGGTAGTGAGTACAGCTCTGCCAACACCTTGATTTCAAACATCAAGCCTCCAGAACTGTGAGAGAATAAATTTCTATTAGCTTAAGCCACTCAGTTTGTAGTAATTTGTTACAGCAACCCTCAGAAACTAGTGCAGGGTAGGGAACGGGGGCAACAGAGGCTAGAGAAGTATTCAGGAACAACCCGCTAATAAGACTCATTAATAGATACAAACTACTGAGAACCAGAGGAAAAGCAATTGACTCACCATATAGGCAATGAGTTCTCATATAGTGTCAATCACCATGATAGGTACTTGTTAAGGAACTAATGAACAAAACAGAGTCCCTGTCTTCAGAGGGCCCAACATCTAATGGTTAGACAAACAAACAGAAGAATGGAAAGCCCCAGCACACCCGGGGCAATGCTGCAGGAGATGAAGGTAGAGAGAAGGCTCTCCTAACATAGGCAGCCTTGTGAGGGATGGGATGACAAGACTGTCAGAGGGATGGCAGCAAAAGCTGCATTAAGAAGATAAGCCTTGGCTTGTATCTAATAAGCCGAGAAAGAGTTAAATCAGCAAATAAGGATGGAAAGGGTTTGCCCCAGCTCTACATTCTCTAGAGACCTTCCAGGTTCCCAACAAGAAACTTAGCAAATCTTTTGGACTCTAGGGAATCTTTCATTCCTCACTTTTCCACTCCTTCAACAAGCACATTCACGGCTCCTCCTGGTGCACCCTCTCTCCCTGGAGCTTATCCCACTTGGAGGTAAACATTCTCCTGGTACACCTTCCTTTTTTCCTATGTTTTCTGCACACCACCAAGCTGAAAGTCTCCTTTTCCCCTTAGTTCTGACAACCAGATCCGTTAAGGCTGGTTGCCTCCATTTGCTTTGGACACATCTTCTGCATATAGATTGATGAGTTTAATCAGCAAATCAGGAGAAAGCCTTGGGCATCAATCATTGTCAACGTACCTTCTTTCTAATTTCTGATTTGCTGCTTTCTGTTATGAAGGCAATAACATGGTTTCTCTTAAAGGTGAAGCTGAGATGCCCAAAGTTTTGAATTTTGCATCTGGTAGGAAAGTTCTAATAACATCTTTCAGTTTAATCAGTCAGAGAGAAAGAAAGAGGGGTTGGAGAGGAAGAGAGAGGGAGGAGATGGCTGGCATTCTCAAGGGTCATACTTCCCTGAAGAAGCGTCATGCATTTCCACAGTCATCAGGCTCTTGACCACATTACTCAAGATCCAGGCTGAGGGAGAAGATCGTGTTAACAGTTCATTTAGAATTTGAAGGAGCATGTTTCCTATTTCTTACCTTTCCACACTGACATCATCTTATCTTTCATTCAGTTTTAGAAAGCATTCTGGCAGGACAGAGCATACAAGAACCTTCTCTCTCTCTCTGTCTCTCTCTTTTTTTTTTGTTCTTTTGGGATAAAATCCTGTGTTTCCATGAGTGTTTTTCAAAGAGAAAATAGCATGATGTTACCCAGAGTCCACAGCCCCTGTGTCCTCAGTTGGACTGTTCTGATAACTTTCACCGGGTCTTGTCGATTTTAAGGATGCAAACTAACTAAACATGGCCTGAAAAATCCACCTGCAGTGAAGCCACCCCCACCCCACATGGAAATACAGTCTGATGATGCCACTCCACAAAACCAGAAAATGGGTCTGATTTTGCAACAAGAGTTCAAAACTCTTGCACTGATATTCCTTCAGTAATTCACTTACTAATCCATGTGTTCAACAAATATGCACAAAACCTTTACTATGTGGCGGGAACTATTTTAGGTTCTGAACAAACAGCAATGTTTAAAACTGCTGTGTTGCTCATACAGGTTTAATTCTGGTGGGCAAATCTTCCCACGATCTGGACCCAATATAATTTTGAATTAATTTATTGAGGTATAATATACATTAAAATGAAACAATTTCAAGTACAATTTGTTGTGGTTTGAGCTAAGGATAAATCCCTGTAACCACCACCACAGTCATGAGAGCAATTTCATAACCCCAAAATTCTCTCTTGCATCTTTTCAAGACCTACCCCCCACACTGTCTTAGGAAACCACTGCTTAACTTTCTGCCACTCTACATAGCTTTGTATTCCCAGAATTCCAGATAATAGAGTCATACTGAGTGTACCATTTATGTCTGGCTACTTTGACTTACATGATGCTTTTAGATCCCTCTTGTGGCTTTAGGTCTCATCACTCTGATACATTTTATTACTGAGTAATATTCCATTGTATGGATATAACGCAATTTATTTACGCATTCACTTGTTGATGTAGGCATGGATTACATCTAGGTTTTGATCATTAAGAATAAAACTGCTATGAATATACTGAACATGGACCAATGTTTTCATTTCTCATGGATAAATTCATAAAATAGGATTTGTTGATAAGTGCATGTTTAACTTTGTAAGAAACTTATAAAATGCCCTTCATTTCTCAATATATGAGAATTCAAGTTGTTTCACATCCTCTCCAACACTGGGTTTTATCTGTCTTTTAAATTTTAGTTATTTTAGTGGGTGTGTTGCAGTACCTCCTTGCAGTTTTAATTTGTATATTCCTGATGACTAATGTTGTTGAGTTTCTTTTCATGAGTGTATTGGATCCCTGTATATCCTCATTTGTGAAATGTTGTTTTAAAACTTGTAATCATTTTTAAAATGAGTTGGTGGTTTTACCATAATTTAGTTTTAGGTGTTCTTCAAGTTGTCTGGATACTAGTCCTTTGTCAGATATATGTATTGTATACCTTTTCTCCATTGTGTACCTTGCTTTTCCATTTTCTTAATTTCTTTCAAAGAGCAGGTGTTTTTAAGTTATCACTGTTTTTTTTTCTTTTACAGTTTGCCAGTGACATTTTTGTTTACCCCATTTGCAAGTACCTTTTCTACATTCCTTCTAAAAATTTTTATCATTTTGCAGTTTACACTGATTTCTCTGATCTATTGCAGTTTAATTTTTGTTTGTGGCATGAGGTTTCATTTCCCACCACCACCCCCAAACTCCAAAGTTGTCCCAGTACTATTCCTTGAAAAGACTGTCCTTTCCCCATTCGGTCCTTTATTGGAAATTATCTGACAAAATATGTGTGGGTTTATTTCTGATTTGTCTGTGCTGTTCTATTGATCTAGATGTCGACCCTCCCATATTTATTTCACCTTTATTTGAATTGGGGCTGATTTATTTTTCCTTTCAGCATTTAAATATGTCATTCAATTGTCTTCAGGCTTGTATAACCTCTGACGAGGAACTCCAGGATTATTTAAAATTTACCTGTTTGTATATAAAATACCAGTGTCTCATGCTGCTTTTTAAAAAATAGACTTCAAAATGTTTAGAACAGTTTTAAATTTACAGAATTATTACAAAGATAATATAGAGAGTTCCTGTATACCCAACACCTGGTTTTCTCTATTATTACTATCTTACATTAGTAGGCTAAAAGTATCACAATTAATGAACCTATACTGATATGCTATTGTTAACTAAAGTCCATACTTTATTCAGATTTCCTCATTTTTTTCTAATGTCCTTTTTGTGTCCCAGGATCCTAACCAGGGCACCACATCACATTTAGTCTTCATGTCTCTTTAGGCTTCTCTAGACCACAATAGTTTCTCAAGCTTTTCTTGTTTTCAATGACCTTGACATTTTGAGGAACACTGGTTAGGTATTTAGCAGAATGTCTTAAACTGGAATTTGTCTGATGTTTTTCTCATTATAACTAGAGGCTATGTATGGTTTTGAGGGAGGAAGAGCACAGAGGTAAAGTGTCATTCTTATCACATCATATCAACACAGGATACAAAATAACAATATGGCTTACTACTGGTGATGCTGACCTTGATCACCTGGCTGAGATAGTGTTCATCAGGGATCACTCTGGCTTCTTTGTGGTCCATGAGTGTTGAATCTGTTCCCATAGATATTTGCAGACACTCTCAGTCCCTCCAGTGCAGGGCTGGAAATGAGCGCATGTTGCTGTAGCTCTCTGTCTCTCTGGAATCCTGCAGACCTGACCCTCTGAGAGGCCCTCATCCTCTCTATGTGCTATGGTAATTAGGAGGAAGCTTATTCATTTTCTGCTTGGAGTCCAAAGACCATAGTGTTTTCTGTGAAAAATCATCTGACTTCCTGTGTAAAATCAAATCAGGTACTGCTTGCTTAAAATACTTCAGTGTGTTTCCATTTTATTGAGGATAAAGTGCAAAATAATTAGCCAAAGCTCACAAAGCCCTGCTTGAAGACATCCCTTCTTATCTTGCCTCAATGCAACCTCATTCTCCATACCATCTGCATCTCCTGCTGGCTTGGAGTCACCATGAGGGCAGAAAACATAAATGCTTTGTTTATTGTTCTGAGCCTGGCACACTGCCTGTAACACAGTAGGTTATGTTTGTTAGTAATGCCTCTGTCTGCAGGTAATAAACAATAGCTTAAACCAAATGGAATTTACTCTTTATTTATCAGGAAATTTAAAGGTAGGCAGTCCCAAGATTGGTTTGTCAGCTCAGTGAGGTGACCAGGAACCCACCATGTTCCACCCCTCATCTCCACCATTCTCAGCATGATGGATTTTCATGGCTTGGCTCCTTGCCTCATGGTTCCAAGATGGCTGTCACAGCTCTAAGTGTCATATCCTCACATGAGCACAGACAAAGATGGAAAGCAAGGGATTACTAGGGTGAAAAAGAGCTCTTCTCATGAGCCCTTCTCTTTATCAGGGAATAATCCTCCTTCCCAGAAGCCATTCAGTAGATTTCCCTTTATGTCTTATTATCTATAATTGGGTAACTGGCCACTTGTAGCTGCAAGGGAGGCTAGAGTTCAGTGAGACAAAAGAGGTTGTGAATAAATGCAGGGTAGTGAAGCACAAATGCCTAACATACAGTGCTCAGGAAATATGTGTTGGGTGGGTAAGAAAATCACTTGTCTGAAAACACTAGCATTGAGCACAATCTGTTGAGAAACTTCATGTCCAATACTGGCTCCAATTCTTTAACTTCCTTTGACATCTAAAGCTCAAGAAGGTCTAAAGCCACAGAACTAATGAAGTGTTGAAATTGCCCCAGGTCTGCCTGCTCTCAAGAGTCCAAGCCATTTCTAATTCTATGAATATAGTGTCCCTGTAGGCAACCATAATAATCCAAGGCTGAGTTCTCACCCCCAAGTTGAAACTCATCATGGTCAGATCCCCCTAGAACTACCAAACTGTTGAAACAAATGGATAATTGTGAGACAGAAACTCCAAACTCTGCAACTGCTCAGAGATTTAGTTCAGAAATGCTTCTTTCATTATTATTAGTCAGATATAACATATTTGTGGCACCAGCCAAGGACTTATTAAATGCAACTCACTGTAGTTGCTCTTGCAGTTTATGTTTTTAATTTTGTGAATAGTGCCTCATTTCTATGGTCAAAAGAGGGGTTTGGGTTTGTACATAAGCAAATATAGCCTTCAGTTACATCATGCCATAGTTGCAAAATATGGTATTGTTCATCAGATGAAGATGCTGACAGCTGCATTGCAATGGCCATTGAATTATATCCACTCATATAAAGGGAAAGATAAAAGGCATCAGTAATATGTGACATATGACACACATACACACACAGAAGGCACCGCTGCGAGACCCTGACAAGCTCAGAGCCACACGTTCTGACATAAACACACTTATACACAGGAACTTGGCTTTGTCATACCATCTTGTAAAATCCCTGTTACCCCCCACTTTGCCTGCTACAGACAAGGTTTTGGCTAATATAATTTCATTTTGAATTCTGTCTTCCAAGCCACAGATATAAGGAATAAGAGAATAAAGAAATAAACCAACTGTCTATCCTAAGTATAAGAATCAGAAAAACAGCCATGTCTTCAATATCTATAGCCCTTATCACATGTGTGTTTTCAATAATGGGGCAGTAGGGCTTGGCACACTTTTGTGAGGGTGGAGGTGAAGGGAATGTGGGTTAGGGTCGGGGGGAAGGAACTTGCTCAGGGTGACAGTGGTAGATTGATAGCAACAGAAGCACTTCTTCCCTCAGCCATCCATGTGCTTTGCTACATCACTGTACAGTGTCTTCCCATTGTGGGTGGGATGGTCTGTCCCACTCCTAGACTCAGGCTCTAGGACTTATTTGTGACCCGTTTTGGACAATGAGATGTTAGAAAACTAGAAGAAAGCCCAGACGTTTCAAAAAGCCTTGGCCCACTTAGGCTTCCTCTCCTCCTCCCCTGCAACTGCCATGAAAACACACCAGGCCAGTCTTCTAAATGAGAAACATGTCAACCACAGCCAGGCTGCCCTAGTTGTCCTGGCTGAGGCCATCTTAAACCAGCTGACAGTTGGCTAACCTCAACCTGCAGCTGAGGATTAATACTTGAGTGAGCCCAGCTGAGACTCAAAGAGCTATCCAGCTGCCCTATAGAATTGAGGACAATAATAAATGTAATTTCCCCACTATGTTTGGGGGTAATTTGTGGCAATCAATGACTGAGAGACATAGCTGGTTATAGATCTAGACTTAATTCCCCAAACTCCTGAATTCAATAGAGATTTCCCCAGTACTCCCGTTTTACAGAAAGAGAAACTGAGGTGCCGTGAAATTGAGTCAACTGAGTCATGTAAAGCTATGCAGGGAGGGAAAAGTATTGTTACTTATTTTAAGGACTAGCTTAATAATTTATTCAAGAATATATTCTGAGAATAGCACCTCTTCCTGGCATGAGATGGCATGTGCATAAACTCTACCCATGGCATCAGGGACTCAGGAAGAGTGTAATAAATTCATCTTTGAGTGAAGGGCAGTGTGATTTTGCATCTGGGTCCTATGCTCCACCAAGGTGTCTCCCCATTCAAACCAGATCCTCCTCCCAACTCACTCTTCTCTCCCACACCACCTGTTCTCTAAGGCAGTGTTGAGGGGGTATCTTTGAGCCTCCCTCTTTATCCCTAAATTTCAAGCCAGCCTTGCTGGCCTTTCACCAACCATTCACCCTATCCTTCTTCTGCAGTATCTGAGTAGAGGCCCTCATCACTTCAACTGGACCCCAACATGGATGGGACACTAGCCAGACCCGGGGTGTAAAGGTGATACAACACAGCCCTGATCCCTCTCAAGGATGAAGCTCACCATTCTAGGCTCCAATGGCTCAGCTCTATCTCACTTCTCAGGCCACCCACATTTTCTTTCAGTTCCCTTTTCCACCTTGTGCATCAGAACAGATCACTTCTAACTCCTAGATGTAATCCAAATCCAAGACTTTGATGTATGGTCCTCTCTCCCCAAGATCTTCCCACTCTTAACTGTCCACACCCAAACCACATTTCAATGTCTACCTGCCAAACGGCAATGAATCCAGGATTGGTATATTTGCCCAGAAAGTGATGTCCTTATACTTCCAAAATCTCCCCTCCCCCCGTGAGGTGTCACTGGGACACCTTGGTGCATGCACAATGGTTTGGCATTTGTATCACTGATTGCTGTGATAATTACACTTGTGTTATACTTGAGGAAACCAAGACTCAGAGACCTTGTCTCTAGCTCATGTCATGACCTGGCATTGGGTAGGGCTAGGAATTGAACTGAACTATTGACATTCTAAGTCAGGGTCCTTAACATCAGGGCAATCTCCTGTGTTTACAATGATTTGACACCAGGCCACCTCTAGGAGTCTGAATGGTAGTAGTCTTTGCTGGGATGAAGGAATACCTTCTTTGTGAGGTACTTGGTTAGACACTGAGCTTCTGCAGCCACAGCCTGGCCAGGTCTCACCAGCTTTGCTGCTCCCTGGATGTTGCCAGCCCTCCCCTCCCTAATTCTGAAGCCATCTCCATTCTTAGAAATCAATACTAAAATAAAACACAATAAAATAATGAACTTTCTTCTCCTCTTTGACACTCTTTTCTACCCTGCCCAATGTTAATCAAGCCACTTCTTCCCCAGGAACTGAGAAGAGATTTTATTTTGTTGACCTGCATTCCACATACTTAGCCATATTTCTAAAATCTTTCAGAGCAGCCTCAACCACCACAGAAACTCTCGTAGCTTGTACAGGCATTCCAGCCTGGTGAGTGCATATGCATACAGCGCTCCAAGGGATGTATGTTACCATTTGATGAAAAATATATTTAGAATGCTTAATATGCATATTAATTACCCCATAGATGGCAGTGACTTTTTGAGAGTAATTCCATTCCATTGTTTGAAAAACATTTTTGAGAATTCTGGAGATAAATAGCGGCAACACATGCTTTCTTTTAATTCCATATGCTGGAAACCAATCCTGTCATATAATGGAATGATGACTGTCCAGATTTTAGGTTTTGCATCACATGAATGTAAACCATCAGTCCTCCCATTGTCCTTTTTATTTTGAGCCCTGAGTTTCCAAGCACCAAATGCAGAGATTTTTATATGTTAAAGTCAAGTTAGAGCAGATTTTAAGGCCAGATTAGGAAACAAGGAGTTCTTGAACCCCAAGCACAATCCTAACCACTTTCATATACATTATATTAATTTCTCTTTATTTAACTAAAAAGAACCCTATGGAGAAGATATTATATTACAGTTTTATTCATGCAGGAACTGGGTCTGAACTTGACCTGTCTATAACCATGTGGCTTGTTAGTGGAGTGGTCAGGATTCAAACACAAGACAATACAATTTTAAAGATCATGTAGTTTCTACTTCAGGGAATTGACTCTAATGAATGCCTTGGAAGAAAGATACCTTAAAGAGGGTTGGGCCTGTATCTGTCAGTGTTCTCCAGGGAAACAGAATCAATATGATTAACACACATACACACATGTACACACACACACACACACACACACACACGAATGTATTTATTTCAAAGAATTGACTCATGCAAAGATGCGAGCTGGCAAGTCTGAAACCACAAGTAAGGATGGAAGGCTGAAAACTCAAGTTATTCTTCTCCAAGAAACCTTAGGCTTTTCTCTCAAGACCTTGGACCCATCAGATGAGGTCAGCCTATATGATCAAGGGTAATCTCCTTTACTTAAAGTCAACTGATTGTAGATGTTCATCATGTCTACAAAATATCTTCAGAGCAACACCTAGATTAGTGTTTGAATAAATGACTAGGTACTGGGGCCCAACCAAGTTAACACACAAAACTAACCATCACAGGGCCCCAATGCCAGAGCCCAAATACTCATAATAAGTCCATGCAGCTTTATGATAAGCCCAGAAAGATTACAATTCTATTTGGTCACTTTATGGAAAATATGCAAACAAGTCCCAACAGCACTATTCATGCATTTGTATATTTTAATAAGGAATTTTTTGAACATCTCCTTAGAACCCCAGTACTGGTTTAGATCAAAAAAGGGAGGTCAAGGAAAACAGAATTAAAAGATATTCTCTTCCCACAGATAAATTTAAGTTTAATTGGAAAGACAAGAAAACTAACTTGGAGGAAAATTGTGTATTTTTTAGTTGAGTATTATGGTCACATGGTCAGTGAATGAAATCTATAATTTACTTGCTTTTTAAAAATTTTGGAGATTTCCTTTGTTATCTATTACATATTCAACACTGAGAAGCTTCTCTGAGTGTTTTAAAAAATTTTATTTTTGTCTGTTGTGTGTGTATATATATATATATATATATATATATATATATATAAATTATGCATATGTGTGTCTATGTGTATATACATACACAGACATACATTATATATCTGTGTGTGTGTTTGATGCAGCACCTTAATTATTCTGATCAAATCCTCTGTTTATCTCTGTTTCTATTTCTGAAAAATATTATCATTTCCTACAATAATTATATATTTATCTATTTCTTTGTGTATCCCTAATAGTATTGCTTTTTATTTTTGAACTTACACTATTAGTTGCATAAAAATGTATGCCTATTATATCTTCTTGGTCTAGTGTATATTTTATTTATAAGAAATATCCCACTCTGTCCCTTTAACCACCCTTCATTTTAATTTTTTTAGCCTATATTAATGTTACTATAAAATACATTTTATTTTTATCTGACATGTGTTTTCCACACTTTTCTTCTGAAATGTCTTATGCTCTTTTGTTTTAACTGTATTAAGTACTAACTGTAAGTAAAGTTTTCTTTACGTACCTTTTTAAGTTTAACTCAGTCTCTGTCTCTCTTTTTCTGAAGATTAATTTATTCCCATTTATTATCATTATTAATAGATTTGGACTATTTTCTTTAAACTATATTTTGTTTTTTTCCTTTTGATTTCCATTTCTTGTCTTATGTGACTTTTTCTACATGTATGATTTTTTACACTCCTCTTCAAATAATTATTTTTCATTGTAATATGCATACACATATGTATATTTGCCTATATTTTGCAAGTATATCTTGACTAAATCATTCAGAGGAAAATGAGACATAAACTCTGAGTCTGCTGGTACTAACAACATTGAATTCCATAAATGGACTTAATGATTGGTGAGTTCCCTGGAATTTATGGAAGGTTATTTTCATCAATAGCCCAAATTTTTATCCTCCTTGTATCCATGCTCTTTGCAAGGTGACTTCTGAAGTCCTCCCATAAACAGCTGGAGTATCTTTCAGTCACATGACTTGTTTTGATGAAGAGGATGTCAGCATTTGTGATACAAGCAGAGATCTTAAAAAGCACTTGTACACTTAGGCTTTCTATTTGCTTCTCAGTCTTTATTATGAGAACATGTCTTATCAGATGTCCAACCCAATCTGATGAAGAATAAAACACCTGGAGCAGAGTTGTACCATTTGGTCCAGGTAAAGCTTTCTGTGATAAGCTAACTGCCAGCGACCCCCAGACATTGAAAGAGCCCAGCCAAGACTGGAATTATTGCCCAAGACCATAATAGCTAGAAATAGAATAACTAGAAAAACTACACACTACAAGCTAAGTAAATGCTGAGTGAAGTAAGTCAGACACAGAAAGACAAATATCATATATCACTTATATGTGGAATCAAAAAAAAAGGATACTAATGAACTTATTTACAAAACAGTAGTAGAGTCACAGATGTAGAAAACAAACTTATGGTTACTAGGGGATGGGGGGATAAACTGGGAAATTGGGATTGACATATAGACACTACTATATATAAAATAGGTAACTAATAAGAACCTGCTGTATAGCAAAGGGAACTCTACTCTGTAATGGTCTATATGGGAAAAGAATAAAAAAAAAAAAGAGTGGTTATATGTATATGTATAACTGATTCACCTTGCTGTACAGCAGAAATTAACACAGCATTGTAAATCAACTATACTCCAATATTTTTTTAAATAGTACATTATTCTTTAAAAATAAATGCTTATTATATCAAACTACTAGGTTTTGGAGTGATTTGTTATAGAACATTTATGTAGCGATTGATAACTTATATGGCATGTATGTGTGAAAGTGAATTTGTCATGTGTTTGTATAAGGATCAGTGTCTCAAAAGATATCAAAAAGAATCATTCCAAATACTAGAAATGAACTTAGATAATGATATTATGGTTTCTCGAGATCAACTGTAAAGGTGAAGTGAAGCTTCTTTAAATAAAAAATGATGGGAATATTTTATAATCCCCACAATGCCCTATGTGGTTAGTTTTTATAACCTAATATTTTCATCATGAATTGTGAAAGGAAGATATTGTATTTTATCTCAAAATAGCATGTATTCTTGACATTTTAACCATAAAATAATATAGTTTTGGAAGTTAAAGTTCTGAGTTTTAATTGTAGAATTTACTTGGAAGCATCGTAAGTTGGGAGTAAGTTCAGAATTCTCAGCTCCTATCAATATCATACTTGATTCACTAAGACTGAAGGAGTCACAGATCATAAATTGTATATTTATCAGTTCACCCAATGAACACTGACTGAGCACCTACAAAGGGCTGATAATTCCATCAATGATAGGTTTTACCTTGATGTAACCTGTTATCTTCTCCAATACCTGCTGTACCATTTGGGCCCACAGTTATGTGATTCAGGGAGACGTGTATCTGTATCTTCCCTCTACTCCTGTCCAGGGCTCCTGCTGGAGTTACTATCTGCCTCCTTGTATTTTTAAGTGTTACTACTTCATCCATAAGGCCTGCTTCACTGTCTCAGAGCACAGCTGATCTTCCTTCAAAACACTTTCTGTGCAGGCTTCTTGCTCATTACTTTCACCTCTGTATTTTATCTATGCCTCATATATATTTCTATTACTCATATATCATACCAGCTAAACTTATTGCTTTGAATATAGTTTTCAACAGTTCTATTAGCTTAGAAAAAGGGACTCTAAAATGTTTACCTTAAAATACACAACAAAAAGTGGTTCTCAATAAATCTTTGTTGAATTGAATTCTTACCTGTGTGCTAAGCTATGAGACATGGACATTCTAAGACTGTCTCCCTGCCACTAAACTTGTTTTCTGTTCCCTTAAGAAATCATGAAGGAGTGAAATCTCAAGAGCCAATATTGGGTTCCTTTCTCTAGATCCCAATCTAACTCCACCAAACCAGAACCTCACAAACAGTAGTACCTACGGAAACAAACATTGGGAGAAATGGTGGGTGGATATACTCCACATGCCCTAACTTCCAAGAGACAAAAAGTTACTTTTGGAACTATATATTACATAAAAATTTATATATATAAACTTTATATATATATATGTATATATTAATGTATATATACAAATAATTTACTCTCACCAAATAGAAACTTAGCATATACAATGTGAATATGCTGTAACTTACAATATTATATATATATATATATATATATATATATACATGCATACACATATATATTGTATAAGTTACTATTTGGTGAGAGTAAATAATTTCAAGATTTTTAAATTTATTAGAAAAGGAAATATGATAATAATAGAATAGACTAATAGAATGCTCTTCTGGAAGAAATTTGGCAGGACTCCCCCAGTGTCCCAGAGGTAGGAGAAAGAACCATGTGTTTCAGCACCACGGACAGTGGTACATTTGCTCGAGTCTCGCTATGACTATGGCATCTAGAACTCAAATTCGTTACTGTAGTGAACGATGATAGAAAAGAGAGTAGCCTTCATTTCAGAGTTATCTGACTTCCACATCAAAGGCAATATACCGCTGAACCAGGAAACCTGAATCTACAGCAAGACACCAGGATATGTGTGCTGTTGCCTACAAATGGCAATTGCAGAATCACCAGCTTTTTATAACATGGATTGGTTAGCTATAAGGCTGCACTTAAGCTTTAAAATGAGCAGCTATTTCCACATAATATCAACACAATGAGTGCAGCATGGCATATTACCTATGTGGAAAAAGCTGACTCAGTGAAACCTGTTATAATGTGACTAAAGGAGAGTTCCAAGAAGGGGGAGAGAAGCTGGAGCTGAAGTGCTGGGTGAGGTCTGAATAAAGGATTTGAGCTGGGATGACAATACCTGGCAGTATGGCATGGGGGGAGCCCTTGCCCATGCACAGAACACATAGCGTAGTATGTGGCATCACAGCAAGAGATGGAAGAGATGTGCTTACTACTAAGGAAAATGATTTCCTCTTTTGGTGCCTCTTTTCTTTCACCTTAATTTAGCCTAAATCCTTAAATTCTACTCCATGCTTATTCTCAACTCCTCAGATAATTCTCCCAGAACATGGGCATGATTTACACCTTCAATCTAATCATCTCTCCTACCTGCTGATTAATCACTTCAGTCATTTATTAATTCAACAAAAGTTTACTTAGCACCCCGTATATGCCAGAATCTCTTCTAATCCCTTAAAAATCTCTCAAGCTACTAGACCATTGTTTATTATTTATTTATTTATATAGTAACTCAGTAATTATTTAATGAGGCCCAAGGGTTACAAAGATGAAGGAGACATAAACTCTGTCATCAAGGAGCTGACAGTTGAGTGGGTGAGACTGGTATGGAGAAACCATTATAGCACAGTGTGATAAGACACCCAAAAGAGAAAGGATGCTAGGAGAACACAGAGGGAAAAGTTATTGACATCGTTGAGGATTATGGAAGGTGTTTAGACCTCAAATATATAGAGAGCATTTCACACATGGCCAAAATTATGCTAGGCATTTTCACTCTTTAATCTTCACAGCTACCCAATGAGGTTGATGAAAAAAGAGGAAACTGAGGCTCACGTTTCACTCCCCCAACAAGTCACAGAGGCTGCAAGTGGCAAAGATGGGACTCAACCTCATTGGCTTAAGAGTCAGTATTTTTCAACTCAGGCTGCCCCCCCTTCCAAAAGGCTCCAGAGGGGTCTACATTTGAGTAGAGCCTTGAAGAACAAGTGGGACTTTGTCATGCTGCCACCTGTGAAGTGGCAGGGATGACAAGGAAACCAAGCCAGGTGAAGGGACTCCCACCAGGCAATGAGCAACCCCCGCCTGCCACACTCAGTGGGTGTCTCACTGTTTCTCTGATGAGAACCTGTGGGCCCCAGGGTGGTTTCCATGGCAGCATGAAACCCCTGATGCTCTGACCCATCTTTGACTGTCCCATTCTTCTTCATAATTGGGCTGGCTGCTGCTCACTGCTTACCTGATTAGTGGGTTCATTAACCTAGCAGAAATGGGATCTAAGAGGATTAAAATGTGAAAAAAAATAATACAAATTGAAAACAGCAGCTTCTCCAACGGGGCTTTGGATTAGAAGTTGAGAAAGAGAATCCAAAAATTAAAAAATGTGAAGGAGTAGGTTAAAATGGTGATTTGGAGGAGTCGTTTTGTAGCCAAACATCCCTGTTTGCTAATGTTTCTCTGTTTTATATCAGTTCTCCAGGAAAATGCAGAAATGCCTTTGCCTGGCTCTCTGGGGTCTCCTAAGATCCAGATACAGCCTTGCTTTCTGATCTTACTCCCTACAACCTCCCTTTCTGCTTCCTCTTCCCTGTGTAGATCTCATTTTCTGTGTTTTGGGGTCTTTGCTCCCACAGGTTTCTTCCCCCAGAATTCACATCTCTACTATAATTACTTTCCTACTCTTCCCTTTTACTGAAATGCAGCCTCCTTTCAAAGTCTTCCACCATCTTTCAGTTGAAGTCATCTCTCCCTGCCTGAAACTTGTTGAACTTTGTCTCTCTTGTCAATTACTTGGTACTTTTCTGCCTCCAAATAATATAATGTATGTCTTTTCTCCCTTGGTGGACTGTGAATACAGAGGTCTGGAACAACACCCTCCTCCATGAAAACGACCTTATGCTGTTATTTACAAAAGTCTCTTTTGTATGAATGAGTGGGTGAATGAGCCAATGCCTCAGACTAAACAACGAACTATCCAGGCATTCCTCAATTATGTTGTTCCCTGACTTAAGGTCCCTCTGGGAACTCCAGCCTCCAAGGATGAGGAACTCAGCATCCCTGAGTAAGTAGCCCTCTTCTCTCTCCCCACCGCCTGTGCCCCAGGCACCCTTCTTTGGGTTCTCACAAACCTCATGTGAGCATGCCACAAGCCCTCCAGACACCTGACTTAACTCCTGTCAAACTCTGCCTGAAATCGCATTCCCAACTCTTCATCTCCTCCTCTTTTCATGGAAAATCAGACTCATTCTGCCAGGTCATTTATTTATCACATTCCCCCCGAAGCCTTCCCTCCTTGTCTAGTAATCCCTTCTCTTTCCATGCTCTTTGCCCAGATGTCCATTTTAGTATTTTAAGACCATGGCAGAGTTTCTATGGTTTGTTTTGTGTATGTTGGTGTTGTTTGCATTCTACACATCTCTTGCCCACACTTAGGATGGGTTCTTCCAGAGCAGAGATTCGATCATTTTCCATCGTGGTCATGGTGAACATTGATTAAGCTCTTACTGTATGTTTGGCCCTGTGCTCACGTGCATGGTCTCATAAAATCATCATAGCAAGAATACCAGGGTAACGTCACACACATGCACACGAATGCTCACCAGGCATGTCTGGAGCTACAGTCCAGGCTCATAAGTGTTACATTGCACCACCTGCCTTTGTGGCTTTTGCCAGCACAGACTTGAGGGATGTCCTTGCTGCCTAACACATGTTTGCAGAGATGGAAGAACAGGCATAATAAACTAATTCACTTCTTCTCAACATTTACAATGCACAAAGTGCCTTGATGAGGGCTTTATGGACATTACTTCACGTAATCCCCATAACATCTCAACAAGAAAAACACTATTATTTCTATTCCTTTAAAGATGAGGAAATCAAGTTTCATAGGAAGCTAATTAATTTGCCCAATGTCATGTGCTTTGAAAGACACATCCCAGACCCAAACCCTGGTCTTCCAGGCTCGAGAACTGAGCTTTTTACCCTTCATCAAGCCAAATGAGTCATAGTTTGTTTTTGCCCAATTTATGGAGAATTCTAACTAATATTCAGGTTTCATAAGGCAATAACAGCTTACCCTCAAACAAGGCCCCCAGAAGCTCTGCTGATGGCTGCCCAGAACATCCACCAGAGGTAAATGTCCCATCCCCTCACTAAGAGAACCTTCACTCAGTAGGAGAGGGTTTGCTCACATGCATGTACCCACAGAGGAGAGTTGGCACTGCCCCTTTTCCTGGGCTTACTGAGCAAATTCAAAGTGAAGATGCAGGCAAGAAGATACCATGGGGGCCTGCAAACCTTCTGCTGATATCATACTGAGAATCAGAAATGCTCATCAGCTTAGGAAGTTACACTTGTGGGCAGACCTAATGATCACTTTGCTTAACCTCACTGAAAGTTCTCCAACCTCAGTTTTCTCATCTGTGTAATAGAGCTAAAAATTATACTCTGATGAAGAATTTGCTGTGAATTAGACAATGCAATGGAAGCATTTTCTGAACCATCAAATGCTCTACAAGCATTGTTCTGCTTACTGTTCTGGTCAAAGTTTGTTCCCAGGTGGAGAAGAACCACAGCCCCAAATGTCTGTCCTTCTGAAGCCTCTGCCTTCCCATAAGAATTTTTATGGCAAGATTATTTCAGCCAAAAAGATCAACAAGCTTCGTATATTACAGAGAGAAGGTCAATGTGGTTGGACCCTAAAAATTTCAGAGAAAGACTAGGGTCAGAATAGGTACAGAATCCAAGGCCAAGGAAGGAACCTAGAGTGTATTTGACTTGACTTGGGAAAGCATCAGGAGGTTGAAAACAGGGGGATATTGTGACACAATTTGAATGTTCGAGGATATCTTTGGGGGCTGTGAGAAGGGACTGGAGAGTGTCAAGATTAAGGTGGAAGGCTGGTTAGAATCCAATGCAGCATCCTAGTGAGATAAGATGGCTCCAGGAATAAGAATTTAACAGGGACACGGTGGGAAGTGGCAAGATTCTAGTTGTAAGTTGGAAGAGGGACAAACTGTACTTCCTTTCAGCATACCCAGATGGAACCCTAATTAATTCTCTCTGGAAAACCAAAGATTAAAGGATTACTGCTTTCTGCAGTGGTGAAAAGTGAGGCTGAGGTTCCTTGTCTCCAATGAAGTCATTTGATGACACAAATAACTTCATTATATATTGTTATGTCTCAAAGGAAAGGGCTTTGGAGATCCCATATCCAATATCTTTATTTACTCCTTTGACATCTAAGGCCAAGTCGTGGGGGTAAACCTTCCCATTCAACAGAGCAAGGATCAGCTTAAATCAGAAGGAGATCCCAGGTCTCCTCATTTCTGGTCTGATACTTGGTCTTCAATGTCAGCAAAGGGGGATGGACACTAACATCCGTAACATCCCCAGTGTTCTAGACTGCACTGACAAAGTCACATATGCTGGACATTCACTGCACACACTGAGCCTCTACAATGTACCTGCTGGTTTCCACACACTGAGATGCCCAGGTGAGCAGGACCAGCCTGGTCCCTGGCCTCATTGAGATTTCAGGGACGTGTTTGCTGCTTGATCGGTGGGATCATGCAGGATGGTTATTATGACCTTTCATGTAATAGATGAGGAAGAACTACAGACACAAGGATATTCAGAAGCTTACTCATTCTCTACAGTGTGTGGTAGGTGGTGACTTCTGGGCCCCAAGCCAGATACTGCTGTGCGGATCAAAGAGAAGCTTATGCAGAGGACCTAGTCAGCTTTCCAGGGCCCTGTTGGTATGAGTAGAATAACAGGATTTTGAAAAATTCTATCCTGCCCCCAGCTTTGCGGGCTGAGGCAACTAAGTCAGGGATAAGTTCTTCTGAGTTCAAGTAAGGAGAAACCACAAGGACTCCAGTTTTGTACTTAAGACCATTTAGGATGTTCAAGTACAGAAAGGCCATGCGCTGGCCTGGAGGTGGAGGGGGTGAGGGGAGGAGAGAGGCAAGGGACACAAGAAAGAGAGAAAGCCGCATCGGTCGGAGAATGTACTCGAGTGAAAGGGGAAGACAGGTAATTGAGAACCCTGGACTCTCTCTGCTCAGGCTCTGAGGATAAAAGCAAAGGGGGATTAAGTGACCTGAGGGGCCACAGCTGGGCCTCTGGCCACCACAAGTGCACACAAGATAGAAATGTCATTTATTAACCCCATGCATGGTAATTATATTTAATACTGACCCTGATTCCTTTTGTCCATGGAAAATAATAAAAGTTGCTCTGATTGAGTTTCAGTGTCTTAAGTGACCCATTAGCAACTCCTACTTCTGTCCAGGCTGGCAGTCGAAATAAGACAAAGGAGAACCATGGCATGCACACTTAGGTTCTGTAAGAGATGGTTCTGAAATCACATAATCCAGTGTGGAAAGAAGGTGTGGGAAGAGCAGAGTCCTAGATAGGGACACAGATCTTGACTCAGTGATTCAATAGCTAAGTGACCTTGGGCAGGATATTTAAATGCTCTGAACCTCTGCTTTCTTACTGATGTCTCTAACACAACACTCACTGGTGTCAAGAATTGAGCACCCAATGAAATGCTGCATGTAAAAGCAGCTAAAGAAATTCCTGGTACCTACAAGACCCTTCACATCTCCAAAGATTCCTTACTTGAAACCCCTGGGAGTTTAGAATTCAGGATTTCTTGGGTTTTAGAAAAGTAATATGGTATAGATATCTTACATCATGTAACATTCACCTGTCAGGGTCCTAGAGAGCCGTCTTCTCCCAATCACCTTACCATGCTTCACTCTTCTTCTTGGCATTTATCACCAACTAAGATAGTATCATTTGTTTGCTTGTGCATCTGTGGGAAATGTGAGGCCATTGGGGCAGGAATATTACTTCTTTTGTCATCAATTTATCCCTTGTGCTTAGAGCAGTGATTGCACCTGGCAGATGTTTCAAAAACATAGACCCAAAGATGAATAAGACATAACTGGCTCTGTTGATAATAATGACAATAATGGATTGTGTTTATTGAGCACTTACTATATGCCAGGCACTTTCTGTGGATTAAATTTATTTCATCCTCACCACAAACTGTTTAAGTTGCTTCTGATTTATCCTCCAAATAAGGAAGCATGCCCAAAGCTACACTGCTACTAAGCAGTGGAGTGAGCATTCAATCCAGGCTGCCTGACCCTGGAGCCCCCAACATGAGGACATGAGGAGGTATTGCCTGCACAAATCTAGGGACTACGACAGAACATGGCAAATGTTCCCATGAGCCACAGATGAGGAAGCAGAGCCATACATCTAGGGAGTGAGGAGGGAATAAAACTTCATGGATCCTTGGGGGAAGGCTTCATGGAGAAGGTCCAGCTCTGCCCAGCAGCCAGAAGCAAAGGGCCTTTGCTTCCTCCTTCATCAGAATTGTCTTCTCCCTCTGTCCTCAGGAATGTTGGCAATAGCTGGACCTTTCTCTGCCTCCCTCTCTCAGATCTTAATTCTGTATACGTGGTTCTGATTACTGGATGATTCACTCAGTTTTCTTTCAGTTTGCCTATAATAACTACCACTTACACAATGCACACTTATGTGCTAAGCACTGCATTCATCTCTTTACATTTAGTCTTACTGTAACCTGCAGAGTGAGGATTATTATCACCATCAGTCATGGGAGGAGATTGAAGCAGGGAGATTGTTTCCTGAGTCCAGAGAGAGTAACAGGCATGTGTCCTAAACCTCCTTGTTCATGCTCCAGGGGCCTTTCAGATATTCCAGCAGTGGTTGACCTCCATCTGAAGGGGTGTTCTAAACCCCTTTGCTAGATTCCTGAAAAGTAACCCCTCACTCTCCACCATGTCCTATGATACTATTCCATGCCTCCAAAAATAGATTTTGCTGTAGGATATTTTAAGTAACTTTTTCTTTTGATTGCCAAATTAACATCTGCCATTGTAGAAAATGTGTAAAATCGGAGGATTGTAGATATAAGACTACTCTGACATCCAGATATTACTATTGCTGGCTTTTTGATATTTTTCTCTCCTTTGAATGCTGTTTTGGCACATAGATAATACCGTGCTGCAGGTAAATGTGGATCCTTCCTTTTCCACCTAACATAGAGTGCTGAGAAATATCCAACATATCAACAACCGTTTCTACATTTCACTTTTTTTCATTAATGCTTTTGCATAATCCAACATATGAATGGGCATTTAAATTATTAAACATGAGACTTTCTCTTAACTTTGGATAATTTACTGAAAGCAGATTTAGTTAGTTACTTACTTATAGTTACTAGAGGCAAAAAGACATACATATTTTTAAGGCTCTTAATATATACTTTAAAAATATTTATTAAGACCTCGCTGTATGTCAGCTGCCACCAGGCTGTTGGTTAATTCTTATTATCTCATTTAATCCACATAGCAGCCTTTGAGAAAGCAATATCATCCTGTCATTTTACATGCGAAGACAGGCATGTAGCCCTAGACTGCTTTCCAGAAACAGTTATATCTACGTGCATTGTTATCTGGAGCAATAATCTTCGATTATTTAGACAGTCTCCACTAGTTCCCATAGATGTGTGTGGGACTTTTTTGTATTAATATATTTTATTGACCTTTCTTTCTCTATGGTCAAAAGCAAGTTACACTGGGTATACTTAGAAATTCAGTAGTGAGGCTAATACTGTATATGTTTCTATAGTGTGTCTAAGTGAGAACATTTTGATACACAATTTTTAATTTCATCCACCAAACAATATCAAAGGGAGGATGGCTAGCCTGATTTTTCAAGTTTGCCTTTGACTACTCAGCCAACAGTAGAGCTTGCCCTTAAACCCAGGTCCCTGACTTTAATCTCTCCCCACTCAGCACAATCCCAAACCTTTATGCAAAAATAAATTAGGACTCAAAACATATGTTCATACAAAAACCTGGACATGGATATTCATGGCAGTTTTATTCATAATAGCCCAAAACTGGAAACAACCCAGATGTCCTTCAACAGGTGATTGGTCAAACACACTGATACACTCATACCATGGAATGCTACTCAGAGATAAAGAGAAACCAACCATTGACACATGTAACAACTTAGACGATTCTTAATGGAATAATGCTGAGTGCAAAAGCCAAAGCCCAAAAGATTATATACTATATGATTTTATTTATACATACATTTATTTATACATTTATACATCTTTGAAATCACAAAATTATTGAGATGGAAAATCAATTAGTGATGACCAGGGTTTAGTGATGGGGCTGGTGGAAGCAGAAGGGAGGTGGATATTGTTACGAAAGATCAACGTGAGGTCTCCTCGTGGTGATGGAACTCTTCAGTCTCTTGACTGTGGTGGTGGACACAGGAATCTACACATGAGATACAATTGTATAGAACTAAATACACACAAGAATGAGTCCAAGTCAAACTGGGGAAGTCTGAGAAAGATTGGTGGATTGTATCTATGGCAATGGTATTCTACTTGTGATATTATATGATAGTTTTGCAAAATGCTGCCATGAGGAGAAACTGGGTAAAGTCTACACTGGTCCCTCTGCATTATTTCTCACAACCGTTTATTTATCTGAAATTCTCTCAATAAAAATTTTAATAAAAATAAACAAATTAGAAAGATGAATGGCTATTACATTTTTTCAGTGAAAATGATTTGGGTGAACTTCAGTGGTCCCAGAGCATCTTTCCTATTGAATCTCTGCTTGGGGCAAGGCTGAGATGGAGTCAGGGTTCTAGAAAGCACATCTATCTTTGGGTGAGAGTCATCCCAACCATGAACACAGCATGATTGAAAGGTTAAGGTCATGGTTTCTCCCCTTCGTCATCCCAAGTGCTCACAACTTTGGAATTCGAAGAGTTTTAACGTTTTTTAAAGAGATGACAATTTCACTTCGATGTTTTCTAATTTTGCTGTAACTGCTACCAGCTGTGGGTTAATGCAGAACATATTCCAGTAGGCATCCTGGGGCCTTTTCATGTTTTCCAGTTGCCCGAGAGCTGACATGGTTCAATAAGGGGGGAGAACAGTGGGAGCAGAGCCTGATTTTATGCGCTGGTTTTCAGAGCCTCGCTGTTTCTCACTCCAGCATCTTCAGACACTGGAGCTGAGTGGGTTTCTGGCTCTGAGTCCAAAGAACAGAGGACTTGTCAGGACTTTGTTTACTGCTGCCTTTGCAGTTAGCTGTGGGCAATATCCAGATTCGAGCGGTGGGGAACCTCCATCAGCTGCTCTCATTAACCTTGGTCAATCTTCCTGGGTTAAGTTGGAAATGTGGTAAACACACCAGGCCCAAAGAGAAAGACAGAGAGAGGGAGAGGCATGTCTTATTGTCCAAGAGGCTCTGCATGGTTCATCGGCCTTGGAGCCTTTTACCCTCTTCTCAGCAAACACCAGGAACGCATGATGCGCCAGCTCTCCAGAGGTTTGGGTCTGCCTCCCAGTTGTTTCTTGCTCCGCTATCACATTCATGTCTAGAACTAAATATGAAAATAACACGTTAGAGCAGGCAGGGTTAGGAACAGATGATGAAAGAGATAGAGAGAGGTGTGATATGTGGCCCAGGACCACATGGCACCCAATATCCCAACCAGGACCGGAATCCAGAGCTTCTCACATACAAGATGCCCTCAAATATACCATCTGAAGCTTTACCAGTAATTAAAACTCAGTGCCACGTGGGAAACTCCTGTATTAGAGAAAGGACAGAGGAGAGGCTAGGGGCGGCTGGAAGACAGCTGGCAAATTTGGACCCCTCCCTCCAGGTAGGCAGTGTGTCTGTGCTTTCCCACATTATCTCATTTGATCCAGGTGAGAGGGTCTGTAATACAGAGAATATGGTCTCCACTGAAAGGATGAAACTGGGGCTCGTGATGAGTAAATGTATGGGCCAAGGTCATGAAATAATTTAAAATCCAGGTACACTGATGTGGGCTCACAGGATCTTACCTATTTCAATCACGTAATCAGTGGGCAGTTTTTACTTCCTGAATCAACTGAAGGCATTATTCCCTCATTTCTTAGATGGAGAGGCTAATACTAAGCACAGGGCATCAGAGATGCCACATGTAAACCTCTGAGGGGGTGCCAGACACCTCCCAGGTGCCCAGTGCCTAACACATCTTCCAGTTACTGCTGTATGAGTGGCAGGGATGCCTGCCATGAGGAATGGAAGTCCACCAGCAGGTCATCTGGGCACCAGTGCGTCAAAGGCAAGAACCTTCAGAAAGGCAGCACAAACAATGAGTCCAAGTGTCACCCACCTGCGTCCCAGACTGGACGGGACCTTCTCCCTGCGTGCTTCCAGGATCCTAGACCCCTCTCTGCGACAGCACAGAGAAGCACATGGTCCTCCCTGGGCTTAACTCTACCCCTGCTTAACTGGGACCTTGTCACCTCCCTACCTCCCCACAGAGCCCCATCCAAAATTCACGTTGAAGGCTGCAGCCAGCCCCTCCTGTGCACTCGAAGTCAGGGCTGTCCACTCGAGTTTCTCTTGCTCTGGTGGCAAGTGGTCAAGTGCCGGGTGTGCGGGTGCACATGGGCACACGCGTGCACAGCTCGCCCACGGAGCCAGGAAGAACAGGTCGCTCCTCCAGGACCCCAGGCAATCTGCTCAGCACCTGGAACATGCTGCTTCTCTCTTGCGTCTTCCATTAACCTACAGTTAACATCACGGACTGGGCCCGCCATGCAGACTTCAGACAGATCCCTGCTTCCATTTTGCCCACAGATGGCCTTGATCCCTTGCCTCTCCCAGCCCTCAGAAGGCAGACGATGCATCCATCCCTGCCCACGGTGGGTGAGAAGAGGGCAGATCGGTCTTCCCACTAAGCCCCGGGGCCTGAATCCTGGATCCCATATCCCACCCCCATACCGGCACCAAGTGTGGGGGCCAGGGGCTGGGAAATGGGGCTAATGGACAGTGACACTGTCACCAGGAGATAGCAGCCATGTCTCCCCACCCTCCTCCGATGTCTTCATCCCATTCTTCTTCCTTTGCAAAGTCATGCTGGCTCGTCTCCCTTCATTCCCTCCACCTCCGTCTGGCCTGGTGCTCTCTCTGCCTTTTCCCTTTCCCTCTCCTTTTGCTTCATTTCCTCTCCTCCCTGACTCTCCTCTGGGACCGTCTGCCTCTGTGTGACCTCCCTCTCCTTTCTCTGTCCCCAGTTGTGGGAGTCCAGCCTCCACTCACGGTGTCCACCCAGCCTCTGTCCTCTGTTGCTCCTTCTCTGTCTACCCTACATCCCCACCCAACTCGGTGCCTGGATCCTGCTGTACAAGACAGGACCTTTCATCCACAGTAGCCTGACCCGGGCACAATGTTGCCTTTGTCCTGGGAGTTCCGAGCCAAATGAAGACAGGGGCATGAGGGTTCCTCTCCGCCCAGCCCTGCCCTCTTCTGCTGACCTCACATTGTTCTGTTGTGTCTCTGAGACCAGTCCTCCCACCACCACCACCCCACAAACACACACACAGCGGCCTCCGCAGCTCTAATCAGCACTCACAATCCAGGGAGAGCAAGAACCAGGAGGTGTAGATCTCTCCTTCATCCATAGTGTTATTATTTTATAGAATATTAAGGCTCTGCTGCAATATGTCTGGGTGGAAAAATGACCAGACAACTCTCTCAAAGAATATGTATCTTTGGAACATGCATGAAATGGACCAACATATTGTCTAATTACCATTCACTAATAAGTTAGACTCTTTGTGCTTGAGAAAGGAAGTCACCAGCCTTAGCCCCAATTGGACAAGGTTACTGATATCTGCAACATCCACTGGAATGAAGTAAAAGAAATACTACATTGGGGTCAGAAGTTGTAGTGGAGAAAGATGAAAAATGTGATGGTTGGAGAACTATGGGACAGAACGTGATGGAAGTTTTAGGTACTGCACTCTTTGGTCCTCTCTGATGGTAGCTGGAGAAATGGGGTGATCCAGGACACCATACCCTAATAGGGACATGGGAAAACTGGACCCTTCCCAGAGGAACATGGCCGGGGAAGGGTATTCTCTAGTCTCTGTCTTAGAAGAATCATTGATTGAACTAGGGCTGTTCAGCCAGCACACAAGAGCCAAAAAAGAATTATCCTAATAGGAAAGCACCATGAGGAAGTGGGAATAGGCTTGTTCTGGATAAGTCAATGAAGGCCACTCATCAGCTCATTCACCAACTATCTACTGAGAACTTTCTCCATGTGAAGTATGAAGCATGGAACTGGGACTCAGTGGAAGACACAACACAAACAGTCTGTCTTCATTTAGCTTAAAGTTTCCGGAGAAAGACTCCACTGGACAATGGGATCTAAGGGAAGGCCAGCTCTAAGGAGTAAGTACAGGGAGGAGTAGGACCCATGACAAGGAAGGAAGATCAGAAAGAGTTTTCACTCAACCCAAGGAGGATGTTCTGACAGTCAGAGGGATCCAAAGATTCATCGGGCTGCCATGGGAAGCGTGGATCTTCCTATTATTCGAGGTTTGTGTGCAGTAGCTGCATCTTCTATAACAGATGCTCTTGAGGGGATGCAAGCCCTAGGCAGGGAGGTTGGACTTAACACACTGTAAGATCCATTCCAATTCTGGTCATCTCTGAAAATCAGGGAGTAAAATTGCTGATAATCATTGTGTAAGTTCTAATAAAACATCTGCTTTTAATGATACTTCTCACCTGGACAGCACAGACAAGTGGGGCAAGGCTGTGTCCAGCCTCAGGAAGATCCATGTGTGTTGTACACCAGCCACCACTGGCTCTGTGAGTCCAGGCAGATGTCTCAGCTTCCTGCATCTACTAGATGAGGAAGGATAGTATGTCAGCTTTGTAGGATTTTTTGTGATAATTAAACAAGATACAGATATATGGAAAATATCTAGCATGGTCCATGGCACATACTAGACATTTAGTTATGGGTTGCTATTATTATTCATCATTAGTATGACTATTAACCCAGTCATGAAGTCAAAGTATCACAGAAAGAATATGGCTAGAAATTAAGTTGATGTTACTAAACATTGGAAAATATTGAAACAGAAAAAAGTTCCTTTTAAATTATTTAAGACTACATTTAAAAAATCTAGGAACAAAACTAACGTGAAACATCTAAGAATTCTATGTAGGAACCAAGAGAGTAGTCTTGATTGTTAAAAAAAAAAAAAAAAAAAAAAAACATGTATAGAGACAATGTCCTGGGTGAAAAGATGGAATGTTGTAAAAATGTAAAGAATCTCCAACTGAATCTACAAAAGTAATATAATCTCAATCAAAATCGCAAATGAGTCTTTTATGGAACTTGGCAAGACAGCACTAAATTTCATCAGAAAAGAAAATGTACAGGAATAGTCAAAGAAAAAATTAATTAAGAATAATGGGACAAGACGCGGAGAAAACCTTCCTCCCCACAGATACACCAGAAATACAGCTACACGTGGAACAACTCCTACAGAACACCTACTGAACGCTGGCAGAAGACCCCAGACCTCCCAAAAGGCAAGAAACTCCCCACATACCTGGGTAGGGCAAAGAAGAGAGATTCCCGCACAGAGGAGCGGTGCCGAGCGGCACTCACCAGCCCGAGAGGTTTGTCTGCTCCCCCGCCGGGGCAGGCGGCGCTGGAGCTGAGGCGCGGGCTTCGGTCAGAGCGCAGGGAGAGGACTGGGGCTGGCGGCGAGAACTCAGCCTGAAGGGGGCTAATGTGCCACAGCTAGCCGGGAGGGAGTCCGGGAAAACTCTGGAGCTGCCGAAGAGGCAGGAGACTTTTTCTTCCCTCTTGGTTTCCTGGTGCGCGAGGAGAGGGGATTAAGAGCGCCGCGTAAAGCAGCTCCAGATACGGGCGCGAGTCGCGGCTGAGGGCGCGGAGCCCAGAGGCGGGCGTGGGACGCTGGGGCTGCTGCTGCCGCCGCCAGGAGGCCTGTGTGCGAGCGCAGGTCACTGTCCACGCCGCCCTTCCGGGAGCCTGTGCAGCCTGCCACTGCCGGGGTCCCGGGATCCAGGGGCGGCTTCCCTGGGAGAACGCACGGCGCGCCTCGGGGTGGTGCAACGTCACGCCGACCTCTGCCGCTGCAGGCTCGCCCCGCACTCCGTGCCCCTCCCTCCCGCCCAGCCTGAGTGAGCCAGAGTCCCCGAAGAGGCTGCTCCTTTAACCCTGTCCTGTCTGAGCGAAGAAAAGACGCCCTCCGGCGACCTACATGCAGAGGCGGGGCCAAATCCAAAGCTGAGACCCAGGAACTGTGAGAACAAAGAAGAGAAAGGGAAACCTCTCCCAGCAGCCTCAGAAGCAGCGTATTAAAGCTCCACAATCAACTTCATGTACCCTGCATCTGTGGAATACATGAATAGACAACAAATCATCCCAAATTGAGGAGCCAGGAGTCAGTGCTGTGCCTCTGAGGTGGGAGAGCGAACTTCAGGACACTGGTCCACAAGAGACCTCCCAGCTCCACATAATATCAAACGGCGAAAATCTTCCAGAGATCTCCATCTCAACACCAGCACCCAGCTTCACTCAACGACCAGCAAGCTACAGTGCTGGACACCCTATGCCAAACAACTAGCAAGACAGGAACACAACGCCACCCATTAGCAGAGAGGCTGCCTCAAATCATAAAAAGTCCGCAAACACCCCAAAACACACCACCAGACGTGGACCTGCCCACCAGAAAGACAAGATCCAGCCTCATCCACCAGAACACAGGCAGTAGTCCCCTCCACCAAGAAGCCTACACAACCCACTAAACCAACCTTAGCCACTGGGGACAGACACCAAAAACAACGGGAACTACGAACCTGCAGCCTGCAAAAAGGAGACCCCAAACACAGTAACATAAGCAAAATGAGAAGACAGAAAAACACACAGCAGGAGAAGGAGCAAGATAAAAACCCACCAGACCTAACGAATGAAGAGGTAATAGGCAGTCTATCTGAAAAAGAATTCAGAATAATGATGGTAAAGATGATCCAAAATCTTGGAAATAGAATAGACAAAATGCAAGAAACAGTTAACAAGGACCTAGAAGAACTAAAGACGAATCAAGCATCGATTAAAAACACAATAAATGAAATAAAAAATACTCTAGATGGGATCAATAGCAGAATAACTGAGGCAGAAGAACGGATAAGTGAGGTGGAAGATAAAATAGTGGAAATAACAGCTGCACAGCAAAATAAAGAAAAAAGAATGAAAAGAACAGAGGACAGTCTCAGAGACCTCTGGGACAACATTAAACGCACCAACATTCGAATTATAGGGGTTCCAGAAGAAGAAGAGAAAAAGAAAGGGACTGAGAAAATATTTGAAGAGATTATAGTTGAAAACTTCCCTAATATGGGAAAGGAAATAGTTAATCAAGTCCAGGAGGCACAGAGAGTCCCATACAGAATAAATCCAAGGAGAAATACACCAAGACACATATTAATCAAACTGTCAAAAATTAAACACAAAGAAATCATATTAAAAGCAGCAAGGCAAAAACAACAAATAACACACAAGGGAATCCCCATCAGGATAACAGCTGATCTCTCAGCAGAAACTCTACAAGCCAGAAGGGAGTGGCAGGACATACTTAAAGTGATGAAGGAGAAAAACCTGCAACCAAGATTACTCTACCCAGGAAGGATCTCATTCATATTTGATGGAGAAATTAAAACGTTTACAGACAAGCAAAAGCTGAGAGAGTTCAGCACCACCAAACCAGCTTTACAACAAATGCTAAAGGAACTTCTCTAGGCAAGAAACACAACAGAAGGAAAAGACCTACAATAACGAACCCAAAACAATTAAGAAAATGGGAATAGGAACATACATATCAATAATTACCTTAAATGTAAATGGACTAAATGCTCCCACCAAAAGACACAGACTGGCTGAATGGATACAAAAACAAGACCCATATATATGCTGTCTACAAGAGACCCACTTCAGACCTAGAGACACATACAGACTGAAAGTAAGGGGATGGAAAAAGATATTCCATGCAAATGGAAACCAAAAGAAAGCTGGAGTAGCAATTCTCATATCAGACAAAATAGACTTTAAAATAAAGACTACTAGAAGAGACAAAGAAGGACACTACATAATGATCAAGGGATCAATCCAAGAAGAAGATATAACAATTGTAAATATTTATGCACCAAACATAGGAGCACCTCAATACATAAGGGAAATATTAACAGCCATAAAAGGAGAAATCGACAGTAACACAATCATAGTAGGGGACTTTAACACCCCACTTTCACCAATGGACAGGTCATCCAAAATGAAAATAAATAAGGAAACACAAGCTTTAAATGATACATTAAACAAGATGGACTTAATTGATATTTATAGGACATTCCATCCAAAAACAACAGAATACACATTTTTCTCAAGTGCTCATGGAACATTCTCCAGGATAGATCATATCTTGGGTCACAAATCAAGCCTTGGTAAATTTAAGAAAATTGAAATTGTATCAAGTATCTTTTCCGACCACAATGCTATGAGACTAGATATCAATTACAGGAAAAGAGCTGTAAAACATACAAACACATGGAGGCTAAACAATACACTACTTAATAACGAAGTGATCACTGAAGAAATCAAAGAGGATATTAAAAAATACCTAGAAACAAATGACAATGGAGACACGACGACCCAAAACCTATGGGATGCAGCAAAAGCAGTTCTAAGAGGGAAGTTTATGGCAATACAATCCCACCTTAAGAAACAGGAAATATCTCGAATAAACAACCTAACCTTGCACCTAAAGCAATTAGAGAAAGAAGAACAAAAACATCCCAAAGTTAGCAGAAGGAAAGAAATCATAAAAATCAGATCAGAAATAAATGAAAAAGAAATGAAGGAAACGATAGCAAAGATCAATAAAACTAAAAGCTGGTTCTTTGAGAAGATAAACAAAATTGATAAACCATTAGCCAGACTCATCAAGAAAAAAAGGGAGAAGACTCAAATCAATAGAATTAGAAATGAAAAAGGAGAAGTAACAACTGACACTGCAGAAATACAAAAGATCATGAGAGATTACTATAAGCAACTCTATGCCAATAAAATGGACAACCTGGAACAAATGGACAAATTCTTAGAAATGCACAACCTGCCAAGACTGAATCAGGAAGAAATAGAAAATATGAACAGACCAATCACAAGCACTGAAATTGAAACTGTGATTAAAAATCTTCCAACAAACAAAAGCCCAGGACCAGATGGCTTCACAGGCGAATTCTATCAAGCATTTAGAGAAGAGCTAACACCTATCCTTCTCAAACTCTTCCAAAATATAGCAGAGGGAGGAACACTCCCAAACTCATTCTATGAGGCCACCATCACCTTGATACCAAAAGCAGGCAAGGATGTCACAAAGAAAGAAAACTACAGGCCAATATCACTGATGAACATAGATGCAAAAATCCTCAACAAAATACTAGCAAACATAATCCAACAGCACATTAAAAGGATCATACACCATGATCAAGTGGGGTTTATTCCAGGAATGCAAGGATTCTTCAATATACGCAAATCAATCAATGTGATACACCATATTAACAAACTGAAGGAGAAAAACCATATGATCATCTCAATAGATGCAGAGAAAGCTTTTGACAAAATTCAACACCCATTTATGATAAAAACCCTGCAGAAAGTAGGCATAGAGGGAACTTTCCTCAACATAATAAAGGCCATATATGACAAACCCACAGCCAGCATTGTCCTCAATGGTGAAAAACTGAAACCATTTCCACTAAGATCAGGAACAAGACAAGGTTGCCCACTCTCACCACTCTTATTCAACATAGTTTTGGAAGTTTTAGCCACAGCAATCAGAGAAGAAAAGGAAATAAAAAGAATCCAAATCGGAAAAGAAGAAGTAAAGCTGTCACTGTTTGCAGATGACATGATACTATACATAGAGAATCCTAAAGATGCTACCAGAAAACTACTAGAGCTAATCAATGAATTTGGTAAAGTTGCAGGATACAAAATTAATGCACAGAAATCTCTGGCATTCCTATATACTAATGAAGAAAATTCTGAAAGTGAAATCAAGGAAACACTCCCATTTACCATTGCAACAAAAAGAATAAAATATCTAGGAATAAACCTACCTAAGGAGACAAAAGACCTGTATGCAGAAAATTATAAGACACTGATGAAAGAAATTAAAGATGATACAAATAGATGGAGAGATGTACCATGTTCTTGGATAGGAAGAATCAACATTGTGAAAATGACTCTACTACCCAAAGCAATCTACAGATTCAATGCAATCCCTATCAAACTACCAATGGCATTTTTCACAGAACTAGAACAAAAAATTTCACAATTTGTATGGAAACACAAAAGACCCCGAATAGCCAAAGCAATCTTGAGAACGAAAAACGGAGCTGGAGGAATCAGGCTCCCTGACTTCAGACTATACTACAAAGCTACAGTAATCAAGACAGTATGGTACTGGCACAAAAACAGAAAGATAGATCAATGGAACAGGATAGAAAGCCCAGAGATAAACCCACGGACATATGGTCACCTTATCTTTGATAAAGGAGGCAGGAATGTACAGTGGAGAAAGGACAGTCTCTTCAATAAGTGGTGCTGGGAAAACTGGACAGGGACATGTAAAAGTATGAGATTAGATCACTCCCTAACACCATACACAAAAATTAGCTCAAAATGGATTAAAGACCTAAATGTAAGGCCAGACACTATCAAACTCCTAGAGGAAAACATAGGCAGAACACTCTATGACATAAATCACAGCAAGATCCTTTTTGACCCACCTCCTAGAGAAATGGAAATAAAGACAAAAATAAACACATGGGACCTAATGAAACTTCAAAGCTTTTGCACAGCAAAGGAAACCATAAACAAGACGAAAAGACAACCCTCAGAATGGGAGAAAATATTTGCAAATGAAGCAACTGACAAAGGATTAATCTCCAAAATTTATAAGCAGCTCATGCAGCTCAATAGCAAAAAAACAAACAACCCAATCCAAAAATGGGCAGAAGACCTAAATAGACATTTCTCCACAGAAGATATACAGACAGCCAACAAACACATGAAAGGATGCTCAACATCTTTACTCATTAGAGAAATGCAAATCAAAACTACAATGAGATATCATCTCACACCAGTCAGAATGGCCATCATCAGAAAATCTACAAACAATAAATGCTGGAGAGGGTGTGGAAAAAAGGGAACACTCTTGCACTGCTGGTGGGAATGTGAATTGGTACAGCCACTATGGAGAACGGTATGGAGGTTCCTTAAAAAACTACAAATAGAACTACCATATGACCCAGCAATCCCACTACTGGGCATATACCCTGAGAAAACCATAATTCAAAAAGAGACATGTACCAAAATGTTCATAGCAGCCCTATTTACAATAGCCCGGAGATGGAAACAACCTAAGTGTCCATCATCGGATGAATGGATAAAGAAGATGTGGCACATATATACAATGGAATATTACTCAGCCATAAAAAGAAATGAAATTGAGCTATTTGTAATGAGGTGGATGGACCTAGAGTCTGTCATACAGAGTGAAGTAAGTCAGAAAGAGAAAGACAAATACTGTATGCTGACACATATATATGGAATTTAAGAAAAAAATGTCATCAAGAACATAGGGGTAAGACAGGAATAAAGACACAGACCTACTAGAGCATGGACTTGAGGATATGGGGAGGGGGAAGGGTAAGCTGTGACAAAGTGAAAGAGCGGCATGGACATATATACACTACCAAACGTAAGGTAGATAGCTAGTGGGAAGCAGCCGCATAGCACAGGGAGATCAGCTCGGTTCTTTGTGACCGCCTGGAGGGGTGGGATAGGGAGGGTGGGAGGGAGACGCAAAAGGGAGGGGATATGGGAACATATGTATATGTATAACTGATTAAATTTGTAAAAGAAAAAAAAAAGAAAAAAAAATTCAGTGCATAAAAATGCATTCATACAAAAGTTTATTAAAAAGCAAAGGGTAAGATATTACCTACACAGATTACACTGTATTAAAAACTATATATTGACTAAAACCAATTTAAGAAATTTTTGAGTAATACAAATAAAGTTTGTATCTTTTATTCTTGTAATCTTAAAAAAAAAAAAAAAAGAATAATGGGACGGATAACTTGCCCTACAGATGGCATTATCAGGGCTATAAAGCTACAATAATTAAAACTATGATATTATCCCAGGAAGAGATGAATGGAGAAATATCAGAGGAGAAAGAGTTAAGAATTGACCCCAAGTGTATCTAAGAATAAAACGCACAAAAAGGAGGACATGTCAAATCCATGGAGGAAATATGTCTTCTGAAAAGAATGAAGTTATACTTGGTTATCTACTTGGAGAAAAAGGTAATCAAATGCCTTCTTCATAATCTATCCCCAAATAAATTGTAGATGGATTTATTCATTCACTTTAGAAATACTTATTCAACACCTTGGTGCCAAGGCTTATGCACTCAGGTGCATAGTGGTGATGGGCCCATAAACAGACACAGATACTGAACCAATGGCTCTTCCATTTGGGAGCTGGACAACAGGGAAGGTAATAAGATGCCATTTCAACTATGAGAAGTGTTGGGCAGGAAACCAACATGTTTCTGTGACAGAGGAGAAGGGAGTCAGGGGGCTTAATTAAACAGGTTACTCAGAAGGGGTCTTTTAGCTGAAATGCAAGGTGGAAGAGACATGTGAAACGCCAAAGGCAGGAAAGACTTGGTGCTTTCCAGAAACTGAAGGAGCCACCTGGCCTCAATATGATGCCTGAAGGTGTTAAGAGATGGGATTGGAGAGGTAAGCAGGGTTAGAAATCTAAATGTCAAAGAAACAAGTAGAATTGTAGAGGAAAATATGGTTGATTCTGTTTCACTGAGAAGTGGGGAGAGACTTCCTAACAAGGATGCAAAATCTAAAAGCCAGAAGAGATGTTTTCTCCAGTAAAACAACTAGTACTACTACTACTACTGTACTGCTATACTACTGCTGCTACTATACTACTACTATGCTACTGCTGCCAGTATGCTACTACTACTGCTACTACTGTTACTACTCCTATACCACTACTGCTGTTACACAACCACTATCATTACTACTACTACAACTACTATACCACCACTACTACACCACCACTACTACCAGTAGTACTACTGTTATACTAATACTATTACACTACCACTGCAATTAATGTACTACTACTTCTACTACTATACTACTATACTACTGCTGCTACTATACTACTATTGTTGTTACTACTACCACTACTACTGCTAATACTACCACTACTACTGCTTCTACTGCTACTACTACTATACTCTTATGCTACTTTGCTACTGCTACAACTATACTCCTCCTACTATTACTACTATTACTACTCCTACACTTATTACTGTTGTTATACTACCACTACAATTATTACTAATACTACAACTATACTACCACTACTATACTAGTACTACTATACTAATACCAGCACACTACTACTACTGCAATTACTATACTATGACTACTAATATACTACTGCTGCTACTGTACTAATAATACTACAACTACTATACCACTGCCACAGTGCTACTATACAACTACTACTATATTACTGATGCTACTCTACTACTACTGCTACTGCTAAACTACCACTGATTCTTCTACTACAAGTAGTGGTACTACTACTACACTTCTAGATGACAGAATTCACCATAAACAAAGTTTAAAAATGGAGAACGTATTTACCATGATTTATAATGATGTTAATATTTAGAGTGCTTGATATATGCTTTACAAAAGTTAACTGAGTAAAACTCCCGGAGGTAAACACTGTTATTGCTCCCACTGTGCAGATGAGGAAACTGAGAGAAGGACCACAGAAGTAACTTGCCCAAGGTTATACAAAAGTCAGCAGAGGAACCAGAACTCTGTCCAGGCTGCCTGGTTCCAGCGTCTGTTCTCATCTTTACCATGCTCTGTTGTGTTGCCAATGCCACCTTCTCATGTGTCTAATTCAAAACAAATACAGCTGGAGTGCTCATCCACCAACACTGATGGGAAGTCTAGCATCAGCATCCCCTCCATGCTACTTTTTCAGACATGAACCTGGTCCTGGGTAGTGGGCCAGGATGACTGCTGCAGCCCAGTCCTGGCTCAAGTCTGCACCATCCAGTCCAATGACAGGTGACTTCCAGCTGTCTACCTCCTGTTGTGTAAGCAAAGGCTCAGGCCTCACCTGCACCAACCCAGTCTCCCTTCCCTAGTCTTCCCATGTCAGAAGGGCTGCTTTCTCTCCAGCTCAGGTTCCCACCATGGAGATGCCTATAACCCCTGTCCTGGGGGAATTTTTCTGTCCCCTTCTCAGGTTGAACTTTTCTCTTCTTCAGTTCTCAAAACATCAAAACTTTGATCCCCTGCCCCATCAGACAAATCCAGCTTAATTGCCTCAGTGGGCCCAGGCGTAGAAATCAAAGACCTGTTTAGGGAGGGCACCCGCCACCTGGCATGGTTTCCTCCCTGGACCTGGAATACACAAAACCCTCCCAATCCTCCTGGGATTAGGGAGAGCCTGGACACTAAAAGCAAAAGCTGGCGCTCTGCCTGTTGGAAGGAGGTGCTTGGGGTGGGGATGAGATTTGGGGAAATACCTGTCATTTCTTTATGGAGCACCTATAGGTGAGAAAAATAAAAGAGGTATTTTCTCAATAGCCTATTTTGCCACATTAATATGTTAGTAACTTATAGGAACCCGTTATATGCACATATAGAGTTAATAAGAGCAGACAAGTAAAGAGAAAAAATGTTCAAAAGTTCTAACGTTCCCCCCAAGAAAAATAAACACCAATGGCCAATAAGTCCATAAGAGGATGTACAGACTTATGATTAATCAGGAGAATGAAAATTTTTAAATTGAGACACAATTGCTCTGATTGCAAACCATTTTTAAAAATGTAATCAGAAAACTGTTGAAAAGCAGGCATTTTGACCGAAGTTGATTGGAGTGAAAACTGATACCATTTTGGGAGAACCATTTGGCTTTTTTACAACAATGAAAAAGATGCACACTTTTGACCCAGCAAGTGTATTTTTAGGACTCTAAAAATGCTCATACATTTGAACAAGTACATATAAAAAGAATATGCAACTTGTCATACAATTACATAACATAAAATATATATTTGGATGATAGTTTTAACAATGTTTGCAGAATAACAAAAATTAGAAAGTTGGGGAATGGTTAATTCAATCTAAGCTATGTAATTTTTTGCTGCCATTAAAAAGTGTGTTTCGTGGCCAATGACATAGAAAGAAGTCCATGTTACATTATTCAGTGAAAAAAGCAATGTAAGTGAAAATTGTATACAAGTGAGAAACCCAAGTTAATTTTGAGATATAGATAGATAGATAGATATGACAGATAGATGGATGAATGGATAAATAGATAAATAGATATTGATAAAACACAAATTATGGGGCTTCCCTGGTGGCGCAGTGGTTGAGAGTCCGCCTGCCAATGCAGGGGACATGGGTTCGTGCCCTGGTCCGGGAAGATCCCACATGCCGCAGAGCAGCTGGGCCCGTGAGCCATGGCTGCTGAGGCTGCACGTCCGGAGCCTGTGCTCCGCAACGAGAGAGGCCACAACAGTGAAAGGTCCGTGTACCGCAAAAAAAAAAAAAAAAAAAAAAAAAAAAAAAAAAAAAAAACATTATATATTACATTAAAATGTGGATATATATCCATAAAATTATAAGACATATAAATATGTACTTATATGTTCATACTAAATATATGCCAATTTGGATATCAAACTGTTTCCCAGGTTGATATCTGTGGAAATAAGGTATAGAGTTGTGTGTACTGGGAAAGAGTAGAAAAAATAATGTAAGACTTTCATTCTATATTTCTCTATAATAATGCAATTATTGTTTTTGTTTTGTTGTTGTTGTTGTTGTTGTTTTTTGCGGTATGCAAGCCTCTCACTGTTGTGGCCTCTCCTGTTGTGGAGCACAGGCTCCGGACATGCAGGCTCAGTGGCCATGGCTCACGGGCCCAGCTGCTCCGCGGCATGTGGGATCTTCCCCAACTGGGGCACGAACCTGTGTCCCCTGCATTGGCAGGCGGACTCTCAACCACTGCGCCACCAGGGAAGCCCTATTGTTATTTTTTATACGTAGATTTTTTAACTGAAGTATAGTTGATTTACAATGTTTCAAGTGTACAGCAAAGCGACTCAGTTACATATATATTATTTTTCAGATTATTTTCCTTCATTGGCTATTACAGGATATTGAGTATAATTCCCTGTACCATACAGTAGGTCCTTGCTGTTTATTTTATATTTAGTAGTGTGTATCTTTTAAATCCTTATTTATCCCTCCTTCCTTCCCCCTTCGGTATCCATAAGTTTGTTTTCTATGTCTGTGAGTCTATTTCTGTTTTGTGAATAAGCTAATTTCTATCATTTTTTTAGATTCCGTATATAAGCTGTATCATGATATTCACCTTTCTTTGTCTGACTTACTTCATTTAGTATTATTGCCCATCCATGTTGCTGCAAATGGCATTATTTCATTCATTTTTATGACTAATATTCCATTATGTATATATACCACATTTTTTTATTAATGCCTCTGTTGATGGACATTTAGGTTGCTTCCTTGTCTTGGCTATTGTAAATAGTGCTGCTATGAACATTGGGTGCATGTATCTTTTTGAATTAGAGTTTTCTCCAGATATACGCCCAGGAGTGGGATTGCTGGATCATAAGGTAGCTCTATTTTTAGTTATTTTTAAGAAACGTCCATTCTGTTCTGCATAGCAGCTGCACCAGTTTGTATTCCCACCAACAGTGTAGAAGGTTCCCTTTTCTCCACACCCTCTCCAGCATTTATTATTTGTAGACTTTTTGATGATGGCCATTCTAACTGGTGTGAGGTGATACGTCATTGTATTTTGATTTGCATTTCTCTACTAATTAGTGATGTTGAGCATCTTTCCATGTGCCTGTTGCTCAGGTTGATATCTGTAGAAACAGGGTATAGGATGGTATATAGTGGGGAAGAGTAGAAAAAATAAGACTTTCACTCTATGTTTCTCTATCCTTTTATTTTTACAATCAGTATTCCTTTTCACTTTAAACCAGTTCCCAAAAGTTAGCTCAGTTCCCCTCTGTGAGTCAATGCCCACATGCTTTTTCCCTCACGTGTCCATTCACCACACAGGTATGTTAGTCCTCTGTCATCAGAGGCCCCTCGAAGACATCTGAGGGTGGAAGTCACATCCTCACAAGGCAGCCTTTTCTGTCCTGACCACTCCACCTGCAGGAAAGTTCTTCCTTTTCAGCAGAAGCCCTGGGTCCTCTGCCTGCGATGCTGCATTTGCACAGCCCCCGCTGGCTGGCATCAGTGGCAGCACGTGGAGTCAAATCCCTTCTGGGAACAGCTTCCCCCTATGTTGAAGCTCGGCAAACATACAGTTGTCTCGGACAAGCCCCAAAGCCAGCCTCTGCTTGGGAAATACCCATAGGAAGCTGGTGGTTTCTCTGTCTGGAACTCTGCTTGGAAATTCCTAAGCTCCTTTCTGTCTTGCCCTCGGGCAAGTGCAGATCCCTCTGTTTGCAGAGCCTGCTCATCAGGCACATTAACACACCAGGCAGTCAACCTCAAGAGTGACAATTGTGAAGCAGCTCAGCGTGAGTGGAGCTCTTTGTCATTCTGCAGAGAGTGGCTCTCCCTGCACAGTGTGGCTGCCTGAAGCATCCTTCCCAAACAGACATCGAATCCGTGTCCTTGTTTCAATGCCACTCCTGGTTCCTCCGCCTGCAGGTCAAAACCCAGGCCTCTCAGCCTGGCCTCCCATCCTGCTGTCCCTGCTCTCACCTCCATCCTTGCCTCCCACCCACTGCTGCAAAGGCAGCCCAAAGTCCAGGTAGGCTGAGCTGCATGCAGACTCCTTGCTCTCTAGGACCCTCACTCCCATGCATCTACCTGCATGCTGTTTTGTCTGCAGCATCAATTTCCCACAGCATCACCTGCCTGTTCTTTAAGACTCAGCTTAAACTTTATCTCTTCTGGAAGCCTTCCCAGGTGACAGCCTCCTAAGGTGGGTTGGAGGCCCTCCTCTGTGCCCCGACAGCCCGCTGTCAGGCCACCTGTTGCCATGTTAGTCTCAACCAGAGACTGTGAGCTCCGTGAGGATGCAGTCCCTGTGTGTCTTCTCCCATGCAGCCTGGACATCCTACCTGGCATATATTTGTTGAATATATGAATGAATGAATGCATGAGCAGATGAAAATCCAACTTATATCTTAAGAAAACAGAAGGTCAGAAGCAAGTTACTGGAAACATGAAACACCTTTATAACACCAGGGAACCCAACCTTGCACACTCTGGAGTAGAGGAAGCCACAAATTAAGAGCCATCACTGGGCCAAATGGACCAAATTAGCCTCCTCCCTCTGCACCTGTCCCTTTTACTCTTTCCCAGGTTGAATTCTTGGATTTCCACTTTAGCCAAGTCTTGGGCACCAAGCTTACTCAAGAAACTTGGGATCTTCCAGGAATTTGAAGGTTTCAGTCTTGAGCCTCTTCAGATCTTGGATTGAACGAGATGCACTGAAACACAGCGTGAACTCTGAAATCTGCCCTCCGTGCCATCCCACCCACAGCCCACGGTCCTGCTGTGATCTCACGTTATGTCCCTGGACTTGCAGAATGTATCTGCATGTTTCCTCCTGACCAAAGAAAGCAAAACAAAGGAAAAATACCTTTGTCAGTCATTCTCCATAAAGCTCACAGTCCAGGGAGACTAGGGACAAGAAAACAAGTAGAACAAAGGGAAGTATGGACAAGGGAGCAGAGAGAACTCACTCCAACTGGGAAACTAGGTCTTCAGCACAAGGAGAAGGAAGAGAATTTGGGGCCAAAGGAAGGGTAGAGCAGTGGGAACAGAGAGGGAGAGACATATGAAAAAACATGGAATGTACAGGGGCCACCAGGAAGCTCTGTGTGGTTCCAGGGTGAGGTAGAGAGAGTGCGGTGTCATTTAAAATGAATCTAGAGGGCTTTCCTGGTGGCGCAGTGGTTGAGAGTCCGCCTGCCGATGCAGGGGACATGGGTTCGTGCCACGGTCCGGGAAGATCCCACATGCCGCGGAGCGGCTGGGCTCATGAGCCATGGCCGCTGAGCCTGCGCGTCCGGAGCCTGTGCTCTGCAACGGGAGAGGCCACAGCAGTGAGAGGACTGCGTACCGCAAAAAAAATATATATATATATATAGTCTAGAAAGTGTCCAGATGGAGATAGACCCTGGCTGGTCATCTACAGGATATGGACTGTAACCTCTTTTTAAATAACCTGGAAGGGATTTAATGGTTCACCAACCTGAATGTCAATCAGCAGTGGCAGAACCTTATCCTAAACAGTCAGCAGAATGATAATAAACAATCAGGGCACAAAGAGTTAGAGACACACAGGAGAACATCTACTAAAGGCCAGGCTGGACTGTATTTCTCAGTGAAAACTTTCACAACACATTTCCACATGAGAATCTACCTTTAGAGATTCCATACTTTAGAAATAATATGGATTGTGACTCCAGGTGAAAGATGTTTCTAAATTCCCTGAGATCATCTTGATCCCATATATAAATATATACAGAGCACAAAATAATTTTCACTTTGAGATACATTTTTCAAAGAACGTTTCAAGTAAAATAACATAATCTTCACATCTTCCAGCCTATGACCTCTTGTGTATTTGATTTTCCAATTCCAAACTTCTTCTTAGTGAATTGTTAAATTGCCTCTGTGAAGGGATTTTAAAACCTAAATGACAAAACCAACCACTAAGTCATCTCTAATAACTATCTCTTTTATATGCGTAAGTACATTTGTTTCTCTTTCTCCTAAACTCAACCCCACCTTCAATGGAGAATCCAGCCTGATTGGCTCAGCATTTACTCAAGCTAGAGTAAGATGTGATGGTGGCATGCAGATGGACACATGTTTTGGATTAACCCTGCTGATTACTCTTTTTCACTGTACAGAGAAGAAATCATGGCATTAGTTTTCCAATAAGGACAGACCTCATAGAAGTTATTCCAACATTCCGTACTCAATAGAAGCAAAAGTGCATTTTATCAGGCACTTTAACTTCATTAACTGGAGTATACATTCCAACTCCAGGATTTATATGAACTTATCCAGATGATTTTGAAGAATTACTTGATGCCTTATGGACTTTGTCACTTGCAAAATAACTCTCCTGAAGCTCTGTTTGACTAGCAGCAGATAGAATGCACTCAAAAAGGGAAAGCTTTACTTCTGAAATTCTAAACCACAAAAGAGTTCAGATGAGCCTTCTTTCAATGCACCAAACTTTTCAATGGGGGACGGCGTGGGTCTTCATTCACTGAGGTGTGGAAAGTATCTTTCTGCGGTGGCTTCCGAGGATGCTAATACTTGGTCACATAGGGGAAGTCAGCTGAACGAAGGGTCTGGGTTGCAGAAGCACAGGCAAAAACTTCACCAGGGCCAGACCCCAAAACAACCCAAACCCAAATGCTGAAGTGCCCAGGAATGAAGACACATATGCCCTGCTTGCATGCGATTCCTTACTTCTGGATTTATATCACAGTCCTACTCAGCATCCTCAGCATTAATGAGCAGACGTCTGCCACAACATAGCAACATACTCATGTGCTAAGACTGAAAATACAAGTACCAAGAGCAGCCCTCGAGGATGCCTTCCTGTTTCCTAGCTGCCTTTCTGGAAAGGATGGCTCCCAGGGCCAGAATGCCCCTTGGAGCACAGTGGGGTAGCATCTGAGCTTACTACTAGGTAACCCATAAATTTTGAGTCTCGGTTTCCTTGTCTATAAGACAGGAATAATAACAACTTCCGGAGACGGTTCTGATGGGGAACCAAGAGGAAGAAATGTGGGAAAGTACACCATAAATTATGAAATGCTACTGAGATGCAAATTGTCATGATTATTTATAAGGACTCAAAGGTTGTCCCAAGACGTATTTTCTGCATCTCTATTCTTCCGTCTCTTCTTTGGGACACCTCATCTCCCCCTAAATGCCTCCCTTTGCTGGGATACAGCCTCCCCTGCTGGTCTCTAAATTAGCACATCTTCCTTCCACTCCCCCTGAGATTTTCAATTCCTTTAATCCAATGAAATAAGAAGTTCAGTCCATCATCTTCAAAGAATAAGAATAAAATTTGGGGACCAAAATTATACCCATTGGGATTGCTTCTGTGGAAATACTTTGGAATTCCTTTTCATGCCCTATTAAATAATTAAAATGTTTCTTTTCCGCATTCAATGCTAGTTATTTAAACCCTAGTCCTAAGCTCCGCTAGCAACCTTATTAGCACAAAACTTTCTTTGCCAGTTGGGTTAGTTTTATAGATTTTTGCATAGAAGGCATGCATACAGACAAATATAAGTGCATGGCTGTGGTTATTGTACTACAATCGTAGGAAATAAGTTGAATTTAAGCTGACATGATTAAACTCACTCCACCTAATAGCTTCTTAGCATAATCGATGTCCTTTATTTGTGTTAGGAGCTGTTAGCACATCAAACTCATTTCTGTGGACTCTAGCAGATCTAAGTGGTACCCTACCCTACAGATCCATCCTGGAGGGGAATTGAGGGTGGATGCTCAGTGTTAATGAGTTGGTATTTCATAATTAGGCATAAGAACACAGCTGCAAAATGTTAGGATGGAAAGAGAATTGGAGTCATCATATAGATAAAGCCAGAAGGTCCAAAGGGTAAACTTGAGGATTTCAACCATTTCCTTCTGCTTCTCTCCCAAGTCCTATTCACTCAGAATTTACAAGTCACTCTGCTCCCTCTGAGATAGACCTGGAGAGGGAGAAGCTGCTTGTGAAGGCCCAAAGTCATGATGAGCATCAGGAAAGGAGAGGAGGCCGAAGAGAGCTTATGAAACCCAGTCTCAGGTGCCACTTAGAACAGAGGACACCTGGCTGCCCATGTACCATTCCCGGCAGAACAACCACACACCACAGGGACCATGTACAGAACAACCGCACACCACAGGGACCCAAGGCTGGGCACAGGCAGGATGGTCTGGGGGCTGCCGTCCTGGGATCTGGGGACCAAGGACACAACAGGCCATAGTCAGAGGCAAGAGAAAGACTGAGACTGCACAGACCAGACCAGGAAAGTAATGGTAAGCAAAATGCATAACCCATGGAGGGTGATCCACACAGAACTTGTGCAGCCAGAATGACCTCTCCAAGGCAACTCTGGAATGCAGGGCTGCTCCTGGGAAAAAGAGGCCTAGGCTTTGTTTTTCTACCCAAGAGAACCCTCCTCTCCCCCTGCTGGGACTATTCCAGAGCCATCAAGGCGTCGTGCTCCTGGGCATCAGCTTCGTTGTGGAAGTGATGCCCTAAATGCTCTTCATTTCAAGTAATGTTAGTTTCTGAGTCTCTGCTTAGGTCCTGCCCCATTCTTCCCAATTATACGCATTTTCTCCAAGGCCACCTGCATGGGAGGAGGGGACTTTGGTTGGAAGAAATAGCACCCTGAAGAGAGGCAGAAGAAATCGCTGCTGGTGTGTGTGTCTTTGCTAGACCCAAAGCCAAGTGTGAACCAACTGGGCAGTTCTACTCCCACCTTCCAATGCATTCTCTGTTTAAACAGGGACACTGGGAGGACAGGAAGGCAGCAGGTGCAAGGGTTGATGGGAAGGCAAGGGGATGGGAACACATGGGGCCCGGGAGGGAGTGCTGGTGCAAAACCGGGGGCTCAAGCACCTCGGGCAGACCTGCACTGGGTGGAGGGAGGAACAGCCGGGAAAGTGGCTCAGAAGTCATAGGAAGCATCTACTTCCACTTGGGAACCTGGAGGCAGAATCCACAGTGAGCCTGGGGGAGGATGGGAGAGCTGAGCTGTGGGTCAGCAGGAATTGGGGGACAGAGCCAGCTCAGAGTGCGGGAGCCAAGGGCCGGTCAGGAGAGGACTGGGAACACGGGTGTGGCAACAGGGCGTGGTGGACCCTGGATGCCCCACCCAGATGCTTTTATCGTGAAGTTCCCATTGTACCAGCTTCTGGGGGTGCTGGGGGCCCTTCAGGAATTGCCTGGGCTGCAAAGAGCCACGTCACCTGAAGCTCCAGCCTCACTGGACTGGCTCACACCCCGTAACTGGTCCACAGGAGAATAAGGATGGGTAGCTCTGCAGACATTCCCGGCTCCAGAGCCAAGGCTGTCCTGGGGTCTGCATGGCAACTGGACTTTGCTCTCTGCTCTCTCTGCTTCGTCCCCTCCCTACTAACCATAACTTCAGAGCTGGCTTCCTGGAGAGCCCAACCTGAAATGGAGGTGTGGAAGGACGTGCATGTTAATGAGGGCTCCCTGCGCAATGCGCACCCTGCTAAGCCCTGCCGGTACCCTGCCCTGGGCACTTTTCCCAACAACCTTATGAATGGGCAGCAGCTTCGGATCCTGTTACAAAGTAGGAAGCAGGCACTGGGGGCAGGCGGTGACCTGCCTGTGGTCAGACACATGGCAAGGGGCATAGTGAGGGAAGATGGCTCCAGAGGGACTCCCAGAAGGCCACATGTGTGACCTGGGGACAGCTGGCCAGGATAAGTAGGCGGCTTCTTAGGGTACAGGTCCTACCAGTCTTCCGGAGAAGTCTGGCATCTGACGCTAGATTGCTACCTCTGGAACCCTGGATCTGAATTCTGACTCTGTGCTTTACTAGCTGGGCAACCTTGGGCCAGTTACTAAACCTTTCAGAGCCTTGGTTTCTCCGCTGATAAAATGGGGTTTAGATCTACTTTATGATGTTTTCTAAGGACAAATCTTTAAAAACACATTGACACAGACACCGTGATAAAAGGTCCATGATGAATGATGAATAAACAGCAGCTCCCCACCTCTCCTCCAATTCCCAGCCCTCCAACCCCCTCCCCAGGGTTTGCTGCTTGGCTGGACTAAGCCAGTGGGTCCCAGCATCCCTGTCTGCAGCTGGACAAGGCTGAGCTGTCCCTGGAAGCCCCACCATCTGCCATCCGTTCGTGTCCTATTTTCCTCTGAGAAGAGCACACCCCGGCCTTGAGCCCACCTGCCCCCAGGAGGAAGGAGAAAGGATTCCCAGGCAGACCCACCTGGCTCCCACCAGCCCCCTCCCCCCATGCTCAATGGGCCACCCAACCTCCCCCAGCAGGCCTTCCCTTCCCACCCAGAGATGAAAGGTGCTGTTTCTGCAGCTGTCAGAGATGCCTGCTCTGCCTGCTTCTCGCTTGGGCCTGGTGACAGGCCACCCTGTGGCCCTGTCAAGTCTCATGTTCTGAAAGTCAATGCACCTTCAGAGAAAGGTGACTTCATTCCCAGAGAGCAGTGGGGAGGGAGGCCAGATGTGGGGAAGCAGCCACCCTTCCACTTCCTCCTCCAGGACTGATGCCTTGCTTAGAGCTGACTACAAACTTTCCCCGGAGATAACCAGAGACAAGCCAACCGCCCCCCTCTTCCCCTAATATATCAGCCCTGGGAATGAGGCCGCATCCGTTTGTTGTCTCTCCATCAGAGGAGCCCTGACACCTGTGTTCTCTGTACCAGGACAGCGTGGAAAGGAATCGAAGGTGAGTAAAAAGGCTGGAGGGAGTGCATTCCTTTTCCTAGACTCCTGGACCCGTTTCTCTAGGGTAAAGAAGAACGATGCCAGAAAGACTCTAGCTCTTCTCAACAGCAAATCCAGAATTGTAAAAATCCCTGGCAAGCCCCCATGCACTGCAAGAGAGAATGGTCTTTCCTGGGGGGCCAGGCAGGAAATGGGAGCAGGTCACCGAGCCCTGCTGGGGGCCTGGTGTCCTTTAGTGCGCTGGACACATGGAATCCCACCTACTTCTCTCAGAGTCTCCCCAAGGCAGATAACAAAGCCCCCATTTTCAGAGGAGGGAAGAAAGGCTTGGAGATGGTCCTGGCCCGTTCAGAGTCACATAGCCAGTGACCTGCCCAGTGATGTCAGACCCCTACATGACCATCCTCTCTGCCATAACCCACTTCAGTTTGCTCAGAGCTCTGTAGCCTCCAGAGGACTTTGTCCAACCAACGAACAAATCACCTTGATCACACCCCTACCGCATGCCCATTTTACGGAGAAGAAAACCAAGGCCCAGAAAGCTCAGGAGATATCCCAACATCACATATAGACAGCCTAGCTCTGACAGGCTGTGCTAAGGTGGGGGGCTGCTGTGTGTGCTCTGAGTGGCCCTGGACTTACTCTTGCCCCTGCCTGCCAGCTCTGGGCACCACCTCTTTACAGCATGAAGAATGACCAGGTGGAAGGCTGTGGGGTAGAGGGGGCAAATCCTCCCCTGACTTTCCTGCAGTCAGTCAGTTATCCTTAGTAACCACTAATCTTCATGGAGAGTTTATGGAGACAAAGCCCAGGCATCGTGTAAGCACTTCATTTGTATCATCCCATTGCATCCCTTGCTAACCCTTTTAAGATATTATTATTCTCCCACTTTACACAGAGGGCATCTGGAACCTTAGAGGGGTTAAGTCAGGTACCACGTTCCTCAGCTAATTAGTGGCAGATCAGGGGTTCTATTCCAGTCTGGCCCAGAGCTGGGGGTCTTAATCACAGCCTAGCCCTTAATCTGTCCTGCTTTTCTCTCCTCTCCTCTCTTCCCCTCCCCTCTCCTCTTCCTTCCTTTCTTCCTCCTTCTCTCCCTCTCATTATAAAAAGAATGCACTATATGTAAGGGGAATTATGAACCCTGCTGAGAGCTCCTGGGCTGTTCCGCCATTTTTTTTCTGTACCATGGACTATAACGTGAATGGATCTTTCTTTACTATAAGTGTGGAAAAAGTTACAGGCATGAAGCTGTTTACTATGGGTTTATAGTAAATCAATAATCAGAAATAACCTTTGTGCTATTGGGGTGCCAAGTCAATGGTGGTTTTAACATGATAAAATATTCTTCAGTGCTTAAAAATAATTGCTAGGATGTGTCAATGGTGGTTTTGTTGAGGTTGTGAATGTCTCAGAGATTTTTTTGCTTGAACTTTTTGTGTCTTCTAAATTTTTTACAACAAGCATATATTCATTTTGTAACCAGGAAAAAAAACAATAAATCTAAAATATAATATGAAGCTTAGGTGGAAACACAGGGGAAAAAAGTATTTATGAGAGACTGTTTCTGGAAGATGGAACAGGATGGCATGAGCTTCTGGCCATCGTGTAGAGTGGCAGGTGACCTGAGCTGGAGCTACCCAGGAGGTGGATGGAGAAAACACTAGCCAAAGTAGATGCTGGGATGAGCCCACAGCCCAAATCCCATCTTCCAGCCTAAGGAGCTGAAGAAGTTGTTGCTTCCAGGACATTCCATCTGAAGCTACCGCACCCATTGTGGCAGGCCTTCCAACACCACCAGTGATGGACTCTCAATGGCCAAGGGCGAGAGGGCACTGTGTGCATTCTGGAAAGTGTTAACCAAGAACATCCTGGTTATTAGAGTTTATTGACTAAAAATATTATTTACATAAAATATTTTTCTTGTGCAAGTGTTTTTTTTTTTTTTTTTTTTTGTGCAAGTGTTCTCATGCTTGGGTTGCAAGAAGGGTCTGCCTCACTTAAGATCAGTCATTTAGTAGCATCATTATGGAAAACAGAGATGGGCATGAATCCCAGCATCTCCCATTTATCTCCCAGCCATTCCCAGGTACTTAGGACAGAGAAGCCTTCACCGTCCTTGTCCCCCTCATCCTCTTCAATCCTCCAGCTTATCAATCCTGCTAATCTTTCCACACACACTCACATTGAGGGTCCCTCCTTGGAGGCAGACTTCTGGACTCTGAACCTCAGGCCTCCTGTGGGTGCCCACCCTCCCTGTGCTGGCCCTTGGCAGAGCCCTTGGCACACAGCACTGGCACATCAACGTACTGGTCCCCTGCCCAGCTCCTGGAGGCCATAACTCCTCAAGGGTGGTTCACGGGTGTCCTCCTGTTCAAGAACCCAGCACAAGACTTGGCTCAGAGCAGGTGCCAAGCAAGCAAATGAGCGAATGAATGAGTGAATGAATGAATGAACAAATACACTTTTATTCCCCTGCAAGATATTTTAGGATGAGAACAGTATTACCTAATCCAAGAGCAAAAGCTTATTCTGCAATGTTTGAGAAAGTACAGATGCACTTAAGTCTCCTGTTTTATTTTGCTCCCTTTAACAAGCATTTGAGTTCCCTGGAGGAAATTTTTCCTGGTCCCTTCCTATCCTCCCGGGATCTAGGGTCCCATGAGTTTTTGTGACATGAATAAATGAACCAATGAATGTGTGAATGTCACTTCTCTGGTTCCTTCCTGTGAAAAGCTGCGGTTCTAATGTAAGCGCTCCCAGCACTAGGGGACATGTTGAAATTAGTGCTGGCCTGAAATGAACGCTTTTATTACGGACCTCAAAGTCATAAATCAACCAGGGAGTGAGCTAACACTCTGGGAATGGAAATCAACCCCCACAGGCACAAGAGAGCAACTCCAGGTGTCTGACAAATATCTTTGCATCTGCAGGAAACTTGTCCATAATGTGGGAATATCATTTGGCAAAAACCTCTTATTTAGAGTTCAGCCTCATGTATGAAGTGACGGTCTAATGCCCACTGAGGCTGTGAGATTTTGGGCAGCTTACTTAAACCCATGAGACTCAGTTTCCACATCCAAAAAATTAGGAGAGTGGGAATAGCAGTGCCTGCCATGTACAGGTTTTATAGGTGTTGAATAAGTTCATGAAGCCAGCACAGGGCTTGGTCCTTAATAATCAGTCAACCCATTTAAACATTTAAACTGGTTTGATGTTTTCATGACTATCACAATAATTTGAACATTAGGACAGCATTTATCAGGGGCTTCACTCATTTTATACTAAATTTTTGCAACAGTACCAAATGGTAAATATTACTATTTTCACTTTCCTAAGGAGAAAACCAAGATGCAGGGCATTCCGCAGTACACAAGATTGCACAGAGTGTAGCAGCTGAACTGGGCATTCTACTCTGGTGAAGTCACTACTCTGTGTACACACAGCTAAGAGCAGAACCAAGATGTGAAACAGGGTTTAGCTGATGCAAAAGCTCAGACCATGCCATCAGCTCAGAATTGGTTGTGCCAATGAAAAAAAAGCAAATCATTGTAATAAAATGCTCAGTAATTGTAGCTTGTAACATACATATTCAAGAGCAATCAATGAACTAGAATACAAATATAAATAAGCCTTTAAGAATTTCCCAGCCTAGTAGGGAAGGCGAGGCAGGGTTATAAATAGCTACGAGGCAGAAAGTACAAAGAACGTGTTCCAAACATACTGGGGTTGGCAGGGAGACATGAGTTTGAATAAAGATGACCACAGCAGACACAGGGAAATAGAGCTGGAAGGGTGGGTAGGGTTGCAAATGAGTTTGAAAATAAGGGAGGGGGGATTCCAGGTGAAGGGATCTGAGAACACAGGGATTGTGGAAGTCTGGTGGCTCCACCCTGGATGGGGAGGGGAGGATGTTGAGGGAGTAGAAATGAGTCAGGGACAAAGGTCATTGACAGGCCAGATAAGCGGCTTGGACCTCATGTTAGACCTGGGAATCAACAGGCTGTAGGTGGGGCTTGCAGGGCAGCAAAACCAGGGAGCTAAGGAGAATTGTATGCAATCTTCGTGAGCTAAACCTCCTGCCGGGTGGAGACCCAGGGAGGAAGGAAGCCAAGGGCCTTGTTGAAAGTCAGGAGCAGTAAGAGGAGACCACAAGATCCATCTGCTGATTATAATGAGCCTCTGAAGTGCCCCTCACCACATCTGGAGAGGGCTCCACCGCCCCCGTGCCTCTGCGCAGTGTAGCGTCTGGGTCTTTCTTGGGAAACTGGATTTGCAGCTCCGTGAGCTGATAATCAACCTGCCACATGAGCAGCAACAACAGCAGCGTGTGGTTGGCCTGAGATCCTGCTGGCCGCCTGAGAGTGCACCACCCAACAGGAAGTCTCCCTGCAGGGACTCACTTGGTCACCGTCATGGTCACACAGGCATCTGTGCAGGGACCCAGCTGCGCATCCACACACTCCTTGGCTTGCTCATGCATCCTTGTGATCTGGGCTGCCTCCATTAGGTGACTGCAGTTCACATGCCATCCATTCATTTCCTCCTATGTGTATGTGTTCACACTCTCCTCCAGCTCTCCGTCTTCCCTCAGTGCCTCACTCACTTATCCATGAACTCATGGTTACAGACACGTGCTCCAGAGCCCAGCTGCCTGGCTCAAATCCTAACTTGGTCATTGTGCATGCAACTTAGGCAGCAATTGAACTGTGCTTGGGTTCCTCATCTAGAAAGTGGCCATGGTCCTAGTACTTGATCCACAGCATTAAATGAGGTAATGTATGTAAAGCTCATGCTAAGCCCTCAGTGAATGCCAGCTTCATCATTCACAGGTCCCTACTCCTCGTCCACTTTGTGGTCCACTGTTGTTGGGGAGAGAGGGATGAAACTCAGGTCCTGCCCATAACAAGGGCTCAATCTTATAGAGAAGGTAAACCATGGAGCAAAATCATCACAGAGATAGTTATACAGAGTGAGAGTCCTCCTAGGTGAAAGGATGGGCAGAGGAGGTGGTAGGGAGACAGAAGGCAGGGAAAGGGGGACAGCTTGAGCACGAAGGAAGTGACCTTGGCTGAGGTCAGGGAATGAGATGGGGACAGGATTTGGAGCCCCAGCTCTGGCACAGACTAGGTCCAACTGAGATCAGACTGCAGTCCCAGTCAACTGAATATCATCCCAGTTGCCTACTTTTTAGCTTTTCTAGTTCACACAAACACATAGACATTTCTCCCCCAAGGTACCTCCACAGTGCCAGGAAGATGGGCTGAGACTGATTGTGTTTTCAAGGGTGTGCCATGCACACTCACTCACTCTCTTAACCAGACTTAGTTAATTATCCTTGAGCCCCACTCAGGGCTCCAACACACATGGGATAGATTGATAGCAAAAAGGGTCCCAATTGCTCCTTTTCCTGCATCCATGCCCCTGTGCAATATGACCTTACATCTCCTTCCATCAAAGGAGGAGCCTACTTCTCCATCCCTTGATTCTCGGCTTGGCTGTGACTTGTGGTGGTCAATAAGATATGGCAAAAATGACCTTGTGCCAGTTATAAGCCTGGTCCTCAAGAGGCATTGCATGTCTCCACTTGTTCTCTTGGAGTCAGCTCAAGCTAGCCAGCTGGATGACGAGAGGCAGGTGGCCCACACACTCCCATAGCTCAAGCCCACAGCCAGACTACCAGCAGGCATGTGAGAGAGGCCATTTTGGACCAGCCAAGCTGCAGCCAGACTGTCAGCTGACCACCAAAGCATGAGCAAGCCTAGCTAGGATCAGCAGATCCACCAGCTGACCTGCATCATGAGTGATAATAAATGATGGTTATTTTAAGCCACATTGAGTCTGGGAGTGTTTGTTACACAGTAATAGCCAACTGATTCAACTCTTCCAAGTAGTTTCATTGGGACTCTACTGCCCTTTCCTGCAGTCTGATCTCAGCTGAACCTGTCAGAAATGATGTATGCAAGGGGTGTAGCACTGGGCCAGGTATGAATAAAGGCTTCATAAATCAGAGCCACTGCCATCTGCAGTATTGTCCCCATCAGTCAGTTTTTAGGGTGAGACACCCTGGAATGCTATGTGAAGGGAAGGAAAAAAAGAGTGCATGAACAATCATAGCCTTGATGGCCTTAAGGAGGGTACAGCCAGAGTCCGTAGAAATAGAGTACTCAAGGCCAGGTTGCTTAAAGTACCAACGCCAGGAGCATGGTGCACCATGAAAGGAGCCATATCTTTGCAGGACCTCAGGCATGCAGACACCAACACGCAGATTCCCCAGCAACAGGCCTAGAGAACACAGGTTCTACCCCAAGTAGCTTAGAGGTGGCTGTTCTGAATCCTAAAAAATCTTTGGATGGACAGGCCTGTAGGAGCCAGCAGCAGGCCACATGGTTTTGAGGGACCCATTGCCCTGTGAGGCCACAGCAGGTGGTGAACAGAGACAAAGACTGCTTAAAATCTCCAAGGAAGTTGGGACCACTGACAGAGAAAATCCCTCAGCTTCCTTCCTGCTATCAAAGAGATCACAGCCATGGAGAGTTGGTACATAAATTCAAAGATCTCTAAGTTGTGCTCACAGGTCAATTGAAGTCTTCAGCACACAGCAGCACGTACGTGCTAGTGCTTGATAATGTATTTTTGAGGGAGTTGGTGTTGGGTGTGTATCTCTAACATATTGAGGCTGTTTTTGAGGGTAAGACGGTCCTTCTGTCTGCCTAGGCAGGCTGTATCAGAGGGAAGCATTTTCTAAGACTCAGCCTTCCTTTACCTATAATTTCTCTAAACATCTTAATTTCATTTGTAAAATGGGAACAATATTCTTAACCAACAGGGTTGTCATGTGCCCCAAGTGGGAAAGTGGATAGGAAAGTGATGATCAGTCATGTGGACTTATCACCAAACCTTTTTAGTTATTATTGTTATTTTTAATATTATTATTATTAATTCATAATCTTTCTCTAGCTACAATTTTCCTCTAAAAGATGTTATTGATGGTTCCCATAATAGAGAACAAAATAATATTCCAGTAATTATAAGGTGCTTTGAGATCGTCTGGCAAGCACATCCTTTCAGTAATTGGAACTCAAGCAGATTTACATAGCTGAGAATATTAAAGCACATTAAATTCCATAATGGTTCTTCTGGTGTTACTTAACATTCTCAGTCCTAGTCATAAAGCATTAAGACTTATGGCTGTTAGCGGCAGCAACTCTCTCCCAGAACATGCGTTGAAAGTCTTCATCTTGAGAGGCAAAGTTCCATTATAAAGAGAAACATTCTTTAATCAACAGCAATCTGCTGTGTCTCCTCTCCTGTCCCATTCAGGCCATAGGGTAGTTTGAAGTACAAACTACCAAGGAATTGCATCCACCCTCAGACCTTGCATATGTAGTTTTAAGCTGCTCTTCTGCTAGTATGTATCCCCTGCTAGAGTGGGAGGGGTCAGACCCCACAGGGGTTCATTAACTGCTATAAGGACTTATACAGTGAGAAGGTGGAGAGACAGTGGGTGCAGAAGGAAGGGAACTGGGAATCACTCTCCCCATGCAGCCACATGCTACTGGGCAGTGAAAACTAGATTCTAAAGTCTTAGAACATCCCCAATTTTCTTCAGTTTTCACTCATTAAATTGATCAGGTATCTCAGGCACTAGCTAAGGTCCAGGTAATCTTTAGGGTGATGGAGACCCAACTCTGACCTCAAGGAGAGCACAGAGGGAGGAAGGGAGGTAGAGAAGCCTCCTCAAGTGCCAAAGAGCTGTCTGGTTTGTGGGCGCATTTAAACAAGCCCCCTAGAAACAGGGAAATGGAAACCTCTGGTTCTGGCTACTCAGTGCCAGAGCTGGGAGCTCCCAGAAAGGGGGATCCTGCATTTAAGGTCTGTTATTCTGTGGCCAGTAGACCACCCTGATTTTATCATTTGCGGGTGGTTATAAATGGGACTGCACGTGAGGCCTAGCATAAGCCTTATCATTGTGGTTTTGTGGTCATGTGGGCAGCACTTACCCTGATCCAGCCTTCCTCTGATAGGCATGCTCTGGCAACACTGATGGTCTGTTTGAAAACCTGCAGGACAATGACCATCTAAGTTACTTAGGGTGGGCAGTAAACATCACAGGTTTTTAAAGAAACAGACAGCTTCCCTTTCAAAAAAAACACTCATCCCATCAGCCAAGGACATCTGAGTTTGAACTGTGACAATCACTTCCTATCCTCATGCCATTGAGTTTGATGGTTGTATTTACCTCTCTGAATCTCAACTTCCTACTCTGTGAAGTGATGATAGAGTCACCAAGGAGGCAGGCCTGTTGTGGTATATTGCATGAAGAATGACTGACTGAAATATTGAAGGTTCTGGAAAAGTGAGTTCCTTTGTGTCACTTTCCCTGTTAGTGATAACTAGCTCAAATGGCACACAGAAGCTCCAGATTCTTATTTCTCCCTCCCAAAGAGAACTCCAAATACTGATTCCAGTGCAATCCAACCCTGAAAAGATTCTTCTTGCTTTATCCCATTTTACACTTGACCCTATAGTTTAGCCACAACATTTCCTTGTTGCTGAAAAAATTTCAGGTCACAGTGATCTGCCTGTTTTCCAGCCTTGATGCCTGGAATTTTTCATTTCAAACATGATCCAGCCCAATGACCCTGCTCATTTACTTTTATGCATACCCTACCCAGCACTCAGAGCAGGTACTGCCCACCAGCTTCTATCTCACTATACCCTAACCTGTTCACCTCCCACTCATTCCATTCTCCACCCTGACTGTGTGATGACTTCCTATAGCCCATATCGAATTCTGGGATTTACTAAAGAAAAGAGACCACTTTTGTTTCTGCCTCATGCATGACAACAGCTTCCTTGAAAATTATCACTGTGTCTTATTTAATGTCTTTCTCCCAGAGCCTAGAGATGTGCATGGTATGCAACAGATATTCAATAAGTACTTTCATGTGAATGAATTAATGAAAATTAACTTAGGTTTTCTCACTAACAAGGGTCTTATTGAGATTCCTATTGCTACAATGTTTCCTTGTCCTTAAAATTCTGTGCCTCACCTGTCATAACCTGATGTAGTCTAACATGTTGTTAATTTCTTTGTCAATAATTGCTTAAAGTAAGATACACATATCTTCAAATACCCCGAAGGAAAGCAAGGAAATGAAAAATACAAAACTAGTAAAGCAAGCAAATTTTGGAAAGAAAAAAGAAAGCAGGAAATATAGAAATCAAGAGCATTAATAAGTAAAACACCAATAATTACAAAAAATATAAATGGGTCAAATCCTCATATGACAAGATAGAGATTTTCTGATTGAGCTTTTAAAAAAGGAAAATTTAAGAAAAATCCAGCTGTGTCATGTTTATAAGACATGCTCCTAAAACAAAACAACAGGGAAATTCCTAAAAGCAGACAGATGGAGAAAGAGAAACTAGCAAATGCTTAAATAAAAGAGGTGAAGAAAAATATGTATCAGACAACACACAAATCTAAGTCAAAATTATTAAATAGGACAAAATAAGATTTCAATATTATTAAACATTACACTCCATCAAGAAGAATATTCACACATTTAGTAACAAAACTCCAACTACATAAAACAAAACCTGTTGTAGATGAAGAGAAAAACTGAAAACTCCACAATTATAATAAAAAAATTTAACACATCCCTCTCAAATCAAATGTCACATTAAGTAAACAGAATATGTGACAATATTAATAAATTAAACACACTATTAACATGCAATGCCAAACAGAAAAATACAAGTATTTTCAAACTTTTCTGACACAGGCAATAAAATTGACCATGGAGGATGTGTCAAGATATTAATATGTTCACAAAAGCAGGAAGTAAGAAGAAAAATATATATCATAGTATTTTTAAAAGTAAGAACAATAGGAAAAATCAAACTAAAATGTTCTCACATTTTGAAACAACACTCCTTTACATATCTCTTGAGTTAACAGTGACATTAGAACAGAAAAAAAAATACATTTTAGAAATGGACAAAAGTGAAAAAAAAACTACATAAATAATAAATCCCAAAAATATATGGCCAAAGAGATACATTCAAAATAGAAAACTTCTAGCCATAACTACATTTATTATAAAATAAAGACTGGGAAAAGGTGAACTGAGATTTTACTTAAAATGCTAAAGGTACTATAAAATTAATCTAAATAAATTAGAAGAAAAGAATAAGTCAATTTAAAAGCAGAAATAAAAAAATAATAAAAGCAGAAATGTTTTACATAGGAATCAAACAAAAATGATAGTACAATCAATAAGACCAGAAGCAGACTATTTGAAAATACTAATAAAATAGCTAAATAGTTTTTGAGAAATCTAAAATGATGAAAAAATAAAATGAAAATAAACGACCTCAGGAATAAGAGATTGTATAAAATTATAAAATCAGAGGACAATTTTTAAATAAGCTTATACACCAACTCATTTTTTTTTAATTTGGAAAACTTAATGCAATGAATAGTTACCAAGGAAAATATAAATTGCAAAATTAATTTAAGAAGTGAAAGAGGGCCTCCCTGGTGGCGCAAGTGGTTGAGAGTCCGCCTGCCGATGCAGGGGATACGGGTTCGTGCCCCGGTCTGGGAGGATCCCATATGCCGCGGAGCGGCTGGGCCCGTGAGCCATGGCCGCTGAGCCTGCGCGTCCGGAGCCTGCGCGTCCAGAGCCTGTGCTCCGCAACGGGGGAGGCCACAACAGTGAGAGGCCCGCATACCACAAAAAAAAAAAAAAAAAAAAAAAAAAAAGAAGTGAAAGAAATTATCAGAAGTGTTAAAAAATATTTTAAAAAATTCACCCCTCAAACAATGCTTTTCTTTCAGCAAAATTAAAACCTTTTGCTCTTTGGATGATAGTTAAGGAAATGAGAAGGTAACTGACAGACTGGGAGAAAATTTCTCAGTACACATATCTGGTAAGTGACTTCTATACAGAATATACAAATAACTCTTACCACGAACTATTAAGAAAATAAACAACACAGGAAAACAAAAGGCAAAGATTTAAAGAAATACCAAAAAAGATGTGCCAATGGCCTATAATAAGATATACAAAATGTTAAATACTGTTAGTCATTCAGGAAATGCAAGTTAAAATCACAATTGTATATTCCTACATACCTGACAAAATGGTTAAAGTTAGAAAGATTGACAATATCAGATATTGGGAAGAATGTGAAGCAACTAGAACTTGCTGATGGAAATGCAAACTGTGGAAAACTTTGGAAAGAGTTTAACATTTTCACAGAAATTTAAGTAAAAAGTTACCAAATGAGCTAGTAATCCTATTCCTGGATATTTACCCAGAAGAAATGAAAACACATGTGTACAAAATCTTGAATACCAATATTTATAGCAGCTGTATTCATAATAACCTGAAACTGGCAACAACCCTAATGTCCATCAACAGGGAAATGGATTAAAAAAAACAGTGATATACCCATGCAGTGGAATAATATTCAGCAATGAAAAGAAACAAACTACTAATATAAGCCACAGCATCAATGAATTTCAAAAATATTATGCTGAGTGAAAGAAACCAGACACAAAAGAGTATATCTTTTATTATATCATTTTTATGAAACTCTTTAAAATGTAAACTAAGCTATAATGAGTGGGTGAGAATGGCCAGGTACTGGAAGATTTACTATAAAGAGGTGTGAGAAAGATTTTTGGAGGAATGAAAAGTTTTATTTTAATATTCACCTTGATTGTATTGGTGTTTATATGAGTATTTATATTTTCAAGGCTCAGTGAACTAAAAACAGTGTATATCAATTGCACCTCAGTAAAGGTGATTTTAAAAAAATCTCCTTGCCCAATAGTCCATGGGTAAATAGTTCCTATCTTCAAAGAAGAGGTAATTATTGTGGTTTATTAACTATGCCAGAACAGAGAAAAAGGTGGAAGTGTCCCAACTCACTCTACAAGGCAAACATGGAATTCTTCATTGAAATCAGATATGGAAAATAACTGCAGACAGAATCATAAAACAGAATCATAAAAATCATAGACTGCTATCACTTATGAATCTATATGTGAATATTTAAGACATAAATGCCTGTAGAATAGTTACATATGTGATAAAAATGATATTTCAAACCAATAGTATAACAATGGAATAGTCAATAAATGGTTTGGGAATGATCACCATTGAATAAACAATGTTAGATCACTGTCTACTTTATACATACAACAAATAATTAATGGATTAGAAAGCCAAATGTGTGGTAATAAATTATAAGATGCATTAGTAGGAAATAAATCATATTTTGAAAGATTAGGATAAGGAGAAGCTTAAATAATGCCTGAGAACTAGAAGTCATAATGTGAAAATTTACACATATGTCAAAATGAAAATTTAAAATAAAGCTCTGTATTTACAAAATTAAAAGAGAAATTTAAGAGTAAAAGAAATATTTGTAAGACAAATAGCAAATTCTCAGTATCCATAATATATAAAGAGTCCCTACAAATCAATAAGAAAAGTATTAATTTCCATTCAGAGAGGCTGTAATAATTAACATTTCCATCAGTAGTATAGAACAGTATCTACTTGACCACATGCTCTCAAACAGTGGATATCAACAGCCTTTTTAACATCACTAGTCATATGGGCAAAACAAAACAAACAAAACTCACAGCTCATTATAATTGTTTTAATTTCCCTAATTAGTAGTAAGTTAATTATATTTTTAATATATCTATGGACACTTGTGGGTCCTCTATTGCTAACTGCCTGCTTATGTTTGTACCACAAGTACATTATTCTATTGGTACAATTTACTTCTTTCTATTGAGTAATATCAAACAAAAACATTTTAAAAAGAGCTATCCATCAAGAGAAAGGTATAAATGAATTATGGTACCTTCTTATAGGCAAAAATGGTAAGGTAGATGCTTACACAGAAAGATTTGTAAGATAAGTGAAAAAGAGAAAAGAGATACAATAATTAGAAGATGACCCAGTGTACATGAAAATTTAACCTCTATTTTTATTCATGCTTATATGTGTGAAAAAACAGAAAAGTATTCAAAAGATTAGTTTTAAGAATGTACATTTACTGAGGACTTATGATGTGCCAAGTATGCTTCTAAAGGCTTTATAGTGTCTCTACTCTTTCCATCATCCCCATTTTTCAGCTAAGGAAACTGAGGCTTAGGGTGAAGCACATCCCACAGCAGGTACATGAAGGAGCTGAGGTGAGACTCAGGTAGTCTGTGCTAGAGGGAATCCTCCCCCAACTCTGCGTAAGCTGGCTTCTGGGTCAGCAGAAGGATTCATTCATCTAAGCTATTTGAATTTTTAGAATGGCAATATAGCTGTGAAATGAACATTTTAAAAGAATACATCAAAATAAAAAATTGGGGTGGGGGGCACCTGGTGGGCTGGAGAGGCTGGAGCATTCCAAAGGCCTGAAGGAAAGTGTCACATTACACTGCACAGGAACAGAAACAGGTGAGAGAGTCCTATGTTAGGCAGGGAAAGAGGAGACTCCAACGGATATAAAAGCCACCTTAAAATGCATATGGAGCTGCGTTTGGAGTGGCTCTTTGTAATCCCAGATGGCAGAGTCAGGGCCACTGGGTGAAAAGTCCAGGGAACAGATGTCAGCGTGACACAGGGACGACCAGGTTCAGTTTGGACCTGCCAAAAAAGGAAGTGTGTGTCCCTGAAGGTAACGTGAGCTCTTGCAGAGACTGAACCAGAAAAGGGAAACCATTTAGCTTAGAGCTGCCCGGAGGTTGGACGTATCAAAATACGGCTTCAAGAGACATGACTTCTGAAATACCTTCCAGGCCTGGAACTGTACACCCAGGGCACGGAAAAATGTTCTCTCCAGCCACCACTTTCTTCACAGTCATGAGTAGCAGGTTCAGAGGCAAAATAACTCTCCCCAGGAGAATGCTATAGATTAGAAAGAATCATAGTACTTGCGAGACTTCAGAACAATTGTTACAAGAAGCTGTCACGGTGAATGTCCATCAGCTAGTGAATGTACTTAGGTAACTGGAGGTCATGCCTTCCTGCAATTTCTCTTCTCAGCCCCATTGTTATGTAACTTCTGGCTGCTTACCTCATCAGGGCTCTTAACACATCACAGTCTTCTAGATGTAGTCAGTTGATTATGGTAAAGTGATAGATTTGTTCAGATATTTACTCACTGGTCAGGGTGGATCACCCTAGTCTGACTGAAGCCTTTACACACTACAGAAAGAAACAGCAGATGTTCTAAAATGACAAAACCTACCACTAATCCATGAGTCATTACAGTGACTCAACTCTGATGTTCTAAACAAGAAGGTACCACAACTGCCATTCACAATTTGCTAAAGCCAACATGACCCTTTGCTTCCCAAATGTGGAAAGTTAAATAAATAACTGGTTGAGGACAAGACTGTCAACAGACACAATCAATTGTCTAATTGGTTTGGGTGGCTATTACTCATGACGTCTTACCTTGAGTGAAAACACTTTTAGTTGAGAATTTATTAGCAAAAAAATGAAAAATGCCATTGAGACTGAATCAAACTCCTTCAACAAATGTTCACAAATGAATTAAGTGGACTCTATGTTTTAATCAAGTTCCTTCTATGTCCATCAGATATTTCTCTGCAATTCTATTATGCACCTACTCACCCTTTCACATATTTTCCCATCTAAATTATTCCATAAATGTCTCTGAGTGGTAGACAAATGTGTCCTACTTCCTGACCACAGAAGTCCTCGAGAGGGAATATCTTAGTTAACTTTGTGTTTACTCAGTTCTTTGCACGCAGTTGGTACTTAATAAATCTGTATTAGAACTTCTATTTTTAATACAATTAATAAGGGGAGCAGAAAGAGAACAACAACAACAAAAATTGTGGGTCAGAGTGAACCAGACCGTTTGCGTGAACAGCTGTTTTTACAAGACCTAATGTATGAATCTACACAATCCTTCAAATGCATAAACTGATTCCATCAGCTCAAACTGGAAATTCAAACCAGATAAATGAAACTGAAAACAAGCTTCAGTATATTCTGTCTAAATTGCTGAATCACCAGACTCCAGTAAATAGTGCCTCCACCTACAAATACCTTCACAGATCCAATGAGAAACAATGCCATTCTTTTCTGGAGTAGCAATAATTGTCTCTGCTCTGAGTCAAATCTTCTCTCTAATCAGGCTCTGTTACTTATTACCTGTATGATCTCAGAAAAATCACTTAACATGTTTCTACCTCAGTATTTTCAACTGTTAAAAAACAACAGGTTGACAATAAATATTCCCTATACCTCAAAAGGAAAGTATTTTTAGCAATATTCCCAAATAACCAGATATCTATTTAAAAAATAGCCTCCACCTCTGTCACACAACCATTCTCTCATACACAAAAATTAATCAAGACCAGTCATAGATGGAAACATACACGAAAGCTAAAAATTACAGAAGAAAGCATAGGTGAGGATCTCTGAGTTTAACTTAAGTAATGATTTCTTAACATACAAAAAGTACTAACCAAGGAAAAAAATGGAAAACTTGAACTTCAACATAATCAAAAACTTCCCTTCATCAAAAGACATCAACCACACTGGAGAACAGTATGAAGGTTCCTTAAAAAACTAAAAATAGAGCTACCATATGATCCAGCAATCCCACTCCTGGGCATATACCTGGAGAAAACCATAATTCAAAAAGATACATGCACCCCCAATATTCATAGCAGCACTATTTACAGTAGCCAAGACATAGAAGCAACCTAAATGTCCATAGAATGGATAAAGTCGTGGTACATATATACAATGGAATACTACTCAGCTATAAAAAAGGAATGAAATAATGCCATTTGTAGCAACATGGATAGACATAGAGATTGTCATACTGAGTGAAGTAAGTCAGAGAAAGACAAATATCATATGATATTTCTTATATGTGGAATCTAAAAAATGGTACAAACGAACTTATTTTCAAAACAGAAATAGAGTCACAGGTGCAGAAAACAAACTTATGGCTACTGAGGGGGAAAGCAGGAGGGGGATAAATTAGGAGACTGTGATTGACATAGACACACTACTATATAGAAAATAGATAACTAATAAGGACCTACTGTTATAAAACAGGGAACTCTACTCAGTACTCTGTAATGACCTATATGGGAAAAGAATCTAAAATAGAGTGGATATATGTATATGTGTAACTGATTCACTTTGCCGTACAACAGAAACTAACACAAGATTGTAAATCAACTATACTCCAATAAAAATTAATTTTAAAAAAGACCCCATTAAGCAAAAGAATAGCCAAGCCATGGACTGGGATAGCATACCTGAAAACATGTATATGCAGTATGCGTATCTGATGAAACATCTGTATCCAGAAATATAGAGAAACCCCACAACTCAATAATAAAAATGGGCAAATGACTTGAGTGTATTTTTTGCAAAAGAAGATAACAAATGGCCAGTAGGCACATGACATCACAGAAATACAAATAAAAACCACGTGAGGTATTACTACATGCCTATTAGGAAGGCAAAGTTAAAAAGGCTGATAGTACTAAATGTTGGTGAGGATGTGGAAGAAACAGAGCATTCATCCATTGGGGATAAAAGTGTAAAATAGCAGACAACTTTGGAAAACCACTTGACAACTTCTCATAAATTAATCACATACTACCTCTCTTAGTCATCTTTGGCTGCTGTGTAACAAATTATCATAGACTGGGTGGCTTAAGTAACAGACATTTATTTTGCACAGGTCTGGAGGCTGGGAAGTCCAAGATCAAGGTGTCAGCTGATGTGATGTTTGGTGAGGACCCCCTCCTGGTTTACAGAAGGTTGCTTTCTTGCTGTCTCCTCACATGGCAGAGAGAGAGATCATCTCTCTGTGTGTCTTCTTTTAATGCCATTAATCTCATCATGAGGGCTTTATCTTCATGACCTAATTGCCTCCCAAAGGTACAATCTCCACATACCTTAATATCGGGGATTAAGGCTTTAACATATGAATTTAGGGATGGAGGACACAAACATTCAATCTGTAGCACTACCGAGTTGCTAAGCAAAACCATCCACAGGTGTTTACCCAACAGAACTATACAGAATGACATGCACTTGTCTTTATTCAACCAGCCAAAAACTAGAAACAACCATTTTGGAAATGAAAGTCAATAGAAAGGTAAACAAATTATGCTCTAGTCCTACAATGGATTATGGACTAAGCAATAAGAAAGAAAATGAAACCCTGACATGCAACAAGATGATAAATTCCCAAATCATTGTACTGAGTGAGAGAATCCAAACACACAAGACCACATACTGTTTGATCCTGTTTATGTGAAATTCTCCACCAGGGAAAAATAAGCAATGGTGAAAGAAATCAAAACAGTAGTTATGTCATTCATGCAGAAATAAGATTTGATTTAAATTTTTAGATGAAATATTTTATTGGTAATTTTATATTTCTATAAGTATCTGGAAAATAATATTGCTTTTAAAGCTGTAAAAAAAATAACATCTACATTTAGGAAAATTTCACATAAGCTTTCCCAAACCCATGATTGCCCTAATAAAAATTTATTTTCTCAAAACAAAAAGTTACTGGATCATACGGTAGTTCTATTTTTAATTTTTTAAGGAAATTCTGTACTGTTTACCATAATGGCTACACCAAATTACATTCCCACTAATAGTGTATAAGAGTTCTCTTCCCACCGTGTTCTCACCAACACTTGCTCTCTTTTGTCTTTTTGATGATAGCCCTCTGACAGGTGTGAGGTGATATCTCATGATAGTTTTGATTCTCATTTCCCTTGTAATTAGTGATGTTTCACCTTTTCATAAACCTGTTGGCCTTTTGTATACCTTGTTTTGAGAAATGTTTATTCAGGTCCTTTGCTGATTTTAAAACTCAGGCTATTTGCTCCAAAGGAAATGAAATCAGTATCTCGAAGATGGTCATAGCAGCACTATTTACAATAGACAAGTTATAGAATCAACTTAAACTTAAGCAGATGAATGGATGAAGAAAACGTGACACATACACACACACACACACACACACACACACACACAGGTAACTATATGAGGTGATGGTTATGTTAATTATCTTTCTTATGGTAATTATTTCACAATGTATCCATATATCAATTTAAGCATATATATATCAAAACATCACATTATGCCCCTTAAATATATACAACTTCTATTTGCCAATTATACCTGGAAAAAGCTGAAAAAATTTAAATGATGGCTTCTGGGCTGGAGGGTCTTGGCAGATTTACCTGGGAATATACATAAGGGAGCTTTCTGAGGTGATAGATATATTTAATAACTTAGAGTGGTATGGGTTACACAGGTGTGTCAGTTTGTCAAATCTCACAAAATTTTATACTTAAAATTTATGCATTTTACTGTATGTAATTCTATCCCAAGTTAAAACAAAACAAAACAAAGGAAAAAACCTCTTTAATGCCCTACCTCTCAGTGTGGTTGAGAGAATTAAAAAAAGGATTCTGTCTATAAACTAAGTTTGGTCAGGGTGTCTGGTTTATAGCACATACTTAATGAACTAGGACTTTTATATACTAGTAAAAGGCTGATTAAATAAATAGAAACAAAGTACTATAGGCTATCTATGAAAATGATAATTTTCAACAAGGTTTATTCCACAACCTAAACAGCATGACAAAGTCCAAACACAACCATTTCTAGAATTTCGATTCGTCTACCAGCCTGCGCCTCCTACACTTGCTCCCAATCATCTTAGCATCCCAGGTGGGGACCAGGTGAGCAGCCTGTGGGCGTGGCTTAATTCATTAATTTTTAAACTTTGTTTCTGTATGGATTTGTGCAATTCAGGTCCTTATGTTGTTCCACTGGTCACTCATTTTTCTCTGTAATGGGTTGAAAGTGTGTGCCTATATTTCTCCATTCTGCAATATCAGAGAATCAGGGAGACTTTAATTAATCCCTTTCTGCCTTCATGTCTAAAAGCTAAAAGACATTTTAATGAGAAGGCAGCAGCAGAGAAAAAAAATCAGTAATAAAATAAGTAAAAAATAAAATCATGGGGCTCATAAGCAACCCCACAGATGGAGGTATTCAGCTCAATGAAATAAAAGATTAATTTATTTGACTAATGTAAATAGAGAGAAAATGAGGCACTTCCATGGTGCTTAAACCGACTATGAATAGATGAGTAATGTCAGAGTGTCAGACCCATGGTCATAAACTCCTAGGCGCCAACAATGGTCATGCCCGATTTAATGAAAAAACAAATGAAATGCTACATATTACTGTTTGCTTCCCCCGTCAAAGAGTTGTCTGAATATTTTATTCAGTAAGGAGTGTTTTATATATGAAAGATAATTAAATATTGTAGAAAAGAAGTGGGTTATATGACATTATGTTGGGGAGCGGTGAGTGTATGGTGGGGCTGAGGAAAAAGCAAGTGAGCTACTGTGCTTTCGACAGTGAGATTACAATTAGGAGCGAGAGTTTTCCACGTGCCCAGCACTGTGCTAATTAAACTATCAAGGATGGGATTGAACTGCAGGCACTGTGGTACACACCAAGAGACATAGAAGAAGAGAGCCAGGTGCCAGGAGACATCACAGTCTCAATGGGAAAGTAAGACAAGGCAAAGCCTTATATATAGTAGCTGTTCAACAATGCTTATTGAATAAGTAAGTGACTGAACATAAATAGTGATAAAATAAATATGTCAAGCACCTAAATGAGAGCATCAGTCTCTTAGATGCTACAGGATGATTCTCTGAGCTTGGGGCATCAGATCTCTCTACTTGGGGAAGGTGGTAGATAGAACAGAAAGAGGACAAGTTTTAGATCAGGGTTTCCCAATCTTGGCACTGTTGACATTTGGGGCTGAAAGATTCTTTGTTGTGGGGGACCAAGCTGTGAGCTGTAGGAGTTTAGTAGCATCCCTGACCTACCAGATGCCAGTATCATGTCCCACCCCGACTTGTGACAACCAGAAATGTCTCCAGATATTGCCAAATGTTAATGTTGCCTGAGGCTGACAATTGACCTGGCTGAGTACCAGAGTTAGATAGACATAGACCTTAACCCAGCCTCTATATTTTATCAGCTTTGAGGTCGAGAAAGTCACCTCATCTCTTCTAACCTCAATTTCTTCATCCATATAATGAGTATAGTAGATTGAATACTTAACTCTAACTTTTCATTTTTTCTTCATCCCCAACCCTCGATTATGAGCTTGGTCATATGACTTGCTTTGGCCAAGTCCAGTCAACAAGGCATCTCATGTTGTTTCCACTGGCTCTTTTGTGCCCCTGCGATCACCACAACAGGAACAAGTCTCAACTAGGCTGCTGGTCTAATAAGGAGGAAACTCATGTGTTGTAGACCCAAACCTACAGAGCTGCAGCCTGAAGAAGAGCTACATCAGTGTACTTGCAGACAGATGGGTACTTGCTTTATACCCCTGGAGAGCAGGAGAACTTGTTATGTAGCATTATTGTGACAAGGGCTAACTGATACCGTAAGAATAACTCTAAACAGACCCAGTCACTTATCAGATGATCAATGCATGTTAGATGCTTTTGTTCCCTCCTCCTTTCAGCTGCCTTCCAATATGAATGTGCCTGGCTCTCTTCTGGCTGCAAGCATGGCCCAGTTTTATCACAAGAACATGTCCTCCATCATTTAGAGGATGATTAAAATAATAATGACAATAACAAAAACAAACACATTACAATAAAAGTTAAAAATTGATTTCCTACCTCCTGCAATGCAACTATACCTTGGCATGCACAAGTTTCTGAAAACAGGACTTAATTTACAATATGCTCCATCACTTAAACCAGATGCATATTAGAAGAAAGTTTCTGCACCTCTTTCATTTATGAAATGTGTTATGTCCATGTTTGGGGTCCCAGTTGGAAACCAGGAGTGTATAAAATATGAAGAATCAATCCAGTCAACACAGAGCTTGTGAACAGTTACATCAGCCTTACAGATATCATGGTGGAACACTCCTCTTCTCCTGGATTTCTTAGGTCCATGTCTCTGATCCTTGTGGTGTCCCAACTCTGGAGGAAACCTTCAGCTTCAACACTGCCATTGCAACATGTTTGCTAACTCAGCCTCCTTGCCATCTCTCTCCAACTGGCAGTCCAAGATGTTTTTCCAGTACAAGAGGCTATAGGATATAACTGAGACTTCATTCATTCATTCCTCAAACATTTATGGGGACCTTGTGTATGAAAAGAATGATTATAGGCTCTGGAGACATGACAATGACTCAACATTGTCTCTACCTTCAGGAGCTTATGAGTCCACAGGAAGAAAGCCAAAGAAAATTACAAAACAGTATGATAAAACATAAAAGATGTTAATATTCATGGATGGACTTAGAGATTATCATACTAAGTGAAGCAAGTCAAAGAGAAATATCATATGATATCACTTATATGTGGAATCTAAAAATATGATACAAATGAACTTATTTACAAAACAAAAGTAGGCTCACAGACATAGAAAATAAACTTATGGTTACCAAAGGGAAAAGGTGGGAGGGATAAATTGGGAATTTGGGATTAACAGGTACACACTACTATATATAAAATAGATAAAAAACAAGGACCTACCGTATAGCACAGGGAACTATATTCAATATCTTGTAATGCCTATAATTGAAAAGAATCTGAAAAAGAATATATGTATAAATGTATAACCTAATCACTTTGCTGTACACCTGAAACATGATAAGTCAACTATACTTCAATTTTAAAAATTAGAAAGTATAAAATACAAAATAAATAAATAAATAAAGATGTTCATACTAATCTCTGGAACCTGTGAATGTAGTAACTTACATGACAAAAAGAACTTTGCAGATAAGATTAAGTTAAAGACAATGAGATGGGGACATGATCTTAGATCTTTTTTGTGGGCCCAATGTAATCACAAGAGTTGTAGTAAGAGGGAGACAGGGGAATCAGAGTCAGAAAAAAAAGATGTGACAACAGAAGCAGAGGCTGGAGTGATAAATCATGAGCCAAGGAATGCAGGCAGCTTCTAGAAGCTGGAAAAAGCAAAGAACAGATTCTCTTCTAGAGCTTCCAGAAAGAATACAGCCTTCCCTCTCAATACCTTAATTTTAGCATCATCAGATCCTTTTGTACTTCTGATCTCCAGGACTGTAAAGGTAATAAATGTGTGTTGTTTTATGTCACCATGTCAGTGGTAATTTGTTACAGCAGCAACAGGGAACTAATACAGGGGGAAAATATGTGGTAAGATCCTGACACTGGATACTGATACTGGAAAGATTAAGGAGGGCTTCCTGGAGGAGATAATGAGAAAAGTAAAGGACATGAAGGAATGAGCCAGCGGAAGAGTTGGGGAAAGGTCATTTCATGCAGAGGGATCAGTATGGAAGGAAGCCTGGGAGAGTGAAAAATATTTTTAAAATCTCATTTGTTATGCTCAGGATTTGGCATGTGGCAACCCTCAGTATTTATTGGATTATTTTTATTTAAACATGTACATAAACATGGAACTCATGGTTATGTAAGACAGAGTGTACACAGAAGAGAGCAATGCTAAATCCAAAGTAAGGGACCAACAAAGGCCCCATGGGGGATCAGTATTGGAGCTGAGCCCTGGAGAATTTCGAGGTATTCAAGGAGCTGCCTCTTTATTTATCCCATAGGCTATGGGAAGCTTTGAAACTTTTTGGAAGGGATATGGCCATGTTAAAGTTTGGGTCATGGAGTAGTCACTGTTGTATGGAGACCAGAGAGAGTTAATGTCCAAGTCAGGTGACCAGTTAAGTGGTTTATTGCAAGAGTCTACACAGGAAGGTCAAGGATTCTCATTCCTATCAAGGACAGAGCTGTTCACACTACTGTTCATTCAACGGTTCCTATACTCAACAGTGTACCTTGCCACACAGGGACTTTTGTGGCATGGCCTTTTTCCACCTCCCACCCTTCCATACCCTCACACCCTACATGTCATGTCTGAGAGAGTTGAAGACTCACTTCTCTGTGCCAGAAAAAAACATTTTACACACCAAGTCAATCAGGTATCTTGCCATATTATCAACCTGCTTCCTCTACTGTCTACATAATTATGCAAGATCTCGAAGATGTTTTATTCATTTTGATAACCAGAATCCTTGGTTTTATAATTGACATTTAATATTGTATTGGTTTTAGGTGAACAACACAATGATTTGATAGATGCACATATTGTGAAATGATTACCATAATAAGTTTAGTTAACATCCATTGCCTCACGTAGTTACAATTTTTTTCCTGTGTTGGGATCTTGTAAGACCTACTCTCTTAGCAACTTTCAAATATACAATATAATACTGTTAACTACAGTCATCATATTGTACACTGTATCTCAAGAACTTACTTATATTGTAAGTGGAAGTTTGTGCTTTTACATCCATTTTTCCCCACCCCTAACCTCTGGCAACCACCAGTCTGTTCTCTGTATCTCTAAGTTTGGTTTTTTAGATTCCACCATAAGTGATATCATACAGTATTTGCCTCTGACTTATTTCACTTAACATAATGTTTTCAACGTTCATGTATTTTGTCAGAAATGGCAGGATTTCTTTCCTTCTTATGGCTAATATTCATGCATTATGCATATATATTATTCATATATATATAATATTCATATATTTTTTTCTTTATCCATTCATCCATCAATGGATGCTTAGGTTGTTTCCATATCTTGGCTGTTGTATATTGATGCAATGAACATGGGAGTACATAAATCTTTTTGAGTTAGTGTTTTCATCTTCTTGAGATAAATACCCAAAAGTGGAATTGTTGGATCATATGATACTTCTATTTTTAATTTTTTGAGGACCCTCCACTATGGAAACATAGTGACTGCACCAACTTACATTCTCACTAACAGTGCACAAGTGTTTCCTTTTCTCCATATCCTCACCAACACTTGTTATCTCTTATCTTTTTGATTATAGCCATCCAAACTGGTGTGAGGTGATATTAAATTGTGATTTTGATTGAATAACCAGAATTTTAACATTCTGAAGTTACAATTTTAATAGTTACCATTTATTGAGCACTTTCTCTTTGCCAGGCACTAGACAGTAAGCTCCAAGAGGGCAGAATCTGCTTCTACCTTGCTAAATATTTTACCCCCAGCCCTTGGCATAGTGCTGGCATCAATCCACTACTTGTGTTTGTCAGGATAGGCAAGACTACACTTTGGTTACAAATGAACCCCAACATCTCACTGGCTTAAGATGACAAAGATTACTATCTCACTCATAATGTATGCTCAACACAAATTGGTAGGTGTTATGGGTCCAATTGTGACTCCCAAAAAGGTGTGATGAAGTCCTGGGGCCAGTACCTGTGAATGTACCCTTATTTGGAAATAAGGGCTTTGGAGATGTAATCAAGTTGTTGAGGTCATTAGGGTGGGCCTGAACCCAGTATGCTTGCATATCCATATAAAAAGAGGAGAGGACGATATGATGAAAGAGGCAGAGACTGGAGTGATGCAGCTGCAGCCAAGGAGAGCCAAGGACTGATGGTCATCACAAGAAACTAGGAAGAGACAAGGCAGGATTCTCCCAAGAGTCCCAGATGAGCATGGCCTTGCTGACACCTTGATTTCAGATTTCTAGCCTCCAGAACTGTGAGACAATACATTTCTCTTGTTTTAAGCCACCCAGTTGGTGGTACTTTGTTATGGCAGCCGCCCTAAGAAGCAAATATGACTTGGCTTCACATAGTGACTCAGGGACCCAGGTCAACCAAGGCTCTGCCCCATTGTAGACACACATTCCCATTTGTCAGAATCCAGGTGCATGGCTCCAACTCAACTCCAAGGGCAGATAAGAAATATAAGGAGGCACATGGAGACTTGAATATCAATGGTCCCTGCCATGGTTTAAGTCAATATTTGTTGAATAATTAAATACATCCCTTTTCCATATAGATCTCACAATGACCCCAATGCAATTGGGACCTATCGAGTTCCACCTGTCATCAATGAGGAAACTAAGGCACAGAGAGATTAGTGACTTTTCCACTGTCACACAGCACATACTCATCTAATGGGGCAAGGCCAGTGTTCAAATCCAGGGGAGTCAACTGTGAAATCTGTGTTCCGGCCTCTCAGTAAACGAGTCCTGAAGGAATGAAAATGGAGTCCTTACAGCAAGTAACCTTGTGCTACATCACTTAAAGGTGCTCCCCAGGCAAACGGCTGCAAGTGTTTCAAAGAGTAGAAAGTTTTCCTTCCAATTAAGATGTGCCTTATGTATAAAGCTCCCTTCCGTATGCTCAGAGATGGTCTGTTCACCATCATCTGAATTTAAAGCAGGCCATTTGGCTTACCTCAATTTTATAGCCATTAATCTAGTCATTTTGGGGGGAAAAAATCTATAGCCTTCAAGAAGAGCTCTATTTCTGACCGGGAAAGCAATGAGACCTGGAGGTCAGAGCCTGCAGTTCAGCCTTGTCCTGGATCTTGAGAAAGTACTTGTCATGTTTGATGTCGTTCTCACTGGGTGAGGTATTTTAATTCAAATTGTGCCGGCTGATTTGGACATCCCTGGTCGGTGAAGATCTATCATCAGAAACTGATGGAGGCTTCGCACTGCCACACTCTCTTTGACTTGACAAAAGAACGCTGGTCTGGTGGTCGCTGCAGAAAACAGTTTTGCAACTTAATGCTGATTTTGCCCAGACGTAATTAGTTCATTAACTGTGAGCACAGGAGCTCATTAAACGGGGAGGTGGATGATGCAAATCAGTGGCCTGTGTAAGTCTGTCGAAAATGAGAAGGAGCTGGAAATGGTCTGGCTCCGTCTTCCAGCCCAACACCTTCATTAACCAAAGAGGTTTTTCAAAGCCTAAGAGTCTCTGGAGATCAGCGACAGTTAAAGGCACCGGCTATGCTGGAAAGCAGGGAAGACGGTGGGAAGAGAAAAGACAGAGGGAACCGTTTATGGGATGCTTTTCAGGGAGCCGGCCTCATACCAGGCATCTCTACTTTCAGGATCGAATGCCTGCAGAGGCAACCTCACTGCTTTCTACACATGGACGTAGAGGCTCAGAGCACTTATGACTTTCCAAATGTCTCAGTGAATCAATGGCAGAGATGGAATCTAGACCTGTGTCTTCATGAACCCCCCCAAACCAATGATTTTGCCATCACATCAATACATTTTCCAGCCCAACTTGGAGACTCAGTCACATGACCAGCTCTGGTCCTCTTATCCTCTAATCTCAGAACACATTTGGAAGCATTCCTGGTCAGTGCTGTATTGAACGGCAGTTTGCAAATGTTTATTTACAGGGGATTAATTAACTTTGCTATTTGCAAGTACTGAACTAAGGGGAAATTGGCTTTCTCAGAGTAGGTGCGGTGACATTCCAAGGTCCTCATCCCCATGCTCGAAATGTCAGAATTCTTCTAGGCCAAACCCTGAAGAACAAAATGGTACATGGTGTGACAGGCAAAGAGTATGGCTGGAGGGGCTCAGAAAATGTGGGCAGACGCTGCGATTTCAAGTCTCTGCCTGTCACTGAAGGGCCATTGGGACCCCAGGAAAGACCCCTTACTTCTCTCAGCTCTGGTACTCTCTGGAAAGAAAAATAAGGAACAAAATGTGTTTCCTGAAGTCCTGCCTGGTTCTGAGACTATCTGAGGAGAGCCTGGGGTCTGAGTCCTTGTCCACAGAGAGAATCGAAGTAGGGCTCTTGGTGGAAGATGATAGATCATGTCAAGGGTCAGGAAGGAGAGCTTCCTGATTCCTGGACCCTGGCCCAAGCTCCCACATCTCAGGGGAGACACCCTAAAGGAGAAGGGGCAGAGTTGCCTTCAAGAATACATCCCAGGGGCTTCCCTGGTGGCGCAGTGGTTGAGAGTCCGCCTGCCGATGCAGGGGACACGGGTTTGTGCCCTGGTCCGGGAGGATCCCACATGCCGTGGAGCGGCTGGGCCCGTGAGCCATGGCCGCTGAGCCTGCGCGTCTGGAGCCTGTGCTCTGCAACGCGAGAGGCCACAACAGTGAGAGGCCCGCGTACTGAAAAAAAAAAAAAAAAAAGAATACCTCCCAGGACCAAGCAGTCTCATTCCAAGATGGCACAAATGTAGTAGTGAGGATAAGGAAAGGATGTCTCCCTCTGCAATAAGAATGGTAGTTCTCCCAGGGCCTAAGAGGTGAGGAGCATCTAAGGAAGAGGGTGGGTGACCAGAGACACAGGAAGAGGACACCGAGAAAGGGACAGATAGGATTATTCCAGTGTCTTACACAATCAAAGGATGAGCACGCCAGCCTGCAGGACATGCAGAACAGCCATTCCCCCTCCACTCACTCATGAGTCCACCCATCCCTTCATCCATCCATCCAACCATCCATCCATCCATCCATTTATTCATTCAACACCTGGTCTATAGTGAGAGTTGTGCTTGGCCCAGGAGATAAATGGTGAGTGAGAATACGCACAGTTCCGTCATCATAGAAGGTACAGCATGACGAGGCAGAGTCTTCTCTTTAGAGAGCGCTGTCCACAAAAGGAAAATCCAAAGTCTCAGCATGACATACATTGAAGACAGAGTCAAGTCCTTTGAACTTCATGGCGAACATGCTTCTAATCCCCTTCCTGCCTCCCTCCCTCCATCTGACTCTAGTGAGTCAAAAGACACATAGACTTGGAGAGCTGAAACCTTAGACTTGGTTTCACCCCCTTTTAACAGAATATCTTTGAGACCCCACTTAACCTTACCTCTAAAATATGAATGATAATGTCTTCCTAGCCTGCATCATGGAGTGTGAGAAGCAAATGAGAAAAGGGAGGCAAAGTAGTTTATAAACCATTAGTTTATGAGCCATGAAGACTCCCTGCATGACTATTGAGTCTGTGGTCATAACTGACCTGGGACTGATCTTGGTGGAATTTCTAGAACCTGTTGGATCAGGGTGTCTGCTTGACTGTGGCTGCACACCATCCCGAGTCTGGGTTTCATCAGGCCAGGTGTTGCCCAAGCAGCTGGAGACAGATGCTGCCCAGGGAGACAGGGAGTCTAAGCCTGCACCAGGGGTCTCCCTCCATCCAGGAAAGCAATAGCAGGCAGCAGATCCCAAGACCCCTGGGAGGCCTGGCTCCATAGCCTAGGCACAAGGCCAGGAGCTGATGATCCCAGGAACAGGTCAGAAAACACAGTTCAAGGTGAGAGGAGGTGATAAGGAGCCATGGATTGTTGAGGACAGTTTTGGAAGTCTGGAGGCTGCCCTGCTTGGGAGAGGAAGGTGTGGGTCAGGCTGAACTGCTGGTTTCCTAAACCCAGATCTGGGTCAGGAGCAGTGAACTCTCCATCCCCAGGTACAGGCTGCAAGTCAGGTGACTGATAGGGCTGTGTCCTGCTAAACGCCATGTTAGTAAGGATTGCAATTGGACGATCCCATCAAGTGGGGGTCCTTTTTCCCAGATTCTAAGTGAGAACTGAAGCCAAGTCAACTGTGAAACCCTTTGCTGAGCCCACCTAAGGCCCAGGTTGCCTGTAACATAAAGGTTATACCCCTAAGATCGTGGCAATTTGTGCGTGTTGCCTGGGCAAACAACAAGTTCCTTTATAAAGCTCTTTGGACAGAACTCAGAATGACATGCCTGAGAGGCATGACTTTCCAGGAGGGGCTAGCCCTTGTGAGCCTTTTCCCTGACACAGGCTCTGCTACCATAGCTGGTCTGTCATGGCGACTCTGCACCCCTGAGACATGGACGCAGAGAATCGTTATCCATTCCTCTCTCCACTCCGTTCCCTTCCAAGGATTCCGAGAAGTGATACATCTTTTCCTTGCAGCCACGGTCAGTGCAAAAGGAAAGAAGCACAGAATAGATGATCCTGCATTTGGTAGAGGGGTGAATTCTTTACGAAACATAGATAGAGCCTCCAGTGGAGTCTAGGGCTGGGCAAAGTGTGAGAGATTCTTTTGTTCTTGCAGCTGGCCTTTGGAGTTGCACAGAGCCAGGGCAGTAAATAATACTGCTATTGTCTGCCTGTGTCAGAGACAGACAGAAGGTACATTTGGCCCGTGTCCAAACACCGCAAGGGCCACTCATAGTCACAGTGTCCAATTACTGCTGGCTTGACTATAAAATGCACTTTTTTTTTTTTTTTGCTGTGCTAATTTAAGAATGGGCAGTGTTAATGGTTCCTGCACAAAGAGGGTTTTGCTGCATCTTTCAATGGGGGAAAATAAAGTTACGTTCAGAATAGAAATCAAACTGGCGTGGGGTAGAGATTGTCCAAACAGCAATCTATTGATAGCAAGGTAAACTATGTTTGGGCTCCCCTTTAAGAAGAAATAGAAAAAAATTAAAACTGGGCTCTGAGTTTACTTACAGGGTATATTCAGGATGTCAAAGAAGATGTAAAAAGGAACAAGGGGAAACCAAAGAATTGGACAGCTCTGGTCCATTCCCACAGACACCCACGGGGTGCAGGAGAAATGTTACCCCATCTCTCAGTGAACAGATTACGATGACAGTGACCATAAGATCATGATAAGAGGTAGCGTCTGATGGGTTCTAACTATTTACCAGGAGCTGCAATAGCACTTTTTTCTCCTTTGACATATTCTCAACCATCCTGTACAGGTTTACAAATATTTTATGTATGAGGAGAAATGGAAGTTTACTTAGTTCAAAGGACTCCTTTAGCTTCACAGAGTTGGTAAGCAGGTCCTTGGGATTTGGAAAGTTTGTCTGACTTCAGATTGTCTGCTTCCTTAAATGCCTTAAAATGCTTTCTCAGGTTCCCACAGGCTCCCAGGCTGGCAGCCTACACTGGGTGTCCAAGGATATGTTTTTACACCCAGCCCTGGTTGGGACCTTATGCTACTCACCAGCCATCTGGTGATGGTTAGCAAACAGGAAAGTTCCTTAGGAAGAAGCTGCTGAGAATCCAGGCAGCACCTCCCAATGCAACAGCTCTTAAGAGACAGTATTCATCCATCCTTTGTAGGTTCTGTTGATCTGAGGCCACTGTCCCTGCCTGGATTTGTCCTCGGAAATCTTCAATTCTAGCATCATCTACTTAATGGGGCTTCCGAGATCAGTACTTGTCAATAATCTCCCTTTGTCTACCACTTTCCCCAACAGGGAAGAATTAATTTGTGTTTTGGATAAAGAAAGGATGGGGGAAATGGTGCTATTACATTTAAAATAATTTTTTTTAATGGAGCTTCAAAACCCTCTGTCTCCATCACCAAACCTGTCACTTGCACACTGAAATGTCAGAAAAATAAACCTAGGATTTACGTTCGGGAACGTTAGAAAACTGTACCCAACCTCGCTTTTTCTTTCCTTGCAGGGGGAAAAGCAGATGCATCTTTCAGATATATTTGCTCCAAATTTCAGAAGGTTTTTAAATACGCATGTCTATGACACAGCAGAGTTATCAATCAAAATGTTAAATCCTCGATAGGCTCACGAAAGGTGAGTTTGAGCACTGTCCCTTTCATCTTGAGATGTCTCACCGAGGGCTTCATTTGGAAAGAGACCAAAAAACCACATCAGTGTAATGAGGAGGGATAAAAAGGAAGAACCGTCTATCCTGATTTGCCGATCAGCAACCTGGAGAACACAGCACATCATCTGTCAAGGAAAATGCGGACATTTTTTCTTGCCTCTTTGAATCCTGAAAAGATACACGTGCTTTGGGAAGAGAAAAGTGTTGTCTCAATTCTTAAGGCAAACTTTTCAAAGAGTTGAAAGTTGGATAGAGCCAGCACTGATCCTTGTGAATTACTGACTTGTGGGCTGTCTGATATTTCAGAGAAGGGGAAATGTTGAAGACATTGATCTTCTAAGTGATGGCTATGGATGGTGAGTCCACCCAGAGCACTGCTCAGTGACTGACAGGAGGGCTGAGGGTGCCACACTGGGGAGCTACCTGGAAAGCTGGCCAGAGTCACTGATGGCTTCTTTTCCCCATTTCCCTAAAAACACCAAGATCCATTTCTGCCTCTCACTCATCTCGTTATAACCTCAGAGGCTTTCCCAAAAACCCCGTAAGGTCGACTTGTTCCCTATTGTGTTCATTTTAATTAATAATTTTTATCCACTGAGAGTCAGGCAGACCCCTTAAACCTATGCAAAAGTAGGTCACAACATCTTGGTTTGCTCTGAAGCACCCCTAGACTTATCCATTAATTCATTCCTTTAATAAAAGTGTCTGGCATCCAACATGTGCTTGGTCCTGGGGATGCCCAGACAAATGAGATAGGCATTCACCTCCTGGAAACATTGTGCAAAGAAGAAAAGGAGCTACAATTTTAATAAGTGGTAATAAGTGCTCAGAAAGGACAAAGGCAGGGTGCCCATCCCAGTCTGCACAGGCCAGAGGAGGCCTCCCTGAAGCAGGCATGAAAGGTAATTGGAAGTCACCCAAGAAGAGGTGTAGCATCTATGTGGGTGAGAGTGTATGTATGTGTTGGGAGGCACAGAAATGCACCCTATAAAATATTATACTTATTCTTTGTAAGCACAGCTCTGATGATGTCACAGCCCTCACGGTAGACCCATTAATATTATAATTAATATTATAATTTAGACTCTTTATTGTACCATTCAAGTGGTTCAATCATGCTTTCTCCCTTTGCTTTATATCCCCCCTATACCTGCCCACGAATATAACAACATGATTTGGTCACATCAGTTGCCTCGCCAGTCACAGAACCTGTCAGTTCAGGGATAATACAGGCTGTTCTTAAACATTCCATATTCTGTCACTTTGGTCTGGACTGTTCTCTACACCCACCTCTTCTGCCCGTCAACATCCTCCTGACTTATATTAGTAGTCCTTCTCTTGAAATTTCTTTAAGCCCTGGTTGTAGAATAAATCTCCTGCTCATGTGTGTGCGTGCATGTGTGTATGTGTATGTGTAGATTTGCCGAAATGTTGTAAAGATAGTAAAGAGTTTCCGTAGACCCTCCTCCCAGTTTTTTCTGCAATTAGCATCTTGCATTACTGTGATACATGTGTCATAAATAAGAAACTAATATTGGCACATTACTATTCATTAAACTCCATGTTTAATGAAGATTTCATTAGCTTTTCTGCCCATACCATTTTTCTGTTCCAGGAGCCAATGCAGGACAAAACATTGCACTTAGGTACCCTTGTGTTTTCATTGAATTTTGCTTGTACCTCTGATTTGGCACTGGTTACAACTGCTTTCTGTTAGGGTTTCGAAATGAGAGTCCTAAAACTGCTCAATGTGGAATTCTGGAATTCGAGGATATCATCTCATGTTATCCTGTGAAAAGCAGCATCTCTTTCAACACTAAGTTCTAGTCATCTGGAAGACACACTTTGGAATTGCCAGCTGGTCTTATGACCAAGACTTTCAGAGAAAAGGAGGATGATAACCTGTCAACAATTCCATGAGTCATCCCATTTGGACACAGACATCACTCTGAGGTTAAAAGAAGCAAAATGCACCACTAGTTATTAGTTACCAAAGGTGGACTTACTTGACTACTACCCTGAATGGCATCATCCCAAATAATGGTGTACAATTGACATTTTTGATATCAGGATGAAAAGTAAGACAGATATAAAAATGGTGAAATCAAGTCAAATGAAAGTCATATGCATTGTGAGCTATAATCCTATTTGTCATTCTTGTAAAGCAATTTCAACACTGGTAGAGAGAACTCCCTTCTTTCTTACAAGGAAGGGAACAATAAACAATGGGAGTCACCAATACAGCATCATTAAGACCAAAATTGCATGAGGCTGATATCAATATTTGTCTAAATTTTTTCTAGATCAGCCCAGACTGCATTCAAGAATGACAGCATGGCAGGAATGACAACATGGCAAAGGGGAGAACATTGTCACCTGTGTACATCTCTGTATGCAAGAGGAAAGCTTCTGAACCATCTCAGAACCTTGACCAAGGGTTCAAGGGTCTTGCATGGACATTGGGAAAAATTCAGAACAGGAGACAACCATTACTATCTCTCACACCCTTGGCTGACCACCTCCTATATTGGTTATTTCTTGCTATGTAAAAAATCACACAAACTTAATGACTTAAAACAACAAACTTTTATTAGGTCACAGTTTTTGTGGGTCAAGAATCCAGGAGTGGCTTGGTTGGGAAGTTTTAACTCAAGATCTCTCATGAGGTTACAGGTAGTCAGCTGGGGCTACAGTCATCTCAAGGTTTCAATAGGATAGGATTCATTCTCAAGCAAATTCATCAACTATTGTCAGACTTCAGTTCCTCACCACATGGGCTCCTCCATCAGCTACCTGAGTGTCCCTATGAAACAGTGGATGGCTTCCCTGTCACCTGGACCTGACTGCCTGCTGTATGGCAGATGGATCCTCACAGAATAAAGGAGGTGAGACACACACACACAGATAGAGAGAAAGAGAGAGAGGAGACCCAAGATGCAAGCAGCAGTATTTTTTATAAATTTATGACATCCCATCATGTCTGATGTATTCTGTTTTACAGAAGTGAGTCACAGTCCAGCCCATACACAGGGGAGGTATATCAAAGAATTTAAGAGCATATCTTTAAAACCACCACACTGTCCTTAATGATGTAGACAAAGGGGATTCATGTCTTGCAAACATTAATTAAGCATCTTCTATATTCCAGGAATTATACCAAGAGAGGATCACAGGACTAGGTAGATGTAGCACCAAGTAAAGGTATGAAGAATAAGCTATAACCTACCATTTCTATTAAAGTAGAATAAATGTGAACTAAAAGAAAAGAAGACCACATTTTCCAATCACTGTGCATCTTACGCTCACCGCACCTAGAATCTCTGTGCTATTTTATACTTTATTCCCAAAATACCTTAAGCCCCGTTCTTCAGGGATGCAAATTTGAGATTCTCCAGTTGCTTGGCTACCTTGTAAATAAACCCTCTGTTTTCTGCAAACCTTGGCATCTCAGCATTTTAATTGCTGCCCATAGGGCAAAACCAAGCTGGTACAGTAACACTAGGACCTCAGGAGTTCACAAATGGATCTTCGTGCTCTGGCCATGTGTCAGGCCTGAGACTTAGAGGTGGGAGAGCCGAGTTCAGGACATTAGACCACCAGAGACCTCCCGACCCCATGTAATATCAATGGGTGAGAGTTCTCTCAGAGATCTCCATCTCAACACTAAGACCCAGCTCCACTCAACAACAAGCAAGCTCCACTGCTGGACACCCCATGACAAACAGCTAGCGAGACAGGAACACAATGCAACCCATTAACAGAGAGGCTGTCTAAAATCATAATAAGTCCACAGACACCACAAAACACACAACGGGACTTGATCCTGTCCACCAGAATCACAAGATACAGCCTCATCGACGAGAACATAGGAACTAGTCCCCTCCGCCAGGAAGCCTACACAACCCATTGAATCAACCTTAGCCACTGGGGGCAGACACCAAAAACAATAGGAACTACGAACCTGCAGCCTGTGAAAAGGAGACCCCAAACACAGTAAGTTAAGCAAAATGAGAAGACAGAGAAACACACAGCAGATGAAGGAGTAAGGTAAAAACCACCAGACCAAAAAAATGAGGAGGAAATAGGCAGTCTACCTGAAAAATAATTCAGAGTAATGATAGTAAATATGATCCAAAATCTTGGAAATAGAATAGAGAAAATACAAGTAAGGTTTAATGAGGACCTAGAAGAAGTATAGTGCAAAAAGACAATGATGAACAACACAATAAATGAAATTAAAAATTCTCTAGAAGGAATCAATAGCAGAATAACTGAGGCAAAAGAACAGATAAGTGACCTGGAAGATAAGATAGTGGAAATAACTATTGCAGAAAAGAATAAAGAAAAAAGAATAAAAAGAATTGAGTTTCAGAGACCTCTGGGACAATATTAAGTGCACTAACATTAGAATTATAGGGGTCCCAGAAGAAGACAAGAAAAAGAAATGGGCTGAGAAAATATTTGAAGTGATTATAGTTGAAAACTTCCCTAATATGGGAAAAGAAATAGTCAATAAGGTCCAGGAACTGCAGAGAGTCCCATACACGATAAATCCAAGGAGAAACATGTCAAGAAACATATTAATTAAACTATCAAAAATTAAATACAAAGAAAAAATATTAAAAGCAGCAAGGGAAAAGCAACAAATAAAATACAAGGGAATCCCCATAAGGTTAACAGCTGATCATTCAACAGAAACATTGCAAGCCAGAAGGGAGTGGCAGAACATATTTAAAGTGATGAAAGAGAAGAAACTACAGCCAAGATTACTCTACCCAGCAAAGATTTCATTCAGATTCGATGGAGAAATTAAAAGCTTTACAGACAAGCAAAAGCTAAGAGAATTCAGCACCACCAAACCAGCTTTACAACAAATGCTAAAGAAACTTCTCAAAGCAGGAGACAAAAGAGAAGTAAAAGGTCTACAATAACAAATCCAAAACAATTAAGAAAATAGTAACAGGAACATACATATCAATAATTACCTTAAATGAAAATGGATTAAAGTCTACAACCAGAAGACATAGACTGGCTGAGTGAATACAAAAACAAGACCCATATATATGCTGTCTACAAGAAACCCACTTCAGACCTAGGGACACATACAGACTGAAAGTGAGGAGATAGAAAAATATATTCCATGCAAATGGAAATCAAAAGAAAGTTGGAGTAGCAATTCTCACATCAGACAAAATACACTTTAAAATAAAGACTATTTCAAGAGACAAAGAAGGACACTACATAATGATCAAGGGATTGAACCAAGAAGAAGATATAACAATTGTAAATATTTATGCACCCAACATAGGAGTATCTCAATACATAAGTCAAATGCTAAAAGCCATAAAAGGGGAAATCAACAGTAACACAGTAATGGTAGGGGATTTTAACACATCAATTTCACCAATGGACAGATCAACCAAAATGAAAATAAATAAGGAAACACAAGCTTTTCATGACACATTAAACAAGATGGACTTAACTGATATTTATAGGACATTCCATTAAAAAACAACAGTATACACTTTCTTCTCAAGTGCTCATGGAACATTCTCCAGGATAGATCATATCTTGGGTCCCAAATCAAGCCTTGGTAAATTTAAAAAAATTGAAATTGTATCAAGTATCTTATCCAACCACAACGCTATGAGACTAGATATCAATTACAGGAAGAAAAAACTGTAAAAAATACAAACACATGGAGGATAAACAATACACTACTAAATAACCAAGCGATCATTGAAGAAATCAAAGAGGAAATCGAAAAATACCTAGAAACAAAGGACAATGAAAACACAATGATGCAAAACCTGTGGGATGCAGCAAAAGCAGTGTTAAGAGGGAATTTTATAGCAATGCAATCCTACCTCAAGAAAATAGAAAAATCTCAAACAAACAACCTAAACTTACACCTAAAACAATTAGAGAAAGAAGAAAAACAACAAAAAAGTAACCCCAAAGTTAGCAGAAGGAAAGAAATCATAAAAATCAGATCAGAAATAAATGAAAAAGAAATGAAGGAAACAATAACAAAGATCAATAAAACTAAAAGCTGGTTCTTTGAGAAGATAAACAAAACTGATAAACCTTTAGCCAGACTCATCAAGAAAAAAACGGAGAAGATTCAAATCAACAGAATTAGAAATGAAAAAGGAGAAGTAACAACTGACCCTGCAGAAATACAAAGGATTATGAAAGATTACTACAAGCAACTATATGTCAGTAAAATTGACAATCTGGAAGAAATGGACAAATTCTTAGAAAAGCACAACCTTCTGAGACTGAATCAGGAAGAAATAGGAAATATAAACAGACCATTCAAAAGCACTGAAATTGAAACTGTGGTTAAAAATCTTAAAGAATTATACATTAGAGAATTATACTATACATAGAGACTCCTAAAGATGCTACCAGAAAACTGCTAGAGTGAATCAATGAAGTTGGTAAAGTAGCAGGATAAAAAATTAATGCACAGAAACCTCTTGCATTCCTATACACTAATGATGAAAAAACTGAAAGAGAAATTAAGGAAACACCCCCATTTACCACTGTAACAAAAAGAATAAAATACCTAGGAATCAACATACCTAGGGAGATGAAAGACCTGTATGCAGAAAACTGTAAGACACTGATGAAAGAAATTAAAGATGATACAAACAGATGGCGAGATATACCATGCTCTTAGATTGGAAGAATCGACATTGTGAAAATGACTATACTACCCAAAGCAATCTACAGATTTAATGCAATCCCAATCAAACTACCAATGTCATTTTTCACAGAACTAGAACAAAAAATTTCACAATTTACATAGAAACACAGAAGACCCCAAATAGCCAAAGCAATCTTGAGGAAAGAAAAAATGGAGCTGGAGGAATCAGGCTCCTGGATTTCAGACTATACTACAAAGCTACAGTAATCAAGACAATATGGTACTGGCACAAAAACAGAAATATAGATCAATGGAACAGGATAGAAAGCCCAGAGATAAACCTATGCACCTATAGTCAAATTAGCTTTGAGAAAAAAGTCAAGAATATACAATGGGGGCTTCCCTGGTGGCGCAGTGTTTGAGAGTCCACTTGCTGATGCAGGGGACATGGGTTCGTGCCCCGGTCCAGGAAGATCCCACATGCCGCGGAGAGGCTAGGCCCATGAGCCATGGCCGCTGAACCTGCACGTCCAGAGCCTGTGCTCCACCACGGGAGAGGCCATAAAAGTGAGAGGCCCATGTACCTCAAAAAAAAAAAAAAAAAAAAAGAATATACAATGGAGAAAAAAATGCCTCTTCGATAAGTGGTGCTTAGAAAACTGGTCAGGTACATGTAAGAGAATGAAATTAGAACACTCCCTAACACCATATTCAAAAATAAACTGAAAATGGATTAAAGACCTAAATGTAAGGCCAGATACTTTAAAACTCTTAGAGGAAAACATAGGCAGAACACTCTATGACATAAATCACAGCAAGATTCTTTTTGACCCACCTCCTAGAGAAATGGAAGTAAAAACAAAAATAAACAAATGGAACTTAATGAAACTTAAAAGCTTTTGCACAGCAAAAGAAACCATAAACAAGACGAAAAGAAAACCCTCAGAATCAGAGAAAATATTTGCAAATGAAGCAACTGACAAAGGATTACTCTCCAAAATATGCAAGCAGCTCATGCAGCTCAATATCACAAAAGCAAACAACCTAATCCAAAAATGGGCAGAAGACCTAAATAGACATTTCTCCAAAGGAGATATACAGATTGCCAACAAACACATGAAAGGATGCTTAACATCAGTAATTATTAGAGAAATGCAAATCAAAACTACAATGAGGTATCACCTCACACCAGTCAGAATGGCCATCATCAAAAAATCTACAAAAAATAAATGCTGGAGAGGGTGTGAAGAAAAGGGAACCCCCTTGCACTGTTTATGGGAATGTAAATTGATAGAGCCACTACGGAGAACAGTATGGAGGTTCCTTAAAAAACTAAAAATAAAGCTACCATATGACCCAGCAATCCCACTACTGGGCATATACCCTGAGAAAACCATAATTCAAAAAGAGTCATGTACCACAATGGTCATTGCAGCACTCTTTACAGTAGCCAGGACATGGAAGCAACCTAAGTGTCTATCAACAGATAAATAGATAAAGATGACGTGGCACATATATACAATGGAATATTACTCAGCCTTAAAAAGTAACAAAATTGAATTATTTGTAGTGAAGTGGGTGGACCTAGAGTCTGTCATACAGAGTGAAGTCAGAAAGAGAAAAAACAAATACTATATGCTAACACATACATATCGAATCTAAAAAAAAAGGGGAGGTTCTGAAGAACCTAGGGGCAAGACAGGAATAAAGATGCAGACATAGAAAATGGACTTGAGGACATGGGGCAAGGGAAGGGTAAGCTGGGAAGAAGTGAGAGAATGGCATTGACATATATACACACCAAATGTAAGATAGACAGCTAATGGGTAGCAGCCAAATAGCACAGGGAGATCAGCTCGGTGCTTTGTGACCACCTAGAGGGGTGGGAAGGAGACGCAAGAGGGAGGGGATATGGGGATATATTTATATGTATAGTTGATTCACTTTGTTATACAGCAGAAACTAACACAACAATGTAAGCAATTATACTTCAATAAAAGTGTTAAAAAAAGAGAAAAATTAAAAAAGAAAAGAAGACCTCCTCTCTGCATTACACCAAAGCTATGTGAACTGAGTATACTAATTCATGCTTATTGTGGTTTATTGAGGTAGCTCCTAAGCTTTTGAAATTCTAGACCACAGGTTGGCAAGCTTAGTTAAAGGACCAGTGAACCATTTCAACTTTGTGGTCCATACATCTCTGTTGCAACAACTCAGCTCTGCCACTGTAGCACAAAACAGCCATAGATAATTCATAAATGAAAGAATATGGTTGCATTCCAATAAAACTTTATTTACAAAAAGAGGTGTCTGCTATGTGGGCCATGGTTTTTGCTCACCCCCCTTCTAGACTGCAAACTTCTTAAAACTGTTAGATGCTGAACTCCTTGAGCATTCTTCAGCAGAGGCTGTGCCTTATTTCAGCTTTGCATCCTTATTCCCAGCACAGCACATAAATGACTAGGCAGGCACAAATGTTGTATGTGAATGAATAAATGAACTGATGCCCCAGGCAGCATTAAAATATAGAGTCAATGTAGTAAAAATTTTTATTTGAAACTTTTAAACTACATGGTTGATGTATAGAGTGCCTTTTGAACAACTTCAGTTTGCTTTCTCAGCTGTCAGTCTGACCTACACAACCCACAGGCCACACTGGGATACCAAGGCCTACTTACAACAAAGACCTGTCATGTCTAAATTATTGGCACAATAGACCATTGTAACTCCTCTGGACTCATTAGGCTTAATTATGTCAAGGTCTCATTGAGGACTCTTTAAATCTGAATATTCGTGAGATAATAAGATATAATAGCTCCATCGGAGCCATAAAGGTCTTTTTATGCCATGGGCTATTTGGAGATTCAATATTCCATAAGATTAATAGCACAATATTGTAAAAATGACAACAATTACCACACCCTCAATGTCTACCAAGTGTAATTTAATAATCAGGATCAAGTAGGCCCACTTCTCATTCACTCTGGGGGTCTTTGTCAAGGAGGAAAGGTGAAGGATTATGTGACTTCATTGTTACCCACTTTCATCATGCCTACTCCCTGGTACACACATCCTTCTAATTCTGGTACACGGCCCCATCTTTGTACTTCCTGGTACAAAGCTCCTCTTCTTCTCACCTAGGGGAGACATGCCCAGGCAAGGCTACTTAGTCTTTGCTGTCCCAGTCTCTCTTTGTGTTTAGATACTAGACATGCAATGGATTGTAGGTGACTATAGGAGAATCAACAACCTTAGATAGTATATTATAAGTAATGGTCATTTTCCAAGACTAGCTCAGAAAATTCTGCTAATGACCTCAACTGAAATCATGTGCTTTTGTAATGACAAAAGCAGAAAAGAGAACTGCTATATTATCTAACAGAAGTAATGGAAAAATAATGAAATTCAAGGATAAATGATTGTTTAAAAATGAATTATTGCATGCCTGAGAAAAGATATATTTAATAAAAGGTAAATTAGTTAGTCGATGATCAACTATGGCACTTGGACGTTAAATTATGTTAAATTATAAGCATAACAACTTTACAACAAATATTTTATCAATAAAAAGCAGAGACAGGAAAGTCACCTGTAATGCTCCAGCCCCCCACAAGTTGCAGTTATTTGGTGTGGTGGACAGATTTTAAGGTAGTTCCCATAACCCCTGCCTTCTGGTTCACACCCTTGTAGAGTTATTTCTTATTGTTGAGTGTGGGCAGGGCTTAGACTTGCTTCTAACCAGTAGAATATGGTAAAAGTGATGGAGTTCTACTCCCCTGATCATGTTACATTACATGGCAAAGATGAGGAGACAATGATCCTATGGTTATATTTATATTACATGGCAAAGGTGATGGGATGTCATCCCCATTGTCACATTACACTATATAAGACTCTGTTACTAGAACACTCACTCTAAAATCTGTCTTTCCTTGGTACCTTTAAAAATTCAACCTGTTATGATCCCTTCAGCAGCAAGAAAATGAATTCTGCCAACAATATAAGTGAGCTTTGAAGCAGACCCTTGTTGAGCCTCCAGATGAGAATCCATCCCTACTGAAACCTAGATTGTAGTCTTGCAGAAGAGCAAGCTAAGCTGTGCCTGGACTCCTTACCCACAGACCTGGTGAGACAATAAGTGTGTGTAATGCTTTAGGCCACTAAGTTTATAGTATTTTGTTACAAAGCAATAAAAATACTAATATAATGGGGTATTTTGAATTCAGTCATGTTTTCATCTGAAAATTAGAATCACAGAGCCAGAATCTATTTACTATACTGTTTATTTGTGTAATGTTAGATCGTTTAACATTGCAGTTTTGATTTAGAATATAAATCCAATGAGGGTAAGGTTTTTGTCTTGTGTACTGTTTATCCAAAATGCCTAGCATAATGCCTGGTACTTATCAAGTGAAAAATAAATATTTGTTTAGTTAGCAAATGAATAAATACAATGATATTAGAACATGGATAATATTTCAAAATGTTGATATACCCTAGTTCACTTAGCTAATAAGAAGTTGATCTGCTAATTAATTTGGTATGTGACATTATAAATGCATTCACCCATATAATATGAGTCAAGTGGGTATTATTTCCTTAGGATATATACCAAAAGTATGTCTAAGCTCCATGAGAAAAGAAATTGTTCCTGTAATCAACATTGTATCCCCAACTATTTAGCATAGTGGCTATTATGTGAAAGATCCTAAAAAATATATGCTGAGTGAATAAATAAATGAGATTTTTCTTTCCCTTAATTAATATGGTTTAATTATTTTCAGGCTGCATTTATTTATACACTATGAAAACCACTTATCGATGCCCTTATCATGGTGTGAGAGCATAATTATATGGTCCGTTTTCCAGCACTGAGTATTAAAACTTAAAAAAAAATTAGTCAATTAATACACAGACAGAAAAACATAGTTATTTTATTTGATATTTTTTTGGTTACTAGGAAGGCTTAGGATGTATCCTTATGCTTCTTTACCAGTTGAATTTTATCTTTAGTTAATTGTCTTTCATGTTGTTTATAGGTTTATATATTGAGATTTCCATGTTTTACTTCTCTATTAACTTTCATGAACTCTTTAGAAATAAAACTGACATTTCTTATTGGTTGTCATATTTGCTACATATATTTGTTTCTGGACACTTTCAAGACTTTAGATAATGATGATAGTATAAATTTTAATTGGGTTTAATTTCACACAAAATGTATAACTTTTTCATTTTCTCAATATTGGATATGAATGTAGCAACAAAGCTTCAAGGCACATAACGCAGAATCCCAAAGAATTAAAAGCAGAAATAGAGAAATTCACAATTATAGATGAAATGTTTCACACTGATCTCGCAGTAATAAAATAAAATAAAAAAAACTTAATAAACATATAGAAGACCTGACTAACACTACTAACTAATTTGATTTCTTTACCAATTATAGAACAATCCACTCAATAACAGCAGAATACACTGTATTTTTCAAGTGGACATGAAAATTCAGTAATATAGACTATATACTGGGTCATGAAACAGGTCTCCATAAATTTAGAGTTTGTCATCTAATCATAATGACATTAAATTAGAAACATACAAGGAAAGTATCATAAAACAATTCAAATAATTGAAAATTGAACAAAACACTTCTAAGTAAACCATGGGTAAAAAAAGAAGTCACAATAATAAGAAGAAAATATTTTTTTAAATACCTAAATAAATTAAGTGAAAACACAACATATCAAAACTTTTGGGATTCAGCTTAAATAATTCTTAAAGGAAAATGTATACTTAGAAAGGAAGATTCCAAACCAGTCGGTATTCTTAGTTTCCATAGAAGGAAGATTAAAAAAAAAAAGAAAGAAATAGAGAAAAAGAATTAAGAAGGCAATACCAAATACAGTGAGAAATAATAAAAGAGCAAAAATCGATTGAAAAAATAATAGATAAACAATACAGTAAATCAATGAAACAAAAAATTAATTTCTAAAAAAGAATCAATAAAAATTGAAAGAACTCTACTTTGATGAAGGAAAAAAAAGAGAAAGCACAAGTAAAATGACAACTTTCAGGAATGAAAATGAAGAACTTACTACAGATCCAACAGACATTAAAAGATAATAAAAGAATATTATGAACAATATTATGCCAATAAATTTAACCACTTAGATTAAATTGAGAAATTTCTTGAGACACAAATTATCAAAATAGACCAAGATGAAAAAGAAAGTACAAGTAGTCCTATATCTATTTAAAAATTTAAATTTGTAATTAGAAAATACCCCACACACAAAATGTTTTTCCCCAGATGTCTTCACTGATGAATTTGATGACACATATAATGAAGAAATGATATGAATATACTTAAATTCCTCTAGAAAAACAAACAAAGTAAGGGAGAATGTTTCCGAATTCATTTAATAGGGCTAGGTTAACTTTGTTACAACAACCAGACCAAAAAAAGAAAAAAAAAGATGTTACTACAAAATAGAACTATAGATCAATATCTCTAAAATAGCCCTTCACAAAAATATTAGCAAATTTGTTCACACACATACATATGCATACACCTATACTAACATACATATAATTTAATGCATATGATATATAACAATATATACATATTAATATAATTATTTAATATTATTACTTTATATTGTATATACATAAATTGTGTATAGAAATATGACAAAATACAGTAAATTCAAAGACTGCAATGTTGATTTAACATTAAAATCAAAGAGTGAAATTCACTATACCCATTGATTAAAAAAATTAAAGATCATCTTATTAAATGCAGAAAAATATTTTATAAAAATTGAATACCCATACAGGTTAAAAGCTCTCAGCAAACTAGAAATATAAGGAAACATTCTCAACTTGATAATGGGTATATGTAGCTAAGATTATATGTAATCACAAATGATTGAATATTTTTTCCTCTGTGATAGGGAACAAGGGAAAAATGCCCACTCACACCATTTATATTCAACATTGTACTAGACATTGTAGTCAGTGCAATATTATAAAAGGAATAAAATGTATGAAAATTGGAAAGAAAAATTTAAACCATCTTTTTTTACAGACAGTCATAATGTACATAGAAAATCCTAAGGGATATATAAAAAAATTTTCTTCTAGGACTAATAAGAGAGTTTAGCAAGGGTAATACACAAAAATTAATATCTTTCTATACAATAACAACAAATAATTAGAAATTTAAATAAAAATACTATTTTAATAGCATTCAAAAACATGAAATAACTAGAGATAAATTTAACAAAACACGTGCAAGACCTATACACTAAAAATTATAAAATACTGCTAACAAAGTAATGAAGACATAAGTAAATGGAAAACTATACTATGTTTATGACAATGTCAGTTCTCTTCAAATTGATTTATAGATTCAACACAATTCCAAATAGAATTCAGCTGGCGATTTTGTAGAAATTTACACGCTACTTCTAATATTTATATGGAAATGTAAAAAAACTAAAATGGCCAACGAATTTTGAAAAATAAGAAACAGTCAGATGACTGAGATGCCTGATTTTAAGACTTGTTAAAAAGGTAGAGTAATCAAGGTAGTGTGTTATTGACATGAGAAGAATGTTTGAAAAATGTACCAAAACAACTCAGTGGGGAAAATACTATTCAACAAAGGATAGGGGAATAAGCAGGCATCCAGGTGAAAGTAAACATTTTGTATGTAAAAATGAACTTAAAATGGATTTACAGCTAAACACAAAAGCTAAAATTATAAATGTTTTAGAAGAAAACATAGAGGAACACTTTGTGAACTTGTAGTTGTTGAAGACTTCTTAGAGGACACACAAAATTAATGAATAATAAAAAAATTAATAAATTGAACTTCATTATAATTGAAACTTTCAGCTCTTCACAAAGCACTGCTAAAACAAACAAACAAACAAAAAACTCTGCTAAGAAAATGAAAAGGCAAACCACACACAAGAAGAAACTATTTTATATATGCATATTTGACAAAGGATTTATGTCCAGAATATATAAAGAACTCTGAAAACTCAATAACAAGAAAGAAACCCAATTTTTTAAAATAGGCAGAAGTTTTAAATAGACACTTCACTAAAGAACATACACAAGTGACAAATAAGCACAAGAAAACAATGCTTAAGGTTATTCGTTGTAAAGTAAAACTGCATTGAAACTCTACTACATACCCACTACAATGCTAAAATTGAAATGATAAATAATGCCAAGTGTTGGTGAGGATGTGGCATAACTAGAATTCTGATATATTGCCGATGGAAGTATAAAATGATGTAAATGCTTTGCAAAAATTTTGAGTTTGGTATAAATTTAAAACTACTGTTACCATATAACCTGACAATTCTCCTTCTTATTATTTACTCAAAAGAAAGGAAGACGTATGTCCACACAAAATTGTATACAGAAATGGTCATAATAGATTTATTCATCAGACCTCCAAATTTGAGTCAACTGAAGTGTTCATCAACAGATGAATGTATAAATATATTTTCTTCTGTCCAAAGTTCATCAACAGATGAATGTATAAATATATTTTCTTCTGTCCAAACAATGAAATGCTACTCAGCAGTAAAAAGGAATAAATTGCTAAGATATGTAACAATGTGAGTGGATCTTAAAATCATTTCCTGAGCAAGCACAGAAAAATAAACACAAAAGTGTCTATGACCTAGGCTCTGGTCTCAAGGAGCACAGGTGCTACTAGGGAAGATCAACTTGTAAGCAGATAGAATACTAGTCCAAAATGGTGAGCACTAAAACTGAGACATGGCTTGTCTGAGGAACATTTATGAGAAAGCTACTGATCTGACCCAGCATTCAGTTGGGTGTAAAAGAATGGGGAAGTTTGTCAGTGAAGAAAAGAACGAGACACTTCCTATGAAAGTTCAAGGCACTTTCATAGAAAGATGATGATAGTGCATGATCACCATGCAGAGAGCAGCATGGAGACATCTTTACTGATTCCTGGTCTCTGCCTGCCTCCTTCACACTCCTTTACACCCCTTTCCCCATTGCTAACCAGGCTGGAGTCCTCCAAAGATGTCAGGATCTTTCCCACTCCCAGGCCTTCTTATCTACTGCTCATCCATTTGACAAACATGTAACAAGACCTTACCGTCAACCAAGTGCTTTTATCACCATTTGAAATCGAATAGATGGCAAAGGTTCCTGACTTTATGAAGCTCATATTTTGGTGGAGAGAGACAGAGAAGAATATATAAGTAAACAAATAAGCCCAATAATTTTATGTAGATACAAATGCTATGAAGAAAATAACAACAGGGTAATATTAGAGCTACACTGTCCAATACAGTAGGCATTAGCTCCCTTTGGCTATTGAGCACTTGAAAAATGACCAGTCTAAATTGAGATGTGCTTTCAGTATAAAATACACACTAGATATCAAAGATTCAGTATGAAAAAAATGAAAATATTTCATTAATAATTTTGTATTAATTAACATTGAAATGACATTTTGGATATATTGGGTTAAATAAAATATTAAAAAATAAATTTCAGCTATTTCTTTTTACTTTTTTTAACACGACAACTAAAAAAATTTAAATTTCCTATATGGATTGCATTATGTGTCTACTGGACAGTATTGTTTTATAAGGATGGTTACAAAAGACCTCTGCCTAGGTAATGTGTTCCCCCAGGATTTTCCTAGCTAACTTGTACCTGTTCTGCAGATTTCATGCTCAAAAAGACATTAATTCATTTTTTTTGTCTCTTCTGTTATCAGGAAGCTCTGTGGACACAGGAATTATTGAAGTGTGAGAGAACTGGCAGGAAGTTCAGTGTACCTGGAGGTTAAGCCATGAGAAAAGATTGGCTTTCAAGCCTTAAGGATGTGAAAGTGTCTGAAAAACAACAGGGAAAAACTGTAGGGTCTTCTGCAAGTGGACAGAATCAGCAGGGCACTTTCATAGGAAGATGATGATAGTGTATGATCACCATCAGAGTAGGAAAGGCATGGTGGATAGGGGGACCAAGTAGGTTCTGATGGAGCCTCTTGGGTAATGACAAGCTATTTCTGCAATTGCTGTGTATCCAGGCTTGAAATATAGATGCCAGTCAGAGAATTTACCTCCAGAATTCCAAAGTATTCATACTGTATCTACTTAGTACTCACCTGTTATTATTGTTTCATTGTTTAAAAGAAAATAGCAATTGTTAGAATAACCTCTGTATTTTTCTGAATGCTTGAAATATTTCCCAATAAAAATAATATATAGATAAGTAGTTAAGACTTAGATAGATGATAGCTAGATAGCTGTTAGGTAGAGATGATAGATAGATGATAGATAGATAGATAGATAGATAGATGATAGATAAACAACAAAAGCTCTCTCAGAATATTCTACCCTGTGTGAGATGATCACCCCATATTATCATAAGCTTTCCCACCTGATGCATTAGGTCCTCATTGATTTTTCATGCACAATTTTCCTGGAGCTGCTTGCAAATGTAGAAATAATACAATAGTCCTTAAAATATGTAAAATTCTGTTCAGGTGCCATGCTCCTGCTATCATTCCCAACACTGGTGCACTTGAATCAATTATCTGTTATTCTTTTATGTTCATCTTTCCAACTAGGAAACATCTGTATCCCAATCACTGATAGGTTGACCCATTTTCTGATCAAATTTGTCTTACTTATGGTACCATTAAATAGAAAAAAAAAATCAACATCAAGGGTTTCACAATCTCGCAATCTCCCACTCACACATTATATGGTATTTATATCTTGCATCAGGAATGGCAAACCCCAGTTTGCCATTAAGGAACCCTGGTTCCTTAATGCACATGAGAATTTCTGGAATGACATGACTGCATGGCTTTTCAGTATCAGTTTAAAGTTTTCACTCCCAGTGTTGAATGCAAGAAGAGAGTTTGAAAGTCGCAGCACTGAAGAAAGAATGTTAAGCCATCCCTAACCTTTCTGAACTCATGATTCTCTGCTTCCCTTTACCTAGCCAAGGAAAACCTACATATGCAGCCATTAAAAATCTGCTATGTTATTTCCCACCCCTACACATTTGCAAACACTTTCACCTCCAACTGGAAAATTATATCTGCACTTTCAAACACTTTCACCTCCAACTGGAAAATCATATCTGCACAAAAGTATACCTGAAAAATCCCATTCAATCTGCGCAGCTCAGCTTGAATGTTGCATGTGATCTGAGAATTCTCCACTTCACAGTTTATCCTCACCCATGTATGTGCATGATCATGCAATATTTGGTTTCCAAATCTTGTGCAATGCTGTTAGGTTTCAATGTCATTTTTGTAATACTTATTTGCAGCAAGGTTCATGTGGTCAGGACTCAGTAGTTGGACTGCACATGTTCAAACTCTGGCTCATCATACACTAGCTGGGAGGCGGAGTCATGTGTAAGTTAACCTAACTTCTCTTTGCATTTAACAACTGGGAAAAGAAACGGTGGTGCCAGCCTTGCTGGGTTATTATGGAGATTAAATTAGTTAATATTTTAATATCTGAAAAGTGCTTACAACAGGATCTGGCACATAGCATTTATTTAAATTTTAAAACATTCACATGCCTATAGTCATTCCTGCCCTAGGAGACCTTTAAAAGTAGGACATATACATTACATATTTCTGTCTCCTACATACCTAGCACTGGACCAGAAACAGTTGGCACTCATTAAAAGTAAAAGGAAAGAGGAAAAATAATTTTTAAAAAACAGCACTTCTCTGTCATTTTCTATAATTGACTGTTATATGCCCCAAATCAAGGGCACAAAAACTTCGGCTACTAAAGATTTTTAAAGGTGATAGACAAATATAATAATACAATAAATAACGGAATAATAGTTTACAACCATAAATTGGATGACTATAAGCCATACAATTACATTTATAGAATTTACTCCTCACCACAAGAAAGTTATAGACATTATCCCCAGTACAAAGAAACAGAGGCACAGGCTAGTAAGTGACCATCAGAATCCAGAACTCTCATTTAAGCCCTGCCCTTTGCCTCCCTGCCTAACTGCAGACACTGTAATTCCAGCCCAGGGATATTCCCATTTCAACTCAGATTCCCAGATCCCTTCTCAAAACTGTCTAGTTAACCATCGTCTGTAGGGTTCAACTTCAAATGAGAATTAGGTTGTGATTTTTATTTTATCCAAGCTAGGCAATGATATTCTAGGTAGCTATTTAGCTGAACTTTTGAGAGGGACTGACTCATGCATTCACTAGATACTATCATTAAATTTCTTAGACCTGAAAGACCCATAGTTTCTAAAAGTTGTTGCTATTGTTGGGGGAGAGATATTGAAATAATCAGGCTATCCACTAGCATTGTTCCATAAAGAGCTGTCCATGTGTGTGTGTGTGTGTGCGTGTGTAAGTGTGCTTTCTGTGCATTTTTTGAAACAGCAAGGACATTGGAGGCAAAGAGATCCACGTTCAAATTCAGGCTTTGTCACTTATTATCTGTGTGACCCTGAGGCAAGTGACTTATAATCTCTCAATCACTAGCTGATTATCTGTAAAAGGGGAGAAATAATATCTCAGAAGAGTATTATAAGTAAATAAAAATATGCAGGATAAAAGTTTAGGAAAACAAAAGTTTAGGACAGAGCCTGGCACATTCTAGATGTTGAATAAATAATGTTTATGATGTTGGCTGTGATTTATCTTCATTTATGTTATTTACTTAAAAATAAGTTGCCTGGTAATAAAATTGTTAGTATCACATAATAATCGGAGAAGGCATACATTGGGAACTTACCATATGCTGTGCATTGTACAATTGTACAATGAAACTAGGCAGTACAATCGAAAAATGAAAAATGCCTTTTTTCTAAATACATATGTCAACTCATTTATCTCTCAGAACAATCCTGTAAGGTGGTATTTTTTAGTAGTAAATGAGGAAACTGAGACACAGCTTCATAGACAAGAGGTCTCTTAAGTACTAAGCCAGGCTGCCTTTGATACAAATATTTATTGAGTACCTATCGTGTCCTAGATGCTATTCCAATTACATAGGATTATAATGAGAAGAACGGGTTCATGTCTGTGTCTGTTAGCTTTGCTGTGTAACAAACCAACCCAAAATGTAGTGGCTTAAAACAATCCTTTTATTTAGTTCACAGTCCTGCAGGTAGTTGGATGTTTTTCAGGCTGATGGCTTGCTGATCCCTCTCATGCTTCCCCAGAAAACTGGCAGCTCAGCTGGTGGTTGGATGATCTAGGTGATAACCTTCTTCACATGTCTGATGGTTAGCAAGCTGTCTGGAGACTGGCTAAACTATCAGCTGGAACACCTTTGTTCCCCGCAGTGTGGGCTCTCACCCTCCAACAGGCTGGCTTAGACTCATGCATGTGGTGGTCTCAGGGTTCCAAGTGAAGTAGGAAGAGGTTAAGCTCCGAAGTGCAAGCACTTTTCAAGTCTCTCATGTATCTCATTTCCTACTGGGCAAGGTCAGTCATGTGACCAAGCCCAGTGTATCATGGGAAGTAACTACCCAAGATGATGAAGAGAGACTCCCATCTTATTAACATTGCACATTTGGTCAAGTCATTTAACTTCTGCAAGCCTTAATTACCCTTGCAGTAATTATCCTTGAGTGGATAAATGAACAAATAATTAAGTGACCTTTTTGTCATAGTGTTTCTGTGAAATTTGGATAATAGATTTATAACTCATGGGGAAAGTATGTGCAAATTTTAGTTATTGTTATTAAGAACTGGGAAGCTGATTTTCATTGTGTATATTGCCTGTAGTTCACTTTTATGGTGTCTGCAGAAAGATCATTGAATGACTGCCTGTTGATTTAGAATATTCTTTTCAGTTTTTTTCTACAGATCAGTAATCCTAGCAACTGATCTACAAAAAGCTAGTAGTTTTTCAAAGTATTTTGAGTCTTAGTTGTGGTTTTATATATATATATATATATATATATATATATATATATATATATATATATATGTATATATAATTCTAGGACAATTCTAGGATGAAATTGGCATTTGTTTTTGTCCAGAATATACCAATCCCTGACCTGACATTTCTGGGCTCTGGCCAGGGATGTGAGCAGGGAATTTGGAACTGTTTTTATTTTTTATTTATTTATTTATTTTTAATGTATGCCATGAAAGCTGATATCTAAGTAACTTAACAATAATGATGACACAGGAAGTAATTTCCTCATGCAAATTTATGCAAATTAATGTAAATTTCCAATGGTCCACAGGCCAAAGCCTCAAAGCCTTCATGCTGTGGACAAGTAAGTTTTTGAATAAAAAAGGAAAGTGTGACTGAATTACACAGAATCAGCCTGGTAATGCTGACTTCTTAAAACTACCCTTTCCCAAACATTCACACTTGATGTCATCCAACCTTCACAGCACATCTCTGAGGAAGTTATTACTTCCTCTTTTTGAACTGTGGAAACTGAGACTCAGAGAGGTCATTGACTTGACTGAGATCACCAGCTAGAAAGCAACAAATTTGCTTTGTTTCTCCAGAGTGTGAAGTTCTCTAGGCAACCTTGACCTTCTTCACATCAACTTACATCCACAATACTCAGTGAAATGAGTTTGCTACAATATAAATGTTTTAATTTGTTTAATCAATAAGTATTTATTGAGCATGTACCATGTGCCAGGGAAATAACATTTTATGAGAAAATCAAACAAGCTGACACTTTTGTCTGTAGGAACTCATATTTCAAGGTTGTTTATAATAATGAAAAAGAAAAACTGTCTTAATGAACAACAATAGAAAAAAGGTTAAATAAATTATGGTGTATTCATAGTCCAGAAAATTCTATAGACGTTTTTGAAGACAATCCAACAATATAGAGCAGGGGTTGACAAATTCAGCCTGCCACTTGTTTTTGTGTATAAAGTATTAATTAAACATAGCCATGCTAGTTTATTTAGGACTGGTTTCCCCTGCAGTGTTAGAGCTGAGTATTTGTGACATAGATCACACAGTCCACAAAGCCTGAAATATTTACTATCTGACCTTTTACAGAAAAAAGTTTGCCAACTCCTAATTTAGAGAAATGTTCATAAAGTCATAGATGAAGAGTGCAGAACATAGAGAAAACATGCTTACAGATACTATGACTCTCATTTCATCCCAGGTAGTTTAGATCAGGTTACCAGGCTATTCAGATTCAGGGTGACTAATCATTATGATTACTTCCTGTACTCCAGCCATTTCCCTAGATCCAAGCACTGAGGACCCAGAAATGAATCAACTAAGCTTGCCTTCAAGGAATTCACAGTCTAGTCAGCTGGTGTTAAGTATTATTGGGGATAAAATAAAATCTACATCAAATTCATTAAAAGAGGGAAAACTAGAAAATTATAAATATTTAAATATTTATAAAATATTCAAACACTTTAAATATTTATAAATATAAATTTCAATGACAGAATTACAAGGAGAAATTATAAAATCCAAGTTATATGAGAATATTTTATGTGCCTCCATCAGAGAATAATAAACCAAGAACAAAAATGAGGAAGAAAAAAATGATTAAAACAAATTGAAATATGTTTAAATGAGTGTTCTTATGGGAAATGGACAGTAACACAATAATAGTGGAGGACTTTAATACCCTACTTACACCAAAGGATAGATCATCCAGACAGAAAATTAATAAGGAAACACAAGCCTTAAATGACATATTAGACCAGTTAGATTTAATTGATATTTATAGGACACTCCTTCCAAAAGAAGCAGAATACATTTTCTTCTAAAGTGCACACAGAACATTCTCCAGGATAGATCACATCTTGGTTCACAAGTCAAGCCTCAGTAAATTTAAGAAAATTGAAATCCTATCAAGCATCTTTTCTAACCACAATGCTATGAGATTAGATATCATTTATAGGAAAAAAAACTGTAAAAAATACAAACACATGGAGGCTAAACAATATGCCAATAAATAACCAAGAGATCACTGAAGAAATCAAACAGGAAATCAAAAAATACCTACAGACAAATAACAATGAAAACACAATGACCCAAAACCTATGGGATGCAGCAAAAGCAGTTCTAAGATGGAAGTTTATAGCAATACAATCCTACCTCAAGAAACAAGAAAAATCTCAAATAAACAACCTATCCGCATACCTAAAGCAACTAGAGAAGGAAGAACATGCAAAACCCAAAGTTAGTGGAAGAAAAGAAATCATAACAATCAGAGCAGAAATAAATGAAATAGAAATGAAGAAAACAATAGCAAAAAATCAAGGAAATTAATAGATGGTTCTTTGAGAAAATAAACAAAATTGATAAACCTTTAGCCATACTCATCAAGAAGAAAAGGGAGAGGATTCAAATCAATAAAATTAGAAATGAAAAAGGAGAAGTTACAATGGACACCACAGAAATACAAAGGATCCAAAGAGATTACTACAAGGTAACTATAAGCCAATAAAATAGACAACCTAGAAGAAATGGACAAATTCTTAGAAAGATACAATCTTCCCAGACTGAACTAGGAACAAATGGAAAATATGAACAGACCAATCACAAGTACTGAAATTGAAACTGTGATTAAAAATCTTCCAACAAACAAAAGTCCAGGGCCAGATGGCTTCACAGGTGAATTCTATCAAACATTCAGAGAAGAGTTAACACATAGCGTTCTGAAACCCTTCCAAAAAACTGCAGAGGAAGGAACACTCCTAAGCTCATTCTACAAGGCCAACATCACCCTGATACCAAAACCAGACAAAGATATCAAAAAAAAAGAGAATTACAGTCCAACATCACTGATGAACATAGATGCAAAAATACTCAACAAAATACTAACAAACCAAATCTAACAACACATTAAAAGGATCATACACCCTGATCAAGTGGGATTTATCCCAGGGATGCAAGTATTCTTCAAACTATGCAAATCAAACATTGTGATACACCATAATAACAAATCAAGGAATAAAAACCATATGATCATCTCAATAGAAGCAGAAAAAGCATTTGACAAAGTTCAACACCCATTTCTGATAAAAAAAACTCTCCAGATAGTGGGCCTAGAGGGAACCTACCACAACATAATAAAGGCCATCTATGACAAACATACAGCTAACATCATACTTAGTGGTGAAAAGCTGAAAGCATTTCCTCTAAGATCAGGAACAAATCAAGGATATCTACTCTTGCCACTTTTATTCAACATAGTTTCAGAAGACCAAACCATGGCTATCAGAGAAGAAAAGAAATAAAAGGAATTGAAATTGGAAAAGAAGAATTAAAACTGTGACTGTTTGCAGATGACATGATACTATACACAGAAAATCCTAAAGATGCCACCAGAAAACTTGTAGAGCTCATCAATGAATTTGGTAAAGTTGCAGGATACAAAATTAGTACACAGAAATCTATTGCATTCCTATACACTAACAATGAAATATCAGAAAGAGAGATTTAAGAAACAGTCCCGTTTACCATTGCATCAAAAAGAATAAAATACCTAAGAATAAACCTTCCTAAATAGGCAAAAGACCTGTACTCAGAAAACTATGACATTGATGAAAGAAATCAAAGATGACATAAACAGATGGAGAGACATACCATGTTCTTCGATTGGAAGAATCAATATTGTGAAAATACACTGCCCAAAGCAGTCTACAGATTCAATTCAATCCCTATCAAATTACCAAGGGCATTTTTCACAGAATTAGAACAAAGCATTTTACATTTTGTATGGAAACAAAAAAGACCTCGAATAGTGAAAGCAATCTTGAGAAAGAAAAATGGAACAGGAGGAATCAAGCTCCCTGACTTCAGACTATACTACAATGCTACAGTAACCAAAACAGTATGGTACTGGCAAAAAAACAGAAATATAGATCAATGGAACAGGATAGAAAGTCCAGAGATAAACCCATTCACCTTTGGTCACCTAATCTATGACAAAGGAGGTAAGAATATACAATGGAGAAAAGACAGTCTCTTCAATAAGTGGTGCTAGGAATGGACAGTTATATGTAAAAGAATGAAATTAGAACACTGTCTAACACCATACAAAAAAATAAATCCCAAATGGATTAAAGATCTAAATGTAAGACCAGATACTATAAAACTCTTAGAGGAAAATATAGGCAGAACACTCTTTGACATGAATCACAGCAAGATCTTTTTTGACCCACTACCTAGAGTAATGAAACTAAAAACAAAAATAAACAAATAGGACCTAATGAAACTTTAAAGCTTTTGCACAGCAAAGGAAACCATAAACAAAATGAAAAAACAGCACTCAGAATGGGAAAAAACAATATTTTCAAATGAAGCAACCGACAAGGGATTAATCTCCAAAATATACAAACAGTTTATGCAGCTCAATATCAAGAAAATAAACAACTCAATCAAAAAATGGGCAGAAGACCTAAATAGACATTTCACCAAAGAAGACATACAGATAGCCAAAAAGCACATGAAAATATGTTCAGCATCACTAGTTATTAAAGAAATGCAAATCAAAACCACAATGAGGTATCACCTCACACTGGTCAAAATGGCCATCATCAAAATATCTACAAACAATAAATGCTGGAGAGAGAAACCTCCTACACTGTTTGTGGGAATGTATTGTTATCATAACTTTCTTTTCAATACAGTAGTTTTTGAAATTCTTGAAGGACCCCACCCCCTGTGTTTTATCTGGTTCTTCTCAAGATTTTGTTCTGCAGATTTGTTCTCAAAATCTCAACTTCTCCTAACAGTTCCTGCATGACTGTGAAATTCCTCAACTAGAATTTAGAGGTTTGTCTGTAAATTTTTCCCTCAAATGAATGGACCCAAATACAAACATATGCCTGGTTTGTGTAGTTGTGGCTTGGGTTGTCTACCAGCTTCATCTAGGAATTTTTTTCTGGTTTTTCACTGCCAGAATTCATGGCCCCAGTGACCCCAAACCATAATTTTGTATTTTAAAAAACTCCAAAAAAAAAAAAAGTTAAACTGTGAAAGTCCCATCTCTGAGCAGCAGGCATAGTGGTGTAGTGGAAAGAAATTGATTACAGAAGCAAGTGTGATGAATTAATTCTGAAAATAAGAGCTGGAAGGAGCCTTAGAGATCATCTAGGGCAGTGGTCTCAGTTTACCTAAGGGGAGACTTGCTTAAGACCAGCCTACCCATCATTGCATATATTTACTTAACAAAAATATTTTTTTCTCAATATCAAAAGAACAAACAACCCAATCAAAAAATGGGCAGAAAATCTAAATAGACATTTCTTCAAAGAAGAAATACAGATAGCCAAAAGGCATATGAAAAAATGCTCCACATTGCTAATTATAAGAGAAATGCAAATCAAAAGTACAATGAGGTATCACCTCACACTGGTCAGAATGGCCATCATCAAAATACCTACAAACAATAAATGCTGGGGAGGGTATGGAGAAAAAAGAAACCTCCTACACTGCTGGTGGGAATGTAAATTGGTACAGCCATTATGGAAAACAGTATGGAGGTTCCTTAAAAAACTGAAAATAGAGCTACCATATGACTCAGCAATCCCACTCCTAGGGCATATATCTGGAGAAAACCATAATTCAGAAGGATGCAGTCACCCTGATGTCCACTGCAGCACTATTTACAATAGCCAGGACATGGAGCAACCTAAATGTCCATTGACAGAGGAATGGATAAAGAAGGTGTGGTACATATATAAAATGGAATATTACTCAGCCATAAAAAAAGAATGAAATAGTGCCATTTGCAGAGAAGTGGTTGGACCTAGAGATTGTCATACTGAGTGAAGTAAGTCAGACAGAGAAAGACAAATATTGTATAATACCACTTATATGTAGAATCTAGAAAAATGGCACAGATGAACTTATTTGCAAAGCAGAAATAGAGACACAGATGCAGAAAACAAACTTACAGCTACCAAGCAGGGAATGGGGTGGGGGATGAATTGGGAGATTGGGACTGACATATGTACACTACTATGTATAAAATAGATAACTAATGAGAACATACTGTGTAGCACCGGGAGCTCTACTCAGTGATCTGTGGTGACCTGAATGGGGAGGAAATCTAAAAAAGAGTGAATATATGTATATGTATAACTGAGTCACTTTGCTGTGCAGCAGAAACTAACACAACATTGTAAAGCAACTATACTCCAATTAAAAAAAATTGTTTTCTAATTGATTATGGAAGGATTTTTTTTAGAAAGACAGTTCAGATTTTTCAAAAAGAAAAAGAAGTGAATGTAATATATTTCAGCATAGAAGGTATTATGGAGTGAATGTTTATGTCCTCCCCACCCCAGTTCATGTGTTGAAATCCTAACCCCACAATATGATGGTATTAGGAGGTGGTGCTTTGGGGAGGTACTTAGTTCTTGAGAGTGTAGTCCTCATGAATGTAGTTAGTGTTCTGGTAAAAGGGAGCCCAAAGAGCTCACTCATCCCCTTCATTAAGGTTAAGAAACAGCAAGAAGACAGTCTTCTTTGAATCAGGAAGTGGGACCTCACCAGACACACAATCTGCCAGTGCCTTGATCTTGGACTTTCCAGCCTCTAGAACAGCGAGAAATAAATTTCTGTTGTTTATAAGCCATTCAGTCAATGACATTCTGTTATAGCAGTTCCAACAGACCAAGACACTAGGAATAAATAGTGAGTACATACCAGGAATAAAACACTGAAAACTATAAAACTTTGCAGAGAAAGTAAAGGTGACCTAAATACATACAAGGCTGTCAATGCTAGTTCAATACAAATCTTTTCAGGCTATTTTATTGTTTAACAACATTTCCAATTCATTTTTAAATTTATATGAAAAAGCAGAGAACCTAGAATAAGCAAAATAATTTTGAAAAAGAAGAACATGTAGAGGAGGAACCTTCAAGATGGTGGAGGAATAAGACGTGGAGATCACCTTCCTCCCCACAAATACATCAAAAATACATCTACATGTGGAACAACTCCTACAGAACACCTACTGAACACTGGCAGAAGACCCCAGACTTCCTAAAAGGCAAGAAAATCCCCACGTACCTGGATGGGGCAAAAGAAAAAAACAAACAAAAAAAACCCCATAGAAACAAAAGAATAGGGACAGGACCTGCACCTCTGGGAGGGAGCTGTGAAGGAGGAAACGTTTCTAGACACTAGGAAGACCCTTCACTGGAGGGGATGGGTGGTCGGGAGGGGGCGGAAGCTTCAGAGCCGTGGAGGAGAGTGCAGCAACAAGGTTGCAGAGGGCAAAGTGGAGAGATTCCTACACAGAGGATTGGGGCCGATCAGCACTCACCAACCTGAGACACTACTCTGCTCATCCACTGGGGTGGGTGGGGGCTGGGAGCTGAGGCTTGGGCTTTGGAGGTCAGATCCCAGGGAGAGGACTGGGATTGGCTGTGTGAACACAGCCTGAAGGGGGCTAGTGCACCACAGCCTGTCGAGAGGGAGTCTGGGAAAAAGCCTTGAACTGCCTAAGAGGCAAGAGACCATTGTTTTGGGGTGCACGAGGAGAGAGAATTCCTTCCCCATGTGCCCACAGAAGGCAGAGCACCACCTAAGCAAGCTCCAGAGACGGCAGGAACCATGGCTATCAGCTCTGACCCCAGAGACAGGCATGAACCACTAATGTTGCTGTTGCTGCCACAGAATCCTGTTTGGAAACGCAGGTCACTACCCACACCCCACCGGGAGCCTGTGCAGCCCGCCACTGCCAGGGTCCCATGATACAAGAAAAACTTCCCTGGGAGAACACACAGTGCCTAAGGCTGTTGCAATGTCACTCTGGCCTCTGCCGCTGCAGGCTAGCCCTGCATTCCAATTATGACAACTGTTCCACTCCCTCTCCCTGGCCTAAGTGAGCACAAGAGCACTAATCAGCTGCTGCTTTAACCCCCTCCTGTCTGGGTAGGGAACAGATGCCTGAGGGTGACCTACACACAGAGGCAGGGCCAAAACCAAAGCTGAACCCCAGGAGCTGTGCGAAGAAAGAAGAGAAAGGGAAATTTCTCCATGCAGCATTAGGAGCAGCAGATTAAACCTCCACAATCAACTTGATAAACCCTGCAACTGTGGAATACCTGAATAAACAATGAATGTTCCCAAAATGGAGAAGGTGGTCTTTGGGAGCAAATGTAGACTTGGGGATTTCTTTCTGCATCTAATTTATTTCTGGCTTTATGTTTATCTTAGTTCAGTTTGTAGTGCTTGTTATCATTGGTGGATTTGTTTATTGGTTCGTTTTATTTTTTTCTGTATTTTATTATTTTTTATTTGTTTTCCTTTTTTCTCTTTTGGTGAGTGTGTATGTGTAGGTTTCTTTGTGTGATTTTGTCTGTTTAGTTTGCTTTTACCATTTGGTGTGGGGTTATATCTGTTCATTTCTTTACTTTTTTTCTTCCTTTTCTTCCGAGCTGTGTGGCAGGTAGGGTCTTGGTGCTCCGGCTGGGTGTTGAGCCTGAGACTCCAAGGAGGGAGAGCCAAGTTCAGGACATTGGACCACCAGAGACCTCCCAGCCCCACATAATATCAATCAACAAGAGCTCTCCCAGAGATCTCTGTCTCAACACTAAGACCTGGATCCACCTGATGGAGAGGAAGCTCCAGTGCTGGATGCCCCATGTCAAACAACTAGCAAGACAGGAACACAACCCAACCTATTAGCAGAGAGGCTGCCTAAAGTCATACTAAGTTCACGGACACCCCAAAACACACCACTGGATAAGGCCCTGCCCACCTGAAGGACAAGATCCAGCCCCACCCACCACGACACAGGCAAAAGGCCCTACACCAGCAAGCCAACACCAACACAAGCCACAGAACCAACCTCACCCACAGGGGTCAGACACCAAAAACAACGGGAATTATGAACATGCAGCCTGAGAAAAGGAGACCCCAAACACAGTAAGTTAAACAAAATGAGAAGACAAAGAAATATGCAAGAATGAGCAAGGTAAAAATGTACCAGACCAAACAAATGAAGAGGAAATAGGCAGGCTACCTGAAAAAGAATTCAGAGTATTGATAGTAAATATGATCCAAAATCTTGGAAATAGAATGGAGAAAATAAAAGAAACATTTAACAAGGACCTAGAAGAACTCAAGAACAAACAAACAATGATGAACAACACAAGAAATGAAATTTAAAATTCTCTAGAAGGAATCAATAGCAGAATCACTGAGACAGAGGAACGGATAAGTGACCTGGAAGATAAAATAGTGGAAATAACTACCACAGAGCAGAATCAAGAAAAAAGAATGAAAAGAATTGAGGACAGTCTCAGAGACCTCTGGGACAACATTAAATGTACCAACATACAAATTATAGGGGTCCCAGAAGAAAAAGAGAAAAAGAAAGGGTCTGAGAAAACATTAGAAGAGATTATAGTTGAAAACTTCCATAACATGGGAAAAGAAAGAGTCAAGTCCAAGAAGCGCAGAGAATTGGAGAGTCTCATACAGGATAAATCCAAGTGCAGAGAGTCCCATACAGGGTAAATCCAGGGAGAAACATGCCAAGACACATATTATCAAACTATCAAAAATTAAATACAAAGAAAAAATATTAAAAGCAGCAAGGGAAAAGTGACAAATAACATAAAAGGGAATCCCCATAAGGTTAAGAGCTGATCTTTCAGCAGAAGCTCTTTAAGCCAGAAAGGAGTAGCAGGACATATTTAAAGTGATGAAAGGGAAAAACCTACAACCAAGATTACTCTACCCAGCAAGGATCTCATTCAGATTCAATGGAGAAATTAAAATTTTACAGAGAAGCAAAAGCTAAGAGAATTCAGCACCACCAAACCTGCTTTACAACAAATGCTAAAGGAACTTCTCTAGGCAAGAAACACAAGAGAAGGAAAAGACCTACAAAAACAAATACAATACAATTAAGAAAATGGTAATAGGAACATGCATATTGATAATTACCTTAAATGTAAATGGACTAAATGCTCCAACCAAAAGACACAGACAGGTTGAATGGATACATAGACAGGACCCATATATATACTGTCTACAAGAGACCCACTTCAGAACTAGAGACATATACAGACTGAAAGTGAGGGGATGGAAAAAGATATTCCATACAAATAAAAATCAGAAGAAAGCTGGAGTAACAGTACTCATATCAGACAAAATTGACTTTAAAATAAAGAATATTACTAGAGACTAAGAAGGACAGTACATAATGATCAAGGGATCAATACAAGAAGTAGAAGATAAAACAATTGTAAATATTTATGCACCCAACATAGGAGCACCTTAATACATATGGTAAATGTTAACAGCCATGAAAGGGGAAATCGACAGTAACACAATAATAGTAGGGGACTTTAACACACAACTTTTACCAATGGACAGATCAACCAAAATGAAAATAAATAAGGAAACACAAGCTTTAAATGACACATTAGACCAGATAGACTTAATTGATAATTATAGGACATTCCATCCCAAAACAATAGAATACACTTTCTTCTCAAGTGCTCATGGAACATTCTGCAGGATAGATCATATCTTGGGTCACAAATCAAGCCTCAGTAAATTTAAGAAAATTGAAATTGTATCAAGTGTCTTTTCCAACCACAACACTGTGAGACTCGATATCAATTACAGGAAAAAAAAAAACTGTAAAAACTACAAACACATGGAGGCTAAAGAATATGCTAATAAATAACCAAGAGATCACTGAAGAAATCAAAGAGGAAATCATAAAATACCTAGAAACAAATGACAATGAAAACAAGATGGCCCAAAACCTATGGGATGCAGCAAAAGCAGTTCTAAGAGGGAATTTTATAGCAATAAAATCTTACCTCAAAAAACAAGAAAAATCTCAAGTAAACAACCTAAACTTACACCTAAACCAATTAGAGAAAGAAGAAGAAGAAGAACAAAAAAAGTTAGAAGAAAAAAGAAATCATAAAGATCAGATGAGAAATAATTGACAAGGGACTTCCCTGGTGGTACAGTGACTAAGAATCTGCCTGCCAGTGTGGGAGACATGGGTTCAATCACTGCTCCGGAATGATCCCTCATGCCATGGAGCAACTAAGCCCATGTCCCACAACTACTGAAGCCCACGACTACAGCCCATGCTCCACAACAAGTGAAGCCACTGAAATGAGAAGCCCGTGCACCGCAATGTAGAGTAGCCCCTTCTCACTGCAACTAGAGAAAGCCCGTGTGCAGCAATGAAGAACAAATGCAGCCAAAAAAGAAAGAAAGAAAGAAAGAAAGAGATGAAAAAGAAATGAAGGAAACAATAGCAAAGATCAATAAGTCTAAAAGCTGGTTCTTTGAGAAGATAGAAAAAATAGATAAACCATTAACCGGACTCATCAAGAAAAAGGGAAGAAGACTCAAGTCAACAGAATTATTAATGAAAAACAAGTAACAACTGACACTGCAGAAATACAAACATCATGAGAGACTACTAGAAGAAACTATATGCCAATAAAATGGACAACCTGGAAGAAATGGACAAATACTTAGAAAAGTACAAAGTTCCAAGACTGAACCAGGAAGAAATAGAAAATATGAACAGACCAATCACAAGCACTGAAATTGAAACTGTGATTAAAAATTTTCCAACAAACAAAAGCCCAGGACCAGATAGCTTCACAGGTGAATTCTATCAAACATTTAGAGAAGAGCTAACACCTATCCTTGTCAAACTCTTCCAAAGTATAACAGAGGAAGGAACGCTACCAAACTCATTCTACAAGGCTACCCTGATACCAAAACAATACAAAGATATCACAAAAAAAGGAAACTACAGGCCATATCACTGATGAACATAGATGCAAAAATCCTCAAGAAAATACTAGCAAACAGAATCCAACAGCGCATTAAAATGATCATACACCATGCTCAACTGAGGTTTATCCCAGGAATGCAGGGATCCTTCAGTATATGCAAATCAATGTGATACACCATATTAACAAATTGAAGGATATAAACCATATGATAGTCTCAATAGATGCAGAAAAATTCAACACCCATTTATGATAAAAACTCTCCAGAAAGTGGGTATAGAGGGAACCTACCTCAACATAATAAAGGCCATATATGACAAACTCACGGCCAACATCATTCTCAATGGTGAAAAACTAAAATCATTTCCACTAAGATCAGGAACAAGACAATGGTGTCCATTCTCATCACTATTATTCAACATAGTTTTGGAAGTTTTAGCCACAGCAATCAGAAAAGAAAAAGAAATTAAAGGAATTGAAATCAGAAAAGAAGAAGTAAAGCTGTAACTGTTTGAACATTACATGATACTATACACAGAGAATCCTAAAGACTCTACCAGAAAACTACTAGAGCTAATCAATGAATTTGATAAAGTAGCAGGATACAAAATTAATGCACAGAAATCTCATGCATTCCTATACATTAATGATGAAAAATCTGAAAGAGAAATTAAGGAAACACTCCCATTTACCATTGCAACAAAAAGAATAAAATACCTAGGAGACAAAAGACCCATATGCAGAAAACTATAAGACACTGATGAAAGAAATTAAAGATGTTACAAACAGATGGAGAGATATACCATGTACTGGATTGGAAGAATCAACATTGTGAAAATGACTATACTACCCAAAGCAAATTACAGATTCAGTGCAATCCCTATCAAACTGCCAATGACATTTTTCACAGAACTAGACAAAAAAATTGGACAATTTATATGGAAACACAAAAGACCCTGAATAGCCAAAGCAATCTTGAGAAAGAAAAACAGAGCAGGAGGAATCAGGCTCCTGGACTTCAGACTGTACTACAAAGCTTCAGTAATCAAGACAGTATGGTACTGGCACAAAAACAGAAATATAGATAGCTCAGAGATAAATCCATACACATATGGTCACCTTACCTTTGATAAAGGAGGTAAGAATATACAATGGAGAAAAGACAGTCTCTTCCATAAGTGGTGCTGGGAAAAATGGACAGCTACATGTAAAAGAATGAAATTAGAATGCACCCGAACACAATACACAAAAATAAACTCAAAATGGCTTAAAGACCTAAATGTAAGGCCAGACACTATAAAACTCTTAGAGGAAAACATAGGCAGAATGCTCTATGACATAAATCACAGCAAGATCCTTTTTGACCCACCTTCTAGAGAAATGGAAATAAAACCAAAAATAAACAAATGGAACCTAATGAAACTTAAAAGTTTTTGCACAGCAAAGGAAACCATAAACAAGATGAAAAGACAACCCTCAGAATCAGAGAAATATTTGCAAATGAAGCAAATGACAAAGGTTTACTCGACAAAATATACAAGTAGCTTATGCAGCTCAATATCACAAAAACAAACAACCCAATCCAAAATGGGCAGAAGACCTAAATAAACATTTCTCCAAAGAAGATTTACAGATTGCCAACAAACACATGAAAGGATGCTCAACATCACTAATCATTAGAGAAATGCTAATCAAATGTACAATGAGGTGTCACCTCACACCAGTCAGAATGGCGATCATCAAAAAATCTAGAAAGAATAAATTCTGGAGAGAGTGTGGAGAAAAGGGAACCCTCTTGCACTGTTGGTGGGAATGTAAATTGATACAGCCATTATGGAGAACAGTATGGAGGTTCCTTAAAAAACTAAAAATAGAACTACCATATGACCCAAAAATCCCACTACTGGGCATATTCCCTGAGAGAACCTAATTCAAAAAGAGTCATGTACCATAATGTTCACTGCAGCACTATTTACAGTAGCCAGGACATTGAAACAAACTAAGTGTCTATTGACAGATGAATGGATAAAGAATATGTGGCATATATATAAATATACAATGGAATATTAATCAGCTACAAAAAGAAATGAAACTGTGTTTCTTGTAGTGAGGTGGATGGAACTAGAGTCTGTCATACAGAGTGAAGTTAAGTCAGAAAGAGAAAAACAAATACAATATGCTAACACATATATATGAAATAAAAAAAAAATGGTTGTGATGCACCTAGGGGCAAGACATGAATAAAGATGCAGATGAAGAGAATGGACTTGAGGACATGGGGTGGGCTTTAGGCAAAGCTGGGATGAAGTGAGAGAGTAGCATTGACATATATATACTACCAAATGTAAAATAGGCAGTGGGAAGCTGCCACATAGCACAGGGAGATCAGCTCAGTGCTTTGTGACCACCTAGAGGGGTGGGATAGGGAGGGTGGGAGGGAGACACAAGAGGAAAGGGATATGGGCATATATGTATACATATAGTGGAGTCACTTTGTTATACAGCAGAAACTAACACAACATTTTGAAGCAATTATGCTCCAATAAAGATGTTTAAAAAAATTGAATAAGAAAGTCATAATTAAAGGGAGCTAAGGAACAGAAGGGAGCTGCAATTACTAAAAATTTAAAAATTGGTATAAATATGGTTAAAATTCTAGGAGAAGCTACATATTATTAAAAAGTAATGATTTATTTATTTATTTATTTTAGTTTCCATATCTATGTGTTAGCATACGGTATTTGTTTTGCTCTTTCTGACTTACTTCACTCTGTATGACAGACTCCATTTCCAGCCACCTCATTACAAATAACTCAATTTCATTTCTTTTTATGGCTGAGTGGGGAGGAAGCTCAAGAGGGAGGGCATATGGGGACATATGTATTCATATGAATGCTTCACTTTGTTGTACAACAAAACTAACACAGTATCATGAAGAAATTATACTCCAATAAAGGTCTTTTTAAAAAAAGTAATGATTTAAAACTAATACAAATACTAATCATTCAAAGTCTATAACCTTAGAGAGTGTTACCAAGAAGTGGATGCAATCAATGGCTGGGGACAAATTTTAAGCATATTCGGAGCACAGTTCATACAGCATAGCAAGGTTAGAAAGAGGAATGACAACACACTTCCTTATTTTGCAGAGTGTTGTTGTATGTATGGTGTCATTCGAACATGATCTCATTTGGGTCTCACATGACTCTGGGAGAGTTGAGAGAATTAATAAGGTCAGCAAGGACATATTTCTCATCTATGCCTCTGGAAAAAACAAGGCTGAGGGAGCTTTAATGGATCACATCATATTTAACCACTAGCAAGTAGCAAGATCTTGTCTCCAAGTTCAGAGGGCAATTCCAGACTAAAGTGAGGTGTTTCTATTGGGTTTGTCCAACTCTCAAATACAGTTTATTGCTAAGTAAAAGGTCAGAGAAGCCACTCCCACGCAATATTTGTTGATTAATTAACATTTTTTTCATTTCAACTGATTATTGAGTTTCATGTTCTCTTTAATATTCTCTGGGGTACATAGAAATGGTATGAAACATGACCTTTGTCTTCTAGATTTAAAATCTAATTAGAGAGCAAACTAACATACATGGGACAACCTGAAAACTTCAGGGGAGTGCTAAGTTTCTGAGCCAGAAAATTACAAAATAGTACTAACACAATGCTTCTAATTTTTCAAATCTATATATTTTTAGTTACACAGAGGAGAAAAACCTGGAATGCTGGAATACTAGGGAGGTTAATTTTCTTCTCTACAATTTTCTGTATTTTCCAAGTTTTCTACAGGGAATAGAAAATACTTTGGACATCAAGAAAAGGCATCTTGTTTTGTTGAGTATAAATTAGATATTTTAAAGAAGAACAGAACTTGGAAATGTTGCCTTCTAAAAAGTTGTAATTCCAGACCTGTATTATCAGATATGTGGCTGTTGACACCTGAAATTCGGCTAGTTCATATTTCCAGGTGGTGTGAGTATAAATTACACTCTATATTTTGAAGACAGTACAAAAAAAAAAAGATGTCTCAATAATTTTTACATTGATTACATGTCAAAATGATAATATTTTGGATATATTGAGTTAAGCAAAATACTTTATTGGGTTAAATAAAATAAAATTAATTTCAAAAAAAAGAACATGTGTAAAGTATTAAACTTCCTGATTTCAATACATTCCATAAAAGTTCAATAATAAAGATAATGTGATATTGCTATAAGAATCTGTATATAGGGCCTCCCTGGTGGCGCAGTGGTTGAGAGTCCGCCTGCCGATGCAGGGGATACGGGTTCGTGCCCCGGTCTGGGAGGATCCCATATGCCGCGGAGCGGCTGGGCCCGTGAGCCATGGCCGCTGAGCCTGCGCGTCCGGAGCCTGTGCTCCGCAACGGGGGAGGCCACAACAGTGAGAGGCCCGCATACCGCAAAAAAAAAAAAAAAAAAAAAAAAGAATCTGTATATAAATGATTTAAATGGGATTGAGTCCAAAAATAGACCCACACTTAGATGATTACTTTTTGCTAAAGATGTTAAGATTATTCAATGAGGAACTGATAGTTTTTCAACAATATGCATAACTAGATTATCTGTACAAAAAAATGAACATTGATACATCTTACACCATACAAAACATTAACTTGATCATAGACTGAAATATGAGAGCTGCAAGTGTTAAGTATCTTGAAGAAAGCCTAGGAGAAAATCTTTGTAACAATGGTTTAGACAATGATTTCTTAAATAGAAGAGCACAAGCCATGCAAGAAAAAATTAAGAATGTCTTAATCAAAATCAAAAACCTTTGATCTTTGGAAGACACTGTAAAAAAAAAAAAAAAAAGAAAAGCCATGCCACACACCAGGAGAAAATATTTGCAAATAATATATCTGACAAGGAACTTAATGCAGATTACATAAAGAAGTCTTATCCCTCAACAACAAGAAAACAAACAAATCAATGAAAAAACATTTGAACAGATACTTCACCAAAGGAGATGTATGAATAAACAGTAAGCACATAAAAAGAAGATTTTTATAAGAAGTGAAAATAATTGCAGAATGATTTATTTATAATATTTAATAAAAACATGTAAAGAATGCCACAAGTAAAATTATATTTATGGAGTCATAGCAACATATAAATGTAAACAAATATACTTATGTATGCAAATAAATGCATATATGTATATAATAAAATATCTGTGGTATTTAAATTGACATATGTTAGCAAAAAACTTGTATGGAGATAATAGATAGCAATATTCAAAATGGGGATTTTTGAGGAGGAAAGATGGAGAACATTAGGCTAGTAGAATGGTATAATATATCTATATTTAATCTATTTCTCTAATATTTAATTGCTTAAAGTCTGTTAGAATTTGATAGACTATAGTGTGTACCCATAGGATAGTAATATACAATATATACAAATATATATATTTGTATTTGTATTGTATATAATATACAAATTCATAATCTCTTGGCTGAAACCTTTGGGGCAGATGACTTCATAATTCAAAACTTCTTAGATTTTAGAAAAGTAATCTGTATATGACTTAGCCACAGCAGGATCTGAGGCCGTAACCTGTAATTAAACCCATGAATATTTCTGCTGCAAAAGATGAATAGTCACACAAAGAGGGCAGTGATCAGGGTTATAAATAGCCTCACTTCCCTTCAGGTCAGGATCTGCTATCAAATAAGTCGGCCACAGACTTTGTAAGGAATGTGGTTTTCAGAACTTTCTGGATTTCAGTATTGCTGTTAAGAGTTTGTAGATCTCCAGTCGTTTGTCGTAGGCCTCATACATTATAAACAATTATAAGGAATGGGAGACTTGATGCTCAAAACTGAGCCCTCTTCATTTTCCTACACAATTAACTTAGGCCTAAAAATAAACAATTTTTATCTGCTGAACTGAGTTTTGTAACCAACATCTCTATTCTCCCTAAAGAGCTGCAGGGAACCCTCATCTGACATCTCTGATTGTGTTTTCTTTGGGTTCAGGTTCAAGGTCAAGTTCAACTGTGCTCTCTGTGACCCTCCCCCCATTCATTCTCACCCCACAGTGTTAGGATTCTGGCAGGGTTTTCTCATTTCATGACCCACACTTCTGAGTTCTTATCCTTACATCTGCAAATGGTCAAAACTAAATTTAAATTTAGCTCTACTTCCTTCCAATATGCTTGGCAAAATACTGGCTGCCTGTTTAACTCTTTAACTTACAAGTGACTTTAATCTGATGCCTGATCTGGCAGATTTCCCTGTAACCTGCATGTGCTGCTCTGCCTATAGCCTCTGTTGTCATCAACAGACTCTGGTTGCTGTGGTGATAAAGGGAGTGTTGGAAGTCCCTTTCAGAGTAAGAGTCACTTTCTGCTTGAGCCACATTCGCCATTAGACACTGTGACATTACTTCCTGTGTAACATCATCAAAAGTCCCCAAACAGCAGCAGTAGCACAGAACACAACTGAATCACTTCCTGTTCATTCTATGTGGGTCAGTTGTTTCTAGATCTGGGCATTTCACAGGCCTGTAAAAGTTCATGAAAAGTTTTTGAGGGTTGACAATTTTTGTATTTTGCCAAGTTAGGCATTAACAACACACAAACAGGCACCTCCTATCACCATAATTTCCAAGAGGGGAATATATTTGGCTTTTTGGAATATATATTACTTTGGTTTCATTTTTCTCCTTTTATCAAGGACCAATGAAAATTGGTCACAGACAAAGTGTCTTGGTGACTGGACTGCATTTATGGACCATTAGACAAATGCCCAGTTAAAGGATAAATGTGTGTCAATCCATAGATTCAGTTTTACTCTGAAATGGCCACTAGATTTTCCCCTGCTAGCAGGCAATTTGTTGACAAGTTAGAAAATATATAGCAAAAGACAAACATTTATAGAACACTCAACATCTTTTCCCTCTGAGGTGAAAAGAAGAAATAGTGTTCACACCAATGATCCAAGTTTTTAAGTAACTCTGATTTCATTCCTGTGAGCCTCCTTTTAGTCACTTGTAATCACCTTTTGGTAACAGGAAATAATCAGAGATACAAGAAAAGATTTATGTTAAAACTGTTCTTTGCAATGTTCTTCACACACACACACACACACACACACACACACACACACACACACACAGAGGCAGCTTCCTCAATTGCCAAAATTGGGTAAATGGATAAATAAAGTAATGGGACATGTTATTGCAAGAAAGTATGCATCCATTAAAAATCATATTATCGGGGCTTCCTTGATGGCACAGTGGTTAAGAATCCGCCTGCCAATGCAGGGGACATGGGTTCGAGTCCTGGTTCGGGAAGATCCCACATGCTGTGGAGCAACGAAGCCCATGCGCCACAACTACTGAGCCTGTGCTCTAGAGCCCACAGGCCACAACTGCTGAGCCCACGTGCCACAACTACTGAAGCCCACGTGCCTAGAGACCGTGCTCTGCAACAAGAGAAGCCACCGCAATGAGAAGCCCATGCACTGGAACGAACAATAGCCCCCACTCGCCGCAACTAGAAAAAGCCCGCGCACAGCAACGAAGACCCAACACAGCCAAAATAAATACACAAAGAAAAAAAATCATACTATCAAGGAGTATTTACTCATATAAGAAAGTGGTTATGATTGACATAAAGTGAGAAAAGCAAGACACAAAGCTATACATACCACTGAGGTCAATGTGGTGAGGTTTATACGTATATACACTCAGGTAACAGTGCTTCCTTCTAAAATACAATTATCATCTATACACATTTTTTTTCCAATTTTTCAAAAAGTAACATGTATTACTTTTTTTTTTTTTTTTTTGCGGTATGCGGGCCTCTCACTGTTGTGGCCTCTCCCGTTGCAGAGCACAGGCTCCGGATGCGCAGGCTCAGCGGCCATGGCTCACGGGCCCAGCCGCTCCGCAGCATATGGGATCCTCCCGGACCGGGGCACGAACCCGTATCCCCTGCATCGGCAGGCGGACTCTCAACCACTGCGCCACCAGGGAGGCCCAACATGTATTACTTTTAAAGACAGAAAAGATACATTTGTATTTATTTTTCATCAAAGAATACAATGATCGGAAGCCACGTTCGCTGCCTCTTGGTGTGTCTCTATCTGCTATACCTGTCTCTTCATGCATATAGTCTCACTATTTCACTAAATAATATTGTGGCAAATCTCATAGTCACTGTGAAATGACAGATCAGCTAAAACCTAATTGATTTAAAGCCACCTCTTCAAAATCTGAAAGAATTCAGATCATTATTCACATTGTTTCTCTCTATAAGGGTTTGCTAAGGAAATTAACAGTAAGAATTCATAGGGAGACATATTTCAAATATTTTGGTCAGGTCCTGGCAGGCAACTCTGAAGCCAAAAGTAATATTCTAAATGCATATGGTTCTCCTCTATCCATTAAAACGGGTCCCCTATGTAGGCCTCCAGGGATGGCACTTTCCTAGTAGCCAGTTCAAGAAGAAATATAACAGAGTAATTAAGTCCATGAACTCAGGGGTCAAGTTGCTTGGATCTGAGTCTTGGTTCCATGTCTTACTGGCTATTCATCTTTCACAAAGTTGCTGCAACTCCCTATGTTTCTGTTTTTCACTTGTAAAATGAAGGTAATAAGAAAAGCTTTCTGTCCAGGTTTTTGTGAGGCCATTCATTCATTTATTCCTAATCCAGAATAAAAGGGTCCTGGACATTGTGCCAGACACTAGAGGTAGCACAGCGAATGTGACAGGTGAATTTTCTGCCCTCATGGAACTTAACATTCCATTTGGAGAGAAACACAGTTAACCAGCAAGGAATAAACAGTCTGGTTTGAAGGACTGTGAAAAGTCATAAAGAAAAATAAAGCAGAGGGCTTCCCTGGTGAGAGTCCACCTCCTGATGCAGGGGACACGGGTTCATGCCCCGGTCCGGGAAGATCCCACATGCCGCGGAGCAGCTGGGCCCGTGAGCCATGGCCGCTGAGCCTGCACGTCCGGAGCCTGTGCTCCACAACGGGAGAGGCCACGACGGTGAGAGGACCGCGTACTGCAAAAAAATAATAATAAATAAATAAATAATAAAGCAGGATAAGGGAATAGGGAATTGCAGGGCTGCATGCATATTTTAGATAAGGGGGTTTATGAAAGCATTTCCAGGTGAGACTGAGAGCCAGAGAAAAGGATCAGAAGAGAAAGAGGGAGTTTAGTGAGTTTATGAAAGAGGAAGGAAGCCACTGTCCAGGTGCAGATCTATTGCAATAATGCAGGTTAACCACTGTGACAGTGTCCCTACAGACGTGCAGACAGGGTCTAGGAAGTCATTGACTTAGATGCAGTTGGAGAGAAAAGCATTGACAGGATTTGATGATGGGTGGGGCACTCGGCTATGAGGAAAACTAGGTAAGAAAGATAGCAACCAGGTTTGGGGCTGAGCAATAGGATCAATGGTGACATCATTGATGAGCAGAGAAGATGAGTTGGAGTAGGTCTGAGAGGGAAATTGAGTCCAGATTTGACCTTATTAAGTTTGAGAGATCCCTTAGGCAGCCGGGCAGTGTGTTGAGTAGGCAGTTAGACAAACACACCCATCCAGGTGTGGAGGGCATTTAAAGTCATGTGATTAGAGGAGCTGACCTAGGATGTCTGTGCAGGGAAGAAGATGAGGGCTAAGGGACATGTGAACACATGGAGATCAGGATACAAAGAAGCAGTCAAAACATGGGACTGAGAAGGAACAGCCACCAAGGAGGCTTGGAAACCACAGAGTATGGTGTTCCAGAAGCCAAGAAACTGAAATAATGGGTAAAATAATGTATACTACAGAAGATAGTCTGTATATATGAGAGTGCCCTTGGGCAGGTCACAACCTTTCTGAGCCTCAGTTGCCTCAACTGAGAAATGGGGATAAAGCCCCATGATAGGGAGGTTCATATAGGGAGTGGTTCCATAAGGAGAATTCACAGAGATAAAGGATGCAAAGCATTTGGCACACTGCCTGAACATATTATGTGTTCCTCAGTCATTAGGATATGGTAATATAACAATAATCGGCAAGAAAATTTTTAATTGAATGAAAAACACAGCTTTCGTGGCTTGCCAGCTACCTGTCTCAAAAGGCTCTTCTGGGGTTACCCATCTCCCTCCCTCCCTCCTTCCTCCTTATTTTCCCCCAATTTGTATTGCATGTTTCCTTCCTTCCTTCTTCTCTCCCTCTCTTCCCTCCCTCTTTCTTTCCCTCCCTCCCTTCCCTCTCTCCTTCCTTCCTTCCTTCTTCTTTCTTTCCTTCCTTTTTATTGGCCTCGAGTACACATAACTAAAATAATTATAATTTCGGTTCAGGACACACTTTCATTTATTTAGTTCAGTGTACGGATATTTTTAATAACATGCAACATAAATCCAACTTTCAAAGTGAAAGCTAGGTCCTTGACTACATCTAACCCTATGTCCCCACCCCCATTCCAATCCCTGCCTGTTCTCACCCATGGTGATCAATGTCCTCAGCCCTCAGCTTATCCTTGACTTGCTTTCTTTGTTTCATAGATTTATAGCATCTACGAAGATTCCTAAAAAGTACTTCTAATTTACTGGTTTTAAACTTTATAAAAAGAGTGTCATGCTACTCAATGTGTATTTTGGACTTCTTCCATGTAATGTCATATTGCTAATATTCAGCCTTTAGTTGTGGATCATTGTAGTTAATTATTCCTGACTGCTGTCTAGTATTCCCTTTTTTGAATATACCATACTTTGTCTTTTGTCTCTCCCACTGATAGGCAATGTTGTTGTTCCTAAATTTCTGTGTGAGCAATGAGGTTATGGCATGCTTACATATGTCTTCCACTGTGTATGTGTAATAATTTCTTTCAAGACTATGCTTAGAAACAGAATTATTAAGGCTATGGTTTTGTGAAAATTCAACTATAAGAAGTAATGCCAAATTGATCTTGAAAGCATTTGCATCCATTTTCCTTCTCAACAGTGGTGTGTAAAAGATCCTATGGATTCTTTAATGTCCATCACTTGGAATTTTTAGAATTTAAAAATATTTCCAATTGAAACTATATAATATATGGCTTTGTGGTCTTCGTTTAAATTTCCATATCCCCAAGCATGTTGCATATTGTTTTATGTGTTTATTAGCTTTATCGTTCACAGGTATTTTGTCGATTTTTCAAAACGATTTTTTAATTTTTATATAAATTCTTTGTTAAGTGTATGTATTAAAAATATCTCCTCCTAGTTTATAACTTGTCTTTTTACTTTCTTTAAAGGGTGTTTTCATTAATTTTAATAAGATGAAATTTTGTATCCTTTATTTCATAGTCAATACTTTGTCTCAATTCTCTAAATCTAAAGCATATTCCCATCTATTTTCTAAAGAGGTTTTAGTGTTTTGTCTTATATTTGAGAACTTAACCCCTCTAGAATGAATTTTTATACATGATGTGAGGTAGAGGTCCAATTTTCTATTTTTGCATATAGATAACCATTTCTCCAATTGATTTTTTAAGTCCATTCTCCCCTCTGTCATCTCACATGCTACTCTGATGTTTATACAAATCCCTGCACATGTAAGATGGATTTCTCCCTTATACCCCTTTGGTCAATATGTCTTTCTATTTCCACACTTCTGTGATGTCTATAGTTTCATCATAGATGTTAATTTCTGGTGTCACCTCTTCCTACTTTTCTCCTTCAGAAGTGTCCTGGCTAAACTTACAGGTTTAACCTTTACTCTCTAGTATATTTTAGAAATCACTTTTAACGTTTCATTAACTGTAACCATTAACTGGAGAGATCCATTTAGGTAAAATTGATATCTTTATAATATTGTTTTCCTATCTATGAAGATAGTATATCTCTCCCTTTATATAGATGTTCTTTACTATCATTAAAATTTGCCTAGGTTTTCTTACAATTTTCTCTCTTTTTCCTTCTGTAGTTCCTCCAGAGTGTTCTTGGGGAAGAGATTCAGCAGTTGTTTCCTCAGAATTGTGATCATAAGCAAACCCACAAGTCTTTCCATCTCCCACTCTGCCTTTTTGCCTCTAATAATGATGTTTGTCATTGTCAGCACACAGCATGCAATTTCACACCTTAGTTTATGTTGTTTTTCTCTGCTTTTAATGCCCTGTGTTCTCCTTTCATCTTGGTGAACACCTACTCATTTGTTAACATTTATCTCATGCATCACCTTTTCCATGAGAGATTCTCTGAGCCTGAGTGAGCTTCCCACAATTCCTTGTGCTTAAGTCTTACACAAGCCTTTCAAATGACCTGATCTATGTGTTTGTCTTACCCATTATGCTATGAGCATGGGGACAGTATTTTATTTGTCTTTGGTTTTCCAATGCCTAACATTGAGTCCTTCATATACAAAATATTTCTTAAATGTTTGTTCAACTAAGCTCCAAAGTCATCTTAATAATGTAGAGGTCATTGGGCTAGGGCCTGGGGTAAGTCAACATCATTAAGTAAAAATTATTCCAAAAAAACAGTCAAGGAACCTGAACCTTAGTACTTCTTCATCCCTAAAACAATTTGAGACCATTGATGGACATTTCTCTCTGAGCATCAGTCTTTTCATTACAACTCAGGTGTAATCCCTGGCCTCCACAGCTAGTTGGAAGCTCTTTGAAATGTAGAAATGTTAAGCATTTTGAAAATACAAGGATGAACGCTACACCAGGCTTTGATTTTACTAATTCTACCACAACCCTCAGACTTTCAAAGAAGCATCAGAATGTATTTTGTAGCATGAATGCTCTTGCTAGGACATAAGTAAATTTTCATATACATGGCACAGTGAATCTCTCTCTCTCAATATATATAAAACCTAATAGTCAGGTAGTCTTTGCTGAAGAATCATTAAAAAATGACAAGACACAAAGGCTGTCCTTTTTTATTTCAAGAATGTAACAACTACTTAAACAGTAAATTAAAGATTCATTGTATTCTATTATTTAACAACATTTATAAGGAACTCTATATTGCTTCAATGAAACAACTTTTAAACTATACATTAAAGATTCAATTCTATTTTATTATGTCCTTAATCCCATTTGGGGGGTTAAATTTCCTATCACTAAGTATCATTTAACATTTTTTTTTCTCTTCTTTTTTTTTTTCCTTTTTTTTTTTTTTGTGGTACGCGGGCCTCTCACTGTTGTGGTCTCTCCTGTTGCGGAGCACAGGCTCTGGACGTGCAAGCTCAGCGGCCATGGCTCACGGGACCAGCCGCTCCACGGCATGTGGGATCCTCCCGGAGCGGGGCACGAACCCGTGTCCCCTGCATCGGCAGGCGGACTCTCAACCACTGTGCCACCAGGGAAGCCCTCATTTAACATTTTAATGAAACACTTGATTATTTTGACAGAACTGGCTATAACTACAATGATCACATTTTCCAAAGAGGGAGATAGTCCTTAACCTGGGGCAGTAGATTCAAAACTCAGCTCTGGGAAATCCTTCGGTCCCAAGGTGGTGACTTGGGGTCACCATAAAGAGTGAGGGGGGCTAGGCAGGCAGGGACAAAAAAGTGTTTGTGCTCTTTTTAATAGTTAAAAAGTATTCGAATATACATAGAAGTAAAGGTATTAAGTTCACAAATGCCCATGTGCCTAACACCCCAGTGTAACAAATGAATGGATACACCACCACAGCTGCTTCAGATTTGACTAACACATCAGACATAAAGTTGAGATTGCCTTTGTAAATTTCTCATTCCTCTCTCTTTTACCCTAGAGGTCATTGGCATTGTGAAGTTGTTGTGTATGCTTCCTATCCATACTTTTAACACTTATACTACATATATTTTTATTTATGAATGACAAACGGTATTGTTTGATGTATATTTAAAATTTACATGAATGGTGTCATACTGCATATATCCTCTGTAATATTCTGTTATCACTCAAAATTGTTTTAAGATTTGTCCATGTTGATACACACGGACCTGGTTCAATCGTTTTAACAGCTGTGTATCTGTAATTGTCAAGAGTCTTGTTTGCAAACAACAGAAAGCGACTCTCATTAAATTAAGCAGAAACGGATTTAATGAGAAGGATTTTGGGGGATTGATAGAAGAAATAGAGTCTCAAGAAATTTCAAGAAAAGGGCAACTTGGGGGGCAGGTCAGGCAGCTGAAATCACAGTCGCCATCTTATCAAAGGAAGTGGGGTCAGTTACCCTGCTGGCGCCTCTGGACTGTGCATGACACCAGCATGTCCATCACTACCAGTGCCATTGAATTATGCGTGTCACTCAGTCATAACATGGTTGCTGGTACTGCTGAATCTTGCAAATCTCCCCTGCCCATGCATTGCTGATAACACTGCTGCACTGTGCATGCCACCTTGTTGTCACTCGTCACTAGACAGTGACTCCCAGTCTGGTCACTGTCACCGTTGCTGATGCATGCTGCTGCTAACTCCTTCTTCAATGTAGTATTCTCTTTATTCTATTATTTCTCAGGCACTGTTTTATACGCTGAGAACAGAGCACTAATACCACTGAGTATTTGTCCTCATAGGGCTTATACTCTTGAGCAGAAGACAGATAATAAGCAAATTATATTTATATCTGCATCTGCATTTATATCTACATGACTGGTGACACTTACTCAGGACTCAAAGTCCTCAGCAGAACTTTGGTGGAACGTGTGATTGTTCAAACTCAGGTCTGATCAATGCTATACCTGTCAAGAAGCCAGAAGAAGGAATTTCTACTTCTCGTTTGCAGCCAGGAGTAACAAACTTTGTTTCTACTAAAAGAGGGCATGGGGTCTGGAAATTGCCATCTTTTAAATTTTAGCCACTCCATCAGGAGTGAAATGATATCCATTGTTGTTAGTGAGAAACTTGTGCACTACCCACTGGAGTTTCCTCCTCTATGACATGCTATTTATTTATCTGCCTGCTTTTCTCCTGCTTTGTTCTCTCTTTTTATTATATTGTAGCGGAAAATCCATATTCTGATTTCAGTGTACTAATCCTGGATAGGTGAGTGTGTTGCAGTTATATTATCCCAAACTTTGAATTGTCTTTCAATAGTGTTTATACTATATTTTTAACCAGCTTTATTGAGTTACAATTTACATAAAATAAAACTCAGCAGTTTTAGTGCACAATTTGAAAAGTTTTGACAAATATATATAGTTACAATCATGGAATAGAATATTTCCATCACCCCAAAAAGTTCCCTCATACCTATTTGTAGTCAATCCCCTGTTTTAATTGTAGTTTTAAGTTAGTTTTCCCTAAAGACAAATGAATTTGAGTGATTTTCAATGTATTTATTTGCCATTCCTATGTCTTCTTTAGTAAAATATTTGCTCAAGTCTTATATCCACAATTTAAAAAATCAGGTTGTTTTTCTTTTATTATTCAAGTACCATTTATTATTGAGTTGAGGGGGTTCTTTATATATTCTGAATATGAGCCCTTTGTCATATAAATGTTTTGCAAATATTTCCTCCCAGTTCATGGCTTGCCTTTTCATTCTCCTGTCTTACTAAAGAAAAGGTTTAAATTTGTGTAAAGCTGCACTTTTTTAAAATTTTAATATTTATGTTTCTTGTGTCCTAAGAAATTTTTGCCTAGCTCAAGGTCACAACTATTTTTTCTACCTTTTTATCTAGAACAGTTTTAGTGGCTGTTATATTTAGGTGTATGAGTCCTTCCTAATTAATTGTTTGCATAGTGTGAGGTAAGGGTTGAGCTTCACTGTTTTCCATCTGGATGTCCAATTATTCAAGTACCTTTTGTTTAAAAGACTATTCTTTCCCTTTTGAATTACTTTCCAGCTTTGTTGAAATTCAACTGACTGTATATTGAAGATGCATTTGTTCACCTTCCATTCTTTTCTATTTATCTATTACGTCTGACTTTGCACCAATAACACAATGGCTTGATTACAGTAGCTTTATAGTAAGCTTCAATTCAAGTACTGTAATTACCCCCAAAACTGTTTTAAGTACTTAACATTTCCATATAAATTTTAGAATCTACTTGCCAATTTAAAAAATAAAATCCTGCTGTGATTTTATTTGGCACTTTTCTGACGCTTGAATTTTAAAATATTAAATTGAGTGATATTGCATCTTCCAATCCATAACATGTTTATCTTTTCATTTATTTGGATTTCTTTAACTCAGTTGAGCAGTATTTTATAGGTCTAGTGTACAGATCTTGCAGATCTTAATTCCGTTAAATTTTAACCTGTGTGTGTCATATTTTTGATGTTCTGGTAAATGGCATGGTTCATTTAAATTACATTTTTAATTGTCTGTTGCCAGTATGATAAATAAATTTGATTTTTGTATTCTGATTTTGTATCTTTGCTAAATTAACTTATGAGGTATAAAATTTCCTTTATATTTTTCTTTGAATGCCTCTTATGTCTTTTTTCATGTTTGATTGCACAAGATGGGACCTCCAGTGTAATATAACATACAAGTGGTAAGCATGGACATCTGCGCCTTGTTTCTGACCTTTAGAGGAAAGCGTTCAGTCTCTTGCCTTTAAGTATGATGTTGGCTCTAGGTTTTTCCCAGATTTCCTTTATCAAGTTGAGGAAGCTTCCTGCATTCCTAGTTTGCATAGTTTGTTTCATTTGGTTGTTTTGTCATGAATAGGTGCTACATTTAGGAAATATATTTCTACATCTATTGCAGTGACCTTTCTTTTTTTAGTCTATTATTATAGTGAATTACATTGATGGATTTTAGAGTGGTTAGCTGAAATTACATTACTAGAATAAAGTCCTTTTGGTTATGATGAATTATGACTTTGTGTGTATTGTCGGATTTGACAAAAAAAATTCTTATGAATTTTTACCTCTATATTCTTGAGGGATATTGCTCTGTAGCTTTCTTTCAGTGTGATAAAGATGTCTAGTTTGAGAATAATAGTGCATGACTCATAAAACAAGTTGAGAAGTAGTCCCTCCTCTTACATAGTCTGCAAGAGTTCATATAGAATTAGTTAGAGGTCTTCTTTAAATATCTGATAGAATTCATCAGTGAAATATATATTGACCAGGAATTGTTGTGTTTTATGTTTATTTTGTTTAGGGTTTGTCTGTGTGTGGGAAAATGTTTAACTACAAATTTGATTTATATAATAGATACTGAAATTTTCAAGTTGTCGTCTTGAGTTAGTTTAGGCGCTTTGTGTCTTTCAATAACTTTACCCATTTTACCTAATTTGCTGATTTTCTTTTGCCATAAAATAGTTCATAATATTTCATTATTGCCCTTTTAATATTTTTATCATTGTTTGGGATGTCACCTCTTTCATTCCTGTTAAGGTTAATTTTTGTCTTCTCTCTGTTTTATCTTGATCAGCTTGTCTGGAGATTAACCAATTTAATTAATCTTTTCAGAGAACCAGATTTTGGCTTCATTGATTTCTTTCTATTGTTTTTCTGTGTTCTGTGTCACTGATTTCTTTTATTTTTTATTGTTCTGGATTTACTTTGCTCTTTTTTTGTTTTAAGTTCCTTTTGTAGAAGATTAGATCATTGATTTGAGATATTCATTTTTACTACAAGCATTTACTCCTAAACATTTCTCTCTAAGAACTACTTTAGCAGTATCCCACACATTTTTATATATTGTGCTTTTATTTTCATTTCATTTATGGCATTTTCTAGTTTTATTGCAATTTTTTATTTGAAGAGTTATTTAGAAATAGTTTAATTTTCCAGTATTTTAGGATTTTCTAGGTATATTATATTATTAATTTCTGGTTTAATTTTGGTATGGTTAGATAACCATATAATTTTATTGTATTATTTAAACCCTTTTCAGTTTATTGCGACCTTCATATGGTCAGTATTGATAATAGACACTCTTCTTAATTTTTCTAATTTGCTTATCAGAAGTTTATGCTAAAGATGTACTGAATTTTATCAAAATTTCTGCATCACTTGAGATGATTATATGGACATTTTTTCTCCTTTAATTTGTTGACATGGTGATCCATATTAATAGGCTTTATGATTTTAAGCAAATTTTGCATTTCTGAGGTAAATCCAATATGTACCATTTTAAAACACAACTGACTTGGCTTGCTAATATTTTACATATGATTTTTTGCCTACATCTCAGTAAGAGTCATCTATAACTTTTCTCTTCTTGCCCTATCCTCCAGTTTTGTAACCAAGCTAGTATTTGCATTATATAATAAGTTGGGTGGCTAGCTTTCTTTTTCTTTTTTCAGAAGCTATTCATAAAAAACATAGTTTATTTTTTCCCTGATAATTTGATAAAATTTATTCATAAAATAATCTACATCTGGTATCTTTCTAGAAAAGACACATTAATGTAATCTATATGTCAGAAACTTTATTTTGTAATAGTAATTTGTTTATTCATATATTTTATTTTTTACTTCAATTCTCATAATCCATATTATTTCAATAATTATCCATTTCATATAAATCTTCACATTTACTATAACAAAGCTATTCATAAAATCTCCACTATATCTGTTATTAACCTTCTTAGTCTCTAATATTTTTATTTGTTACTTTTATCTTTTTTCCTGCAATTAATCTTACCAGAGATTTTTCTGTTTCAATAATCTTTTAAAGAACTAGCTTTGATTTTGTTGATTATTTCTATATTTTTCTAATACCTGCTCTTATATTTTATTATCTCTTTGTTTCTAATTTCTTTGGGTTTACTCCATTGCTCTTTATCTAATTTATTGAGTTAAGCAGTCACTTCATCAATTTTTTTTAAAATTTAATATTTCTTCATATATACCTTTAAAGTTACAAATTCCCATCTAACACTTCAATTTTACCTGCCAGATCTTTATGGATAATGATTTTGTTATTACTTAGTTTTAAATAATTTTTTTACTTACATTATGCCTGCTTATTTGTTCCACCAACTACTGAGTTGCCTTTTTTCTTTCTTAGTGTCTAAACATATGGTGGGCTTGAGAGAGATTATTTCATTAATCTCTGCTTTTTCTGAAATGTATTTAGAGATAATGCTGTATTTTATATAATTTTTGGTATTAGTTGAAATTTCCATTACAGACATTACTTGGTCAATGTTTGGGAACAACACATGTATATTCTTCAAAACTGTGTATTCTCTGTATTTTTTAGGATTTTATGTATAGCTTAAGCTTTTCAGTATGTTGTTCATATTTCTTACATCTTTATCAAATTTTTAATCTTCGCTTTATAAAGTTTCAAAAGAGGGCTATTCAAATACCTCTAATGGGGGCTTCCCTGGTGGCACAGTGGTTGAGAGTCCACCTGCCAATGCAGGGGACACAGGTTCGTGCCCTGGTCCGGGAAGATCCCACATGCCGTGGAGCAGCCGGACCCATGATCCATAGCCACTGAGCCTGTGCGTCTGGATCCTGTGCTCCAGAACGGGAGAGGCCACAACAGTGAGAGACCCATGTACCGCTAAAAAAAAATTAAAAATAAAAAACCTCTAATGATGGATTTGCCAGTTTCTCCCTACAACTCTGTTAATTTCAGTTTTATACAGATTATGGTTCTGTTGTTAGTTGCATTACGTTTCATGATTATTATATAGACTGATAAAGTATTCATTTTATTATAAATTACAACTTCCAAATCTCTAATGTCAATTTTGACTTGAAATTTATTTTTCTGATATTCATTTAGAATATCTTTATTTTTATTTAACATTTGCCTGATATATCTTTTTGCATTCTTTCACTTTCAAACATCCCACATCATTTTCTTTTTAGATGTGTCTCTTACAAACAGCACAAAGCTAGATATTGTATTGGGAGACACCATCATTCATGTTTACCATTTCCCAGTTCATAAGCTAAATAAAGTTCTTGGTGTACAACAGGCACTAAATCATACATATTTAATGAAAGACTTACCAATAGCTACACCCACACATATAAGTAGAGGCAGATTTGACTCTACAGCTCAGACTTCCCACATTTAATTCAGGGGGCTTTTCCTTTATGCTATGTATGTTTGTATGTAGAAGGAAGAAATACTTCAATGAGGAGACTATATATATAATATATATATAATGGAGAGGCCACTTGACAGCATTGAAACAGCTAATCAGGCAGCAGGGACCTCAGGCCCTCCAGACTTTGCCAGTTCTTCTCTGTGTGAACTCAGGTAAGGCATTGCCCTCTCTAGTCCTCACTCGATCTGCCATGCTGCTGGATCAACAAAAACATATATATCCCTTTCATATAATTATCACTAAATCCATTTTAAAGTTGAAGAAATTCACAGATATGCACACAAGGAGATACCATGTGAAGATAGAGGCAGAAATTAGGGTGATATTTCTATAAGCCAAGGAACACCGAAGAGTGTCAACAGACCCCAAGCTAGGAGATAGGCATGGGATATAGTCTCCCTTGCGGCCCTCAGAAGGAACTGAACCAACTCTGCTCAAACCTTGATCTTGGACTTCTAGCTTCCAGGACTCTGAGACAATAAATTCTTGCCGTTTAAGCCACTCAGATTATGGTACTTTGTTACTGCAGCCCTAAGAAACAAATACAGCATCTTTATATTGCAAGTGGAAAGCTTCTTGATGAATATCCATGTCTGTCTTCTGTAAGTACATACATACATATCTATGTACTATCTTACAGACATACCATGGAGAAGGGCTGCCTTATACATGACATTAGGTAAGAAAAGCTCACCATCTCCTTGGAAGATCATGCAGGTAGTGGACTAAAAATGGGTAAGACCCTGGGCTAGGTCAGAAAACTTGAGTTTGAACACTCATTTAGACAAAAACCCTTCTTGCTAGGTTTTGGTGTCATTTACACAATGAGAAGGTTACCACTCTAATCAAGCCTTACTTGACTGAACTTCACATTTTCAAAATATTTTGCCAGCAAATCTGCATTGATGATGACATAATTAATTTGATTGCCCAATGTTTATTAATCAAAGACATATATAACAGGATATGCAATAAAATCACTTCTCCCAAATTCCTATGATGTCACTGGCAGCCAATCAGAGCTGAAAGGGACATTCTTGTGGATTAGTTCTAAAGCTCCTGCACAGCTGGGCCAGATGAGCGAGGTCCTGGCAGGGTGGCCCTGTGTGGCTGGGGGCCAACATCTGCCCCAAACACCACGTGTGGCCTTGTGAGTCGAGCCTGGCTGTAGGGAAACTCTCCCATCTGGCCCAAGTGTCAAACGTTCCCTGGAAAGGGGCATCTGAGAATGGAATCCTTTTCTCTCACTGCTCCAGTTTGGATGTTCTTTCTCATGGAGGGCCTGGGAGAGGGGAAAACTGGACCAGGACAAGGCAGGTCCAGAAAAAACAGCCATTGTCTTGGCCACATGTTAGCATGAGATTCACATCCCCACTGTGGCCACAGTGAGGAGAAGAGAAGCAAAGTGGGGCTGGACTGGTGCTGATTTGCTGTCACCTTCATCACCTTTGCACAAGCAGTGGACCTGAGTATCAGGCCATCCCCAGCAGTCACCAGTATTTTGTCCCTAGCTCATCAGGGGATTTTTGAAACATGTGCTTAGTGTTCCATACTTCAGCAAACATGCTCTGAGCATCCTTAGTTGTTCATTTGTGCAATCAGCAAAGATATACTGAAGGCCTACTGTGTGCTAGGAAGCAAACCAGGTGCCAGAAACATCAAGATGAACGAGTCAACAGTCTAACGGGGACAAGAAACAACCACACGTGTTAGGATAGGAATGTGCTGAAAGGGAGAGGGTGCCCTTTGTGATGCAGGATATGTCTTTCAACTTTTGGCTAGTCGGTGGGGCTGTTTAAGGGAAGCACCACCAAGGCAGGCATCTTGGCTTGCGTAGGATTCTGAGGAGGAGAACAAATTCTCTGGTGGAGGGGAGGGGTGGTAAGGTGGCTCCAGGCTGGGAGGACCTGGAGCAAAGGAGTGGAGTCCTGAGGAAATGCAGCAAAAACCCAAAGAGGGCAGAGTTCTGTGGCTGTCCAGAGAGTCAGAGCAGGCTGGAGAAATGTATTCTTCCGTTCAACAAGTTTAGAGGAGGACAGTAAAGCAACATACTTGAGAAACCCCATTTCTAAAAGTGAAAATAAAAAGTTATCGTTATTTTCCCTGGGCCACATGAGCAATGCTATAGTGAGTCTAAGGGCAGAGAGATTGTTCCTTGCTTGGGTGTGGGGGCAGGGGGTAGGTCTGGATTTCTGAGTGGCGGAAAATTCTGGAAGGCAGAGGCTGGGATCTGCAAAGCAGAAGAAAGAGAGAAGCCTGGGCAGAAGCGCAAGGTCTGGAGGAAGTCGAGCCTGCCTGGGCAACGTGGAGCAGGTCTGTCAGGTAAGCAGTGGGCAGATTGGGGCCTGGAATGCCATGGGAAAGAGATGGCAGGAATCCATGGAGGAAGGACAGTGTGGTCTCGCTCAGCCTCCAAAGAGCATCATGGGCATAGGTCCCCAGCATAGGAGGAGTGACCACTGTGGAGACCAGCAGACCTGGCTTTGAATCTGGCTCCATCACTCACTAGCTAAAGGTCACTGTGAAAGTGGATGCCTCTGAGCCTGGGTTTCCTCAGCTGCAAAATGGCCTGTGGGGCAGGGGGAGGGTGGCAAGGCCTTCGGAGCTCTCGCCAGCAGAGCTCCTACTGTGGAGGAAGCCTGAGCTCCACCCTTCAGAGGAGATGGTTCTAGAACAGCGGCTTCTGGCCTTGCTCTGAGCAGGAGGGATGACCCCTCCTGGGGCCAGACAGCTGCCTTCCGTCAAACCTGCGTCTGCTGACAGCATCATGGACAGGACAAAAAGACAAAGCCATGACTCTAGGTAAAGGATGCTGTCCCTGTTAGGTAGAAGAACCTGTGACTGTTCATCCAATTCTATAGAAAATAAAGCAAAACAAATTAAAGAAATAATAATAAACTAAAAAAAAAAATGAAAACCATGAAACTTCCATCATCATTTTTGTCAATTTTCCTTGGGGATGCTAGCATTCAATCTTTGGGATATTTCTAGAATTATTGAAAAAGCATGTTTTGCTCAACCAGAGTTTTAGGCCTTGGTTCTTCTTTCCCCCTTAATTCTGAAGTCACAAGTTTCCCTGGGTCCCAAAATGCCTCTCACCTGCCCTCAATTTCTCCCTAGATCTATGTTTATCTCCTCCATTTCCTTTGCTTTACACCTATATGGAAATAGAGACTGGAAAGTATGCAGCCTGATTCACCCCCAGATCTGGAAGGGAAATGGAATATTTTTGATCTAACACGTATTGGCTTTGGGTTGTAAGATCCCAGTTTCCCAAGCAGGTGCACCCTGCTCATGGAGCTCCTGTAGGATGAATCTCCATCAGATGACAAGACTGAGATTTCTCCATCGTCTTCCTGGGACCCCCAGGCAATTGAAGGGCACAATGAACCCAAGGAGGAAAGAATGAGGGAATGACCCTTTGTGGATGAAATCTCCCCAGTTTGCCTATTGGTTCCATGGCCGGCCATTCTCTTTCAGCCTGTGACCTCATTCAGTAGCACAGGTGGGGATCTGTTATTGGGCCCATTTGACAGATGAGAAAAGTGAGGCTGTGTGTAGGTGAGAGGAGACTGAAAAAAGGATTTTCGGTCCAAGCAGACCCAGCTCTATCCAGGCCGGCCCAGGGCTCCCTTGCCTTAGAACATCAGGCGCTGTTCACCATGCAGGGAAACTGTTCTCCCTCCCAGGGGGCAGGAAGGCTTGGCAGGGAAGTGGCCGACTGCTCAGTTGATTGAGGAGATAATGATGCTTGGGGTCTGTTTATCAACCATCTTTGAATGGCAGTCCCAGAATTCCTAATTAACTAACATCCGTGGTCCGGTAGCTCTTCTAAGAGCCCAACTGTGTCACATCACTAACGTTCTCCATGCGTCTATCTCTCCCCAAAACCTGTGCTCAGTGTCTGATAAATAGAAGTTTCCAGAGACAACAATGAATGAATGGTCGGGGGGGGGGGAAGGGGCAGGCTTTGTGGACGACCCTGAATCCCCAGAGCTCCCAAGAATTAAAGTTGATTTTCTGCCAAAAGGAGGCCTCTGTGGACAACATGCCATGAGGAAAGGGCCAGGGATACTCAGCTGTTCTGAATTTACCCAGGAACGCAGGGGCCGCAGTCCTGGGCCACCTGGCACCCAGCTGTTCACAGCATCAGAGCCCCTGAATCATGTCCTGGTGGGGCCCCCAGAGACCAGCTAACAGCCCTTCATTGTTCATCCTTTGCTGGGTTTGCCCAGCTCCTTAGTGACAGACAGGACAGAGACCCATGTCATCCTGGAGGGGCCTCTCAAGTTGTTTTCCCTGACCCATGCTCCAGCCAGAGCTGACACTATTGTATCATCCTTTTGGACAGGTCACCGTCCTGCTCATACTGTCCCTCCCACCCAAACCCTCTTCCTTCTTTTCTCCTCCGGGAGAATCCCAAGTCAATGATCCAGGTTCAGCCCGGGCTCCCTGGCTTGGAGAAGCCTTCCTTGATTCACTCCTTCTTGGCGCTGAGCTAGGTGCCTTCCTCCACGCAGCCAGCCTGGATTCATTACCTCACACGCAGCACTTTCTGGCTGCACTGAAGTTCTCAGTGTCTATGTCTGAGCTACACACTAGACCCTGAGCTTCTCAAAGGCCCCATTGGGCTCCTGTTTATTTATGTCACCCCAGAACCCAAGGCAGAGCCTAGCAGAAAAGAATCGGTGCCCAGGTCATTCCTGGTGAATAAAAGAATGGGGGAATGAGCAATGAGTGAGTGAGTCTTTTCTTTTTTAATAAGATGTTTTAACTCTCTAAGGGCAGGGACGCTAATTTGGTTGTAAATAAATGATCGCATGGGGCTTGGCTCTTGAAATCAAGCGAGTTGTAAAGAGGTATACAGGGGACTCTCCTGACATGCTTAAGGCAGACTTCAGAATGGCCCAGATGGCTCAGGGGTCAGCGAGCCCAGCCTGAGTGACAGCACACCCTGTCCAATGGACGCATATCTCTGAGCACTCAGGAGGCCCAGCGAGGGGTCCCTGTCCATGACCCGGGCCTGAGAAGGAGGTTAAAATTCATTCCTCCCACTGGAGTTCAAAACCCACACCTCTTCTTCCACAGCAACAAAGGTTAGCTGCTGTGTCTGTTTCTGCTGAAACACAAAAGGATACTCAACGTGGTTGAGAGGCTCCAGGCCTGGCTGGAATGGAATGTTTTCCTCCCTCAGATGAGAAGATCATGGCCTGTGCTTAGGTCCAGACACAGAGAAGTTCAGAGTCATGCATGGGATGTTTTCTAAGGGGTGGTGTTTTACAATAATGCTACAGCGTGAGTGACACAGACCACCTGGACCTCAGTTTCTTCAGCTAGGAAACACATTGACAGCATCTCCTCTGCAGGGGACAAGAGGTGCATCATGCAGGGAAAGGGTTTGATGCCATGTCTCAAGTCTCCTTGGACTCATATCCGCTGCCTTTTTCCAGGCTGGACTTGGGGAGACCAGTGACGGACAAGGGGCTGTTTTCTCCCAGACACGCCTCCTTAAACGAGCTATTACCTCCTACCTGCCTGGGCTCTTAGCAGCATTAAAGATGTGGGGTTTTTTCCTTGAAGGTTCACATGCAAGATAATAAAATATCCATCTCCATCAAACTATTGCCTTTCTAAAGACCAAGCAATAAGTATTTGAATTCGATCCATCTTCCTGGTGTGAAAATCACTGAGAGCTCCTAAAATTCAAATAAGGTTAAGTTTATCAACTTCCTATCTGTTTCCATATAGATATTCCTAATATAGAGTTCAATAAATGTCCTAATGTTCCAAACATATTTCAAGACAAAAGGAGTCTTCTGGACATCACAAAAATACTTTGGAGGCCAACAGAAATAATCATGTTTGGGGTCGGACTTTTCTCTGTGTGCAAATCTTAATGGCAAATCCCACCTGCCATGGTCTGCTCTTCCCAGATCCCTGCTTGCACTGGGCCAAGCAGGGCAAGTGCTTGACTGTTACCCACATGGGGGAGGCACAAACCCAAAGGCTCAAGACTAATATAAAGAAGTGAGCCTCAAAGATGTAAGTGACAAAGAGTGGGGGGCAGCTGGTGAGTCATTCGTTGGTTCACCTGGCATTTCTGAGGGCCCTCTGGGTGCAGGCACTGTTCTAGGTGTGAGGCTCTTTGGTGGGCGAGATGAAAAGAGTCAGTGCTTTCACAGAGAGCTAGAGTGTGCGAGGGGCCCAGGGAATCAGCAAACCCAGATCAATCATCGTATAACAAAGACAGGCAGTTTTATGACCACTAAAGCAGTTTTAGGGCATAGAGAGGTTCGGGAGCTTCTGCTTTGGATAAGCCCAGCTTGGCAGGCTTCTCTGAGGAGCTCACATGGAGAACCACAGAGATATGTGACATTGTGAGCCCCAGGAAGTGCGGCTGGGCACTCTAGGCAGGACAGCAGCAAGAGCAAAGGCCCAGAGGCAGGGCTGTGCTGGGCGTACCTGAAGAGCCAGGGGATGGGGACCACAAGCAGACGGCACTAGGGACAGGGCATGGTGTGAAGGGTATGGGTTTTTATCAGAGAGGAAGCAGGGGGACTGGAACATCAAGACCTGGGAAACCACCGAGGTGATGAGTTTGGCTTCTCCAAGATGGGAGAGTTATAGGCAAGTCATGACCTGATTTAACTTAGATTTTTAAAGTTTGCTCACTTGGGGAGGAAAAGGCTTGGAAACCAGGCAGAACCAAGCCAGAAAGCCCAGCTACGTCATTATTTAACTGAAGGGAGAGCTTCATAGGCTATTGTGAGGACTGAATACCCAATGTATCACTCAGCTCAACGACCAGGAGAACAGAGAACCTACCTACCAGCGCTGGTTTCCTTCCCAGTGTGTTTTCCCAAACCCACAGCTCGCAGCACTTATGCAGCTAACAGTATGTCTCCAGAACATATGCAGCTAATAGTGTTGCGGGAAAACAGCCCTTTCTTCTGAGGTGACAAGCCTATCCTGTGTAGCTCGTTAAACCCCAATATTTAACATTCGGTACATACTCCCTTTGCGTTCCACACACAGCCATGATAGGGACCATTTAAATTCCTGTTCCCATCCACGCCTCTCAGTCCAGAAACACAGAGACATCCTGAGAGTTTAACTTTCCTGGATGCAGCTGGCATGGACCATGACTTTACTCAAAATAATACTAATAATACTAATACTATAATTACCTGGATACCCACTGAGTCTTTCCCAATGCAATTTGCATAATATCAAGATAATGCAAAGTGTCTCCTTTTGCTGCTGCTCCTCAGAATAAAAGTTTTGGACAAAACATTGAAATCCTGGAACAGGGTTCAGCCGGCTCGGCTTCTGATGCTGAGAAAACTCACCCTTCTCACTACATCAGACCCTGTTTCAGAAATTACCTTTGTGCTATACAGTAGGTCCTTGTTGGTTATCTATTTTATATATAATAGGATGTAAGACCAGCCTAATTCAACAGAGGCACCTGGCTCAGGCCACACAAAAGCTCAGGCTGCCCTGTTGAGGGGTGTTATCAGCAGTTCATTCTACTGCTGTGAACCCCATGTGCCACAGGCCTATGATTTGTCAGAGTAACAGGTGAGCCAGGAGCCTGGGCTCCAGAGCCTTCTAAAGAGCATCACAGCAGCTATTGTGCACTGACTGCCCACCCCGTGTCAGGTGCTGTCTGTGAATTTGGTCCAAATCCAGAGATATTCCTGCAAGGATTCTCATCCCCAGGGTAAACGGAGGCTCCAGGTAGATACAGAACTTGCCCAGAATCTCAGCTAGCATGTGTCTAAGCCAAGACCTGGGGCATTCCCAACTTACATCATGCGACCCGTCACAAGGAGCACTTGCCATGGAATCTCGGGCTTGGTTCAGGTTCCTGCAGAAGCAGAACTTGACACAAGGAGTAGCAAACAGGGAGTTTATTTGGGACTGCAGGAAGCACAGGTAGGGGAGGTGTACATGAGACAGTGAAAAGGGAAGACAGCCACAAAGGGGTACGCTACCCAGGCAAGGCCACCTCAGAGAGCAAGGGGGCTTTCTCCCACCCGAGACTCCAGGAGACAATGTACAACATGCCTGGAATCCACCCACACACAAACCAGGGGCTAGGGAGCTGGGGTGTTGATCCACCCTCTTGCCATCCATTGCTGGTTGAGGATTGTTTCCAAGGGCATTAACTACCAAGCATCTGTGACTTCCCACACCTATGGGCTTCCTACCAGGAAGAGAAACCCTCAGGCAGACATTAACCACAAATGGCCAAAGGAAAGCCAGGAGATGGCATCTTTTGAGCATCTCCTACATGTCAGGCACAGGGTATCTATCTCCAGACCTCATATAGAGAGAGGCAACGCCTAATTATGATGAGGATTGTGGGTAACTGGAGTCAACATTTATAAGCTATATGATCTTGAACAAATCTAATGTTTGCAGCAAGATGGGAAGGGTTATAATGTCCACCACGGAGAATGAAACTTGGATTGAAAGGGATTATGTGTATCAAGCAGTCAGCGTAGTGTCTACAACACAGTGAGTTCTCAGATAAGGTGAACTTAGGTGAGGACCATAATATCCTTAGGTCATTCAATCCTCACACTGACCTGTGATGACAGTGAGTTTCACGGGGGTGAAACAAAGTGCCCAACGTCCTCCAAACATCAGACAGCAGAACAGTACTTGATCCAAGGCTAGGAGACACCAAGTCACAGAAGAGAGTGTGGTACTCGTGAGGACCGTGTCATGATGAAGATCAGGGTGCAAGCTCCTGTCTCCCTTTGTGTGTCTTCTCGCCGCTCCAAGGAGCTCACAGCTCAGAGTAAGGATGAGCTTCTCATCTTCTGTCTTCGCAGCATGGATCCGGGACGCAGTGAACTTTGCAGCTGCCTTCCTCTCCAGATGTATAATATATCCATTCCCCTAAGTGCTTGACATAGACACATTGGAGATTTGAAGGCATTCTTGAAAGCTCAGTATTTCTGTGATTAATGTTTTATTGGATGGTGGGCAACACAAATGCTATCCAGGCTCAAAAGAAATCATTCAAATAGGGAACATGGTCCTTTGCATAAAACCTCCATTTAAAAGGTTTAAAAAATTTTTTTTCTTTATTTTTTTAAAAGTGACTTCTGGAGAAAGCTTCAACCTGAGGAGAAGGATTAAAAGTAACATTGATGGCTTCAGGGTGAATTTTTTTTTTCCTTCGGTAATTTAACTGTCCGGATAGAGATAATGATGTCCACCTGTCAAGGCGAGAAGTCAGGAGACACTGCAGAGGAAGATAGCGGGGACCTTCACAGAGCCTGTGTGGCTCCGAGAGCTTCGTTAAGGGGCTGGGAGGGAGTGAGCAATTGCCCTCTCTGTGTCCTTATGCTGCCCTCTCTCTCCAAGCCCGAGAAAGGATCTGAAGGCTCCTATGATCCCCAGGAAGCTGATGAGGGCACGGGGCTCCCAGTTCTGCATGACTCATGAATCATCATCCTCTGTGTTTGGCACTGTGCAAAGCCCCTCACCTAAATGAAACCAGGAAGCTTCCCGGGACCCATGAGGATGGCTCCCAACATCCCTACTTTACAGATGAGGAAACTGAGGCCCCAAGAACTCAGAGTCACTCGACCAAGATGTGGCAGAGACTCGGTCAGTCTGAGCTCCCAGACACTGTGTCACACTGTCCCACACTCTCAGTCACCCATGATCCTCAGAATGGGGCTGCCAGAGTTTGAGTTTGCGGCTCATTTCAGAGTAAAGGGATTCAGAACCAGAGAAGGGCAAGGACTTGTCCAAGGTCACACAGCCCGACCTTGAACCAGAGTGGTCTGACTCCAGGCTACTTCCCAGCTGGTGGGAGTGTGGAGGGCTTTAGCTGGTTGGTTTTCCTTCATGGCTCATTTTAGTTAGTAAATCAGGTTTTTTAATAGTTTTTGTTAGAATTAGCTTCTTATGTTTTGTGCTACTGTTATCAATAAAGAGTAAAATATACTTGACATTTTGTTAAGTTTGTGTTTTTTCTTAAAAAAAATGGGGTTGCTAAGTCACCTTGAAAGAAATTGGTATTATAGTTATCACCACATAGCAAGTATAAACAAACCTGTAGGTGTATCTAATACACATAAGTATCACTACATACATGTTTCATGTATGTAAATAAATTACATACGTATCAATTCACACACCACTCACCTCTTTGTATTGCTTAGAATTACTGACAGTCGTTGAGTATGTTGATCTCTGATGCTACTCTCCTTGAACATATTGTTGCCCCATAATAAACAGGTTAGATCTTATTGCAAAGCAAGACTTGAATGACGTAAAGTTTTGCCCTTGTGACTTACAATGTGGAACTCAACCTTGGAACCACTGCTCATCCTCTTTGTCCACAGCATATTCATACTATAGTCTATCTTTCCTGATAAGCCATCACATGTACCTCTCATCAAATCTCAAGGTCAGAGAGGGTTGCCTGCCTTTCTCGTGGAAAAGCCATCAAGGCCCCCGAGATGAATGTTACCTACACCCTAGACACAAGTTTAACATTCAGCTATCCAAACCCAGAGTGCAGAAATCTGTCCAGCCATTTTGGTTTGATATTGTGACAAAGAGAAAAAAATGTTAAATGTATTATGTGGTCTTATGTACACCTCAATTTATTCTGCAAAGTATCAAAGGTGGTGTAAGCAAGATGTAGATCTGGATGCCAAATATATCATCTCCATTCCAGAGAGCTTCATGTTTCATTCAGTTTGAAACTAAACATAATCAGGTCATTATGTAAATAATAAAATGTGATCTGTAATTTCTTTAAAGAATAGCTGATAAGTTATCTGTGATCATTTTCGTTTTGGTGTTAAGTTCATATAACAAGCGTTACTTTACTATGAACCCCACATGTTAATAATCTGTCTTAACATATGAGCCAGGGTCTGGTGAAAGTTTAGCTCTGGTGTGGTGGGCATGAGCTCATGCTGACCTCAGCCTTGCTTCTCAATGTGGAAGAGACTGAGAACATGATACCTGGGTGGAGGGTCACTGTTCTGAACAGCAAGTTCATTGCTTACCATTCTTACTAACTCAATGAAATTTCCTTTGAAACTCACTGGTATCAAACTGAAATTCTACCATGTAATAAGTAAGTTCAATGATATTCTCTAGTTGCATTTCAGGTCTAACCCTTCAAGAGGTTATGCCCCTTTCTTTATATTAAACTCGTATTTCTAAATAAGTTTGAAACACTTAGGCAGAGTCACTGCATGGTCTTCTTTTTATTTTCCACGTGTATGGGGAGAATGGCTCCTTTGAATGGCTGGTCCTCATCTTTCTCAAAGCGGAATCGATGTTTGGTGGGTCTTAAATCCAGTAGCTTTATTCCTTCCCTCTAAATCCTTTGATTCATAGAAGTTTCAAACATGAAGATCATTACCGTAAACTCTTGTTTTTAAGATGGTCTATCTGAAGATCAGAGAAGGAAAATGAATTAACCAAAGTCACACAACAAGTTCATGGTAGAGCTGAGACTGGATCCAAGCAATTTGAGAGTAGGATGACCATTCACTCCAGCACACTACTTCACCCTAACTCAGAAATATTCACATTTTATCAAAAGGGTTGTGCCCCAGGTACTGCCTGTCTACGCATCTTTGGCATGGGTCCATATTGCCCCGTGTGACTGTCCACACTTTCACCCTCCAAACTTTACCCATCAAGAATTTCTCCACCTCACCATTGCAAACACTTCTTGGATGTGCCATCACAAACCAATTTCCACTATGTCCATGTCTAGAAGGGCTGCCAAATCAGACCCCATCTTGGAGGAGAGGTTGTACTTTGTATCAGCGCATTTTCACAGGGATGAGATGAATCTGGGTATGGCTCAGGAAAGAGGGGTTAAAATAATCACAAAATAAAAAATAGGTACACTGAGCATTGTTGCCAAATATCTAAAGAGAAGTTTGTGATATACATAAGGAATTAAAATTTTATCCACAGCATGAAACTAGGGCCATTCAAGTGTTTGATCCCTTTGTATACTAATTAAGGACCTTTCTGCCCATTACAGTTGACCAACAAAAAAAATAAAATAAAATAAGGAAGATGTATTATCTCATGCGGAAAGAGTTTCCCAATCTAAGAATTACAAGGAAAAGCATCCCAGCAGTCAAAGTAGTTCTGGGTTCATGGCTTAGCTCTGACTTACAAGCTGTGAGACTTTGTAGCTACACAAAATGATGAGCATGCCAATGGTGGTCAAGAGGATGATGACAGTGATGAAAAAGTGGTGATAAGGAAGACACGAAGATGAGAACAGCATCAATAAAAGCTGCTTCTGGGAAAAATGTTAAGAGATCCTTGCATTGGGTGGAAAGTGGGAACCAGGTGACATCTAAGGTTTCCTACTCCCTATGATTTTGTGCCTTTTTAGTGAAATAAAAAGAACAGAGCTTTAGAGTCAGATCAACAACAGGACAGATTCACTAGGTATGAACCTATGATTTTGGTCAAATTATTTATATTCTTTGGGCTTATTTTTTAACCCTGGAAAATGGTGCTAAAATATCCATCATGTAGAGTGGTAGACAGAATAATACATTTTAATTTTATAACGTACCTGTTTCAGGCATAGGAGACTCGCCCAATAAATATCAATTTTTGATGAAGGATGAAAGGAAATGGCGGGTATTGGCCTAAAGTACTGATGGTTCAAAAGCCGAAATGACTGGACTGATGTTTATCAAGGACATTTTGAGCACCATGGTCAGTAGCTATGCCTTGGATCTTTAGAAAACCAAGTAACAGGGAACGTCTCTTTGTTATCCTTGTAAGATGCCAGGTGGACTTAGGTCTGGAAATTCCTCCCCCAACCCAAATAAGCCTGGACTTCAACCTGCCTTTGAGCCTTTTCAAACTTTTTCCGATTTTGTCCAAAGTTGAATTCCAGCCAGGCTGCTCACTCACTCATTTGCTCAACACACCCTTATTAATTACGTACCATACACTAAGATCTGTTAAGCATGGAGCATGGATAAGTGAATATGACCAAGCCCTGACCATGCTCCGGTGATGGGATGGAGGTTAGAGACATGCATGCAAGCTGTCACAACATGGCGCATTAAGCGCTGAAGTAAAAATGTACACAGAATGCAAGGATGGTGTGGTGCAAAGTCTGCTGAATTCTGCCTGGGGCAGCCAGTGGAGGTGAGGATTCTTCCTGGAGGGTATATGTCCATTTAGGAGAACTGGGTGAAGGGAGTAAGTAGCACAGCCCAAGATTAACTTTCATAAGTACTGAGGGTTCTTTGTCTATTCAATAAATATTGATTGAAGACCTTCTAAGGGGCAGGCCTTGAGGGAAGCACTGATGCAGGGAGAGCAAGACAGACACGGAGTCTGCTCTGCACTATTTCTGACGGAGGAAGCAGGAACTTTAAGCGAAGTTAAGAAAGTAAGTGGATGGATGGATGACACAAGAGGGAGGAAGACAAGGCATTTTTCTTTAATGTCAAATAGAAGGAAATCAAGACAAGAAAACAGGGTGATGTGATGGAGAGAGATCAGAGGGGAGGGCATCATCAGAGGCCTTTGCCTGTGCTTGTCCTGGAAAAGCTGTGGGCCATGACCCACGTAAATCCCCAGGCAGCTTTTGCCAGCACATACCAAATGCTCATTGAAAATAGTTTTTATCCTGGACACAGATATGTAGGGGTCTGGAATGGGTCCCTCTGATCACTGACTCCAGAAATCCGATGAGGTGGCTTGTGGAGGTGAGTGAGGGAAAGGAACTGGAGGCCTGGGCACTCATGAGTAATGATGCTGAGGACTGTGCCCACATCCCTGAGCCCCCTTTTGCTCTCCTAGCCCCACGGGGGTGCACTGGTAGTGTCCCCACAACATGGCGTGCTTCATGGGGTCCTGCTTTGCATTCTATTCCCTCCTTCCCATTGAACTCCCTGCATCCAGCACACAGCCTGCCACAGAGAAATGAGTAATGATAATTGAATGAATGGAGGGACAGATGAAAGAGTGTAATTATGAGAACGGCAGTATTCCTGCTTTTCAGGTAAGGAAACTGAAGCTCAGAGAGGTTATGTGATTTGCACAAGATCACAGAGCAAGAAGTTGGGAAGATGGAGTCAACCCACAATTTACCCATCCATCCATCCATCCATCCATCCATCCATTCATTCATTCAATCATATTTGTAACAGACTTTGTTAAGAGCTTTGACTATGCATCCATCGGCCACTCTCTTCTGCCAGCTGGTGTTGTAAATACAGACAAGGCAGGTCACTGTCTTTAAGTTGCTCATCAAATGGAGAAATGATTGGGTTGTCAAATTCCAGAGTCCAAATTTCAAATATGTGTCTTCGACATGAGATGAATTTGTGGAAGTTACAAGAATAAAAGTGTTGTTACAACGTAAAAAAGATCATTTTAACATTTCTGTGTCTGTGGATGCTTGTTCTGGCTGGGTGACTTCCTTCTCTCTGTAATATTCAAGGTAAGGCTGAACACTCCTTGGTCAGACCTAGGAGAGAGATGACCCAAGCTCAGGTTGCGTGTTATACTGGGTGGGCAATCAAGGGTTGGTCTCTGCCTCCTGCAGGACCCAAGGACACAGGGGCAGATCTGCAGAGCTGTGCCCTGCATGGTTCCAGGCACTGAGTCCTGGAACAGCTGGCTGGCATCCATCTTTCCGAGCAGACAGGCTCCTGCATCTGCAGCTCTGCCGAGAGGCACCCATTCCCTAAAAGAGCAGTCAGTGCACCATCTGGGACCGGCAGAAGATTTCCATCCACACTGCCACTCTCCCTTGTTTTGTTCTCTTGAGTGGGAAGATTCCCAGGAACCAGGGGCGATTTAGTGAGGCTCTAAGTGGAGCTTCTCAGAGGTAATGAGGTCAGCTTCTGTGGAGGTCATGTTAGAGGAAAGAGTGAAAGTTAGAAAAGCAGTGGGACAGAGACCTGTCCAATATCTCTGGTCCCACAGCAGTAAGAATGCACAGGTGGCAGCCAGTGTCTCTGGTGCAGGATGCCTGCTTCTTGTCACTCTGCAAGTTGACCCCTTAGGTGTGGATGGGACTAACTGGGGTCACGACTAGCATTCAGGGAGGACAGGCTTTCATGGGCCAGTGCTTCATACATACAGAGTGTCCAGCAAGCTTCTGAACACACTGGCAGGTTGTTCCCCATTTCACAGAAGGAGCCATAGGCTCAAAGAGGTGGGAAAACATATCCATGGTTATGTAGGTAGTGAAGGCCAAAGTCACAGGCCTTTCACTGCCTCACTCTCTCATCTTCTTGGTGTGTTTATAGAGGTCAAATAAAAGAGGCAACTTCAACTGACAGATTAGAAAAATCACTGGCCCTGTCTTCTTCCACACAAGGTGGTCTAATCCACTTGGGCAATGTTCACTGGGTTAGATTTGATGTACCTACATGTATGTTTCTCCCAACAGACTTAGCTCATTTCTGGTAAAGAAAATAGTTAACCCGTGGTTATATCCCAGAGCCTATAGCAGGGGCCTGGCTCATAGCTGAGTCTTGAGTGTAGGCAACACAACGTATGAGATGGTGATTGCCTGAGTCATTAGTAGGGTCTCTAGCTTCTAAGCCATTCCCCCTTGCTTAGGCCAGTCCTAGCATGGTGTGTGGTGCTCACACCATGTCCAAGGTCACTAAGCTATTAAGCAAAGATAATATTCAAACTCTGTTATTCCATTTCACGTTGCCACCAATACCACATCATACTACAGACAGACTGATGCGGTAGCCAAAGCCATCCAATGGGCACTGATCATGTACTTCCTATAAGCCACCGGGCAGTAGGTCAGACTGGAGAGAAGATTCCCTTACAGACATGTAGGGGACCAATACCTTAGCATGGAAACAGTAAGTTGTCAGTTTCCACCAAGATGCTGTATCAAGGTAAATGCTGGCTGCAAAATGCCAGAGGTACCATGACGTGAAGATGTGACCCTGTGTGGGATTGGAGAAAGGGATCATGTTGACAAGGCCCTGAGATAGGCTATATCCCCCTCATAAGCCTGCATGACCCTTTGAGGTCCCTGCAACAACTCTGTGCTAGAAGACTGTGTGTTTGCAAGGCTCAGAGCATGGGAGAAGCTAATGGCTGAAGAGATGTTTCTAGGAGCCCCCAAGAGCCACACGAGGACCTGAGAGTCCTCATCTGGGTCCTGGGCATGGGAGGGCTTGGTTTAGAAGCAGGAGGAATATACTCAGAAACACTTAGCGGGGGACAGAGCGGGTGTCTATTGCAGAGGGACACACAGATGGTCCACTGCTGGGAGACACTGGGAAAAGCTTCCAGAGAATGGTACTCTAGAGCTAGATGTTTGAAATGCAGAGATGGGGGATGGGCTTGGAGGCCGGGGTCACCAAAGGGGCAAAGGCAAGGAGATTTGTTCTGGGGAAACAAGCGTTGTCCCAGAAAACCTTGCTGGAGCACCTGTCATGTGTGAGAATTTGTGTGAAAGTCAGGAGGACATGGAGGGGTTAGGAGTCAACTTGTCCCATCCTCCCCAACCCCCCAGTTCACTGGGCTGAGCCAGCAGTCTCCTCTCACAAGGCGGATCAAGACATAAGGCTAAAAAGACAGATCGGAACTGGAGATGAAGAGAAGTGGGAGAGATGAGGTCCCGACAGCTGGATTTAAGCTCTACATCAGGGCGTCATTAGGAGCTAGTTAATGCTTCTGCGGAAGAATCCGAAGTCCCCTGATTTAAAACAAAAGCAAAGAAACAAAAAACACACAATAACTTAGCCAATGTATTCAGCGGGAGCGGTGTCAGGTACGGACGTTCAAAATGCCATTTTCTGCCTTCCTGGGATGGCCCCAGACTTTTACAATTCCTCATCTTCCCTTGGAGAAGGGAGAGGAAGCCCCTGGGGACCCCAGGGCCCTTAGCAGAACCCACCAAAAAAAGGTTGTGTCTTTGCATTTGGTGGATGGGCTCTTCTGGAGAAGATTACTTGATGAGCTGTCATTAACAGCCACAGGGAATTAAGGGAGCTTGGAGAAAGAACAACATATACACAGGGTATGATGGGGAGAGATTATCAGGTTTCAGTCCAATGCTGTGTCCTCACCTGTTATTGATTTTCTTCTCTGTTTGAAGACGGAGATTTAAACCGAGGGAGGGGAAAAGACTCTGAGCTGCCCTTTCCTCTCAAGGCTGGGAGGACTGGAGCCACATGGGGGTGGCCCGATGACAGCAGAGGGTGGGGAGAGGGAGGCAGGATTTGCTCATCTTCTGATGAAGCACCAAATGCCATTGGCTCTGTGACTCTCCTTCCTCGCTATTTTTGGGCCATCGTAGCCTACAAATCTGAATCTCCCATCTTGAAACCTCTCTCTCTGAACTCTTGGTCGACAGCTTATCCTCTTCTCTTCGGGAAACTGCCCTGTTCCTCACACCTGAAGCTCCAAACCAGAAGCTCTCACCTCCAGCAATTCCTTCCCCTGTGGTTTGGGTACCCTCCACCACAGTGGCTCAAGACAGAAAGTGGGGCCACATTCCCTCTCCCGAATTCCTAGCATCCTAAAGATTTTATCTCAAGTTGTCTTGATGCCTTTCCTACATCACTACAATTTCTATTCACCCTCAAAGTCACCCTGCCCCTAGAGGACAGAGTCCCAGTGCCTTAGCAAGACTTCAAATGTCCTTCTCGATTTGACCGGGCCTCTCTCTACATCCTCGTGTCTTTCAATTCCAACAACACCAAAGAGCTTGCGTCTCCCAGCTTAGACGGTGCACCAGGTGACTTCACACCTTCCACTTCCTTGATCTGTTCATGACTTTCCTGACTCATATGAGGCTTCAGCTCCTCCAGGAAGTCTTTGCTGATTCCCCCCAGGCTGGGTTGGGTACAATTTCCATCATGAATAACCATGTATTCGTGTTTATGTCCTGACCCAGTACCCTACAGTTTGTCTCTACTCAACACTGTCACGAGTGATATTGTGTGTCTGTGTCACCCACTGGACTGTGGGCTCCTTGGGCTAAACCTCTCTCTACCCCAGCACGCACTTCAGTTCACTCAACTGACTGTGCTCACAAAGTATGTGTCCAAAGAATGCATAATGAATTTCCTTTCCCTGGAGAACAGAGCTGCACTCGTTGCTCAAGAATTTCTCCCTAAGATCAGCTTGGTGCTTTGTGACCACCTAGAGGGGTGGGATAGGGAGGGTGGGAGGGAGACGCAAGAGGAAGGAGATATGGGGATACATGTATACATAGAGCTGATTCACTTTGTTATACAGCAGAAACTAACACAACATCGTAAAGCAATTATACTCCAATAAAGATGTTAAAAAAAAATTTCTCCCTAAAGAGTCTCAGAACTGGAGGGAAACTCTTCCCACCCTCACTTTACAGATGTGGAAACTGAGGCCCTGGGAGGGAAAAGCTCTTTGCCACTCCTGGACTGGCCTGGGTGCCTGACACTGGTCCAGGACTCCTCTGCTGGCAGCAAACTGTCTCTCTCACTCTCCTCTCTGCTGATGCTGACCCTTGGGCCAACCAGAAGCAGCACTCAGGACCCCCCACCTTACTCTGAATCAGCTTCAGTAACACTAAGAAATGGAGTCAGGTAGAGGCAGAAATGGGGTTGAAAAGAGGCTTGAAACTGCTGTCAGAGACTATATCCCAGCTTCCTGAGAACCCCCGCTGTCAGTGACTTCTAGAGGCCAGGACAGTAATCAGAGTCTGCCCAAACTCTGAAGTCCCATTCATCATGTTCTTGTGAAATTCCAATTCTGTGATGTGTGTAGACCTATCCTTGACTCACCTGCTAGACTATAGGATCCTGTAGGGTAGCTCTGGGGGTCTCATTCATATACCTATCAGCCCCCAACACCTCAAGTCAAAAGCCAGGCAAACAGTAGGTGCTCAGGAAAGAGTGGTTGAAAGAATTTAGTTCCCCTGACTCTCAGAGTAGGGCATCGCCATAGTCTCAGGCAGGTTAGAACCCAAGCCAGCAGGAAGCACCAACAAGGATGCGGTGCTTATGCACCTGGCACTGGGCTATGCTTTTACATCATTGCCTCATTTCATCCTCAGCCCCTTCACAGGAAATAGTCACTACTATGGTTCCCATTTTAGAGATGAGGAGACTGAGGTTGTGTAACCTGCTTATGCATTTAAGCCCTGGTTCACTTGACCCCATAGGCTTAAGTCTCTCAATTTGTGATTAAAAAAAAAAAAAAAACTGGATGACAAGAAGGAGAAACACCTAAAGCCAATGTCAGGATCAGTCAAGGTGTTGAGTGAGCCAGAAGCCAGGGTGGTGACCCAAGATCCATTTGGATCACATCTAATTAAAACAAGTTCTTTTTTTCTTTTTCTTTTTCTTTTGTCGTGGCTGCACTATTGGCTTGTGCTGTCTAAAGAGAAAATAGTTAATTGGTTTATTTAGCCAACTATAGATGTAGTCAGTATTATTCTTTATTGTGTGAATTAAATTAAATAGTTTATTTACCCCCATGCATTTCATTCAGTTCATTTAATTTAATTTCATAGTTATAACATGGGGAACAAACTAACTAGATTTTCCCCTTTGGGATAGAAATGGGCAAATATTTTGGTTCTGAATTAACAGGCAGCAAAGCTGATATTTATAATAAATCATCCATTGTTAGTCATCCTGATAATTATTCTGTGAATGGTCTAAAACAGACATGGGCATGTAATAGACATATTGTTGGCTTTTACTGCAGTTTAGTTCTTTGTGTCAATGAACAATCTAAACTGGAAACTGAGAGATACCTCCAGAGCAAACTGGTTTGTTTCACAGGCAGGAATTGAATACCTACTATGTGCCCACCCCCCTGAAACAGCTTCATATGTGCTCTCCATCACACCAGGTCCTTCTGTAAACATGTCTGCATCTTCCATCTCCCACAGGAAGATGTCCAAGCCCCTTAGCAAGGCTTGCAGGAACCCCATGACCTGGCCCCACTCGCTTCCCACCCTCAACTCCAGGTCCTTGCTCTCTGCACCCCACTTGCCCCCCAGATTTGCTAAAGGCATTATCAATGCTAAACTCTTTGCACTCATGCTAACATGCTGAGCTGCACTGGGATGGTGGGTCTTTGTTTACTCTGTCCTCTCCCTGGTGAGCTCTGATCAGTCCTTCAAACTTTGGTTTAGTGTCTACCCTGCTCTAAGCACTGTGCCCTATAACATCAGCAGCACAGTTGATACTACCCTCCTTTATTCTTTAAGCAAATGAGCATCACATCCTAATGCAAGTGATCTCATCACCCACTGTAAGAGTGTGGCCTTTGCCATCCTGGATAAAGGAGGAACCCCATCTCTACCTCTCCTCCTTTCTCATCTGAAACCCTCACATCCCTAAAATAGGCTGATAATAATGCCTTCCTTGTACAGTTGTTTGTTTTCAGGATGAAATGAGCTTACAGTGTGTAAAGGATTAAATGACAATGTACGTAAAAGTAAGCCTCTAATAAACACTAATCATCACTATCTGTTTATATATCACACGTTCTACTAGACTGTGAGTTGGTGGTGAACCAAGACTTTGTTAATCACGGTTCCCTGTGACTAGCACAGTGCTTTGAACAGAACTGTTTTTCTTTGATAAATGAATATTTCATAATTGATGAAGATTGTTAGAGAATTTCAGGTGACAATTAAGATTCACCCAGGCAATGAAAAAGAAGAGAAGAAAGGGGTCCAGAGCTCTGTAATTTAAGGGGCACCAAAAACTGCAGACAAAAGCTCCCTGATCTTCCATAGGGTCTGGAACCTCCCATGGAGGATGGAGCTGGGTATTAGGAAAAGGGTTGATTTTAGAAGCAAGTGGAGAGCCTGCAGCCCAAAACTTACATCAGTTGGGAAGATTTGAGCAGGTATAAGTTCCCCCTGAAAAAAACACAGCCCTTTCATCTTTCTTCCCCTGATAATGAATAAGCTCCTGAGCAGTCCTTTGGGGACAATAGAGCAGAATTGTAAGGAAGAGTGTAGGAGACACTTTCTTTGAATGAGAGGAACAGATACAGAAAGAAAAGAAACTCAAAGCTGACAGATTCACGTTTGGCTCTCATCTTGGTCCATTATGAGGTGTGTCATCTGGGGCCGTTCACCACCTCCTGGGGTTGAAGATCCCTCACCTGTGAAAAGCGGGGACAGCAGGAGTGTGGCGGGGGGTGAGCTGAAGTCAGGGAGTGCCCGGGAGAAAGTCGGGAAGAAGTGGAAGTGGTCACAGGCGGCATCACTCTTACCCACGCCCGGACAGCAGCCCTGCGATACCCACTTTCCACGCACTTAGGGCTGCGTATCAATTAGTCCCAGGCCTTAAAGCTGAATGCAATTAATTCTATAACGTGCTGCTCTTCCTGCTGCATTCCAGTGAAATCACATCATGAGATCAGGGCACGATGAAGGATTTCTGACAAAGGGAAGGCAGATCTGAGTCAACCCTCCATATGGCCTTCATGTAAGGGTCTGGTCCAGGATGCCTGAGCCAAGTGAGGACCTTGGACGTTCTGCCACATGCTCTGCAAAGGGGAAACACATGAGGGTCCTGAGTGATGGCCCCTCATTCCAGGGAAGTACGACCAGAGCTAGAGAAAGAATGAGAGAAAGGCAGGAAAGGGCAATCAGGGCCTGGGAGTGGTTTCTTCCTCGAAGCCTCATCCAGCTGCTTTTTCCTACATCCTCTCTGCAAAGATGCTGGGAAATATGGGTTTTTATATTATTTTTATTGTGGTAAAGTAGACATAACATAAAACTTACCATCTTAATAATTTTTAAATATACAATTCAGCGACATTAAGTACTTTCATGATGTTGTGCAGCCATCACCACCATCCATCTCTAGAAATGTATCATCATCCCAAACAAAACACATCCTCCCCATTCAAGAATAACCTCCTCGTGTCCTCCCACTACCAGCCCCTGGAAACCACTATTCTATTCTCTGTCTCTATGAATTTGCCTATTCTTGATGGCTCGTGTAAGTGGAATCATATATATTTGTCATTTTACATCTGGCTTATTTTACTCAGCACAATGTCCTTAAAGATCATTCATGCTTTATCATATATCAGAATTTCATCCATTTTTTAAGGCTGAATACTATTTCATTCTATAGATAGAATGTTACTTCCTTTTGTTTACCCATTCTTCTGTTGATGGACATTTGGGTTGTTTCCACGTTTGGCTATTGTGAATAACGCTGCTATGAACACTGTTGTACAAGTATATGTTCAAGCACTTTCCTTCAATCCTTTCGAGTGCATATCCAGACGTGAAATTGCTGCATTTTATGGTAATTCTACATTTAACTTGCTGAGTAACTGCCATTCTGTTTTCTACATTGGCTGTGTCATTTATATTCCCATCAGCAATGCTCAAGGATTCCAATTTCCCCACATTCTCAGCAACTCCTTTTGTTTTCTTTTGGGGGGTATCATTTCTAGATTAGGGGTATTGCTCCTTCCAATAATGTAGGGATTCTGCTAATAAGGAAGGCATGGGGAGTGGACCTTGGGAGGAAAGAAAGTTGTTTTCTTTTTTTTCCTGGTACCTAATAATGTAACTACTAAATGACAAAGACTAAAAATTTGATTGAACTACCAGAAAAACATAGATAAACCCCCAACCCAAATGAGCTTCTCTGACACACCTAAAGCAAAAAATTATAAAACAGATGTAACACAAGTAAAAGATATAGTGGAGTTGAAATTCACTATTGAAATGCTGATGTACCACACACATGTAAGTACACAGGTGTAGTATAACTTATAGATATACTGATAGAGGTAGAAAATGTGTATACCCAACAGAGAAAAAATGTATATCTTTTACATTCGGTACATATGGAAAATTATAAAAATGGATCATGTTCTAAATCTAATCCTCCTCTTTCCTCCCAAAATATGTATCATGCAAATCATGGTCACAGTACAGTTAGAAATCAACAGCAAAAAGATAACCAAGAAGAAGGACAATGCACTTTGGAGTGAGGAAATAACGGTGTCTGCAGGCACTGGACCAGGATAGGGTGGAGCTGGGACTCCAAAGGCAGGCTTCACCCACCACCCACAGCATCCCTCTCCACCCAAGCTCCATTGCTTGACCACCTCTGGGTTTATACTTTGGGTTAGTTCTTGTGTTCACAAATGGCCAAGGAAGATTTACATCTAAAAATTCCATCAGGTGAGCCTTTATCATGAGGATTAGAAAGTAGAATTTCAAGGATATTTGCTTGTCTCTGTGGATCGTGGTTCAGGACCCATGTTCTCTGTGAGCTGAGCTCAGATCACAGCCTCCCAACTAAATACCCAAGTGCAGACTGGGCTCAGAGGTCAGAGCATGTCTCACGCCCGCCTTTCTGCTGGTACCCTTGCTCTCTCCCAATTTTCTTTCTTTCTTTCAAGAGAATGAAGATTCTATGACCTTGCAGCCCAGTGGCAACTTTGAGCAGGTGGCCAAATCCAGACCACCGGACTGTTTCTGTAAGGCCTGCAAATCCCAAATGGTTTTTACATTTTTAAGAGTACCACTAGTTCATAACCTATAAATTAGTTGTTTTATCATCAAGTAGCATCTTCTTTGTCCTTTTATTTCCAGGTAATTATATTGACATACTGAATTTCTTTAGGTGGGAGTTTTGCCTGGATGTCTCTTTCCATCCATTTTCTTTTTTTTTTTATTGAAGTATAGTTGTTTACAATGTTTTGTTAGCTTCAGGTATACAGTACAGTGATATTTGTGTCTTTTCAGATTATTTTCCCTTATAGGTAATTACAAATCACTGACTATAGCTCCCTGTGCTTTACAGTAGGACCTTGTTATTTATCTGTTTTACATATAGTAGTGTGTATATGTTAATTCCAAACTCTTAATTTATCCCTTCCTCCCCCTTTCTCTTTCTCCTTTGGTGACTGTAAGTTTGTTTTCTATGTCTGTGGGTCTGTTTCTGTTTTATAAGTAAGTTCATTTGTATCATTTTTTTTTTTTAGCCATTCATTTTCAATCTTGGAACTATTTATTTAGCAAGATCTCTTGCATTTTATCATAATTTGGTGGGTCTGTTTTAGGTGAGTTTAACTTCTTTTATGTTGGAATTACTCAAATTTGGTGATTATTTCTGCCTTCTCTATACTTTCTATTATTTTTTATGTTTTCTTATTTTTCCCCTTTCTCTCTTTCCACTTGATGATTGAAGTTTCTTTAATGCTTTTTTTGTTTTACTCCAACTAATGTAGGAATTGTACATTCTCTTTATTTTTTAATGTCTCTCAAAAAATTTCAATATATGTATTAATTTTTTTTCTGAAAGACACAAATATCATCTGTACCACCGTGTCCTAAGCAAGACAATCTGCATAGATTATTTGCTTTTTCCCCAAAACTCCCAATCTGATTATTTTGTTGTCTGAAATTTAGTTCCAGCTTGTTTTACACATTTAAATTTTTTAAAATGATGATTATAATACTATTATTATTAGTTAATAGTCTTTATTTAGATTTCTCAAAATATTCATTGATTATACAGTTCACTCTCATTTCTTGCACCTAGTTCCTTTTTCCTGGGCGCCTATTTTTTCTTGCTAAAAAAGAGTGGGAAAACTTTTTCTGTAAAGGACAAGATAGTACATATTTTAGGCTTTGCAGGCAATATGGTCTCTGTTGCAACTACTCAATTCTACCTCTGTAGCTTAAAAGCAGCCAAGACATCATATAAACACACAGGCATGGTTGTGTTCCAATAAATGTTATTTTATGGACACCGAAATTTGAATTCCATATCATTTTCATGTGTCACAAAATTTTACTCTTCTTCTGATTTCTTTTCAGTCATTTAAAAATGTAAAACACATTCTTAGCCCACAGACCATACAAAACCAGGTGGTGGGTGGATTTAGCCATTGTATGTTGACCTTCACTGTAGGACATCTTGTTCTGCCAGAGAGGGTCTGTGGTCAACTTCCTGATCTGTGTGTATCGTTACATCTCTTTATTTTACATTATATCCTCACTCTTGAAAACTACTTGGGAAGAGCAAATAATTCATGGCAGAAAGCTATTTTCTCTTTGAATATATTACTTAATTATTCATCTGGCATCCAATACTGCTGATGAGAAGTCTGATATCAATGTGATATTCACTCCTTTGTAGGAAATACACTTTTAAAAAATTTCCTCTGATATATTATAGGGTTTTCTTTTTATCTGTTGTGTTTGGAGGCTTTTCTAGCTGACAACAGCCAGCTATTGGAATATTCATACAGCACGTCTTCAGTGCTCCTCACATATGTCCTGTGCTCGGTCCTGTCCAGTCACTTCTCCTAGAACTGGACAGATGTTTTGCTTCTGGACAGGTCATCTTCTCTGTCTCAACTTTTCTAGCTTGCTCCTTCTTTGAACTGTTATGGTGTTGGAGGTTTCCTTTGTTAAGCACATGTTGTAAGGGACATTTTATTTTCAAAAGAATGTATTTTTGGACATAGAAGTTAGCATTACTTTTTCTATCCTAACTCCCTGTTATTATTTAAAAGTCTCTTTTCCTCCATAGCCTTCTTTCCTTCTCTTGTGGCTGCTCTGCAGCCTTTATTTTTTTCAGGATGTGAAAAATACTTTAAATTCCTTTTCAGATTTCTTTGTGATCTTTTCCTTTCATCACATGAATATTCTTCCACTCCTTGCAGTTTTGTGTGTCTGCCATGGGCTTCAGCTTCCTTCAGTGTTTTGTGATTCTTGGTTATGTGGTCTTCATCGCCCTGGGGAATTTCTCTTTTTTGCATCCTGGGACTCTCAGGGTGCATTGTCATGGCTTTCAATCATGGCATGTGTCTGAGTCTGGATCCCATGCTCTATGTTGCACTTATCTCAGGATAGACTTTACCCTTTGGTGGCTTTGGGCCCTGCCACAGGCAGAAGATACTGCTCAAGTCTCCAGACTAGAGAGGGCTTTAAACCGGACCCCTGGGTAGACAGACAGCAGTGCAGACTCTAGAAATGGGGGTCAGGTAGCAGATTTCCAGCCCTCACTTCAGATGCACAGATTAAGTGCAGTCCTCAGCCACACCCAGATCCCAGATGTAGCCCCAGCCCTTTCTAGGACTCAAAGTCATGACCAACCTCATACTTGGAACTGGACTCTTCCCAGCACTCCCTTGGGCCTCAGGGATTCAGACCCTCCTAATCACAACAAGAGCCCTATTTTCAGGAAATATTTCCATGTCTGGTATCTGGAGACTCCCCTTTCTTATTTTAGATCACTGTTATGTGTTTAGTACACCTTGCCAATATTTTCCCCATCTTCCCCATGTGTTCACAGAACTGGGGTAAAATGGCAGCATTTATTCTGTGTACCGTCTTGAGCTAAAATTCTCATTGCTATGTGAATATAATGGAGTAATCATAACCATCTCTCAGGATTATTTTTGAAGCGAAGAAAGATAAAAGCTTTGGAAACCATGAAGTGCCTAAAATATAACAGTCCTTATTCTGTTTTTTACATCTTAGCAAAACCCCACAGATTCAGTGTCAATGAGAGAAAGTCAGATTAACTGGGGGTAGCACTGATTTCTGTGGATATCAGTGCAATGATAGAATGGTTCTAGGGCAAAATAACTTTGGAAAAAGCAGCAAGTTATAGCACCCACTCGGAGGTTCCAAATATATATCTGTGTATTACAGGCTTTGAAAAACTCTACTGAAAGGACACTAATGTAGCTTCGTTTAATCTCATATTTCCAAAGTGCACTGATCATGAAAAGTTTTTTAATATAGTGATGAAGATATACATAAATGATTGAATCAGGGCACACAGTAAGGAATCCTGATTTTGTGAAAAGATCAAATTACCTAAGAGTCCTAAATGAGGCTTTACTAACATTAAGCACAGAATAAGCAAGAAATTTTAGACAGTACCAAGACATCATAGGAAGTAATATATTGAAAAAACTGCAATCCAAAATAGGTTTACCTTAATTAATAATGTATCAAATACAAGAATTTGCTTCATACTTCAGAATGTCCTGAAAGACTAATAAACTGAAGGCCCACTGTGAGGATGTTTAATGAGACTGGGGCCCTTTAAGTAGAATGGGCTCATATCATAGATATGAGTTTGATATTAATTTCAACCTCACTTAGCCTCAGTGTTATCTTCTGTGAAATGGGAATGATATCAACCACAGCAGCATGTTATAAACATCCAACACACAGGGACCACTGGATAAATACACATTCTCTTCTGCTGTAGCCACAGCACACACCCCCACAGTGAAGAGGACATTGAATGAAAACCATATGCATCAGCTTGCAAAGTTGTGACTATTGGTGGTGATAGAAATTCTCTTATTTTCTAGACCCATACTATGTCTTAAATATTAGACAGCTGGCAGATTATGGAATTTTAGACATTACGTATTAAATATTAGACAACTAATAGATCGTGGGATTTTAGAGCTGGAATGGGTCTGATAGTTCATTTATTTAGATCCTCTCAATGTTTAGAAGAAGAGACTGAGGTTCAGAGACAACCCATGACCTGTCCAAGGTTAGTGACAGGTGGCAGTTAGTACCTTGTTTCCCTGGCTGTCTGCCCAGTGATCTTCTAGGACTCTACAATGCCTCTCTATCAGTGAGACAAAAGTTTAACCAAGTTCAGGCAAGAAGCCTAGGGCTTTAAAGAGAGGAAAGTTTCCAAACTTCTTATTTTTCTTGAGCAGATCTTACAACACAAAAGGCAACACAAAAGGGGTGAATCACATTCTACTTTCATTTAAGGCACATTCCTCCTGATTTCTACAAATAAATGAGCGTTCTGCATATTTCTGATGGCCGGAAGAGAGGGTGAATTTTTGCTCCGTATCAAACACAGCTGCTACTTTCCTAGCATCTTGTCTAGAAGGCCGAGCCAGGAGTTGTCCGTGCTGGTCCCCAGGAGTGATGTGCGCTTGGGTTGTGTTTCTGTCACCTGGAAGGCAACCGTCAAAGCCAGCCATGTGTGCCTGTGAGATGCCTCTGTGTATTTTTAGAAAGTTTTTAAGAGGGAGACAGCCAAAATATTTTTACTGCACAGCAGGCACTGTGTCATGCTGGAGTGTTGGAAAGAAAAAGAAGAAAAAAGAAAGAAAGGGAGGAGAAGATTTAAAACTGGCGCACAGATTGAAATGGTTAATGGCTTCGCGGGCCTGGAGCACAATCCCTCTGAGCTGGGAACACTCTGTCACAGTTTCCTTTCCTCCAAATGTCCCCACACAGATTCCAGGAACTATACAACGTAGACACAGCCCAGCACGTGTGAACCTTGACAATCAGGTAGGACTCAAAGGCAAGAGGACACAGGGAAGAGCGTGCCAGCCAAGGCAGGGTGAGAGCAAAGCTCCGTGGGGTGGACGTCACATGGATAATCACAAGGAATGAGGTGGAAAAGGAAAAGGGGGACAGCCTTCAAAGCAGGCTCTGGGGTATGGATGCGGCCCATGGACAGAAGAGTTATAAAATAATCTCACACTTGCAATTGTGCTTTACAGCTCAGAGGGCATTTATACACTGCACAGTCATTGGGCCCCCGTGGGTTGGCACTATGACTAACTCCATTGCACAGATGAGGAAACTGAGGCTCGGGAGGGATTAGGATTTGAATCCAGATTTTCTTATACCACCTCCAGGGTGCCTTCCTTACCGACAGTGTGTTTTAAAGATTTTTGAGCAGGGTAGTGACCCAATGTGTTGGGTTAGGTGGGGGAGGGGCCCTTGGAGCTAGAGGAAGATGGAAATGTTAGAAAGTGAAGAATGGTCCAGAGCAAGCCTCAGCAAGAGGTATCCATAAAAGGCCAGAGTGTAAATAGTTTAGGCTTTGTGGTCTTCATTGAATCACCTTCTTTGTTTTTATTGTTTGTTCGTTTGGTTGACTTTTACAACCCTTTAAAAACTGTAAAAATATTCTTAGCTTCAGGACCATTAAAATAGATCCAGGGCTTGATTTGGTCACTGACTGTGGTTTGCTAACTCCTGGTCTAGAGTCTCGATAAAGAGGACAATTTGGAAGGCTGCCAAAGTTACCCCAGGTGAGGGATGGTGCGGAGTGGGCCAGGATGGAGAAGACAGAGACCCAGCCCTACAAAGAGCCAATGTGATGTAGGGCTCAGGGAAGGCTGGACAGCAGGAGAGGGGGCAGCTCCAGGACCTGGCTCCCTCCTCTGTGCCCGCAGCAGGCAGACTTGCCAAGGCCAGTCTCTCATGAAGCACTCTCTCTCCACACCTTTGCTAACCAGGGCATGGAAGCAAGAGCTGAAGGCCCAAGGCTGTCAGTGGGAGCTGGAGTAGAATCACTTCTCGTAGGATGGGGGCATCAAAAAGTGCCTGTAGCCAGTTTGGGGCACATAGAGGACTCAGCCGGGCCATGCAAGCAGGGGCAAAGCTAACATTTGCATTCTACCACCGTGGTGACAGGAGACATCAGGGATGCTCCAAGTACCGCCTTAACATGAGATGTAACAAATAGCACAGCCTGACACTTACACAGCCAGCTGCTGGCTAAGCATTTTACCTGCACCACCTTGCTCAATTGGCCACTCCATCCCCACAAGGTACTACTAACTCTAATCGCCCCTACACTTGGCGACTAAGGTAGCAATGGCTTAGAAAGCTCAACCATGATGGTCATGAGTGACAGTCTGGTGCCAGACTCCACTGTCCCAAGGATGTTTCCAGCAGTGGGATCCAGGACAACAGGTTTACTTCATTCTGCCTCAGTTTCTTCACCTGTGAAATAAAGATCATGATCATAATGTGAAGGGGAGTGAAGGGACCACCGAACCCTTAGACTAAGGCCCAGCAGGTGCATTGTGCTTTTGGTGGTGGCATGGGGGTTGTTCCCACATCACACAGCTAGTAAGTAGCAAAGTCAAAATCTGAATCCAGAAAGATCACTAATTGATCATAGGAAAAAAAACCTGACCATTCTAAGTCTCTGAATTTCCTCCTATGGAAAATGAGGCTGAGTCCTGCCAATCTTAGAAAAATGATGAAATAAGATAAAAGTTAGAGTCCTTTTATCAAAGCAAGGATTGTTACTGCTTGGTTCAACGATGACAATAATACAATTTAAAATCTGCAAGCAGGGGTCACCTTGCCGTCAGAGCAGTCCTGGCCCTTTTGGACGCCGAAGTTTGATGTACACTGGGCAGAGAGGGCAAGGGAAGAGAAGTTCCCATCCTTGGGGGGCCTCCCTGTGTCCAGTCCTTTCACAAATTTCAATCCCTCTCCAGGTGAGCATTCTGCCTACTTTTTTTTTTTTTTTTTTTTTTTTTACAGAGGAGAAATCTGAATTCCAGAGAAGGTAAAGAAATGTATTCAGGGTCATGTAGTCACCAAATGATGCCTGATTTGACAATCCCTGCTCTTTGTGCGACACCAAGATTTAAGCAGCTGTTCAAAAGAACAGTGGAAGAGAAATCACAGATGAAAATATCCTTGAAGGAAGTCAGATCTCATAGATAAATATTGGTCTTCTCCATTCACCTCTTCCATCCCTATAACTTTGGATAATGGGGTTTTTATTGTCAGTGAGGCTTATGCATGTGTCAGGAGAGTGCTGGAGGAGAGTAATCTATGTGGAAGACCCCCCGGGATAGGAAATAGAAAGTCTGCTCGTGCTGACAGTTCTAGAAAATTCTCCCCTTTTTGTGAAACATGTGCTTGTCAAGTGGTCATGAGACAGCTGGAAATCTGAGCCATGCAGTAAGAGCTGAGAACCTGAGGCGGGAGAGGCTTCTGAGGATATTTTGAGAGTTTGTGCCTCAGCCATGAACTCCCCATCCAGAAGCCCTACCTCTCTGTCCAGCTAGGCCAGGAGCAGGGAGTCCTCTCCAGTTCTGTGGGCCAAGCACTCATGGCAACAGTACTCCAACTTTGCTGTGCTTAAGAATCATCAGTGGAGCTTGTTCAAAATATTCATTTCCAGACTCTAGTTCCTAAGAATTCCGATTAAGTCTGAGGACACCCAGGAATTGGTACTTTCACATGTTTATTCCAGACCATGCACATAGAAACATTCGCCCTGGGATCCATTGTATCCTGGAATTAACTGAACAATTACAAGTGACCAAGAGCTTATAAAGAAGACCCGGGATGGCACAGGAGTGTAAACCAAGGGTAGGCATTTAAGGACACATCCCGCAAGAATGTCCTGTTTCAGTGGAGACCTGAGAACAAGTGAATTGGAAATATTGGTAGGTCAGAGGAAACGACTGGAAGAAAGACTGGGGGTACAAGGAGATCTCAGCATGGCAGAAAAACTCAAAGAATTTTGACAAGTCATGTAGGGAACAGGAGGAAGAGAGAAGCTGGAAACTTGTTGGGGATATAGGTCAGAGTTGGTGGGCAGAACCTTGTAAGCCATGTAAAGATGTTGGGTTTTAGCTAAGACCCATGGGGAGCCATCAAAGAGTTTTAAGCTGGAGAATCACATGGCTAGACTTGTGTATTTAAAGCTACTCTCACTGCTCTGTGGGAGATGGCTGGGGGAAACGCAGGGCTCCAGTGAAGGGCTGTCTGCCGCGTCATCCGAGCGACAGATGAGAGTGCTTTTAAATAGGATGGAAGCCATAGAAAGAAAGGAAGAAGCAGACATGGAAAGTAGTGAAATTTTCAGAAAGCGAAATCCACAGGACATGCTGGAGGCTTACATGCAGGGGAGGAAGGCGTTCAGGTGAATTCCCAGATATTGGACCAGGGCAACCGGTACACTGTTGGTGACACTTACCAGGATCAAGGGTGCCTGAGACCCACCAGGTATGAGCTCCACAAGCTCAGGACTTTGTCAGACTCTCACTGCTGCCTCCTCAGCATCCTCCACGTGGCCCAGCGCATGATAGAGGCTGCAAGGAATTGCTGAACCAGTGAGGAAAGATAGAGGGGCGTGTCTGGGAAATGTTGAGTCTGAGACCCCTTAGTGGAAATGTCAGGTGGATGGTCTATCTAGATATGGATACTGGAAATCCAGAAGGGAGGGCTGGAGAGAAGCATCATTTGGAACATCAGTGTATGTAGATAGTAACTGAAAGCAGGAAGCATTTAAGATGATTAGGGAGTCTAGAATGATAGAAAGGCAGGAAGAGAGGAAAGCCAAAGAGAAGAGGGGAGAGAAGGGAGGGGAAGGAGGAGAGGAGGGTGGGGGGATTATTTATTTTGGAGCATCATCTACACTGTCCCTTGAATTAACACCTCTGAAAAGACTAAGGGTAACTTAGAGAAGACGTACATTGTGTCACATTCCTTACACATATTAACCATTAAAATAAAACTATATTAGTTGCTTTCCATAAGCAAGGCATTGCACTAAGTATTTCACGTATATTATCTCATTTAATCCTAATAGCAAACTTATAAGGTAGGTATTACTACCCTCAGTTTTCACATAAGGATGCAAAAATGTTAGAGCCCTTAAGAGACTTGTCCAAACTCTCCAGCCACTGAGATTCAAACCCAGTTCACCACATACCTCCCTCTGCAAAGTTCTGTGAGCAAAGGAAAAAGGCAAATTCCCAGTGAAGGCAGATTGGAGAGAGAATAATTCAACTATGCAAAGTCAGAAGTGTTCATTACTTTGTGGCGAATAAATGGGTTCTCTGAGCGCTGTCCTCCCCTGAGTGTTGGTCAGAGTGCAGCCCAGCCAGGACCTCATACACGTGACCTCTGCTGAGAGCTGGGAAATGCAGCATTGGGTACCTGACAGCTCTCTTGGCCTGATTTATGGGTGTGTTTGTTGTGCTTACATCATAAATCTCCACCCCCAGGACATTTCAGTTCTGGTATTTATTGACCAAAGACAAGTTGTGTTAAAAAATGTTTTGAGATTTTGCCAGATAATCTCTATGAAATATTTGAGAAAACATGCTGTCCTCAGGTCAATGAAATTCTGCAGGTAGCTGATTTTGCTACTGGGGCAAATACCTTCCCTGTCTACTATTTTATTGCCTTTTTGTAAAATTTGTTTTAATCGAAGAGGCAGATTCTTCTTATGTGTCACTTTATCACCTCGCCAGTTCATCAAGGGAAGACTGAGGGGAATTATCAAAAGAGATTTCCCTCAGGGCCTGGGAGAGTTTTGTTTCTTTTGAACAAGAACTTTTGGCCAAGTGTGTCTCAGAAGCATTCAGGTGGCAAAACACCTGGAGAAAAACTGTGAAATGTAGATCCTTCCATGGAAAAAACCAAAGATAGAAATGTGAGCTAAATCTGACATTGATGCCAGATTCTAGTATAAACAAGCTGAAGACTTGAGAGAAGAATTCTGGAGAGAAAGTAAAGAAAACTCCCAATAATCAGCTTTGCTTAGTGTAAGCATGTGTGTGCCCTTGCAGTGAATTTGGAAAATACCCTAAATGATCAATATTAATGACCACCTTATCCAGTTTAAAAAGAAATAGTGTCCTAGTTGGAACACAGTCAATGATTGTTTTCAATCAGGAGTGCAAAATTCTAAGTCCGCAAGGCTCAGAGGTGTCAAGGAGGAGTGACTGGTGTAAGAAAACAGAGAGGCATTAAGCATCACCTGAGGATCTTGGACAGCAGGTGTCTCTCTTAAAGGAGACATCCACTTCTTGTGTCCAGGAGGCTGTGGGTACATTGTGATGTGAACCCAAAGTTTGTCAGAGCTTCTGTTCTCTCAGTAGAATCTGAAAAGTCTGATTTCAACATGGAGGATCCAAGCTTTAAATGTGAATTGCTCATTTTTTTTTTTTTGAAACAGTGTGTGGGCCAAATGAAACACATCTGCAAGCCAGACGTGACAAGGGCCACCGGCTGTGGCCGATGTTAAGACTATTACTGCAAACTCAGAGTCATGGGACAGTTGAACGATTGCTGTTCCTTGTAGTAAGATATTCGCCCTTGACTTTCTATAATTATGCAGATTGGGCGTTTGTTTTTGGGCTCAGAAATCTGAGTGTTTTGAAAAGCAAAAGTAGGGAGAGTTGCTGAGTCTCTGCCCCTGGCCGAAGCCTTTACTGGTCTTTTCTCCAGATACCATTTGCCCTTGGACCCTTTTGTGAATGCCGCCCCTGCTTTTTGCTCCACTTGGGTACTGAGTTTGCTATTTCCTCTACTGGTTGGAATAATGATAGTAGAGGTTAATGACCTGTCACATGGGAGTTGTCAGTTTTCCATCCCATTGTCCCATCCAGTCTTCACTTTGAGGTAGAGGCCATCCTCACTCTCACTCCACAGAGAGAGGCTGAGAGGGTGAAATGCATGTCCAAGGCCACTCGCCTGGTAAGTGCCAGATCTAGGATTCAAGCCAAGTTCCCTGTCTCCACACCCACCTGTGCTGCTTGTAACCAGCTCCCACCACGCCTACTTGGGCTCCGTATTTCTTCTGCAGCCCACCTGGGCTTCTGTGCATTCTGATCTCCAATCTCAAGGCCTGCCTTCTTCTTAGCCTTGAGTTTTCTGTCCCAGCATCGGTGACTTGCATCAGCCCTGCTCTCCATGGCCATGAGGGTCCCCTACTCCTACCTGATATATCCCCACTTGGGAATCAGAGGGCACACACTTCAAATTGCCTTCCAGACTTAAGCAGACTGAGGCTGACTCTCTGAGTGGTTGTACGAAGTTTCACAACAACTATCCTTGTCAATGGATAGTTGGATCCATTGGATATCCTATCCAATGTCACCATCCATACAGCAGCAGAAACTACACCTTAGGAGTCAGATTTGGACAACTTTTACCCCACCCCAGTCTAATCAATCAGCAAACCCTGTGGGTGGATGCCTCAACATTGCAGATATCTGTCAGCTTCTCTCCATAAACACTCCTGCCCCGGCAGCCTGAGCTTACACTGCTTTCCATCTGGATTCTGCTCATGGGATCTTGACCACTCTCTATGGGTCTTCGGATAAAAACCACAACCTCCTACTCTTTGCATGAGCTGATCCCTGCCTGCCTCTCCTGATCCTTGTAGATTTCAGGTCAAAGTACTCTTTCTCCACCTGTCACAAGGCAGGCCCTCTTTCTTTGTATCTTACTAAAGTTCCCAGTATCTACCTCCATTTAAATTAAATAACTAAATTCATAACTAGGGTAATGTCTGCCTCCCTGGCAAGAATGTAAGTATCATGGGGAGAAGGATAGAGTCATTACTCTTGGATTCATGGTGCCCACATGGTGTCTGCTGAGCGGCAACCACTTCATAGATCTTGATAGAGATAAAGAGAGGAAAGGAAAAGAGTGAGGAAGGAGAGGTTCCTTCTTCAGGATACAAGTGAGAAGTAAAGTCCTTTTGTGGCCAAGTGAATTGCTTTGGCTGGTAATTCACTGACTCACCCACGATCCATCTTGTCCTTTTCCTTGAAAGGATAACAGTCTCACCATATCTTTCTGCCCCATGTCCAGGATCATCTTCCCTCCAGCCAAGCTCTAGTGGCCTTCTGAGATTTAGAATCTTAATCTTTGGAAGGGTAGACTATTCCCTTCACTTGCGGATTTTTAAAAATTTCACTTGCTAGCATCATCAAATCCACTTCCTCTGAAGATGGGGATGACATCCTTTGGGCACAGCACATCTACTCTGCCCAGAGCATATTCATCAGGGGTGTCAGAAAGGACCACCAGGCAGCTATGCAGTGCCCACCCCCACAATAGATGCATGCTTCTCATTGCCGCCACTTTTTAAAATTAATAACTGAATCTAGATCGCTTGCATAGTTTCTGGTCTCACAGAAATATGGGATCAAAGGCTTCTCAACCTTTATCCCAGATCGCATTCCTGGGAACTCAAAATCGCAATGATGTAAAAGCAATTTGCTTGAGGATTACAAAGGGGGGTGCCAAAACATGCCCACGTGCATCGGGTAAATAGCATCAACCTCTTCCATTCTGTAGATGCTGTAGCTCTGATAAGTTTGTGCAGCAGGACAATTGGGAAGGAGACTAGCATAAATGCAAAGGGGTAGGAGCCCAGGGAGAGAGATGGAACTGTTCATCACTCAGAAAGTTTGCACATATGGCCTCTGCCATTACCAGGAGATGTGTGTAATTATCCAGCAGCTTGGGAGAGGTCTCTGACTGAAACCCGCAAATAAAACTCTCCAGCTCCTGGTGAAGCCGGCCTGATCCCTTTCCAGAGGAAACAATGACTCTGAGTAATCTTTTAACGCATCTCCTTTTCTCTCCCTGATACACTGGATAATTATTTATTTTGTCATCTAATCAGTTAATTAGGCTGGCATTGTGTTTTAAGTTGAACATCCTGTTGTTTAGGTACTAGGAAATGGCTTTTTGTTTGTTTGGGTTTTTTTGCAGCGTAATGGGGACTTATTAACTGAGTGGCTGGCTCTGGGTGAAGTTGCTCAGGGACACAGTGCAGACTTTCTGGGAGTAAATTGATGCATTAGCAGCGGAAGGTTGTGTTCAAAACAAGAGCACCTGGGTGCAGGCAGAGTCTTGGTGGATGGTTTCCGTTGTCATTTCACTTCCTCATGTTTATGTGGCAATTTACAGTTTGAAAATCCCGTTCACTTAAAATAGCTCATTTAGCCCTAAGGAAATCACCTTTGGAATGCATTTTATTGCTCCTAATTTACAAATAGGGCAACCGAGGGTCTCGACAGGCAGTGGCTGGCTTCCACACTCTCTGCCCTGCTCTACAAGCCATCTGTTCCGTAGGGTGGTAAAGAGGAAATTAAAGGGGGTGGGCTCGGGAGGGGAAGATCCTAGGTGTGAATCCAAGTTCCTCCACTTTTTAAATTTTATCCAACATTCGACAAACCTTAGTCAACCTCTCTCTAGTCGGGCACAGTGCAACGTGCTGGAGATACAAACGTGAATAACACAGGCCCCCTCGCTACCCTGGACTACCTTACATGACTGACATCTCTCTATCAGACAGGCAGGTTGCTGTTGACCCTGAAGGACTGTGATCACATTGAGAGATGACAAATGTAAAGCACGAAGCCCAGATTGTGGCACTTCATAGGTGCTTTAGGATGGGAGCTATTCTTAATTTGACTCCAGGCCCATCTCTCACTTTATTGAGCCACAGGCTTAAGCTCCACTTCTGGAGGAACTGTCCTTTAGCAGGGCCCCCTTGCAGCCTTTCCATCCAATTCTTGCTCTGACTCAATACACCTTGCTCTCCGTGGCCCCCTCTCCTCCCTTCCCACGGGCTAAACTGACTCTCGGGTTCTCTCCTCCAGAACTATCTTCCTCCCTCAGCTGGTAACTGGGTCTCATGAGGCAGGCCCTGTGCTGAGTGGTCTAACCTCCTGGCCTTCATATGATTCCATCTTATTTCCCCACAATTCCATAAAGTGTGTGTTTGAGTTTGCTAGGGCTGCCACAGCAAAAGACCCCAAACTGGGTGACTTCAGCAACAGCAATATATTGTCTCACAAGTCTGGAGGCTGGAAGTTCAATATCAACTTGTCTTCAAGGTTGGTTCCTTCTAGAGGCTCTGAGGGAGAATCCCTTCCATGCCTCCTTCCCAGCTTCTAGTGGTTGGCTGGCAATCTTGGGTGTTCCTTGGGTTGTAGGAGAAACACCCTGACCTCTGCTTCCGTCTCATTTATGTGACGCCCTCCCTGTGTGCCTGTCTGTGTCCAAATTTCTCCTTTTTATAAGAACGCCAGTCATTTTGGATTAGGGGCCACCCTACTTCCGTATGACTTCATCTTAACTCATTACATCTGCAATAACCCTATTCTCAAATAAGATGAAATTCTGCGGTACTGAAGGTTAGGATTTCAAAATTCAACATGAACTTTGAGGGGGGACACAATTCAACCATGACAGTGGGTATTAATTTTTCCATTTCTCAGTTAAAGATGTGAACCTTAGTGAAGCAGTATGTACAGGTCTCAGAGTTAGTTTTTGACACAGCCATTCCAAAGCACGTCTCCCAAACAGCTCTAAGGATCAATCTTCTTTTCAGCAAGTGACCTCTCTAGAAACAAGAGATGCAAGGCAGGCCTCGGTCTGGAGGTGAAGAGACCAGCAGATTTTCCTGTGGCTGCTGTTTGCCATCCCCCTTTCAGGTTGCCCCTGCGCAAACCTGAGGCTGTTTAGGGAAAGCATCCTCTGAACAGCAAAGAGGCCAGGACCACCTCACTGACTCCTGTTTTCATTAGAGCTCAGACATGCAGGGACGAGCTGGCCCCTGGAATCCAGGCCACCTGGCCAGCAGGTGCTCACCCCGTACCCGGGCCCTCTGAGCTCTCAGCACACCTCACATTTGCTCATCCTCCAACATGCTCCTCGTTGGCAAGACCCTGGGCCACTGCTCAGGCTGTTCCTCTGCCCACTGACGGTTCATCTGCCTACCAGTGCCACCTAAATGCCCCCTTTTCTCCCTGGAGTTGCCGCCCACTGCTCCACAGGCAGAATCAATGCTTCCTTCAGCTTTCTTTTTGCTAAAATGTTACTTTGTTCACTCTCTCCATGTATCGCCTTGACATCATTTTGACTCATCTTCTGGCTTCCACCTTAGATGATGTCCTGTTTACAGAAAATTGCCAACTTTGAATTAGAGTTTTAAGTCCCTGCTAGGTGGTTCAGTTCTGTATTTCCAGCACCAGGCAGAGGAAGCCTTGGGAATAGAAGGTGCTGAATAAATGTCACTGGAGAATTGTTCCCTCCATATCAGGGCACTGGCCCTCAAGAGGGATACTGAAAAAAAGAAGTGGGTCTGATTTAAATCCGTGGTCTACATCTGATCTAAATCTGAATCAGCATTATCATAATCATAAGAGAGAGAATTCAAACTCAAGTCAGTGGAAGGACATTTGAAGGAACCAGCAGAGTTCACCCTAAGGAAGAGGTGATTCAAAGAGCCCAAGATCACTGGTTTCCAATCAGAAGGGCTGTGTTGGAACAAACAGAGAGGATGTGACCTTGTGTTCTGGGGTGACCACAGGGCTCACACACAGAACCTACAAGGAATCAGGTTTTATTTCAACTTGAGGGAGAATTGCCTCATGGGAACTGACAAAAATAAACTAACCTAATAAAATAAAATAGCATAAGTAATAAAATAAAACATGAAGGCTGTGCCACTCCAGCCCCAGTCCAGAATGAGTTCTCCAAGTCTAGGACATTGGCTCTCAACCAGGGGCAATTTTGGCCCCCTTGGGATGTTTGGCAATGTCTGGGAACATTTGGGGTTGTCACACTGTGGGGAGGTTTTGCTCCTGGCATCTAACAGGGAGGAGCAGGGATGCTGCAAAACATCCCACCACAAAGAATCATTTGGCCCCCAATTTCCATAGTACAGAAGTTGAGGAATCCTTCCCTAGAGGTGTTTAAACCCAGGTCAGATGACATAGCAAGATCATGGCATGAGGCGGTAGAGTTTATCATGCACAGAAGTCATCAGATAAGCTGATTAAAAGTATTTACTCTTGGGTCCCAGCTCTTAGAGATGTTATTCTAGTGGGTCTAGGGTGAGCTTGGGACTGGGTTTCATGTGAACAAATACCCCTGGTAAACCTAAGTAGGAATTTGGAGCCTACCCTCTGAGGAACATCACACCGGATGATCTTTGAGGTACACACCCCCATCATCTCCTGACTCCAGGAGAGAGGCAGTGGAAAGATTAAAAGCCTTTACTTTCTCACCCACCTTTAGAAAATACTAGTGGAGTGAGGGGTCCAATTAATTAGTACTTTTAAAAGAACTTGGAAATCTGTTTTTTTTTTTAAATAAGGAAATGAACATAAGTGCAAAGCATCATGACTACTCATTATTTAATTGAATGATTTGTGAAGATTCTGTTGCCATGGCGACTGAGCACTATTTATAAAAATTAAGAAGATAAATTATAAATAATAATATTATTACATGCAGAAGGGACTCGAACCTCTCAATCAGAGAGGAATAATTTCCAGATGGGAAAAAAGAAACCAAACATAGTTTGAATCACATATGGGGAAGAGTGCTGGTGAATTTGCATTTGCACAGTGTTCTAGAGGGAAAAAACAGATCAGGATGATGATTTTATGTCATTTTAATGACAGCCTGAATCTTTGTACTCCATGGGGTGCTTTTGATTCAGGACAGTGAGGGTGGGGCTGGCAATGGTGTCAGGGACAGCATAGAAGCAGGGGTAGGGATGTCAGTTCTGAGATAGTAGAGCCACTCACCCATCCCACACAACTCCCACCCACCTAGTGGTACATGTCAGCATCCCAGTGGTTCCTAGACTCAGGGAGGGTCAAGCCAGGATGCCTCCACTCAGTGATGTCAGGCAAGGTGACTCTCAGTCCCATTAGACTCATTTGGATTTGATCAACATGTTTGAGCATCTTGCTGTAAGGCTGTTGAAGCCAGGGAGACGGGGCAGCCAAGGAGACTGAGCTAGCGGTCAGGGGACAAAATTGCTGCAGCCAGGCCCTACTGGCACCCTATTAAGTGTGGGGTCCCGAGTTGGGAGCGATTTCGATCTCCTCATTCCACGAAGGAGACCCAGGAGGGGAATTGAGTCCAGGTGCTCAGCCAAGGCCCCCACACAACAAGCTGGTGGCAGAGCCAATATCAGAACCCAGATAGCCTACCTCCTAATCCAAGTGTCTTCTCCCAGGTCACCATCGACTTCTCGAATCCTCCCAGGGTCCTGGGCCAAGAAACTACAGCCATGGATGACTAATTGGCACTCCTGTCACCATCCTGGTGTCGTCCTGACAATCACCTAGAAATTCTGGCTAGAATCAGACTGGATTACCCTAAGAGGTTAGTTCAGGGGGCAGAGGGGAAGGCCAATATGATGTCGGATCTGGTTAAGTCACTAGTTTCCCAGTAGAGTTGACTATGGATTTGATTATTAGTTGTGTTTATACTAGGGACTTCCACTTACCTATTGCCCGTCCAAACCCTGTCCATCCCACGAGGACTAAAATAAGTGACTACTGACTCCAAGAATCCTTCTCTGACCCCCCAACCACCCCTCATATTTTGCAGCAACGTGTTGAAAAGCAGAGAGCAGGCATGCAAACGCTGACACAGCACTCATTGTGGAGGGAACAATGCCCTCAGCTTGGTCCCAGACTAGCCTTGGCTCGTGGGGGGTCTGCATCTGGGCAAGGAGGTGGCAGTCAGACTCTTCCAGCTGTCAGCAGGAACCCCAAAAGGGTAGACCCCAATATAATCCTCTCCTCCAAGGAATTTCTTCAAATTTTTAAGGTGCTTTTAAGGATGCAGGGTGAACCAAGATATATTCTAGGCACTGATAGCGAATGGAATGTTTACAGAATATAATTGCCTTTCCTTGCCATGACAAAGGGGATTAGGTCTCTACAGAGCTGGTGCTAAGGTGAATGCTTGAACACTTCATGAACGTAAGATAAAGTGCACCAAAGCAAGTGTATATTAAAGAGGAGAATGCTTAAGCACTTGAACTTTTACACTCCATAACTTCACCCCACAAAAATGATTATCTGATTTTTTAAAAATAGCTTAGTTGGTTACCAGTGAAATGGTGGTATATACTGACCAATAAAAACCTAACAAACATGTTTTTGCATATGGGAAGGGTGGTTCCATTAAAATTTGATTCAACAGGAGGAGAAGAAGCCTCTAGAATCGGAGGAATGGGATTTTCTCTAAAAGTCATGTAGTCAGAAGTTGCAATGGATGTGCTACCACTCCTGCGGGGAGCGCCAAAGACCAGGGGCAGCTGAGCATAGCAATTGCGGGGAGTTCCATTCACCCTGCTGCCTTCTTTCCTGCCCCTCTCGTTGTAAAGGTCAGAAAGAGTACTTCTTTGGATCCAGATAATCTCCTTGAGGCTTCAATGGTTATTCTCTCTCATTGCTCATGAATGTACTCTTTTTTCTGAAGAGGAGAAAAATGTGGTTCATCCACACCACTTGATAAATTGGAGGAACGTGGTATCCAGAGAGGTCAGAATTCCATAGAGATTCACGAGCCTGACTGTGTTCCTCACGACCTACAACCTGGACCTAATAGCGCTCCTCCATCCAGGGCCCCCAAAGTGGGACAGCCTTCAGCACAGTGACCTTCCACATCTGTCACCACCTCCTGCTTTGCAATCCGCCTCCCGACCTGCTGGATTTATCTCTTCACCTCTCATCTAAGCAGTGGCCTGATGGGGTTCTCTGCTGCTTCCTGAGACTTATTGAGGAATGTGACCCTCCCTGTATGCACAGATTGTGGGCTCCCAGGGGTTACATTCACCTACACCCACCCCTGAAAATGCATCATCGCTCTGTGCCCTCCAGACCACAGCCTAAGCCAGGTGTCGTTCTGATGACTGTACCTGCAACCCAAGCAGGTCTGACCCGAGATATAGCAACCGGACCACTTGTTCCAGGTCTGCTTAAACCTGTGTGGGGAACATGACTGCCTAAGGGTCTCCACGTCAGCATGAGACCTGGACAGTCCGCGTCTGTACCCTGGGAAACTCCAACGAAATAGTCCTCTGTTCTCAAATACCTGAGCGATGGACACTCTGTGATCAGAAACATTTTACCATGTTGATTATTTCTTCCAAATGAGAGAAGGTGGAAGTAAAAAGAACAAAAAAGCATCTGTACTTGGCTAGTTCTAGGATTAACTGTATGGCAGGTATGGACGTCTTGCTTGGAGGACAGCCCGGGAGCCCCACACCCACAAGGGAACCTGACAACACGGAGTGTGAAGACAGGAGGGCCGGACCTTGCTGATTTTCCTCACAGGTTTGGTCCGAGTCCATCCCTTCACAGGGTTTGTTGATTGACACCAAAGCTGCCACAGGCTGTACACTTGTTTCTTAGGATCTGGCTTGGGTGGACAGTGTGAGATTTGTTTTTATTTTTCTTCCAGGGGAAGAGGGTAGGAGGGGGATGGGAAGAGGAGGGTACATTCATTGGCTTGTTTGAGTCCCATAAATAATAATTCATCAAAGGTTAGAAAATGATTCGTTTTCCATGGAGACACTGCAGGCTCTTTGCCCAACATTTGGATAAACATTTATTTAGGCAGATAGTTTATGAATTATACAGTGCTTTGTAAAATGGGGTGGTGGGGAAAAAAAGGAGAGCCTCCTGAAGAGCTTTCCTTGATTCCATCAGAACTAGAGTGAGGAGTTCCAGTCGAAGAGGCAAGGATCCCCACCCCTACCCTGCCTCGCTGACCACTCTTGGTCACCCTCTGCCTGCACAGTGGTGGTGAAGGGCTTCTGGATGCACAAAGTAGAGAAATGAAGTGGGCTATTTAAAGATGAAAGAAAGCTACAGGCTATTCCCAGGAGAATGAGTGTGTGATACATACCCAACACATTTTTCATCATCTCCAATATGCACAGGCTACCTGAAGCCCTCCAAGAGCACCCTGAAGGTCCTAGGATCCAGTTAGAGAGAGCTCCTGTAGCTCAATTTTATAGATGTGGAAATCAAACAGAGCCAGGAAGGGTCTGGTCAGGTAATAAGTCTGTGACCCTGTCAGATGAGCCTCAAGCCTTTTTGACTCCTGACCCTGCACCACATAGAAAACAAGAGAATCAAGGCAGAGGCATAGCCAGTGGGGCGTGGAGGTACGTCTGAGATAGCATCTCCCAGAGCTCTCTGTCTGAGAATCTGAACATGCAGGGACATGAGACAAGAGACGTGAGACCAGAGACATCTGAGCATCCTTGCTGCTTAATGCACGCATGCAGGGATCACCTGTGTGATGTCAGGTGAATTAGCAAAAATATGCTGATTTCTACTCTGCATCAGGAGTTAAAGACACAAAGATGAACAAAACAGAGTCTGATGAAGAAAACAGAAGAAAAAAAAAAAAAGAAACTAAGTGTCATGTGGTTTGTAATAAAAAGAGAGGCACGTTGAATAGAGGACATGATAGAGTAATGACGGATGATTTCTGCTGGAGATGCCATAGAAAGTTTCAATCAGGAAATAAGATTTGACCTGGATCTTGAAACACAATGAAAAGGTCACCGTATTTATTAGGGTTCAAAATGAATTTAAATAAGGAGAGAAAAAGAAGGCAGGTTGGGAGTGAGAGGGGAAGGAGGGAAGGAGAAGGATCCAGTTGGGAAAATAGAAACTACACTGGGTGCTTCAACTAGAGGGAGTCCAAACCTGGGGATTGGTTATATGGCCCTTGGAACAGCTGGGGATTAAATATGAGAAAATCAAGAGAATCCAAGGATTCATCACAGCTGGAAGCCAGCACCATCACCACCAAGAAAGGAGGTGGTGCTATCAGAACCCAGAAGCTGGAGGGCAGCTGGGTCAAGGGAACTCGGGACTAAGGTGGATCAATTCCTAACAAGGGCACAGTCTCCCCACTGTCAGATGAAAATTGAAACTCAGAGCCCTTAGCCATTTCCCCAAGATCATGTAGCTGGTAAGACCTGAATGGGTCTCTCTTTCCCCAGAGACTTTGCCCTTAACCATACTTAATAAATGCCTCTCGTATTGAGCCTCCACTAAATACTTGCTCATTGTCCAATTTTCACAGTGCTTTCATGTAGTTCCTATTTTTCAAATCAGATTTCTTTCTCAACCAAACTTTCCAGCGTCTTGGTGTTAATCCTAGATGCTATCCACTGGCAACTCCTTGCTTTCAGGAAGCATGGCAAAATTTTATTCTTCTTGTAAAAAATTAAAAACAATTATTATTTGTGAAACTTTGTCAGATAATTGAGTAATTAAGTAATAGTTTTTGTCTTATTATGAGAATTACATGTCTGGCACCAAAATCAGAGGTCTTATGAAATCCCAGCATCAATGATCTTTGGGAAGCATTTAAGGATGGTGACCCCAGAATGCAAATATGGGACCTCATGTAAATCTAAGACACTTTCTGTTGACAAGAGTTAAGCTGTTGCCAGCACCCCAAATCCAGATTGTTCCAAACCCCTTTGGCAAAATAGGTGCCTCTCTTACAGGCAATTTGTGCTTCAAGGTTTCATCTTGGTCATTACTGCTGCTGCAGCTGATTTAAATATTTTAATGAATGATGTTATTGTCTCTGTGCCTGGGGGTCTTTTCAGCAAAGGTCACAATTTGAAGGAGGAAAAAAATACAGAAAAATAGCTCTAAATAAGTCAGTGACAATGGGTGGCTCACATCGGATGTGTAGCGAAACTCAAGCCTGAGGCTTCCGTGCTAATGAAGGATGCCCCCCTGTCTAACAGAGGGGTGTTTCAGAGACATCAAGGTGTGTTATTGGAGGAACTAGGGCCATCTTCCAAGAGCTTCGTCACCAGATTTTACCGTCAACCAAAACTAAGGGGCTGGATGGAGGTGACTTCTGAAGAGCTTGTACGATGGAGTAACATTATGGACAGTCATTATAAGCATCTGGGGTTGGGGGGTGTGGGGAGCAGGGTGGAGGGAAAAGTGAATCATTTAAATATTGTGGAGAACTCTGTCTCTTATAACACTCAAAGAGAATTTTTGCCCCAACGTGAGCATGACCAGGAAGTGTGACTTCTGTATTCTTACACTAAGTAGATCCCAGTTCCAACACGTGTGAGTGTCTCACCGTGGAGGGTGTGATTCTAGTCTTTCAAGATGGGCATTTCAACATGGATCTGAAACTTGGGTCTACTCCTGCCTCTGATGTTTTACTGAAGAAACAGTAGCATGTTCCACCACGAAGGGAAAACTGCAGGTGGGTGGGGGGTGATTGAGAGATGGTCCATCTGCCTCCAACATGGCAGCCTCCAATGGATCTCAGGAGACTTGGGCCTTGTACAGTCTTCACTTTCCATGCTGACTTTTGACCCTTATAGTCACAATGCCCATTCATCCATTTAACTATGCACTTAACCGTTTTTATTGAGCACTTTCTCTGTTCCAGGCAGTGATCTGTGGGTGCCCAAGATACAGTGATGAGCAGTCAGTGGTGAGGGAGATGGACAAGAAGCAAGAACACAAATCGGTAAATAGTGTAGTGATCATAGTTCTAGAAAACCATGAAGCACAATAAGTAGGTGGGGTGAGAGTTGTCTTTTGGGATATTGGGGACCCAGAGTCAGCAAGCACTTCTCTGAGGAGGTGACAACTGAGCAGGTAACAGTGATGTGAAGGGGAGTGTTGGGGACACATCCAAAGAAAGAATTCCAGAGAAAGAAGCCTCAAGTGAAGAGTTGAGCATGTTTGAGTAACAGCTCATACCGCTATTCACTAATCTGTGTGATTCCTCCCAAAAAACAATGAGGTGGCAGGTGAGATGTGATTAACCCCATTTTAGAGATCAAGAGCCTGGGGTGTGAAGTTTCTGCTCAGGGTGTGGCCAAGCCCAGCAGAGCAGACAGATGCAGATGTGACCAGGAAAGGCATTTCCAGGCAGATCCCAGGCACAGAGCTGACAAAAGTACAATCCAGTGGAGGCTAGGCCAGAGAACCAGAATCTGTGGTCAGACAAGGATCAGGCCATGGTCATGAACACAATTACCAAGATAGGCCCAAGGTTGAAGCCCAATTGCCAGGAATCAGTCAGTGCTAGGGAGTCTCTTTGTGGATGATCTTGGGTCAAGAGTTAATAAAAGCACCAAGATAGGGTGTAAAGTCTTTCTCAAGAGGCTTCTAGGAGCCTGGCTTCCTGAGATTTGATCTTGCCTACTTCTAAATCTATGTGCAACAGGTGATGATGTTTAGATATACATGGAATTAATTTGTTAAAATAATGCTTAAAAAATAATACTCAGGGATCATTTAAAAGGGGGGGGGGAGGTAAATCCATGGAGGCTCTTGGATGAAATGGTTGCCATAGTTGTCTGGGGCTGAGTGTCGGGTCACTGACAGCCAAAGCCAGGATTATATTATGGAATTGTCACAGAGAGAAAAGAGAGACCTTTCCTGGGACATAGTTTTCCAGCTCTGAATTTATCTTTCGGGTCCTCATGTAAGAGACGCCTTTCGGAACAGAATTTTTATGGACAATACCTAGGTCAGCTTCTACTGGGAAGGTATGCTATATCTTGTGTATGTTTGTCAACTACCACTCCAGAAAATTCCAGGGCATGGATAGGGTGTTGGCTAGTTTTTGGGCCCCACCTGTGTGAGAATCCTACCTATTTGTCAGCTTTCAATTCTCCCCTAAACAATTCCCAGAGCATAGCCAGACAGGGTGGCAGCTTCCATTGCCATGAAGCCCTTGGGCTTGCTGTGGCCAGTGTAGACATGGAGAACCCAGGAGCCAACAAAAGAGGTATCACCCACTGCCTACACCCTCGGAATTGCCACAGAGATTTCCTGCCTTGGGGATCTGGTCTTAAACAATGCAAACAGTGAGAGTCCATCATAATTAAAGTTTTCAAGATTTCTGCTTCAGTTATTTTGCTCAAAAAAACATAATCTCTCGGAGGTTAAAATGATAAAACTTGTATTTACAAAGACTAAATGGCCTCAATCCCTGGGCCTTGGTGGGGCAGATTGGGAGGGGGGGAAGGACAGGGGAAGGACAGGAAATGCTTTCTGCTTTGAGGAGGTTCTGGCAGGCAGCTAACAGGAGCTTTGCAAGATTTACTGTACCACCCTCCACCCAGCCATCGTGCCCCCATATTCCCTTCTGGGCTAATCCAGAACGTGATCCAATTAAAAGGTTTAGAAATCTCACCTCCATTTTCACACATCTTAGCTGTTGTAAGGAACTCTATTCTCCTCAAGACCTCCCACTAGAAATATGTATGTTTGCCTGCAAACATTCACCTCACATCAAGGTAAGATCAGAATCTCCAGTCCATTGAGGTCAACATGTTGCTACCAGAACTAATAGGTATTATGTTCAAGAAAATCGCATGCATAAAAATCCATAATGATTAGAAGGAGGGGATGTTCAGACAAATTCAATTCATATTAATAAACATCAATTGAGTACCTTCTATGTAGGACCCTTCATACCTATATAGTACATCTGTGTGGTTACCTCCATGCTGGGCAGCAGGCTAAGTTCTAGCAACAATAACAACCAGTAACTTCTGTGAAACTACAAGTTAATAAGTCTTTTACAACCATTGCCTCATTGATGTATACCACAAGCCTGTGATACTTTAATTGTTAAAATAATTTGAAAGAGGAAAACAAGGCTTGGAGACATCCAATAACTTTCTCAGGGTCACACTGTTATTTAAGCAGCAGAATTGGGCTTGAAACCAAGTTTTCAGACTTTCAATTGAGTGTCCCAGCCTCCTCACGGGGCTGCCAGTGTGGATACGGGGCCATCAGAAAATTGGAAGGTTAATACCTTGTTTAAATATGATAGAAATATTTCTTATTTATTCACACCAGTCTGTATTGGTCTCATATAGCTCATTTTCCATCAAAGCTGTACCTCTTAAAATTGGCAATCAAAATTATCAATATACGTTGCCATAATCACATACACACACATGCACACACACTTACATGTGCTAAACACTTTATACCGAACATTTATTTCACCTGTACACAATCCTATGGGGTAAATACTCTCATCATCTTTATTTGCAAAGGCTTTAAGAAATGAAGTAACTTGTCCAGTTACCTAACTGGTGAGAGTCCCATAACCAACCTTGGTTGTTCTGTCTCCAGAGTTCAAACCATGACACTATTTATATCTATATTTATTTTCTATGGCTGCCATAACAAAATGCCTCAAACTGAGTGACTTTACACAAGAGGAATTTATTCTCACAATGCTGAAGGCCAGAGGTCCCAAATCAAGGTGTCAGCAGGCGCATGCTTCTTCTGCAGGCTCTAGGGAAGTATCCGTCCTTGATTCTTCCAGCATTTGGTGGCTCCAGGCATCCTCTGGTGTGTGGGAACCAGAACTTCAATCTCTGCCTCTGTCTTCCACAACCATGTTCCTTCTGTGCTTGTCTGTGTCCTCACCTCTTCTTCTTATAAGGACACCCATTCATCTTATTGGATTAGAACCCATCCTAAGTCAGCATGACCTCCTCTTAGCTTGATTACATCCTCAAAGACTGTAATTACAAATAAAGTCACATTCATAGATACCAGGGGTTCAGGCTCTGATAAACCTTTGGGGGAGGGGCCACAATTCAACCCATATGCTACTCATTGTCTTCCTCTTCACCCTTCTTCCAAGTCACCTCTGTCTCATTTCATAGAAGGGTCACCTTTCAGCTGGGAATTATAAAGTGCTCAAAGATGATAGAAGGCAAAATTGACCCCTAGGGAAAGAATTGCAGAGTGCAATCTGAATCATTCCCCCTTCCTACGATCCACCAATCCTCACAATTTTTTTTTCAGAACATAATGAGTTTCACCTTCCAAATCAGGATGTATTGCTGAGAAATGGAATTGAGCATGACTAAATATTTCTTAAACCTGACTTCTGAAGCTTCCTTCTTAAAAAATATCAACAAAATATTTGTTAATGTAATGAAAAAAGAAAAATCTTACATTTACTCAGCACACATGACTCCAATGGTCCAAAAAATGATTAAGTACTGCATCCAGTGCCTTGTGTGATTAATAGAGTTGTTGTCCATTTTAAATGTTGTTGTTTTCCTTGTCTGAGATTATGCTAAAGTCATCGCATGGAAGGCCAATATCCTGATGTATCAATAAATGTGGAGAAAAGCTTTCACTTCATGCCCTCACGACCATTTAAGTGTCTTGCACTGATAAGTTAGTAGGAAATCTCAAAGTGTGCACAGCCCAAATGATGTGAATATTCAGAAATGAGTCTGAGCATTGAGTTACTCAAAATCTACACTGCCCAGGCAGAAGCCTGCATTTTCAAAGTAAATTACTTGTAAAATTCAATGTCTCGATGAAATATTCAAGCTTAAACCCATTTTGTATTCCCAATTTTAAATACAGACACAAACTTAGGCTGTAGATTCTCCGGCTGTATCTGAAAGTGAGCAGGTGCATTGAATCAATAAGCTGGAGTTGGAAGAGAGAAAAATAATCCTCCCGTCCAAAGTCAACTGAAAAAATCTGTAAATAAAAAACAGAGCTACAGAAAATCTCAGTTATAAAGGAAAGTTTGTACATGTGCGTTTAAAGACAACTTATTTTTCCCCCAGCTTGGAGATTTAAGGATCTGTTTTAATAGGCAAATATGTATGAACTTGACTTTCACCAAAAACTTGTCTACAGTTGCAGAAGTTTTTAACCAGAGTTACACTTGGGAGCAGAAAATTGTTTGCACAGCAATGAAAGAGGAATTTAAAACTCTTGTTGAATCAGGATTAGCTGTGTGCAGGAAGAGGAAGAACAGAAAGCTGATTTCCATGAACTCTTTGCCTCCTCTTCCAGGAAGCCACTCATCTCCATGTGCCTTGGGGCGTGTGCAAATCTAAGGAAGAAGGGGGAAAACCCACACAGCAGAGGACCCCCAGTGTGGGGGTCCCTCTGATCTTAGGAGTCACCTGTTGAGCTATTTGGTAACTGGATAAATGAAAATTGGGAGCATCTTGTTTGAGATTTTTGGGTATCAGAGCTCCACAAGCCATGTTCAGGTCCTTTCCTTTCTGGAAGATTTCCATCCCTTCACATCAGAATGATTCAGCTCCTCAGGAATCTCACTCTGTTCAGCACATATAACTCTTCATACTTAAGGCTGTGCCCTCTGATTTTCCCAGGCCAACTCTGCCACTTTTAGCAGAATGAACCTTGGATCATCAATAGCACCAGAGCCCACCTCTGCTAAGAAAAAGCAATATGCAAAAATAAACAATGATTTATAGTTGTTAAAAATAGACTCTCCTTTCATACAGCAAAGATAGTATGAGACCCTTTGCTTCATATTGTCTTCCGATCAATACTAACAATCAATAACAATCAATAGCAGTCAATACTAACAACAATGGCATCCCTGCATCTTAGGCATGATTTGCCCTACTATATTTTTTTAATAATTTTTGCAGATTTTCCCCTCTTTTTTTCTCTTCCTCATTTCCTGTTGACTTCCTTCTCACCCTCTTGCTTTAACTCATTGGTCTCGTAATTTCCAGCTCAAGTCTAGAAGCACCAGTTGTGTTCATGACATTGTGAGCCAAGAGGCAGTTTAGACAGAAGGAGTCTGGCCAGAGGAGGCATCTCAAGCTAGGGAAGCCCGGGTGGGGAGGAACGGGGAAGACCAAGCACCTGGTGACACCCCCTTCCTCCATCTCCCCTATAGCTCACTCCCACACATTCCAGATGTGCTAAGGTAAGTCAACAGGTCATCGTTCTGGACAGCATCACTTGTGGATGCTATCCAGGTCAAGGACACGACTGCAGCCCGTGCAACCCCCAGCTCAACCCCATTCTCATCCCAGAAAAGCCCCCCATCCAGCCTCCTTGTTAACTCTGTTTGCAATGATCAAAAAGGATATATCTGAAGGAAAACTCAAGACTAGAGGAGAAAGTGTTGGCGATGAAGCTTAGCACACAATGCAGAACATGTGATGATTCCAACTCAAGGATCTGATCTGAACACCCCTTCCCTAAAAGCTTCCAGCGCCTCCCCTATCCCCAAGCTGATGCCCCGCCCCTCTGAGACATCACTGCTCCAGGAAAGCTTTTGGTTTCAGCTACACACACACACACACACACACACACACACTCTCCTCCTCCTAGATTGAAAATTGCACAAGTATAGAGATTATAACTATTGTGTGAAGGTATGTCTGTCTGTGAAAGTCTGTACGTCTGAGAGATGGGAGAGAGACCACATCATTTATTTTGGACTTGATCCCATGGAACACCTCAGATTCCCTACCACCGTGATAAATGTTGGGTGCTTGATAGATATTGAAGGAATGAATGTCTTGCCCCACCATCTCCACCCTGGATAAGATGCCTCTTCTGAGTCCCCATAGCATCTTCTTCTCACTTCCACCCTAGGGGCTACCTATTCTGACTGTTTCCACATCTGTCTCCCCTCTAGACTGTGAGTGCTTCAAAGAGAGGGACCATGTCTTGTGGGTTTCTCTGTCTTCAGCATCCCAGCCAGAGACTGGTAAAACAAAAAACAAAACAAAACAAACAAACAAACAAAGCCTCAGACTATTTATTGAATAATGAGCACGAATGTGTACAAGGCTCTAACTATGGTCTTTTGCTCTATAAGTTTATAAAGTCTTCTTTTAATGTTTTCAAATATCTTCTTGGTTGAGAGGAACCTGGAACACGAGGTCCTCTCAGGCCCTCCTGCTGCATCCGTATTCCAGAGATGGTCCCCATCATCCCCAGCCCAACCAGATATGACCAAGCCGGCAGGAGCTGAAGATAACATACCTCCGAGGGCACCTGTGAGGGATGAGGTGAGCAGAGCCCCTGCCGCTGCCCTCAGCAGGTGATTTTTTAGCTCTAAACATAATGTAATAAGATGTAATAATAAACACACCACACAGGGAAACAAATCACTCCTGCTCTCTACTGCTGCCTTGCTTGCACAGGCTGTGTAAAGCATGAAACAAATGTAACTCTGTTCAACCAAACCACATTTCTAAAGCTAAGTGAATATTTTTTTAAATGCTAAATGATGCTACTGGATGGAGAATATTAGCATTTTTCTCAAAATACCCAACAGCAGCTGCTTAAAAACCATCAGGTCCATTTTAAAAAAGAAGGGAGGGAAGAAAAATAATAATAAAAACCAGAAGGAGCAGTGAAAGCTAGTTGCTTTCCCTGGAAGTCCTGAAAAAAGAGCCTTATTTTAAGTCCCTCTCTAGAATGGAACTAAGCTATTTTGCATCCAGTTTTATGAACATTAAAAATAAAGTTAGATCAGTTCTCACTTCTTTTTTCTCTGAAGATGCTCAAGTGTCTCTTAGGCCAGGTATACAAGGTAACAGGTAACAGGTCATAACAATTTTTGTAAATACAGTCCAATTAGCACCAAATGGGGGAAAAATAAATCAAAAGTATGGAAGGATGGGAAAACAAACAGCACTCTTTGCCTCGATAGGATGTTAGCATTATTTATTTAACCACAGTTCTCCCACTGAGAGAGGCCTCATTTTCAAAGCCTTTCTAATGAACAAGAAGCCTTTCTTTTGGGAAACCGCATCATAAAATAGTCCCGTCTCCTTTAGCCTTCCACCAGCTAAAACCAAAACTCAAGGAGCTTCCCCGTTCATTGTCCCCGGTCTTAAGAAGAACAAAGAAAGTGACCAGACTTATTTTTGACAAGAAGCAGGCTAAGGTGACTTTTTCAAGATCACATAATGTCAAGGTTGTCTGGTCCAGGGCTTTGCCACTACAGAAGCACCCACTACTATCAAAAGTGTTTGGGGTTTTGTTAAATGAAGCTCCCGGTTCTTAAATCTTTTTTTTTTTTTTTTTTGAATTTATTTATTTATTTATTTATTTATTTATTTATTTATTTTTATTTTATTAGTTTCTGCTTTACAACAAAGTAAATCAGTCATACATATACATCTGTTCCCACATCCCTTCCCTCATGCATCTCCCTCCCTCCCACCCTCCCCATCCCACCCCTCCAGGTGGTCACAAAGCACCGAGCTGATCTCCCTGTGCTCTGCGGCTGCTTCCCACTATCTATCTACCTTATGTTTGGTAGTGTATATATGTCCATGCCTCTCTTTCGCTTTGTCACAGCTTACCCTTCCCCCTCCCCATATCCTCAAGTCCATTCTCAAGTAGGTCTGTGTCTTTATTCCCGTTTTACCCCTAGGTTCTTCATGACATTTTTTTTTAAATTCCGTATATATGTGTTAGGATACGGTATTTGTCTTTCTCTTTCTGACTTACTTCACTCTGTATGACAGACTCTAGGTCTATCCACCTCATTACAAATAGCTCAGTTTCGTTTCTTTTTATGGCTGAGTAATATTCCATTGTATATATGTGCCACATCTTCTTTATCCATTCATCCAATGATGGACACTTAGGTTGTTTCCAGCTCCGGGCTATTGTGAACAGAGCTGCAATGACCATTTTGGTACATGTCTCTTTTTGAATTATGGTTTTCTCAGGGTATATGCCTAGTAGTGGGATTGCTGGGTCATATGGTAGTTCTATTTTTAGTTTTTTAAGGAACCTCCATACTGTTCTCCATAGTGGCTGTACCAATTCACATTCCCACCAGCAGTGCAAGAGTGTTCCCTTTTCTCCACACCCTCTCCAGCATTTATTGTTTCTAGATTTCTTGATGATGGCCATTCTGAATGGTGTGAGATGATATCTCATTGTAGTTATGATTTGCATTTCTCTAATGATTAATGATGTTGAGCATTCTTTCATGTGTTTGTTGGCTGTCTGTATATCTTCTGTGGAGAAATGTCTATTTAGGTCTTCTGCCCATTTTTGGATTGGGTTGTTTGTTTTTTTGCTGTTGAGCTGCATGAGCTGTTTATAAATTTTGGAGATTAATCCTTTGTCAGTTGCTTCATTTGCAAATATTTTCTCCCATTCTGAGGGTTGTCTTTTGGTCTTTTTTATGGTTTCCTTTGCTGTGCAAAAGCTTTGAAGTTTCGTTAGGTCCCATGTGTTTATCTTTGTTTTTATTTCCATTTCTCTAGGAGGTGGGTCCAAAAGGATCTTGCTGTGATTTATGTCATAGAGTGTTCTACCTATGTTTTCCTCTAAGAGTTTGATAGTTTCTGGCCTTACATTTAGGTCTTTAATCCATTTTGAGCTTATTTTTGTGTATGGTGTTAGGGAATGATCTAATCTCAAACTTTTACATGTCCCTGTCCAGTTTTCCCAGCACCACTTATTGAAGAGGCTGTCCTTTCTCCACTGTACATTCCTGCCTCCTTTATCAAAGATAAGTTGGCCATATGTGCGTGGGTTTATCTCTGGGCTTTCTATCCTGATCCACTGATCTATCTTTCTGTTTTTATGCCAGTACCACACTGTCTTAATTACTGTAGCTTTGTAGTATAGTCTGAAGTCAGGAAACCTGATTCCTCCAGCTCCATTTTTCGTTCTCAAGATTGCTTTGGCTATTCGGGGTCTTTTGTTTTTCCAAACAAATTTTGAAATTTTTTGTTCTAGTTCTGTGAAAAATGCCAGTGGTAGTTTGATAGGGATTGCATTGAATCTGTAGATTGCTTTGGGTAGTAGAGTCATTTTCACAATATTGATTCTTCCAATCCAGGAGCATGGTATATCTCTCCATCTATTTGTATCATCTTTAATTTCTTTCATCAGTGTCTTATAATTTTCTGCATACAGGTCTTTTGTCTCCTTAGGTAGGTTTATTCCTAGATATTTTATTCTTTTTGTTTCAATGGTAAATGGGAGTGTTTTCTTGATTTCATTTTCAGATTTTTCATCATTAGTGTACAGGAATGCCAGAGATTTCTGTACATTAATTTTGTATCCTGCTACTTTACCAAATTCATTGATTAGCTCTAGTAGTTTTTCGGTAGCATCTTTAGGATTCTCTATGTATAGTATCATGTCATCTGCAAACAGTGACAGCTTTACTTCTTCTTTTCCAATTTGGATTCCTTTTATTTCCTTTTCTTCTCTGATTGCTATGGCTAAAACTTCCAAAACTAAGTTGAATAAGAGTGGTGAGAGTGGGCAGCCTTGTCTTGTTCCTGATCTTAGTGGAAATGGTTTCAGTTTTTTACCATTGAGGACAATGTTGGCTGTGGGTTTGTCATATATGGCCTTTATTATGTTGAGGAAAGTTCCCTCTATGCCTACTTTCTGCAGGGTTTTTATCATAAATGGGTGTTGAATTTTGTCAAAAGCTTTCTCTGCATCTATTGAGATGATCATATGGTTTTTCTCCTTCAACTTGTTAATATGGTGTATCACATTGATTGATTTGCGTATATTGAAGAATTCTTGCATTCCTGGAATAAACCCCACTTGATCATGGTGTATGATCCTTTTAATGTGCTGTTGGATTCTGTTTGCTAGTATTTTGTTGAGGATTTTTGCATCTATGTTCATCAGTGATATTGGCCTGTAGTTTTCTTTGTGACATCCTTGCCTGCTTTTGGTATCAAGGTGATGGTGGCCTCGTAGAATGAGTTTGGGAGTGTTCCTTCCTCTGATATTGTTTGGAAGAGTTTGAGAAGGATGGGTGTTAGCTCTTCTCTAAATGTTTGATAGAATTCGCCTGTGAAGCCATCTGGTCCTGGGCTTTTGTTTGATGGAAGATTTTTAATCACAGTTTCAATTTCAGTGTTTGTGATTGGTCTATTCATATTTTCTATTTCTTCCTGAGTCAGTCTTGGCAGGTTGTGCATTTCTAAGAATTTGTCCATTTCTTCCAGGTTGTCCATTTTATTGGCATAGAGTTGCTTATAGTAATCTCTCATGATCTTTTGTATTTCTGCAGTGTCAGTTGTTACTTCTCCTTTTTCATTTCTAATTCTATTGATTTGAGTCTTCTCCCTTCTTTTCTTGATGAGTGTGGCTAATGGTTTGTCAATTTTGTTTATCTTCTCAAAGAACCAGCTTTTAGTTTGGTTGATCTTTGCTATCATTTCCTTCATTTCTTTTTCATTTATTTCTGATCTGATCTTTATGATTTCTTTCCTTCTGCTAGCTTTGGGGGTTTTTTGTTCTTCTTTCTCTAATTGCTTTAGGTGCAGGGTCAGGTTGTTTACTCGAAATGTTTCCTGTTTCTTAAGGTGGGATTGTATTGCTATAAACTTCCCCCTTAGAACTGCTTTTGCTTGATCCCATAGGTTTTGGGTCGTCGTGTCTCCATTGACATTTGTTTCTAGGTATTTTTTAATTTCCTCTTTGATTTCTTCAGTGATCACTTCGTTATTGAGTAGTGTATTGTTTAGCCTCCATGTGTTTGTATTTTTTACAGCTCTTTTCCTGTAATTGATGTCTAGTCTCATGTCATTGTGGTCAGAAAAGATACTTGATACAATTTCAATTTTCTTAAATTTACCAAGGCTTGATTTGTGACCCAAGATATGATCTATCCTGGAGAATGTTCCATGAGCACTTGAGAAAAATGTGTATTCTGTTGTTTTTGGATGGAATGTCCTATAAATATCAACTAAGTCCATCTTGTTTAATGTATCATTTAAAGCTTGTGTTTCCTTATTTATTTTCATTTTGGATGATCTGTCCATTGGTGAAAGTGGGGTGTTAAAGTCCCCTACTATGATAGTGTTACTGTCGATTTCCCCTTTTATGGCTGTTAGTATTTGCCTTATGTATTGAGGTGCTCCTATGTTGGGTGCATAAATATTTACAATTGTTATATCTTCTTCTTGGATCGATCCCTTTATCGTTATGTAGTGTCCTTCTTTGTCTCTTCTAATAGTCTTTATTTTAAAGTCTATTTTGTCTGATATTAGAATTGCTACTCCAGCTTTCTTTTGATTTCCATTTGCATGGAATATCTTTTTCCATCCCCTTACTTTCAATCTGTATGTGTCTCTAGGTCTGAAGTGGATCTCTTGTAGACAGCATATATATGGGTCTTGTTTTTGTATCCATTCAGCCAATCTGTGTCTTTTGGTGGGAGCATTTAGTCCATTTACATTTAAGGGAATTATTGATATATATGTTCCTATTCCCATTTCCTTAATTGCTTTGGGTTCGTTATTGTAGGTATATTCCTTCTGTTGTGTTTCTTGCCTAGAGAAGTTCCTTTAGCATTTGTTGTAAAGCTGGTTTGGTGGTGCTGAACTCTCTCAGCTTTTGCTTGTCTGTAAACGTTTTAATTTCTCCATCAAATCTGAATGAGATCCTTCCTGGGTAGAGTAATCTTGGTTGCAGGTTTTTCTCCTTCATCACTTTAATTATGTCCTGCCACTCCCTTCTGGCTTGTAGAGTTTCTGCTGAGAGATCAGCTGTTAACCTGATGGGGATTCCCTTGTGTGTTATTTGTTGTTTGTCCCTTGCTGCTTTTAATATGATTTCTTTGTGTTTAATTTTTGACAGTTTGATTAATATATTTCTTGGTGTATTTCTCCTTGGATTTATTCTGTATGGGACTCTCTGTGCCTCCTGGACTTGATTAACCATTTCCTTTCCCATATTGGGGAAGTTTTCAACTATAATCTCTTCAAATATTTTCTCAGTCCCTTTCTTTTTCTCTTCTTCTTCTGGAACCCCTATAATTCGAATGTTGGTGCATTTAATGTTGTCCCAGAGGTCTCTGAGACTGTCCTCTGTTCTTTTCATTCTTTTTTCTTTATTTTGCTCTGCATCAGTTATTTCCACTATTTTATCTTCCACCTCACTTATCCGTTCTTCTGCCTCAGTTATTCTGCTATTGATCCCATCTAGAGTATTTTTCATTTCATTTATTGTGTTTTTAATCGATGCTTGATTCATCTTTAGTTCTTCTAGGTCCTTGTTAACTGTTTCTTGCATTTTGTCTATTCTATTTCCAAGATTATGGATCTTGGAAATGGAATCTTGGATCAGCTTTACTATCATTATTCTGAATTCTTTTTCAGGTAGACTGCCCATTACCTCTTCATTTGTTAGGTCTGGTAGGTTTTTATCTTGCTCCTTCACCTACTGTGTGTTTTTCTGTCTTCTCATTTTGCTTATGTTACTGTGTTTGGGGTCTCCTTTTTGCAGGCTGCAGATTCGTAGTTCCCGTTGTTTTTGGTGTCTGACCCCAGTGGCTAAGGTTGTTTCAGTAGTTTGTGTAGGCTTCCTGGTGGGGGGGACTAATGCCTGTGTTCTGGTGGTTGAGGCTCGATCTTGTCTTTCTGGTGGACAGGTCCACGTCTGGTGGTGTGTTTTGGGGTGCCTATGGCCTTATTATGTTTTTAGGTAGCCTCTCTGCTAATGGGTGGGGTTGTGGTCCTGCCTTGCTAGTTGCTTGGCATAGGGTGACCAGCACTGTAGCTTACTGGTCGTTGACTGAAGCTCGGTGCTGGTGTTGGGATGGAGATCTCTGGGAGATTTTCGCTGCTTGATATCATGTGGAGCTGGGAGGTCTCTTGTGGACCCGTGTCCTGAAGTTGGCTCTCCCACTTCAGAGGCACAGCACTGACTCCTGGCTGCAGCACCAAGAGCCTCTCATCCACCCGGCTCAGAATAACAGGGAGAAAAAGTAGAAAGAAAGAATTAGTAGAAGAAAGAAAGAGAGAGGGAAAGAAAGGAAGAAGGGAAGAAAGGAAGGAAGGACGGAAGAAAGAAAGAAAGAAAGGAGGGAGGGAGGGAGGAAGGATGGAAAGAAAGAAGGAAAGAAAGGAGGGAGGGAGGGAGGAATGAAAGCAAAAGGAAGAGTGAATGGAAGAAGGGAGGGAGGGAGGGAGGAAGGAAAGAAAGAAAGAAAGACAGGAGGGAGGGAGGGAGGAAGGAAAGAAAAAGAAAGTGGAAAGAAGAAGGGTGGGAGGGTGGGAGGGAGGAAAGAAAAAGAAAGAAGGAAAGGAGGAGCGGAGGGAGGGAGGGAGGAAGGGAAGGTAGGAAAAAAAGAAAGAGCAGGTAAAGTAAAATAGAATAAAGTATGAAATACAGTAGCGTTATTAAAATTAGAATGTAATTATTGAAATAAAAAACGGACCGATAGAACCCTGGGACATATGGTGGAAGCAAAGCTATACAGAGAGAATCTTACACAGAAGATTACACATACACATTCACAAAAAGAGAGCAGGGGGAAAAATCAAAAATCTTGCTCTCCAAGTTCACCTCCTCAATTTGGGATAATTCGTTGTAAAAAGAGGAAAAGGGCGAGAAGTCTGAAATCTTGCTCTCTAAGTCCACCTCCTTAATTTGGAATAATTCATTGTAAAAAGAGGAAAAGGGGGGAAAGTCTTAAATCTTGTCCTCAAAGTCCACTTCCTCAATTTGGGATGATTCGCTGTCCATTCATGCACTCCACAGACGCAGGGCACATCAAATGGACCGTGGAGCTTTAATCCGCTGCCTCCGAGGCTGCACAGATAGATTTCCCTGTCTCTGCACTCACAGCTCCGGGGTCTCAGCCTTGGACCTGGCCCCGCCTTGCGCGTAGATCGCCGGAGGGCGTCCGTTCTTCGCTCAGACAGGACGGGTTTAAAGGAGCCGCTGATTCGGGGGCTCTGGCTCACTCAGGCAGAGGGGAGGGAGGGGCGCGCAGTGTGGGGCGGGCCTGCGGCGGCAGAGGCCGGCGTGACGTTGCAGTAGCCCGTGGCGCTCCGTGCGCTTTCCCGGGAAAGCTGTCCCCGGGTCTCGGGACCCCGGCAGTGGCGGGGTGCACAGGTCCCCCGGAAGGCGAGGCGGACAGTGACCCGCGCTCGCACACAGGCCCCGCGGCGGCGGTGGCGGTGGCAGCAGCAGCAGCCCCAGCGTCCCACGCCTGTCTCCGGGGTCCGCGCCTTTAGCCGCGGCTCGCGCCCGTCTCCGGTGCTTCCCAAAGCAGCCCTCTTAATGACCTCTCCTCGCGCACCAGGAAACAAAAGGGAAAAAAGTCTCTTGCCTCTTCGGCAGCTCCAGACCCTTTCCCCGGACTCCCTCCAGGCTAGCTGTGGTGCACTAACCCCTTCAGGCTCTCTTCCTGCCGCCAGTCCCAGTCCTCTCCCTGCGCTCCTACTGAAAGGCGATACCCGAGCCTCAGCTCCCAGCCCCGCCCGCCCCTGCGGCCGAGCAGACAAGCCTCTCGGGCTGGTGTGTGCCTGAGGGCACCGGTCCTCTGTGCCAGAATCTCTCTGCTTTGCCCTCCGCACCCCTGTTGCTGTGCTCTCCTCCGCTACTCCGAAGCTTTCCCCCTCCGCCACCTGCAGTCTCCGCCTGCGAAGGGGCTTGTAGTGTGTAGAAACCTTCCCTCCTTCACGGCTCCCTCCCACTGGTGCACGTCCCGTCCCTATCCTATTGTCTCTGTTTATTCTTTTTTTCTTTTGCCCTACTCAGGTATGTGGGGAGTTTCTTGCCTTTTGGGGGGTCTGAGGTCTTCTGTCAGCGTTCAGTAGGTGTTCTGTAGGAGTTGTTCCATGTGTAGATGAATTTCTGATGTATCTGTGGGGAGGAAGGTGATCTCCGCGTCTTACTCTTCTGCCATCTTCCTCCGGGCCCCCTGGTTCTTAAATCTTGATTGTCAATTTGATACTGCCAAGACTGTGGGGCTGAAAGCCCATAGAGATATTTCCTACTCAGATTCAATACACATAGATACATGTATATGTATAAGTGAATCACCTTTCTGTACACCTGAAAGTAACACAACATTGTTAATCAACTATGCTCCAATATAAAATAAAAATTTAAACATAAAAATAAAATGAAAAGGTCCAATATGCAATTCAGTCTGGAGATGAAAACAATGCCCAGGGCCAAAGGAAGCCCTCCTGATCTTCCACACCCTCCTCCCATCACACGTAGCCCACACTTTACTCCAGCAGACCACCATCTCTTCTGTTGGATCTAGGCACCAAAATCACGGTTGCCATTTCAGGTTGGGTCTAAATATATCCATCAAAATGTGCTCCCATGTACTTTACAAACACAGCAACAGGACTGCTTATGAATGAATGAACTCACAGTCCAGGTGTCCCCCACGAAGGTCAACCAGCATCGACCTCACCAAAACCTGGACCCCAAAGGAGTTCTTCTGGTTCTTTCTCCTCAAGCTTCTTCTTCAATGGGCTCTGCTGCAAGTGTCATAGGGATTTCTCTGTGTGGTGGGAGTCCCATGCATCTCTACTGGGGTCGTCCATGTTGTTACCCCTTGTTCTCAGCTCTGACATGCTCTTATCCTTGGGTCAAGGTCCTCAGTCTGTTCTGCAAAACATCTGGGATCATTTGTATCCATCAGTGAGAAAGTTCCCTTTCAGTGCTTTGTCTTCAGCAATTGTTTTCTCTGGGGGATTCTCTCTCCGTGAGAGTCTACAAAAGTCTACATGAACATTTATCATTAAACCAGGGGCTGGTCCTGTCTTCCATGTCAGCACTCTTTGCCCCATCCTTCACCTCAGCTTGCTGCTACAAAGGGAGGAGTGCCTTAGGGACTTTCTGTGCACAAAGATTATTCAAGCCTGAGTTCAAGCCTGAGAATAACGGGGTCATGTCCGCTCCTATGTCTCATTTCAAACCACAGAGAACATGGCATGGAGAGCCTGCCACTGGCTGGCTGAGAACCCCCGCCTGCCTGCTTAGAGAGTGACTGCAGGGCCCAGTTCCATACAGGTGTCATATTGCAAAATAGAAACGAGGGTCTAGCCGAACACTTTGTCTTGCATTCCCCCAGCACTGTCTTGGGAAACCCCTGACAGGAAAGGTAGACAAAGGAGACCAAAGATAATCTAGAGCCACAGTCAAGCTGACGGCACCCACACCCCTTCTCTTTGAAGGTCTGCAGCTCTCAAGTGAAAGTACATGAGCCCGAGACCCCAGACTCTGGTCAGCCCCAATAACCCATATCTTAATCCCTTCCTTCTCCTGTTGTGCAAAAACACATAATAAATGTCAGCTTTCTTTTTTTTTTTTTTTTGCGGTACGCGGGCCTCTCACTGCTGCAGCCTCTCCCGTTGCGGAGCACAGGCTCCGGACGCGCAGGCCCAGCGGCCATGGCCCACGGGCCCAGCCGCTCCGCGGGACACGGGATCCTCCCAGACCGGGGCACGAACCTGCGTCCCCTGCATCGGCAGGCGGACCCCCAACCACTGCGCCACCAGGGAAGCCCAGTGTCAGCTTTCTTGATGCACGTGGACTTCTCATACTGTGCATTTGGGAGGCTTTTCCTTCTCCAACCTACTCCTAGATAACCACACCATCTCCATGCTTGCACCACGCCATGTACATGCCCAAGAGTGTCCTACTGACCGACTCTCCTGTCCATTTCCCACACTGGAATGTGAATTTCTTGTGTTCTCTGTGTGTGCGTATAGCAATTTCCTGTGTGTTCGTTCTCTCTCTCTCTTTCCTCTCCTCCCTCCCTTCTTTCTTTCCTTCAATTATTCATTAAATAAAATTAAATTGCTATCCTACATCTTGCTAGGCGCTGTCTGGGGCATTGGAGGTAGAGTAGGAAAAAAAGGAAGATGGCCTCTGCCCTCATGGAACCAATATTTAGTGGAGGGAGAGTTGAGGAGAGAAGGAGGTATTGTGAAAAGAGACTGAGCTATGGACGTAGAAAAAAATAAATGCAAATGCAATTCCTAATTCCACAATTTATTAAAAGCAACATTGGGGCAAATTGGGTGACATCCTTCATTCTCAGGTTCCTGATTAACTAAAAATGGTTGTGCCTACTCTGTAGGGTTATCATGAAGATTTAATTGAATAATTCTTGCAAAGCAACTTGTACGTAGTAGGTGATCAATAAATGTAACCATTATATAAGGACCAACTGTATAGCAGGGAATGCTGCTCAATATTCTGTAATAACCTAAATGGGAAAATGATTTGAAAAATAAAAGATACATGTATATGTATAACTGAATCACTTTGCTGTACACCTAAAACTAATACAATATTGTTAACCAACTATGCTCCAATAAAAGATTAAAAATTTTTTAATAAAATAAAAAAATAAATGTAATGATTTTTATCATTGTGCCCATTGTCTTAAGTAGTGGTATCAAAACGTTTCTTGTAAATACTAAGCATGACTTCCCAATATATGTCTATGTATTTATCAGTCATGATATAAATTACACATGTGTAAATATTAGCAAATATGCATATTGTTTTCAGAGAGTTTAATTTTCACTTATATTTTTAGATGACAATAAATACAAATAAAGTATCTTCTAGTATATTTTCTCACACCACAGAAAATCATTTTGGGTACCCCTATGAGCAAACACCCCACTTTGAAGATCATTGGTTGAAAGTGTAGGTTTCCAGGGAATTTATGAGGGCAACTTCACAGGAAAAAAATATTTCCCCAAATTCCATTCTTTTTGTAACTCTCTTAGGAGTGTCTTGTTAATAAAGGTATTGCCCAATTCACTGAAGAGGAGCTAAAATGACCAATAAACATTTGAAAAGAAAAGCTCAATCTCATGAGGAATCAAGGAAATGCAACTTAAAATAATGAGATACTCTTTCTCAATCAATAGATTGGCAAATATGAAAAAGTCCTCAAATACCAAGTGCTGGCAAGGGTGCGGGAAATGGGAATTCCCATATTTTGCTAGTGGGTATGCCAAGTGAATGGTAAAATCTTTTATTAGAGCACTTGTTAATGTCTACTAAAGAGCAAATTGTGAGCACCATGTGCCCTAGAAATTGTATTGTTAAGATTATTCACCTTGGAGAAGGGCTTTTTTTTTTTTTTTGGTCATGGACCTTGTTGATAGTCTTGTGATATGTATATACATATGCATATGCATTATTATAGGTATATTATGTTATATATGTATATGTATGCATATAATATGTGTAAATATATTAGACAATATGTATATTATATACATTATAACATGTAATATTATAATCTGTATAATAAATGCATACAAAGATTTTAAAGGAAACCAATTATATTGAAAGCAGTTATAAATGTTTAAAAAACAAATTTTTGAGATTGTAATATGTGTTCTTTCTTAACTCACTAAACTAAAATCTACTAATATTCTCATAATTACTGTAAATTTGAAGTGTTGATGCTCATCAACAATATTTTTAGGTAACTTCAGCAACTGTAACCTGATCTTAAACTGTGATTCCCATTGGCAACAAAGCCACAGCACTACCAATGCTACTAGAGTTTGTTGTCTGCATTCACAAGGAAATGCTAATTTTCAGGTAAATGCCAGTAAAAATAAAGATTAACTTTTTTTTTTCTCTTTCAAGTCCTGGACCCCTAAATTTTCCCCACATGTTTACAAGAAGACATAGTCAAGGATGTGCATTCCAGCACTGTTTGTGATAGCTAAAAATGAAAAATAACCAAAGAGTGGATAAATAAGTGCAATATGCTCATCAAATGGGATATTACAAAGCAGGTAAAAAAGATTAAGTGTAGATTAAGTGTAGAGCTCTCAAACTCACCTCTGAGTATAAAAAGCAGGGAGTAAGACAAACAAAACCACAGTGTTCTTCCATTCAGGTCAATTATTTTAATAGCAAAAAATAAGCTGGTTACTAGCTACTGTAAAAAAATGCATTTCTGATGGATTTACATTCAATAACACATTAAAGCATGAGCTAAAATGATTCACAGAAAATGCCTGATAATTCTCTTTGAACAAGGAGAGAGAAAAATGGGGTCATGGAGGGAAAAAAAGTGAGCTCAAATTGTATACTTGTAATGTATTCCAGACAGAAAGGCAGAGAGAGAGAGAGAGAAGGAGGGAGGGAGGGAGGGGGAGAGGATACATAGGTAGAATTCTAGATGTGTGGTGTATTTTATCATCTTCAAAATATGAAACATATGTATATATATGTTTGTGTGTGTTTATATGTGTGTATATGTATATATGTGTACATCTATATATAGAGATAGATGTACCCAGATATTTCTGTTCATCAAGAGGTCCAAGGAGATTCTCTCTATGGCAATAATTTTAAGACTGTATTTAAACAATAGCCTAGAGCTTTTTTAAGTTCCAAAGTCATGAAGGAAGAAAAGAAAATGAAAATAAACGTGCAAAGTTCATTGGTTTGCCATTCAGTTTCTCAATAATCCTGACATCATTTTTGGAAGAACATTAGAAGGCAGAATTATTGGCACCAATATTTTGTAAGGTTCATTTTTCTAACTCTGTGATAAGTTAGTTGCACCTTTCATAAAAATTGTTGCTTGATGGCTGGATGTGAAGATTCAAGTTAGGAAGAAAATAAAAGACCTCTGCATATAGCAATGCCTCAGAAAAGGGCAGGTTCAAGTTTTATTCAGAATTAATTTTTCATTTTGTAAATGGCATCAACCCCAGGAAATGACTCAGTGAGCTCCCTGGTCCATCACTGCCGCCATGCAAGGCAGTGCCTCTCTATGAATTGTTCTCATTACTTTGTTTTGAAGCAGCATTTGGTGCTTGCTGTTGCGGAGGTTGATCACCAATGTCTCAGAAAGTACACAAGTTAATGCAGGTGAGGGAGAAATCTTTGGAATGATACAACATGGGGAGATAAAGTAAAAGCTATCTGCAGTCATGAAAATAAAATCAATCTGAATAGGGACCTGGTTCTGGGTGGAGCATTACACGCAGTGCACATGTACTGGTTTTAAGATATTAAGTAGGCTCTAAAATGGTGACTATAACCAGCTGTGCCAGTCTTTTGCAATGTACAGGTTCACAAAATCCCAGTGTCAGAGGAGAGCTTAACTGTCATATGCTCCTTACACACCTCTAACCCTTGAATTAAGTCAGTGACGATGATGACGATGATAACAACAACAACAACTAAAGATTGCAATGGACGAGGCACCATTTAAGCATCTTCCATTTCTTCAATGACCTGGAGGCCATTTCGTCTCTAATTTCATGTCTTCAGTGACAGAGAGCTCATCACCTCCTGATGAAATCCATTCATCTTTGGAGAGCACTGGTTGGACAGCTCTATATCAGCCTGAAAACTGTGTCCCTTGGTTTCTACCCACTGGCCCTAGTTCTATGCCTAAGAATGTAAGCCCTCCTTTCTTATCCTTATTTGTATATTTGAAGGCAGCTCCCATGTCCTCTGCAAGACTCCTCCTACAGCTGTCCCAGTGACCATCCTGTGGCTTGCACCAACTTCCCTGTAAATCCTATTACTACCTCCATGACTCTCCAGTGAATTCCAATGGCCAACATGTCATTTAAAATACCCACAATGAATGCGATAATCTTGATGTGCTCTGGTAAGCAGGAAAATCACTTCCCTATTTAAGAAACTACTCGCATCCATGCAACCTGACCTCAGTTTTGTATTCTTGCAAACTCTGGAATGTTACATGAAGAAGTAGAGGGCATGTGAAAGAAAATGATGGGGAAGGATACTAGAGAATGTTCTTAGAGCCTCTAAGATGCCCACTGACTTGTCTGAACACTATCCTAGAGGCACAGGGTCCCACTGAGTTTTTTAAATAAATTTGTATTGGGGTATAATTGATTTACAATGTTGTGTAGTGTCAGGTGTACAGCAAAGTGAATCAGTTATACATATACATATATCCATTCTTTTTTAGAGTCTTTTCCAATATAGGTCATTACAGACTATTGAGTAGAGTTCCCTGTGCTATACAGTAGGTTCTTATTAGTTATCTATTTTATATACTATCAGTTATCTATTTTATATACAGTATTGTGTGTATGTCAATCCCAATCTCCTAACTTATCCCTCCCCCACCTTTTCCCCCTTGGTAACCATGAGTTTGTTTTTTACATGTGACCCTATTTCTGTTTTGTAAATAAGTTCATTTGTATCATTTTTTTGGATTCCACATGTAAATGATATCATATGATATTTGTCTTTCTCTGTCTGACTTACTTCACTCAGGATGACAGTCTTTAGGTCCACCCACATCACTGCAAATGGCATTATTTCATTCTTTTTTATGGCCAAGTAATATTCCATTGTATATATGTACCACAGCTTCTTTATCCACTGAATTTTATAACTCGAGAGCACAACATGATTGAATCTTGAAAAGAGTGCAAAGGTGGCCTGGAGAAACTCAAAGTGGGGAGCAAAGAGACCATTAGGAAAATAAAACTAAAACAAGGAGTGCTTAGATGTGGTTCATGAGAGGAGGACTGGAGAGTTCTCATGATCTAGGGTGCATCAGAATAACCTTGGGAGTGTGTTTGAAATATCCATCACCAGACTCTCTAAATGGCCTCTAAATGGGGCCAGGGCATCTGCATCTTGAGAACCTCAGGCTCCTGAGACACAAGAAGTCATGGTGAAGAAACTCACTGATAAAGGAGGGAGAGCTTACAAATGAATTCAGTACATCAACCCCTGGAAACTGGACAGGACAGGTTGTTAACACAAGGAATAAGGGGACACAGGAGGCAAAATAGAATTGAGGGGAATAGAAAATTATTTTTCTTTTTCCATGCTGAGTTTGCATGGTCCGTGGGACTCCCACATAGAGATACCCAGCAGATGCTTAGAAAACAAAGTTAGGACTCGGCTAGGTAAAATCTATTGGGGGGGTGAATTTCTTTCAAATGTATAGAATCCAGCCCCTTATTTTGGGGGGTTTTTTGTACTTAAATTCAAAATAGCATCTTTGAACTATTTAAATCCAAATGCTCAATTGAGGTGAAGGTTTGAAAAAAAAAAAAAAACACCTGTTTAAGTCAGATGCTAAAAGGACTAATATAAACTCACTTTTGATTTTAAACTTTTAAATAACTTTCTATTTAAAAAAAAATATCGCCTTCAAGGAATGCAAGTGCTCTCACCCAACAGGCAGTCTGTGAGAGTGGTTATTGAAATATCAATGTGTTTTTTCACAGGTGCTGAAAAATAAATACAAGTCATGAAAAAAGTAATGAATCAACTTGAAAACCCAGTGGGATGGCAACTTCTTGGAGTAATAATAGCACACTCTCTGTCAGGACGGACGGCGCATTAGAAAGGTATTTGCACCCAACTTTGTTCCCGTGAAAAGCTTAGAAGTACTCAGTAGTAAGGGCTGCTGGCAGGATCCTGACAATCTTTAAAAATATCTACCCTCTGAAAGAACTTGTCACACCAGAGTTATCTCCTATACAGAGAGCCGTTGAAAGCATGGATGGGTGCAGGCTCTATAGAGGAAAAACCCAGAGTATTCCAGAGGGAAGAGGTGTCAGGTGGGAGAGGGGTCGTATCACGGATGAGGCAAACCTCCCTATTAAGAAGCTAATGAGGCCAACCCTGGAATTTCTATGATTTAGAGACAGGAGATGTTTGGGCTTTATGTTTTTATGTGCTTTGAGGAAAGATGCAAGGGGACATTTCTAGGTGGGACAGGTGGCATCATCATTTTGGAAGCTACCTGAAATTTGTCACTCCTTTTTTCAAGGAAGCACCTCAATGACCTTGACTTCCCCTGGACTTTTCCAGCCCACGGGCTGCATCAGGTCTGTGGGATCACGGGGGATGGAGATGGTGGGACTTGTACCTTGTTAATCTCCGTATCCATAGCAGCCAGCACCAAGACAGGCACATAGGAGTTGCTCAGTAAATGTCTGTTGGAAGAATGAATGAATGAATGAATGAGCTGCCTTAGGAAATATACCCAGTGTAGTCAAAGTGCTTAGGTCTCAGAAAGGGTTGAGCTTGGATGAGGCACAACCTGAGATAAATGAAGTGAGCTGGACAATCAGTGGACAATCTAAGAAAGAAGGTTAGGAAAGAGGTCCTGGGAGCCAAGACTGCCCGAGGCTTTGACGTTGCCCGAGTCCACTATTTTGCACCCTTGTCTGATTCCCCTTGTCGACACACACTAATGTACAATCAACATGAACATACACAGACATCTATTTTTAAATCCGCCTGCATTGGTTCAGCTTTTAAAAGGGCATCAAACTAGCGGCCTCAGGGAGAATTTCCTGCGACCTCTTACTACAGTAACTCTGAACACAGAATAATAATGGTAAATGCAATAAACACTTTAGAGCCCTGACATTTTTTTTTTTTTTTTTTTTGGCTGTACGCGGGCCTCTCACTGTTGTGGCCTCCCCCATTGCAGAGCACAGGCTCCGGACGCACAGGCCCAGCGGCCATGGCTCACGGGCCCAGCCGCTCCGCGGCATGTGGGATCTTCCCAGACCGGGGCACGAACCCGTATCCCCTGCATCAGCAGGCGGACTCTCAACCACTGCGCCACCAGGGAAGCCCGAGCCCTGATATTTTTGACCCAGATGGTGTGATAAGGGCTTAACACAGTTTTTACTTAGTACTCACCACCACCCTCCAAAGGCAGGACTATGAACATTAACTAGTTTACTGATGAGAAATCAGAGGCTCAGAAAGATGGAGAACAAAAGCTCACTGAATCAACACTTACAAGGGGGCTTGACAATCAGCCCAGTGCAAACATCTGGCCAGAGCAAGCCTGGGTGCATAACTCAGGGGATAGGACTAAAGACTGATATTCCTGGCCTGCTCTGTCCTATCATGGCTGAGAAAGTGAGCTCACCTGTCTGAGATAGGGAGAAGGACCCTGCAGCCACCATCAGGGGTCCTCTGGGACAGAAATGTAAGATGCAGCCAAAGCAGGGATCTAGGAACTCACTTTCTCTCATTTTAATTTCAGCACCTCACCCCTGCCTACCCCTCTTCCTCCATCAGCCGTCTTTACTGCGTAAGGGATAGAGGCATCAGGACAGCTCTGACTCCGTGTTTTTAGCTGTAAAATGGGAATACTAACTAACAGCACCTTTTTTCCCAGGGGTTCTATGAGTAATCGTGGGATTAATACAGGTAAAGTACTTCACACAGTACAGAGCACATCAGAGACCCTGGAGAGGTCACCTGGTTCCATTCCTACTGCTCATCTCACAGTTTTCTAGTTTTTAAGAGATTGTAATAATCAGAAAAGAAGTGGATCAAAAGTCAACTAGGGCACCCAATGGTGGCATGACAGGTCTTGGATGGTGTGATCTCCGTATCTGAGGCACATCAAGCAGAGACAGAGGCAAGAATGTCCTGATAGTGGCTCATGCTGGAAATGGCAGTTTTGCACAAGTCCCGCGTGTTCACTGAGTCTGAGCCTGAACTCAAGACTATGAAAAGGGGCACCTTGAGTGCACAGAGTCTCCTTCCATGACCCCACCAGACCCATCCCATATTACATGGTGAGCTAAAGGCAGGATTCTGCTGTCTTGGCTGGATAGACAACCTCCATCAAGGTGTGCACTTTTCTAGCCTCCAGTGTTCTCATCTGTGAAATTTACTACAATAGATAATGCAGGGTCATTGGGAGAATAAGTGAGCTCATGTATGAATAGCAGTCAGCAGGGGTCCCTAACCTCCCAGCCGCAGACCAGGTACCGTCCGTGACCTGTTAGGAACCGGGGCCCAGCAGGAGGTGAGCGGCAGGCGAGCGAGCTGAGCTTCATCTGCTGATCCCCATCGCTCCCCATCTCTTGCATTACCACCTGAACACCGCCCCACCCCCAACCCGTTCCTCCGCAAAACCGCTCCCTGGTGCCAGAAAGGTTGGGGACCACTGGCACTCAGCATATGGATGGCCATGTGCTAATCGTTAATCAGAATCAGGTAGTGTCACCATTTCTATTGTGTTTATTCACACCATTATCATAGAAGATGTTTGCATTGAGGAGCTCAGAATATGTATAATCTATAAATGGCCAAACGAGAGAGAGAGAGCACATATGGGGACGTTGTGTACACATCTCAGTTTTGGTCAACACAAGGTCAGGAAAGCTCTCTCCTCACTTGAGGATGAGTCAACAGGGAACGGGGCTTATTAGAAAGAACAACACTGCAGAAGAAAAGGAGGGGAAAGACAACATCAGCCTGAACAGTCCCTGAAAAACCAGGACACATAGAATGATTTAGTGCTGATTTTTTTTAAAGGAAAATTGTCTGCATGATTGGGCATCATCAGTGGGGGCCAGCTGGAAGTCATGGAGAGAAACAGTGCCAAAGCAAACAACTACACCAGAAGAAAAAGGAGATGAGAGGGGTGAGAAAGGATTGGAGCAGCTCTAAGATGCCGCAGGTCTGCAAAGAGGAGAACTGGCACCATGAAAAAATAAAATCAGTGACCAGGAGCAAAGGGTAATAGATCTGTTAGAATTCAGAACAACAACAACAAAAGACCACAAGGATTTGAAAATAATTCAGGAGAAGATGAGAGAAAATAACAAGAATAAGAAAAATGTTGACTATCTGAGTTAAAGGAGATCATAAGTAAAAAGAATAATCAGAATAGAAGTAACAAGTAGATTGAAAGGAGACCAGGGCATTTTTACCAGAAAGGCTGATTTTATTTGGGGGTGGGGGGAGGATCAAAGAAAAAAGAAGCAAATACTAGCAAAATTGATGTTATTACAAGGAGAAAGAAAAAATAAGATCTATAATACCCAACATATAATATAGATGACTTAGAAAGTAATAAAACTCAGAATAGATTCTACCTTCTTTGAGATTAAATGATAGAAGATCGGGCTTCCCTGGTGGCACAGTGGTTGAGAGTCCGCCTGCCGATGCAGGGGACACGGGTTCATGCCCCAGTCTGGGAGGATCCTGCATGTCATGGAGCGACTGGGCCCGTGAGCCATGGCCGCTGGGCCTGCGCGTCCGGAGCCTGTGATCCGCAGCGGGAGATGCCACAGCAGTGAGAGGCCCGCGTACCGCAAAAACAAAAAACAATACTTAACATAGGAATATGCTCAGGGTACAAGGCTAAGTTAAAAAAAATATTAAACAAAACTGTATAAATGTTCCTATTTCATTTTTTGAATGGACTGATAGATATATTATTGATTGGTGGGCAGCTGTTTAGATAAATGCAGGGGAAAGCATTGAATGCATTATCAAAATATTAACTATTTTAATCCCCTATTTAATAAAATAGGGCTAATTTTTTTTCTACACATGTCCATTTTTTAAAATTTCTAGTGTATTAGGATGTGTAGAAATTTCTACACACCATAGAAAGTAAAAGAAAAATAAAGAATATAAAGAAAAGTACATTTTTTAATGTAAGAATACACAGCAGGCTTCAAAATCTATAGGGAAAAGTAGCTAGGAAGTGTCAACATTACCTCTTACCTGAATTCATCCAGTCACCCTTTCTTCCACCCACTCATTCGCCTGTTCACCACAGACCTATGGATTCCTAACTCCCACCAGATTCTAAGCTAGATTCGGGGCACACAGAGGAGAAAACTCCAAATAAGACCTTGGCCTTCATGGAGTGAACAAACATGCAACCAGCTCTAAAGCAGTCGCAGTGGAAAGTAAACACAAATGAGATTGGTGGTGCACTGGGAGAATGAAGGACTGAGTCCGTGGGTTCGTGGAGAAAGATGAAGGTACTTTCCTTGCATGGACCTGAGGTGGTGCCCTGGGGGCATAGCAAGAGGAAGTCTCACCAGACCTTGGGCACATGGGCAGCATGATGGACTTTTTGAAGCATTTTCAGTCTAGTATGACATCAGTTCCTTTTTCTAACCTGAAGTGGAAGAGTAAGAGGATGGAGAAACCAATGATAATGAGTTTAACTTTTCCCCCTTCAGGTTCAATATGAGTCTTACAGGGCAGATGGAGCTAGAAACCAGGTCTGGAATCTCATGACCCTGACCAGCCTCCACCAAAATATCCTCCTCCCACTCCTCTCCTCCAAGACCCAACTCAAATGTTTCTTCCACTGTGAATATTCCCAGTTTCCCCATATATGTTGGTCATTATTCCTCTTGACTCTTCGAGAACTGACTTCTAATTGTATACTCTCAACATTGAACTGTATTATCTTTCATTTAAACTATTTGGAGAGGAAACTCTTATGATTGTCTCCCAGCTACAGTGGGAGATCCCTAGGTCAGGCACTGGACCTTTTCCTATTTGTTTGTCTTTGTTGATTTTCATCTCCATGTGTCCAGACCATCGTAAAGACCCTGATACATAGGTCTGAATTCAGGTGTATTCACTGGAGTTAGTGGTGAGAGTAATGCTTGTATGACTCTATGCAGCTTACACATGAATTATTTATAATTACACACAGTAACAGGCAGAATATATTCTGGGTGTCTTATCCTGAAACCAGCAGAAAGGCTCACATACAAATCACCCCTCCCAAGGCAGATGACCAGAGAGATAGCAGATCTCAAACAGCCCTACCCTCCCAAACTAATCATATCTCTGTCCTTCTGCACATCGCCAGATGCAGGCTCTGCCTCCCTACATCAGTCATACATCTGTCCTTGGGCACATTGCTCATCTGTCAGCAGCCTTTATTCCTTTTGTGCAACTGGGACACTCCACCTTGGATCACAGGACAGGACCAAACCCAACACACTATAGGGCAGTGGGAGAGGTCCATCAGGGGTTCCCTCTCTTCTGTTGGAAGAGAGACCCACCCACCATCCTGCCCTCCTGCCATCATGCACTGAGCCCTCAGAGGCTGGCCTGGGGGGTCCTCCATCCACAGGCATGCCTCCCATTCCTGTGCATGACTTCAGCCTTCACTTTTTTTTAAATTGAACTATAGTTGATTTACAATATTGTGTTAATTTCTGGTGTACAGCAAAGTGATTCAATTATATATATGTAATATATATATTCTTTTTCAGATTCTGTTCCATTGTAGTTTATTACAAGATACTGAATCAGCTTCTGATGCCTCTTCCACACAGATACACTGGGCTCAAAGTGGTACCCGGTCTCCCTTTCTGAAAGTTCTGCTTCCTGATTCTCCTTTAAGAACTGTCTTGGACCTCTAGATTCAAAGGTACTTCCCGGGATGTGTGGGGATGAGAACGAATGTTCATTAAATGCCTCCCAAGTGATGGGCATTGCAGCCTTACAGCCATGCTGTCATGGAGAAAAGAACTGTCCTTTATTTAAGACCACCACCAACACCACAAAAGCTAAGAGATTTGGAATAATTCACTCTATGTCACACACTAGTAAGAAGAAGCAAAACTGGGGTGAAACACCAGGGCTGCCTGTCTCCAGAGCTTATGTTCTTTCTATTACATGAGGGCCTGACTAAGAAAGGGTGCCCCTAGCTCCACACTGCGTCCCTCACTGTGTGTGTTAATACAAAAGGAAGGTGGAAAATGAAAGAGGAGAGAAAGAAGTTTTATAGCTCATTTACTTCTCCCACCAGGGCAGGCTCCACCCCGACCCCGCCAACAACCAAGCAGCTAGAACAGGTGAGCTCTGACCCCTCCTGGCCCCAGGGAGGGGCTCAGCTCTGCACCCTCTCAATTTTCTCATTTCTGTTGTATTTCCCTTGCCAGGGCCCTCCCTGAGAGTGGGGTGGGTCGGGGTGCTGAGAAAGTCAGGGTGTGGAGCCATGGCAGTGCCTGAGGGAGTCCTTCCCACAACACACCTGTGAGCCCTTCAGCCTCCTCCTCCTGACAGCTGCTTTAGACCTTCAACTCTCACCGAAGCCTGTTTTTGCTGAACTTGCATTAAACAAAGACCTAGAAACACGGGTCAGCAAAATCCAAACATTTACCTCCTTCAAGAAGTTGTCTGAGGAGCTTCATCCCTTCTGTGAAACAGCATTAGCAAATACGGCAAAGGGAGCCATGTCTCATTCTGGGTACCACCACTCAGCAAGCCCCAGACCTCAGATAAAGTGGAAACCCCTTACCTCGATTTGTCAGGCTCTGTGACATCTTGCCCTCGCTGCTCTCCTGCCTCATTGCCATTCATCCCAGTTAAGCCTTTCGTTCACGTTCCTCCCTTCCTTCCTTCTTTCCTTTCCTCCTTCCTTCTTTCCTATCTCTTCTTCCTCCCTCCCTCCCTCTCTCTTTCCTTCCTTTCTTCTCTCCTTCCTTCCCAATAAACACTGAGCACGTATTTACTCCTGGGTGCTGAGTCAGGTGCTGCAGACACAATTTCCAAGGCAAACAGACTCAATGTTCTTTCTCCATTTCACGTCCTTGTGCCTGCAGTCCCCTTCACACGGAATGCCCTCACCTACTCTACCTGGATAAAACCTGCTCATCCTTCAACTTGCAAATGAAATATCAATTTTGTTTTGTTTTCTAAATAATCCTTCCTTATTCTCCACCGTCCATCCTCCAGGTGGGGTTGGGTGTCTCTCTGTCTCCCTCTTTTCCTACCCTTCCCATTGCACTCTTCATCTTTGGTGCCATCATCTGCTCACTTGCCTGTATCCTCAACTAAACTGCAAGATCCTTAAAGGCAAGGGTGCTCAGTGCTTTTCATCTATGCATCCTCCTGAGCCAGCTCTCACCATACACCTCTAGGCCTTCCAAGATTCCCAGGCTCACCAGCAGCAGAAAACTTGTTCCTCTTAGAGAAAATACAAGCCCTCAGATAAAAATACTCTCAACTTCCAGCTTCCAAACTTACACTCATCTGTGTATGCTCGCATTTTTTCTCTGGGGTCCCAGATCACTACACCCAACTGTCTACTCAGAATCTCTGCTGGGACAGCTGGCAGTCAATTCCAACTCAGTCTCTCTAAGACAAACATCCTCTTCCCTTCCAAACAGACGTCCCTCATTTTCTGTAGGTCCCCCAAAACACAGTCACCTAAGCTAATGCTCAGAGCCAACTCTGAGGCTTCCTTCTTCCTCATCCCATGCATACAAAGAGCCACTGATTAATGTGGATTCTGGACCCTAAATATAATCCATCTACATCCCTGCCACTTTGTTCCACATCTCCATCATTTATCTCCACGATTTCTGAAACAGGCTCTGGACTTGTCTTTCTGCCTCAGCCTTGCCTCCTGACAATCCATTTTCTACAATGAAGTGAGAGTAATCTTCTTAAGACATAACATGATGTCATTTGCTAGCTTAAAACACATAAACGCCTTCCCATTGCTCCAATGATAATATCGAAAGTCTGTCATGGAGCTTCCAAGGCCACTCGGATCCCAGCCTCTACCTTCCCATCTTGCTCACCTCCAGTCACCCCCCTTACCTCTGTCACACAGTCTCCAGCAAGACTGAGCCTTCAATTAATGAAAACCCCTTGCCCTCTGTGGCCTCCAGGCTGTTATGATCATGGTTTTTTCTGCCTGGAATATTCCTCTCCTTCTCACTGCTGGCCTGGGTGTGAATGTCACCTCATCATCACGTACCAGTCAAGCTTGCCAGGAAGTGCAGGGACAGAGACACCTCTTCACATCTCTTTGGCCCCATAGACACCTCGATTGCCATGGGGTGGCCTCCCTGGGCCCACTATAGCCCAGATGTTCCTCGAGATCCCCAGCGGGAGCTCCTGCTGCACCTCATTATCACCGTCCCTGTAAATAACAGCAGCACTGACACCAGTCTGCAAAACGAACACATGCATATTTGATCTGTATAAACAGTGCATATAATATGACATTTCCTTTCAAAACTCCCTCACCACTCGGCAATTCAAATGAGAATCTGCACTACCCTTGGACTGGAGACTAATGAGGGCATCATAAATATTTGATTAAAACCAGGCCAAATTCTAGGATTTTCGGCTCACAAAATTTTGAAGCAACTGCTGAACGATGTCTTGAATATCTTAAGTACTTTTGGGGGGCAGCAAAAAGTAGCATCCCTCTCGAGGAATTTTCCACCTGCTTCCACTCTTGCACAGGGTGCTGGCTGCTATTTCTCTTGAATATTGGCAGGCATTTGGATCTGTCTTGGCTTTAAAATCACCTTCCACTTTGGAGTGTTGGTCAGTGAGCTTGTGTTCATCACAAAAAACAGTGACAAGAGAAAGGAATAGTGGGCTACATTTCAGAAAACCTGCCCCTCAACCCAGCTGGCCAATGTCTGGTTCTATCAACATGGGGAGGGGTGTTGAACATCCCTTGACCTCAATGTTTTCCTCTGTAGTTGATGATAAAATAAGTGGTTGCCAAGATGAGAATAGATTTTGCGTACTAGAAATTGTTCGAGAAAACATGATAGATTGGGATTACTAGTTAACAAGCTAGGCTAAATATTTGGTCATCATTTTCCTTGTTGAGACTCTCCAAACAATCCTATTTAGATGACAAAATAGGAGAACCCATTTGGAAAGCCATTCTAATATTCACAACTTTGGAACTATTGGTCATAATTTTCATGGGAATGAAATACTACACACTATGAAAAAAGTACTTATTTGGAAGAGTTTTTTATTATTATTATTACCAAAAAATACTCTAAAATAATAAAAACATTGAGAGCAATCTAAACAGCCAATAATAGGGTCAAATAAATTATGATGTATCCTAACAGATTATTGTATAGAAAAATAGTCATTACAAAAATGCTTCTAATAATAAAGTTATATGAATAATAAATGAACTTATTTACAAAACAGAAGTAGAGTCACAGATGTAGAAAACAAACTTATGGCTACCAGGGGGTAAGCGGGGGAAGGATAAGTTGGGAGATTGGGATTGACATACACACACTACTATATATAAAATAGATAACTAATAAGAACCTACTGTATAGCAAGGGAACTCTACTCAATACTCTGTAATGGCCTATATGGGGAAAGAATCTTTAAAAAGAGTGGATATATTCACTTTGCGGTGCACCCAAAATTAACACAATGTTGTAAGTCAACTATACTCCAATAAAAATTTTAAAAAGTATAATGTTGAGTATGTAGAGTACAAAATCAAAAAATCAAATAGACAAGTCTATATGAAATAAAAAATAAAATATTTTTTTAAAAACTCAAACTCAAAAATCTAAAAGAAATCACTGAATATTGTCTAATCTCTGAATAAGGAAGAGAGTCCTAAGATTAAAAAATAGGATAAATTATTAAAACTGCTTAAAATTAATTTTACTATATAAAAATTTCAAAATTCTAAAGTAAATATACCATAAATAAAGTTTAAGAAAATAACATTATAACAAATATGACAAAGATACCACTCTGCTTATTAAAAGACTCATAAAAATTCATAAGAATATAATCATTCCAGTAGATAATAGGGTGAGAATATGGACAGATAATTTAAGCACACAAAAGAAAAAATCATTTTATTTTTAAATAATCAAACTTACAAGTAAATAAACAAGTTGAATTTACTATAATTTTTGTCACATGATCAAGAGCTTTTTTTAATACACTAGTCAATGTTGGGGGAGGGAATTTATGAAGAGAGGGCATTCCGCTGCATTCTGATACATTGTTGGAAGAAATGTAAAGAAAAATTTATAAATAACAATTTTTAAATATAAATCAAAGGCCTTAAAAATGTTCAAATCTTTTACCCAATAATTTCATTTCTAGAAGTCTGCCCCCAAAGAAACAACCACATAAGCAGATAAAACTTTATACCCCTAAGACTATCAGAGAATTATTTGAAGTAATAAAATTAAAACTATGTAAGTTGTTATAAGAAAAATTAAACATTGGAAGGAGAATATCAATTTTAAAAGTACATAGTAGATGTGGTCCATACTCTTCTATCCATACTATTTCTAAGACAAAAACAAAACAAAGAGAATAAAAAATTTAAGAAAATTATTTCTTTCACAAAATCAGGAGGTATATTCTGAAGTGAAAACTGATCTAACATTAAGTGAATATGTTGAAAAAGTATGGCAAATTCAGGACACCATAGATTCTTCAAAAAATAGGCAGATGATGGTGTAGCAGAGAGTCTCCATGGACGACAGACCAACACACAAACTTTCTCCCCACCACAAGTTGCCTCCTAACCACCCTTTCCTGGCCTCTCTCTTTCACATAGTCCAGCAGCATAGAGCTCATTGGAAGGAACTCCCCCATTTACAGATGAGGGAAGACTAGGAACTAACAAAGGACCATCACCAAAATTCTAGTTTGAGGGGGTCAGAAACACATCAAAGCAAAAGGAGATGATAAACATACCTCAGAAAAATTTTGGTATTCAGTAAAGCAATAGCATGCCCTAACATTGTCTCATTAAAAGGAATAATAACCTCTGCAAAACAAAAGATCAAAGCAGAAATCTAAGAACCCAATTTTAAAAAAAAACAACCAAATGAAATAAAAATAAATTGGCAAAGAGCAAGAAGAAGTAGAAGAGAAAAAAAATAAAATCATCTAATAAGTAAAGGTCATTTTAGAAGCAGTAAATAGGAAATAGACTCTGCCACGGTAATGATCAGGGGCATGGAGGATAGACTTGAGAAACCTAAACAGATTAAAATAGAAAAAAATAACAAAAAGTTTAAAACTATAGAAGAGACATGATGACTGTGAAAGATGACAAAGAAGATCCAATGTATGCAAAATTGGTGACTGAATTAATGAACAAAACAGATAGAACATACAAATTGTTCAAAGATGTAAGATAAGAAAAATATTTTTGAGATAAACACTTTACTTATTGAAATGACCAACAGTTCCCAGATAAGTCGAGGCAGGTCTGTAAGCAAAGAGGTACATTTTATTAGAGTTATTAAACCTAAAAAGTAAAGAAGAAATCCTATAGCCAGGGAAAGGAAGTCAACTCATCTACAAGAGGAAAAAATCAACCTGCCTTTAGACTTCTCCCTGAGACACTCAGTGCTACAATATAATGGAAGAATGTCTTCAGAGTCCTCAGGGAAAGGGTGAGAAAATAATTGTATACCCAGCTAAAATGTCCTTTTAGAATAAGGAACAAATAGTTATTTTCAGACATTCACAACTCAAGAAGGGGAGTTTCCATGATCTCTTCTTAAAGGAAGTATTAAAAGTTCCTTTGTTGCCATTTCAGGAATAAAGGAAGAAGATACTGTAAAAACATTAGTGATAGCTATTATACTTAATTTAAATGAAGTAATTTAAACAAATATTACACAGCTGTGGGAAAATATTGCTATCAGATAAAATGTATATTCTATCAGCTACCACACTGAACCTATAAAAAATCAGAAGAGGAAGAAAGGGAAAGTTATGATATGAATACCAGTCTCTTCGTCTCATGTAATGAAAGCTGGAAGATCAATATCTGTGCTGATAAATAAAGAAAAATATGTAAGTATATTATTTAAAGGTGTGAAGTATTCACTTGAATAAATAAAAATAATAATGTAACTAACCAAAATCAGGTGGTATGGAGAGACTGGAGAGAGAGTAAGTGTGAAGAAATCAAGAACCTTACCGTGCATGCATTTCAATAAATACTGTCTGAAGAAGTAAAGATTACCTATATTCTATAAATTTAGTAATAAACATAACTACTAGAAGAAGTGAAAGTAAACCCACAATAGACCTTCCAAAGTGCTAGAAGAAAACAGAACCATATATATATGCATGCAAACACACACACTTCAAAGTACATACAAACCTTAAAATGTCATACAAGGATAAATACAAGGCACAGATTTTAAAGGAGATCTGTATGACCATTTTTAAAGAGTAAACAAGCTACCATAGAGATATGGCAGTCCTGAATATTTATACAACAATGAAATTTGTAGTAAACGTAAGAAGAAACAGAAAAAAGCAAACATGAAATAATGTTAAGATATTTAATGCACCTCTCTCAGCCCACGAAAATAATAATTTAAATGAGATAAAATAAAATAAAATGTGAATCTACAATCATATCAAAATAAAAAGGTTTTAGAAATATAAAAAATAAAATCAGGATATAGACAACCTAAATAGCATAAGACAGAACTAATTTAGGGATATTTAATATATTACATATAATTATATAATATATAGAATTGATTTTTATGCTTATGTAACATCCTGGGTTTGAAGTTGCAACAACAGAAGTTGTCTCTGGATGATTAAGCACAGAAATGGAATTCATCAAAGATAATCAGCTGTCCACAGAAATATGACCACGTCTGGGGAGCCACGCTAATGGACATACCCACAGAAAGAGTCCCCAAATCATGATTATAAAGTGACCTGATGAGGGCATTTCTTCACTGCCAGTTCAAAGCCCCTTCTGTCCCCAAAACTCAACCCTGCTCTACCTGTTGGTCTTAAATCCCTCAAATTGCTAAATTCTGCTTCTCTGCTTCTATACATTTCTCAAGATGCTCACTTCCCTACAGAAGTGTCACTGAGATGAATGGGCTTAGTGGCGTTTGAGCCAGATGCAAGAGTTTTAATGGCAAAAGCAGCCAGGGGAGTAATTTTATGAGTCCCACCATGGGAGCCTTGAGTAAGCCTTGGGCTTAATACACCCCAAACACAACAAAGGTGTCCTATAAAGTCTTTGCAGCCTTAACACCTGGCAGACACCTGCCCCAGGTCACTCCAAAGCTGATCTGCAGGAGGAGGCATTGTGTCTTCTTTTCAAAGTCCCGTGGAATATTTACCAAAAAAGTGAATAATAGATAGGCCACAAAGAAAACCTTACCAAATGTTCTCAAATAGCTATAGCTCAGATATTTTCTAAACACAAAGTAATAAAAATAAAAATGTCAGGGTGGTAAGGATTGTACCCCACCTGGAAATTAATAAAATAAGACATGCATGCACACAAACTCCCTCTTAAAAGGAATTCTCCTTAAAGGTAGAACATCTTTCTAACATAAAATTACAATTATATGAACATTAAGCATCTAACCAATATTGTTAAAGCCACATTCAAAACAAAATGTTTAATTTTTTTTAAAATTTTATGTTACTAGGAAAAATGAATGAAAATATAGGAAGCATTTAACTAAAGAAGTAAGAAAAAGATCAATGCAAGAAATGTGAGATAAGCAGAAGCAGTCAAAAGGAGTACAAATGATAAAAATAGAAAATAGTGAATTTGAAAACAAATTGGTGAAAGAATAAATTCAAGAACTTAACAGCAACAAATATTTTTTTAAAAAAAAGCTTAGATGAGCTAGTCAAGAAAATAAATCTTTGAAAGTACAAATACCTAAATAAAAATATAAGAATCAAATACAATGAAATAAACAGAAAAAAAATGGAAAATAAAAGAAAGTAAGAGAATAATGTGCTCACTGCTGGGCAAATAAACTTAAAATTCTTGATGAAATTGATAATTTTTCTGAGAAATCATAAATGAACACACTGATCCCAGATGGATAGATTATTTGAATGAAATTGGTGTCATAGAAGAAATTGAAGATAAAGCCATTCTTCCAAAAATCCCTGGGCTGAGATAGTTAGATGGGTGAACTCCTTCAAATCTTTGACGAATGGATTCTTTCTATGTCCTTTCATTCCTGGGCAGCATAGGGAAAGAAGGGAGCCTTCTAAATTCTTTTTGTGAAGCCATCCCAATGTTGATTTTTAAACCTGACAGCATAAAATAAAACTACAGACCAATCTTGCATATGAATATTGATGAAAAATCCTAAATAAAATATTAGCAAATAGAATCCAGCAGCACATTAAACCAGCTTGAAGATGGCAATCTAAGCACAAACTTAGCCTCCCTCTTCCAGTACCCAATCCATAGAAATGATAGTAAAGCTGTTTTTAAAACAAACAAATAAATGCACGCACTCAAAAATAGAATGGAGGTACTCTCAGAATGCCTGAGCCATAAGAAATCCCTGAGAGAAAGCAAAAGGAGAAAAATGCAGCTGAAACATGGTGGCTTAAACATGTTCCTTCCTGAAACACCACTCACTCAGTTGACAGTGAAGTAATATTTTTAAAGGTATAAGCCCACAGGAACAAGGGAGACACGTATTAGTTTTATTGCTGTACAGCTAAGCCTCCAAGTCTCATGACTCAACACAAAAGAAGTTTATTTCTCAATCGTGAAAAACGCTGCCCATGATAGTGTGATAGTGGGAGACTCCACTCCCAGACCTTCAGGGACCAAGTCACAGCCATCTTCAACCCAGAGGCTCCTCAGGTGGCCCCAGGCATTGACATCCAATGGGCAGGTGAGGGAAGACAGAAGGGAGAATCATAATGGGAAGTTTTATGAGCCACCCATGGCAGTGGTGTGTATCTCCTCTGTTCACATTCTACTGACCATTACTCACCCTGAGGCTCCAGTTACCTACAAGGAAGGCTAGAAACATACATGCCCAGGCAGGAAGTATGGTGAATACCTGCTGAGTCCCAGCATACTCCACCTTTTCAGTTAGCAAACACCTATTTCACTTTCTTTGCATAAAATAAAGTATACTCAACCATACATACTCTTAGGACAGCAGCTCCCAATCCAGTAAACTCAATCTAGCCACTGCATTCAGCCCAGAGTCCAGGATGTATGTTTCAGGCTTAGTTTCCCCTATTACCAAGTTCAGATGTGGGAAACCACAGAAAGCCAAGCCCCAGATATGTGAGGAGGTCATCTTCAAACAATGACTCAGAGAAGGATAAAAGCAGCGATTAAAAATCCCCACTCAAGGGAGTTCCCTGGTGGTCCAGTGGTTAAGACACCATGTTTCCACTGCAGGGGGCATGGGTTTGATGCCTGGTCAGGGAACTAATATCCCACAGAACACGAGGTAAGGCCAAAAAATAGAAAAAAAAATCCCCACTCTAGAAGAGTTTACAGATGAAAATTTCAAGCCACATGAAGAAAGCTGACATCATCCAAGTTATATAAATACAACTAAGGGAAGGTGGATTTTTTTCTAAGGAAATGGAAATAATTATGCAATTGGGAAAAGACTAAATATAACAGTAAAGTTCTCAAAGTGATATAAGAATGAATTGTAAATACAGAGCAAGATAGGAAACTAGTTCTAAAAGAAAAAAAACATTGGCAAGTATCGAGTACTAACAGATATATATTAAACTAATAGATATTAAACAAGAAACCCTATCATTGTAAAATATAGAATTGTGACTGAAAATCTCAATATTGAACCTGTACATGGGGCACACTCACAGACTGAACTTTTTAAATAGAATATAAGACTGAGGAATTTAACCAGGATGTAGTACAGAGAGATAAAAAGATAGAAAATGTTAATGGGAAATTAAAATACTTGGAAGCATTCTAGAGATGTTCCAACCTATGTCCAGTAGGAGTTCAGAAGAAGAGAAAACATGATGGGGAGAAATATTTAAAGAGATGATAGCTAAGAATTTTTCAAACATAAAGAAATATGTGAGTCCCAAGATAGTGCATACTGAGTGCAGAGCAATATAAATAAAAGTCTACATTTGAATACGTTGTAGAGAAATAGCAGAATATCATGAATAAAAAGATCTTAAAGGCAAACAGAGAGAAAAGAGAGATGACCTTCAAATAATTGCATTCTCAGTAGAAACAATGGAAGGTAGCAAGTTGAGGTAACTTGTTAATCACTGGTATTTCCTAAAAGAAGACTGGTTACACTGTGGCATCTTGGTGCATTGAATGCCACAGGGCTATTTAAAGAGTTAAATAAATCTGAATGTCCCATCAGGATGATCTCCAATACTGAATGGGAAGATAACAAAGTAATAGAAAATAGGTCTATAGTGTACCCAAATGTGTATAAACAAGCAAACAAAAAATAGACGCAAGAGGGAAGAGATATGGAGACATATGTATATGTATAACTGATTCACTTTGTTATAAAACAGAAACTAACACACCATTGTAAAGCAATTATACTCCAATAAAGATGTTTTAAAAAAAGAGCAAGATATATATGAAAGATACAGGAGAAACACTTGACTGTGCAGAGGTTCCTGGAAATTTACAGAACAACTTGTAATGAAGGTTGCCTCTGGATAGGTGAACAGGCTGGAGTCTAAAGAAAGAAAGACTTCTTTTTCACTATACACTCTATACACTGTCTGAACTTTTAAAATGTGTTTATACAATGCTTTCTCAAAAATAATTTTAAAACTTTCCCAAATTGCATTGCAGACATCAGTGAAATAGAATGACATCATAATATTGAGGGATTATGGGTGTTATTTTGTTCCCCTTGCACTTTGCATTCTAAATTTTCTGCAAATATTAGATAATGATTTTATAATCAGGGAAAATAAACTAAAATAGAAACAACTTTAATGTAAGTGGAAGTGCAATTTTTAGATAAGTGTCCTTTCATGTAAATAAAGGAAACTAAGAACTTCAGCCTCGGGAGGCATAAAATCGTGGTACCTCTCAACTCCAGTGGGGGTCACATGGAGGATTGCTTGTGAAATAATAATGAGAGGAAAGGAAGAGAAGCATGTAAAATGAAGAATATATTGTTTTTTAAAGAATTATTTAGTCACCATTATCCCCATGGACAAGAAGTGGTTGTTTTCTCTCTTTTACAAATACATAGAGACCCTTGCAGAGAAGCTCATATTTTTTACAGTGAACATCTCAGAAAAGCTTCTTGGCCATAGATGCTAAAAAGAGAAATGGTCAGATGTCTAAATAGCATCTCACATGCAGTAAATCCTCAAAAGCTATTTCTTACATATTTTTCATCTCCCAGTTTCTCTAGACTTCTAGCTTTTCCCCTTCATGCTGCCCCTTCTAGTCTTCCCACATCAATGAACGGAACTAGGTGCTCCAAACAAAATCATCCATTTCTCTCTTTCCCGCACTACTCACATGGAATCCGTAAGCAAGTTCAGTTGATTGTATCCCCAAGTATATCTGGAAAAATTTCATCACTTTCCACCTTCATGGTTACCACCCCAATTTGTGCCACTCCTCCCCCTGCTCCCACCTCAACAATCCACATCGTGGGTTAGCATTCCCTGCCTGGAAACCTTCCCAGTAACATTTCATGGCAGCCTCCTCATCACTGATTTCTCAGCATCAATCCTTGCTTCACCGACTACTCAGCTTCTATCCCATTCCCTTTCTTTAAGGTTTTCTCTGTAACACTTAACTTTTCTTGATTGATTGATTGATTGATGGTTGATTAATGGTCTGTCATTCCCATTAGAATTTAAGCACAATAAGAGTGGGGTCCTTAGCTGTCTTGTTCACCAATAAATTCCCAAAGACAAGACCGGGCTGGCACATGGTAGGTCTTCAGTAAATTCTTGATGAATAAATGAACAAATATGTTCTATGTATATTCTCTGCCAGACTGTGAGCATCTGGAAGATAGAATCAGCGTCATGCATGTTTGCATCCCTGTCATCTGGTACACACAATAGCACATCAATAAAGCATGTTGGGTTAATGAGAACTGGGGCACACACTTCCTGAGATTTTACTCCATACAGTGGTAGAACCAATACACAGCCCACCCCCAACTCCTCCCTCTGTAAATAACTACCCTAATTATAGAAGGTATTTACAAAGGTTTATGTGTCAGGTACTGTCTTACATGCTTTACACATATTAGCTCACTTAATTTATTTTTTTATTTCTTTATATTGCTGAGGTAAACGTACATGACATGAGATCCATCCTTAACAGATTTTTAAGTGTAGCCTGCAGTATTGTTATCTACAGGCACACTGTTGTACAGTAGACCACTTAATTATTTTAACAACCCCACACGTAGAGCAGGAGCTAACACCATGCCCACTTTAGAGATAAGAACGCTAAGACACAGACAGGAAGAGGGCTAGAGCAGAAACTGAATTCAGACTCCTCATCCCCAGGGCTCTTGGGAGCCCATCCACTTTGCCAACCTGGCCCAACCACCACCTTTCTGTCTACATTCTGTTTACCTTACAACTACCTTATCCAACGCATCTAGCCCTAGGTGACACTCAGATTTAAATCAATTACAACTACATAGATAGGAAATTCCCGTTCCTCAGTGCCACTAGCCAAGTTTACCTCTCAATAGCCACATGTGACTAGGTGCTACTTTATCAGAGAGCACAAAGAATCTCTCCTTTGTCACAGAATGTTCACAGACAGCACTGCCTTGGAACATAGATCCTTCAAGGGCAAAGATCACATCTCTACATTTATCATAAGTTTTTGGTGGAGTGAAAGGGTCAGCTCCAATAATTACCGTAGCAGAAACCCATGATAAATACTTGACGTCCATTCCTGAGGTGAGTCTTTACCTCCTGGTGGCAAACTGGAATACCTTGAAACGAATAAGTAAGCATTCGTCTAAATCGCACCCCTCATTGCTCTCTAACGGGGGAAGGTTTAAGTTCTTCTGTTCTCAGTGTTGCTCACCGCACCCTATGCAAGAGTCAGCTTCCTTTATCTGCCTGTTCTCCTCCAAACTGGGGATGTTTATTGTGTTCTTTGTTCATATGGATTTTTCCTCAACAAATATATTTGACTCTTTAGCAGCTCTGAACTTCCAAAACCCTGGAGAGAAAGCTTGAACTCAGGATCTTTGAAAGGTGTCTGCCACACTCAAAGCAAAGTCTTCCAAGACTGTGACTCTATTTTCTTACTTTTTTTTTTCAGTAGCTGTTTTCAAATTCCATAACATTCTAATGGGTTTCCAGAAGCATGTTAATCAAGACCTTCTGCTTCATTGGCAAGAACCAGAGATATCTGCAACAGTTCAGTACAAGAAACATGCATTAAGGTCCTACTATGTGCCTGCCTTGTGTTAGGCATTGGGAATTTGGAAAGTTCCTACTATGTCTCTGGTCTGATGCTAGGAACTGGGTATTTGGAGGTGGTCCCTGGACATCCAGGGGCAGCTGCTTTGCACACTCCTATATACCACTGCCTAGCACAAAGTCTGGCGTATAGTAGGTACTTAATAAATACTGATTGAATGAAGAAATGAATGGATGTATATATGTCCCAATTTTCCATAAGATGGGAAGCCCCTAGATGTCCTGTCTTCGCAGAGATTGTAGTGGGAAAGACAATCCATAAACAAATAATATACAAATATATAATATGCCACATGCTGATAAATACTAGTAAGAAAATTAGGCAGAGAGTAGCGGTTGAAAGCGGGATTTTAGACAGAGAGATAGAAGAGGCTCTCTGATTAGGTGATGTGAATAGAGAGAGAGAGGGATCCATGAGGGCAGAAGATGTAGGGAGTCACAGCTTTGCCATGGGAGGGGCTCAGCATGCCTGAGGAGAGACTGGGGAGCAAGAGGATGAGAGAGTGGCAGAGGATGAAGGCAGAGATGCATGGGGGCAAAGGGAGAGAGGATCTCACAGGTATTGGAAGGACTTCTGATTTGATTCTGAAGGTTCTGAGCAGAGTTGTGACTTCACAGACTCATATTTTAGAGAATACTCTCCGTGTGAAGAACAGATGTAAGTGGGCAAGCATTGAAACAGGACACAGTTGGAGGAGAACCACAATCATAGCCCAAGGGAGAGGCCACTGTGCCTCAGGTCAGGGTGGTGGGAGCCACATGGTCTGCTGGAGAGGAAGGAGAGGAAGAGAAAGGAGGGGACGAGGACCTCAGGGTCAGTTGGGATTGTGTGAGAGTCTGTGATGGGGATGTGCCCAGGCCTTAGGAATGCACAGAGGATGACACCTGCTCAGGATGACCAGAGATTCCTAGTTAAATTTTAATTTCTGATAAACAATCAGTTTTTTGTTTTTTTTTTTCTTTTTGCAGTATGCGGGCCTCTCACTGTTGTGGCCTCTCCCGTTGCGGAGCACAGGCTCCGGATGCGCAGGCCCAGCGGCCATGGCTCACGGGCCCAGCCGCTCCGCGGCATATGGGATCCTCCCAGACCGGGGCACGAACCCGTATCCCCTGCATCGGCAGGCGGACTCTTAATCACTGCGCCACCAGGGAGGCCCAACAATCAGTTTTTAGTATAGGTATGCCCCATGTGATATTTAGAACATACTTACATTAAAAAAGTATTCATTGTTCATCTGAAATTCAAATTGAACAGGCTGTTCTGTGTTTTATCTGGCAACCGGACCATCCTAGGGCATGAGACCCAGTCCTGCTGCTCACAGCTAAGCTAGGTATTGAAGAACAGGCAGGTCTTGGCCATGTGAGTAAAAAGGAAAGGTGTCCCAGGAGAAGGGACCCACTCCCATCCCGTCTCTGAATTTCTGTGGGACTTCCAGAGAGCAGGACTCAAACATCTGGCAGGTTGTCTGTATGGAGTGGGGAGTGAGGCAACGCAAAGCCCACTTCCGGTGTCTCTAGAAGTCAGAAGTCTGACCAAGGAACAAAGTTCTAGGGAGGCGCCTTTTAACTTAGGTTTCGGAAGAGTTTTCTCTTAAAGCCTGGAGTGTATACGGTTCAAGTTCGTTGCTCAAGGGTGAGAGGCCAAGATGCCCATCACTGATTCCTTCTGGTCTAAAGGTCTGTCTTGTATAGCTTGAGCGGGAGCTTGAAGGGACGGGATTTAGAGATACGTTCATTATCAAAACCACCTCACTGAATGCACAAACATTCAGTGAGGGTCTACCATGTTTCAAGGGCTGCATTCAACGTTTTGTACAAGTTCATACCCAGGCCCACCCAGCTTCAGGCACTGCTGTCTTTTTCTACACTGTTTACTCCCATCCCCATCCCCTACCTCCACACACAAAAATGGCCCCAACAAAGCGGGAAGGGAAGAGCTTGTTGAGCTCGGCAGATTGCTTGAGCAAACAGGTAAAGGTAGAAATGCACGCTGTGATCCTGGGGACAATGAAAAAATCAGTCTGATTCGAAGGGATACAGGAGACAACTGAAGCTTTGTGTGAGCTTGAGTGCTGGCCACCCACCCATCCACTCTGATGGGAAGTTTGGAAGACCCTAGAGATGGAAAGAAATAGATGGCACAACAGGAGGAAAGCCAGAGAAGCATATGCCTCTTTCCAGAGCCTATTCACAGAAGTAGCCAAGGGTGAGAATGAGAAAACACCCTGCCTTTATGAGATTTTTATTAAGAAGCAAAATAAGACGTTAAGTAATGGCCTTTTTGAGTGCATATCCTCGGCAGGGAAACAGCCAATGATATCGGAGAACTGTATTATTACTTTGTGTTTGCTTATCTTTTTCTCTCCTTACCTGATAATCATCTGTAGCTCTATCTGTCTTTTTAAGTACATGTGAGAAAATAGAAAAGGTTACAGAGGACAGTCAAAGAATTGCATATTATTACCTGGCTTTCCAGAGCTGATTGTGCAATTGTTTGTTTTTGATGAGATAACAATGAAGATAGAATTGTTCAAAGCAAATGGTGTTCAATTTTCATTCAGCCAGAACTCACTGTCCTGCTCTCATGCATGGCTGCTCCCTCCCACCACTGAAGAGTCTCCCAGGCACCTCAGCGACTGCCAATGGAGCAAAGGATAGAAGGTAAAACCCCTTCTCTTCGACTTCCATGCCCATTGGGACCAATAAAATTCCTATGTTATTGGAATGGTGCTAATTTCTGGGTACCGCGTTCTTACATACGGTCTCCCAAACAAGCCCTTTTGCTGACGCTTCATACCTTGCCTATGTTGACTCTTCCCAGTTAAACACTGTCCTGCTTTTTCCAATCCACCTGCACTCTGTAAAAGTGCCTTTTTTCTCTGTGATACTTTCCCCCATCACCCCCAGCATATTTCATCATAGTGCCCTTTGTGCCAGTGGATGCAATACATTTCACACTTCAAGGAGGTGTTCCTGCTTCTTTATTTACAGGTCTACCTTCCTATGGGTCCATGAGCTCCCTAGGGCAGGGATCATAGTCTGTGCATTTCTGGAACACTGTGCCTGGCACAGAGCTACCTATCCTTGGATTTTTGTCCAATAAATGAATACATAACAAAATGTATGAATTTACCAGGAGTAGAAGGAGAATATTATTTTAGGAGTCTTCTACAGGCTGTGTGACAGACTGCATTTATTCCTATAATGCTACTGGATGCCTTTGCATTTGAAAAGAGAATCATGTTGATTTTTTATGAGTCAGATCACAGATGAGACACCCGTACCATCGATATAATGAAGGCAGCATCACTGCATGAGATCGGCCCTCGACATTGTCTTCGATCTCACCTGGAAGGTAAGGCAAGCTCATGTGAAAGACTCTGGGCTCTGGAGTCCAAACACTCGGAATTCAAACTCAAACTCTGTCGCCACCATCTTATGCAACCTTGGGGAAGTAACCTTGCACTTCTCTCAGCCTCAGTTTCTGCAGCTGTAAAAAAAGGAAAAGAAAATTATCAACCACATAAGAATGTTGCTAAGAGTATGATGAGCTAATACAAGTAAGTCTTAGCACAGCTCCTGCTACAGCAGCATTAAAATAAAGTAAGTCCCCTGCATACAAATGAGTTCTGTCCCAAGGGCATGTTCATAAGTCCAATTTATTCATTAAGTCCAACAAAGATAGCCTAGGTACCCAACTAACACAATCGGCTATATAGTACTACACTGTAATAGGTTTATAATACTTATCACACAAATAATACATAAAAAACAAACACAAAAAATAAAGAAAATATTTTAATCTTACAGTAGTCCAGTACAACAGCTGGCCTACAGGGGCTGGCATCGAGTGAACAGGCAAGAAGAGTTACTGACTGGAGGAGGGAGAGGAGGTGGGAGGTGGTAGAGCTGAAGAATCATCAGCAATAGGAAATGGAGGGCCAGCTGCAATGTCACTCACGCCTGACGTGGATGGCACAGGTTCTGGTTCTTTGCTGGATTCAATTCTACCTACCCACTTGAATTCAATTTTATCTACCCTCTTGAAAAAAACGATCCAGTGATGTCTGGGTAGTAGCTCTTTATTTCCCATCATAGATGACATGGTAGCACTGGATTGCATTCGGAACGGCTGCTGCAACTTTCATGTATCATTCTACGTTTGGGTCCTGTGCCTCAAAAACTAACAGTGCCTCCCCAGATAAAGAAAATCCCCTTGCCATTTCCTGCATCATGAATCTCTTTGGTTCTTCAGTAACTTCTTCTTCCTCTTGTCTCTCTTCATCCTTTCTCTGGGTCTCCAATTCCAACAGCTCTTCACTCGTAAGGTCTTCATGTTACACAGCAAGGAGTTCGATGAAGTCATCCTCTTGTAGATCTAGCTCCAGCTTCTCGCTGAGGGTCACTAAGTTGCTGAAGACCTCTTTGGACTCCTCATCCACCCTCTCAAATCCACAAAAATCATGAACAAACTTCACACAAATGTTCCTCCAAACCCCATTCATGGTGATGGCTGTAACCTCACTCCAAGCAAAGTCAATGTTTTTTATGGCCTTGTAGATGTTATAGTCCTTCCAAAATTGTCATAAGTTTCTTCCTGATTCATCACTTGCCTTTAGTGCCTGACAAAAAGTGTGATGTAACTAATATTTCTTGAAAGTTGCTATAACTCCCTGGTCCATAGGTTGGATGAGCGATGTAGTATTCAGTGGCAGATGCACTACTTTGACGTTGGGATGAAAGTCATCCAAGAATGGGGGGTGGCCCAGAGCATTTTCGAGCAGCAAAAGAATGTTGAATGGGACGTCCTTCTCCAAGCAATATTCCTCTACCTCCAGGATAAAGTGGTGGAAAAACCAGTCCTGGAAAATGGTCTGTGTCACCCAGGATTTGGGGATACTCTTCTGCACAACAGGAAGAGAGCCATTGGCTATGTTTTTAAGGGCTCTTGGGTTCGCTGAATGATAAACTAAGAGAGGTTTCAGCTTCATATTGCTGGAAGCATTGCCACCAAACAACAGAGTTAGCGTATCCTTTGCTGCTTCATAGCCTGGCATCAACTTTTCCTCCTTACTGATGTAACTTCAGTCCCACATCCTCTTCCAGTACAGTCCTGCCTCATCCACATTAAAAACCTGCTCAGGTAAATACTCATCTTCATCAATAATTTCTCCAAATGTTTCAGGAGATTCCCTGAATCGGGCAGCTACCTTATCTGCACTTGCTGCCTCGCCACTCACTTTTACATTGGGAAGGTTAGTTCTAGCCTTGAACCAATGAAACCAACCATGCTGGCATTAAAAGATGCACCCTGTGATTCTTTGCCATGTTTCTTCTTCAAGTATTCATAAAAGCTTTTAGCTTTCTCTCTTTTTTCCCATGTTTTTTTTTTAATTTTATCGCATTTACTTATTTTTTATATAGAAGGTTCTTATTAGTTATCTATTTTATACATATTAGTGTATATATGTCAATCCCAGCCTCCCAATTCATCTCACTACCACCACCTCCCTGTCACTTTCCCCCTTTGGTATCCATATGTTTGTTCTCTACATCTGGGTCTCTATTTCTGCCTTGCAAACTGGTTTATCTGTACGATTTTTCTAGATTCCACATATATGCACTAATATACGATATTTGTTTTTCTCTTTTTGACTTATTTCACTCTGTATGACAGACTCTAGGTCCATCTCCCTCACTACAAATAACTCAATTTGGTTTCTTTTTATGGCTGAATAATATTCCACTGTATATATGTGCCACATCTTCTTTATCCATTCAAAGGACACTTAGGTTGCTTCCATGACCTGGTTATTGTAAATAGTGCTGCAGTGAACATTGTGGTACATGACTGTTTTTGAATTATGGTTTTCTCAGGGTATATGCCCAGTAGTGGGATTGCTGGGTCATATGCTAGTTCTATTTTTAGTTTTTTAAGGAACCTCCATACTGTTCTCCATAGTGGCTGTATCAATTTACATTTCCACCAACAGTGCAAGAGGGTTCCCTTTTCTCTACACCATCTTCAGCATTTGTTGTTTGTAGATTTTCTGATGATGCCCATTATAACCGGTGTGAGGTGATACCTCATTGTAGTTTTGATTTGCATTTCTCTAAGAATTAATGATGTTGAGCAGTTTTTCATGTGCTCCTTGGTCATCTGTATGTCTTCTTTGGAGAAATGTCTATTTAGGTCTTCTGCCCATTTTTGGATTGGGTTTTTTGTTTCTTTAATATTGAGCTGCGTGAGCTGTTTATATATTTTGGAGAGTAATCCTTTGTCTGTTGATTCGTTTGCACATATTTTCTCCCATTCTGAGGGTTATGTTTTCATCTTGTTTGTAGTTTCCTTTGCTGTGCAAATGCTTTTAAGTTTCATTAGGTCCCATTTGTTTCTTTTTTATTTTATTTCCATACTCTAGGAGATGGATCAAGAAAGATCTTGCTGTGATTTATGTCAAAGAGTGTTCTTCCAATATTTTCCTCTAAGAGTTTTATAGTGTCTGGTCTTACATTTAGGTCTTTAATCCATTTTGAGTTTATTTTTGTGTATGGTGTTAGGGAGTGTTCTAATTTCATTCTTTTACATGTAGCTGTCCAGTTTCCCCAGCACCACTTATTGAAGAGACTGTCTTTTCTCCATTGTATACCCTTGCCTCCTTTGTCATAGATTAGTTGAGCATAGGTATGTGGGTTTTTCTCTGAGCTTTCTATCCTGTTCCATTGATCTATATTTATGTTTTTGTGCCAGTACCATATTGTCTTGATTACTTTAGCTTTGTAGTATAGTCTGAAGTCAGGGAATCTGATTCCTCCAGCTCCGTTTTTTTTCCCTCAAGACTGCTTTGGTTATTTGCGGTCTTTTGTGTCTCCATACACATTTTAAGACTTTTTGTTCTAGTTCCGTAAAAACTGCCATTGGTAATTTGATAGGGATTGCATTGAATCTGTAGATTGCTTTGGGTAGTATGGTCATTTTCACAATATTGATTCTTCCAATCCAAGAACATGGTATATCTCTCCATCTGTTTGTGTCATCTTTGGTTTCTTTCATCACTGTCTTATAGTTTTATGAGTACAGATCTTTTACCTCCTTAAGTAGTTTTCTTCCCAGGTATTTTGTTCTCTTTGTTGCCATGGTGAATGGGATTGTTTCCTTAATTTCTCTTTCTGATCTTTCATTGTTAGTGTATAAAAATGCAAGAGATTTCTGTTCATTAATTTTGTATCCTGCAACTTTACCAAATTCCCTGATTAGCTCTAGTAGTTTTCTGGTGGCATCTTTAGGATCCTCGATGTATAGTATCATGTCATCTGCAAACAGTGAAGTTTTTCTTCTTCTTTTACAATCTGTATTCCTTTTATTTCTTTTTCTTCTCTGATTGCCATGGCTAGTACTTCCAAAACTATGTTGAATAATAGTGGTGAGAGTGGACATCCTTGTCTTGTTCCTGATCTCAGAGGAAATACTTTCAGTTTTTCATCATTGAGAATGATGTTTGCTGTGGGTTTGTCATATATGGCCTTTATTATGTTGAGATAGCTTCCCTCTATGCCCACTTTCTGGAGAGTTTTTATCATAAATTGGTGTTGAATTTTGTCAAAAGCTTTTTCTGCATCTATTGAGATGATCATATGGTTTATTCTTCAATTTGTTAATATAGTGTATCAAATTGATTGTTTTGTGCATATTGAAGAATCCTTGCATCCCTGGGATAAATCCCACTTGATCATGGTTTATGATCCTTTTAATATGTTGTTGGATTCTGTTTGCTAGTATTTTGTTGAGGATTTTTACATCTATATTCATCAGTGATATTGGTCTGTAATTTTCTTTTTTTGTAGTATCTTTGTCTGGTTTTGGTATCAGGGTGATGGTGGCCTCATAGAATGAGTTTGGGAGTGTTCCTTCCTCTGTAATTTTTTAGAAGAGTTTGAGAAGGATGGGTGTTATCTCTTCTCTAAATGTTTGATAGAATTCACCTGTAAAGCCGTCTGGTCCTGGACTTTTGTTTGTTGGAAGATTTTTAATCACAGCTTCAATTTCATCACTTGTGTTTGGTCAGTTCATATTTTTTACCTCTTCCTGGTTCAGTCTTGGAAGGTTATACCTTACTAAGAATTTGTCTATTTCTTCCTGGTTGTCCATTTTATTGGCATAGAGTTGCTTGTTGTAGTCTCTTAGGTGCTTTGTATTTCTGCAGTGTCTGTTGTAATTTCTTTTTCATTTCTAATTTTAATGATTTGAGTCCTCTCCCACTTTTTCTTGATGAGTCTGGCTAATGGTTTATCAATTTTGTTTATCTTTTCAAAGAACCAGCTTTTAGTTTTATTCATCTATTGTTTATTGATTCATTGATCTATTGTTTTCTTTGTTTCTATTTCATTTATTTCTGTTCTGATCTTTATGATTTCTTTCTTTCTACTAAGTTTGGGTTTTGTTTGTTCTTCTTTTCTAGTTCCTTTAGGTGTAAGGTTAGATTGTTTATTTGAGATTTTTCTTGTTTCTTGAGGTCGGATTGTATTGCTATAAACTTCCCTCTTAGAACTGCTTTTGCTGCATCCCATAGGTTTTGGATCATCGTGTTTTCATTGTCATTTGTCCCTAGGTATTTTCTGATTTCCTCTTTGATTTCTTCAGTGATCTCATGGTTATTTAGTAACGTATTGTTTAGCCTCCATGTGTTTGTGTTTTTTACATTTTTTCCCTGTAATTGATTTCTAATCTCACAGTGTTGTTGTGGGAAAAGATGCTTGATATGATTTCAATTTTCTTAAATTTACTGAGGCTTGATTTGTGACCCAAGATGTGACCTATCCTGGAGAATGTTCCATGTGCACTTGAGAAGTGTAATCTGCTCTTTTTGGATAAAATGTCTTATAAATATCAATTAAATCTATCTGGTCTATTGTGTTATTTTAAGCTTGTGTTTCCTTATTAATTTTCTCTCTGGATGATCTGTCCATTGGTGTAAGTGAGGTGTTAAAGTCCCACACTATTATTGTGTTGCTGTTGATTTCCTGTTTTATAGCTGTTAGCAGTTGCCTTATGTATTGAGGTGCTCCTATGTTGGGTGCATATATATTTATAATTGTTATATCTTCTTCTTGGATTGATCCTTTGATCATTATATACTGTCCTTCCTTGTCTCTTATAACATTCTTTATTGTAAAGACTATTTTATCTAATATGAGTACTGCTACTCCAGCTTTCTTTTGATTTCCATTTGCATGTAATATCTTTTTCCATTCCCTCACTTTCAGTTAGTATGTGTCCCTAAGTCTGAAGTGGGTCTCTTGTAGACAGTATATATAGGGGTCTTGTTTTTGTATCCATTCAGTAAGCCTGTATCTTTTGGTGGAGCATTTAATCCATTCACATTTAAGGTAAATATCGATATGTAAGTTCCTATGATCATTTTCTTAATTGTTAAGTGTTTGTTTTCGTAGGTCCTTTTCTTCTCTTGTGTTTCCCACTTAGAGAAGCTCCTTTAAGATTTGTTGTAGAGCTGGTTCAGTGGTGCTGAATTCTCTTAGCTTTTGCTTGTCTGTAAAGCTTTTGATTTTGCCATTGAATCTGAATGAGATCCTTGCCAGGTAGAGTAATCTTGGTTGTAGGTTCTTCCTTTTCATCACTTTAAATATATCATGCCACTCCCTTCTGACTTGTAGAGTTTCTGCCGAGAAATCAGCTGTTAACCTTATGGGAGTTCCCTTGTATGTTATCTGTTGTTTTTCCCTTGTTGCTTTCAATAATTTTTCTTTGTCTTTAATTTTTGTCAGTTTGATTACAATGTGTCTTGGTGTGTTTCTCCTTGGGTTTTATCCTGCCTGGGACTGTCTGCACTTCCTAGACTTGGGTGGCTATTTCCTTTCCCATGTTAGGGAAGTTTTAGACTATAATCTCTTCAAATATTTTCTTGGGTCCTTTCTCTCTCTCTTCTCCTTCTGGGACCCCTATAACGTGAATGTTGTTGAGCTTAACATTGTTCCAGAGGTCTCTTAGGCTGTCTTCATTTCTTTTCATTATTTTTTTCTTTATTCTATTCTGTGGCAGTGAATTCCACCATTCTGTCTTCCAGGTCACTTATCCGTTCTTCTGCCTCAGTTATTCTGCTACTGATTCCTTCTAGTGTATTTTTCATTTCAGTTATTGTATTGTTCATCTCTGTTTGTTTGTCCTTTAATTCTTCTAGGTCTTTGTTAAACATTTTTTGCATCTTCTCGATCTCTGCCTCCATTCTTTTTTTGAGGTCCTGAATCATTTTCACTATCATTATTCTGAATTCTTTTTCAGGAAGGTTGCCTATCTCCACTTCATTTAGTTGTTTTGGGAGGGTTTTATCTTGTTCCTTCCTCTGGTACATAGTCCTCTGCCTTTTCATTTTCTCTATCTTTCTGTGAATGTGGTTTTCATTCCACAGGCTGCAGAATTGTAGTTCTTCTTGCTTCTCTAGGTTTCTTTTGAATCAGCATTAAGGTGAGCAGGACTTGACACTGGTGTTGATCCTGCATCCACACACTGATAAGTTTCTTCACCTCCTCCATCACTTTTCCACTCGTCTTTCATATTTTGTCAACATCATTGTCATAGCAGACTTCACATTCCATGATCTTGTCCTTGTTCTTTAGAATTGTGCCATTGGTTGAATGATTCACATTATGAGAATTAGTGACATCTACCAAATTTTTGCCTCGCTCCACTTTTTCAATTATTTTCACTTTTGTTTCCACCGTTGTAGCTTGGCACTTCTAAGCATTACCAGATCTATCACCACTGCTTTTATATTTGCTTCTAGACATCCTGCACTTGAAATAAAGCTATTGCACTACTGGACTCTATACAGTACAGTACACAAAAACACAACCACATGTAGAGGATGCATGCACATGACAATGTATACCAGACACGTGAACTAACTTACGTGATTGGACACGTGAATGCATGTTCGTATCTTTGAAAATTTGCAGCTTGAAAGTTCGTATGGAGGGGACTTACTGTACTAGGTATTATTACCTGTACCATCCTTTATTTTCATTCATGCATTCAGCTATTTATTACTTCATCTCTTCAGCAGAGATGTCAGTAGGTCAAGCCTCATAGTACACAGTTGTCACCACATGCATTGTTTTCATGAACCCTTGGAAAGTTCTTGGGCTCAGTCCAATACTTCTTGCCCTAATCTGTCCTGCACTGCACTGTCCAAACCAACCTTTCTATCTTCTAGAAACACGTCTTCCATGGATGGCTCCACCCTTCCCAGATCTGATGACTTACCCACTGGCTGGCTTTGGCTTTCTGTGTGCAGTCTTGGTTACAAGGTTGGTTCATCTGCTCCCTGTGACTGCTTGAATGCAGCCAAATATTACGTCTTCACTAGTCCAGGCCCTGAAATCTCACACCAGCAGAAGAATTCAGATTGGATGGCTTATGCAATTCCTTTCAGATAAATGAGACAGTGCTGAGATGGAGAATTTCACAGCTTCTGAGTTCTCTGTAAGTAAAATTGAATATAGATAATCTTTTGGAAGGGATCTGCCATAGTTTATTTATAACTGGGTTAATGGGAGTTGGGGGAGGTGGAGTGTGGTGTGTAGCAGATGCCGGCTAGACACTCACTGTTCCAGTTACTCACTGCTGTGTAACAACTCCAAAACTTAGTGGATTAAAACAACAATGTATTGTTTTTACTGCTCATGATTCTGTGAGTTAAGAATTTGGAAGATATATATATATATATAGAATATATACAATATAATATTATTATAAAATATCTTTAAGTCTACTAAAGCCCTACCTCCAAAAGCTATAATTAGATTAGAGAGGAGAAAAATCTTAATTCAGGTTATATTAAGGAACATGAATAAATGGATTCTGTGCAGCGATGCACATCACCAGTTAACATGTATGTCGATAAACAAATTGGTACATCAGATTATGTAGCATTGTTCCAGAAACCAGCCCTGCATTATTCAAGAAATCCAGAAAGAATAGGCAATGGAATTATGCTGATTTTTAAATATAATTTCCCAGTAGTTTAAGAAGAATAAGTTTTTCATTTAAAAAGCCAGCGGGATCAGCAGGCAACTAAGTTCTGTTTTAGTTGGAAATCAGTGGGTGGGAATATAGAGTCACATTTTTTTTTTTACTAAATGGAACTAGAGAAGCAGCAGATCTAACAAACTGTAATCAGCCAAATTTCTTTTTTTATAAATACATGAGTAAAAACTTGGGGTTTTTCTTTTTTACATGACATCGTTTAATCCAACAGAGCAGTAGCAAATCACCTTTGCAAATCTCAATTCCTTTTTGCTGCACAAAAATATTTCTTTGGAGGAGGTCAAAAGAAGCTAATCTGAAATCCCACAAATCTATGGGAAATTGTGGATTTAAGAGGCCAAAATAGTCCAGGGCCATGTGCATATGAAAGTAAGGGAGTATAATTATCTTACAGGGACTCACCTGTCCCTACTCCAAAGTAGGGCAGTCCAGGGGCACCACTTCCCTGGAACAAGGTTGGGGAAACCTGTTAGGCCAGGGATGGGTGAGAGGGGTCAGTTATCTTAAATAGATGAGAGAGGATTGAGCCGGGGGTGAGGTACAACCAGGGATCTGAGAAAGACATCTAAGGCTCAGGGCCAGAGAAGGAGGTTCACCCAGTGGCTGCAAATGAGGACTGAAATGGGTCATATTAGCCTACACCCCTCACTAGCCACTGTCCTTGGACCAGTTTCTTCATCTACATAGTAGGATTTATGATGCCTACATATCATCTTTGACAATCAAGTGACAAAAATGCACATGAAGTGTTTAGTTCAATTCCTGGCATATAGGTATGACCCATAAAGTGTCCAAGAGGCAATGGCAGGTCTAAAATTGGTCAAAGAACAAACAGGTCAAGATCCAGCTAAGTGTCCAGGCAGACCAGGAAGGGCAAAGCAAACTGCGAACATCTCTGGGGCATTTCTAACACACTGCTGTCAGGTAAGGGTGACTGGGCACTGATTGAGGGCAGTTGTTGTCACACCCAACATAACGATGGAATCAAACACTAATGTACTTTCCTGTATGTCACGGATCTCTTCCTCGATAACTTGTGTGCAGTGCATTTTTTGTGTGTACATGTGTGTTTGTGTGTGTATGGCAGGGGAATTATTTAACAAATCTTATCCTACTTTCACTAACGTGGTTTGCAGCAGAAATGCTGAAGTGAATCCCTTTAGAGGAGGATATTCTGACCAAGAAATTACTCAGAGCATACTTTTTCTGTGGTGCACCTTTGATTGGTGCGTTCATTTTTACCACAAGTCAGTACCAAGAGTGTGATACTCATGTCGGAATATCAGCGTGAAAATTCTGGCTCTTCAATTTACTTAGGCAAGTGGCTTAACCACCCTCTCTGCCTCAGTTTCCTTATTTTCAAATGGGGATGATGTCAAATTATTTAATTAGGATTAAATGAGATCGTGCATTTGGAGTGCCCAAGATAATACTTGACACATAGCTGAAGTGCACACTAAATGTTAGCTACTTTATTCTATTCCATCTCATGTCATTGCTCCAGCACTGCCATCATCCACTTCCTTGTCCTAGAGATCTTGTAGGGAGCCTGGACAGTCTCCTTTTTACCACTCTTCCTAAAATTTGTCACTAAGCCTATAGATTCTATAGCCATAATGTGGTAGGGCACTGCTTTCTCCCTTTCTCCCACTGACTCTCTTCTGGTTCAGGCCATTACTATTCCATGCTGCATTTTCAGTGGTAACCCCCACATGATTTCCATATATCATTATTCATGCTCCATCTCTAGGTTCCCCCCGACCCTCACCAAAGCCACCCAGAAATGGTAAGAAGCTTTCCATAGCTCTCCAAGGCCAACCCTGACCTGGACCAATTTTACCTATTTCCTCATCTCAATGTCCCTCCCAGGACCCCCAAAGCCATCTACACCAGTCTTCTCCCCACTATCCCAAGAGCTCTAGCTCTTTTTGGTCACTACACTAGTCTCTTTGAATTTTACAAGAAGAGCTATTTCATTACAGTGTTCATAGCAGCACTATTTACAATAAGTAGGACATGGAAGCAACTTAAATGTCTATCAACAGAGGAATGGATAAAAAAGATGTAGTACATATATACAGTGGAATACCACTCAACCATAAAAAGGAATGAAATTGGGTCATTTATAGAGTCGTGGATGGACCTGGAGAGTGTCATACAGAGTGAAGCAAGTCAGAAAGAGAAAAACAAATATTGTATATTAACACGTATATGTGGAATCTAGGAAAATGATTATCTTATTTGCAAAGCAGAAATAGAGACACAGACGTAGAGAACAAATGTATGGATACCAAGGGGGAAAGGGGTGGGGTGGGAGGGATTGGAAGATTGGGACTGACACATATACACTATTGATAGTATGTATAAAATAGACAACTGGTGTGAACATACTGTATGGCACAGGGAGCTCTACTTAATGCACTGTAGTGTCCTAAAGAGAGAGGATATATGTATATGTATGGCTGATTCATTTTGCTGTGCAGTAGAAGCTAACACAACATTGTAAAACACCTATACTCCAATAAAAATATTTTAAAAATAAAATAAAATAACAGAAGAGTTATTTACATCTATATATTACACCAACCATACTGCGGCTCTTGGGGTTTGACCTCTTTTCTTGTTCTGTATTTCAATGTTCCTAGCTAAGCTTGACACTTAGTGGGTGCATCATAAATACACAGTAAGTGATAAAGGGGAAAACCCAGGTCATTCTAAAGGACAAACATTTTGGTGTGAATTTCAGAACATTCCCTGGGTTGGAAGTTACTCATTCAAGAATCTCCCACGGAGAGATAAGCAAGCCCTACTTGTTGAGTTGTGTATAATTAGACTATGACAAATAGGTTCAGAGCATGTTATAAAGAGTAATCTCTTTGTGAGCAGAAGCTCTCTTGTCCTTGAGGTGCTTTCAGTGTCACTCTAATCTTGTATTTTAAAATCTTGGGTATATTTCTGTCAAACAGAGGCAACTCCTGATTTCCTTTTTTGTGGGTGGACAGTAGAGATGTGCGGAGTCCCAAACATCAGAAAAACACACAATTATATGTGTTCAGCTATTCGACAATTCAGTGGTATTCAGCATGATCAGTATATCCTTATTTAGTGCCTAATACATGCAAAATGCAAAGCTATAAAATAAGAAGGGAGATGGGCAATCACAAATGCAATAATTACCCAGTTTGACCAGACTGTAAGGCGCTAGTGGATGCATATGGAAAATGCCACTGGAAAGGTAAATTAAGACAGAATGGTAGAAAGACTTGAATGCCAAACTGAAGAATGATGGATTACTAGCAGGGTGTACATGAGTCCCATCTCTTAGCAGACAGATGCAGGCATCGTGCCCTTGCAGTATGACCTCTGCCTTGTTATACCAACAAGACTCATAACTTAAAAGAAATCCAGTTCAGGTTTCCACTTTGCCTCTGTCATGGAATGGAGGGTTCACAAGTCAGGTTGCTTACCCAGGTCCACGGTCTGGAGAAAATGCTGAAAGCTGAGGGAATGGATCTGAAATCCTCAGTTCTAAGGAAGCAGCTCAAACCCTCCAGCAGTGAGACCCCAGGGGCTTCCTGGGGAGCAGGTGTGAGAAGCATCAGGGAGCTGCTGGTACCAGGTTCAGTCAACAGGATAGGGGGCACTGAAAATACACCTTGATCTCCAGCAACAGACATGGGTTCAAATTGTGGTTGGTCATTTATTTCTTTGTGGCTTTGAAAGTAATTAACTTTCTGTACCTCTATTCACTCATCTGTCCAATGGGAGAAGACAAACATTCCTGGCTGAATGGACACCTTTTTTTTTTTTCCAAAATTGTGTCCATTTCCCCAATGATCAATTGTTCAAAATAATAAATGAAGCTAAATCTGGATTTGGAATCTACAACTACAGTCTGACTAAATGAGCACACAACAGCAGCTCCAGGACTAGGGGGCATCCACAGCGGGACAATCAGGGCAGCATTAGATGCAGAATGACTGTGCATCATGAGGACACCTTTTTACTTAACCCTTTCTTTCCCTTTCCTTTTCACCTTACAGACCAAACGGAGGGTGCTACCTGTGGGTAACATCAAAGGGTTCTGTGAGGTTTAAAATGAGATCACAGGACAGCTGTATGCACAATTGTTTTGTAATCTGTAAAGTCCCATGTTATGAGTTACTGATGATGATGATGACAGTGAGGATGATGACAATGACTATGATGATGATGATGGTAATAATCATGATGATGATAATGGTGATGATGATTCTCAGGGGTTCAGTCCCTAGGAGAGCATACAACAGTGGCCTGTCTTTTCCAATGTTTTCATCTATATATTTATGTATATTTACTTACCTATACCCTATATTATCGATAGAGAAGATTTAAGGCAGTTTAAAACAAATATAGTACTGGCAAGTTTCGAAAATGAAATTGAAAATAGGAACAAGAAAAAGAGATAATGCCATTATTTGGAGTAAAAGAGTTAATATAATCTCTGGGTCATCAGCTCCTGGCAGCCAAGGCAAAGAGGAGAGCATGAACCATCCATCACTTTCATTACCAGAGCAGAAGAAGCCAGACAGTTCTTCAGGAGAAGTGACTGATACTAAACTCCAGTAGGAATGCTTCTAGGGTGTCCATGGTCAGACATAAAGTCCAGAGGAGCAGCTGACCCTGGTTGGGTTGGGGCTCAGGGGAAAGGAAGGCTTTTGGGTAAAGGAGAGCTCAGGTGAGTCTTGAAGAGGACCAGAATTGGATCAGGAAGGATGGGCATTCTAGGCAAGGAAGCAGCATGTGCAGACGTGGTCAACACAGCCACTGCATTCATGACCACATGTGGGTGCCCCATAAATAAGTGTCCAATGGAAAAAGCCAAAGAGAATACGAATAAACCAGTCAGGAAACAAAACCAAAGGACTAGTTAGCTCAGAAACTCAACACAGCCAAACTTGCCGGCCGCTTCAATGAGTCTGTGTGTTATTTAATTTTACAATAACAACGTGCTTAAATGGAAGCCTTCTTTGTCTTTCTTTTGCCACAATCTTTGTCTAAATAGCACCAAGCAATGTGGCTCTCTCTGGAATATTCTAGCAACATAATACTTCCCCAGCAGGCACGGATATCAGCAAACCTCCGGAGGGGAGGTGACACAAGGCTCCCTCCCAGGTGACAAATCCAGACTGACTTTTCGAATAAGAGAAACTGAAAAACTCCCAAAGCACCTTGTCGATTAGCTGACACTGAGTCTTACTGAGTTTGGTCAGCTTATTTTCTGCAGCCTGATGATGCACAGGTTGTAGCAGAGCTAAACAAGCAATGATAGCTAACAGTTCAGAACCCAGTTACTGTTTATTTAACAAACTGAGGAACCTGGCTTCTATTGCATGCCAGATCATGAAGGCACTAGGGATCCAGGTAAATAAACCACTGTCCTTTCCTTCTCCCATGGCTCTCGGCCCCTTTCTGCCCATTGTTCTCACCTCATCCCATTTGCCTCTTTGGTCTCCCCCTCCCCAATTCCCTCTCCCTACACCCATCTCTCTCCCTTCTCTCTTTTCCTCTTCCTTTTTCTCTCCTTCCTCTCCTCTCTCTCCATAGAAAAGTGCTTTGTCCTCAGGGTCTCCAATGTCACACTGGCATGTCTAGAAATAGGTCATTTTTCACTCACTCTGCTCCTTATTAGGAAAGTTCATTCAATCCAGTTACTCATGTATCCTTTCAGCTCTGGGGGAAAAAACCTCCTGTTATGTCATTGGTAATTTCTTACCCATCTATTTTCCTTTTCTCTCAGTAGATTTCATATTGGGTTTGGTAGACAGAATAATGGTCCCCCAGAGATCCTCATGTCTAATTCCCAGGACCTGTGACCCACAGCTGTCAGAGCAAGAAGGGAGCTCAAGCATCACCCCACTCCTCCCACCGCCATTCAGCATTGCAGACGAGTTCTCAGAAGAAGGGAACTGCCAAGGGGACAAGGATTTCGTGAGCAGCTACTAGCTCCTCTGCAAACTTTTGAGACTGCATTCTCTGTCTTTGCAACACATGGCAACAGATTGTTGAATCTCTAGGAGCCAGAACTCTGAATTTCATTTAGCATTTAATTAACTGGAATAGACTAAGAACTCAGTGGCAGCCTCCTGATTGCAATCTGTGGACGGATGGGCATTTTTATCTGAAAATGATGACCAGCTTATCTTCTGTCATGCAGCTATCACACATGATATGTATCTCTCGTTATCCCAGCCAATCAACACAGAAAGTTTATTAAGATTCTATCATTTGAAGTTATCACCAATTATAAGATTTTTCATCTGAATGTGCTTGTGTGCAATACCGTATTTTGTCTAAGAGACCCTCGAGGAGAACGAGAGAGGGAATATCATTAAGGAGGGTGCAGTGAATCTACGGTCAACGACCAAGTCATTGAAGGAGTGTGGCCACCCAGACGACTCTAATAACCCGATCACTTAAAAAGAAGTTTATTACTCCTCTTTAAAAAAAAATTGACATGGCTCCAGAGGAAGGAATCAGAGTGATCCTACAGTAAGAAGGAAAAAAAGCAATTGCTTACGTGAGTAACTGGAAAGGCAAGCCATAAGATTCTATGTTTTGCTAAAAGTGGGCTGTGACCTTCCTAGAAGCCATAAAAAAAAGAAATGTGATCAGTTCTGAGATTTTCGGGTCCCATGAAATGAATCCATTATTTATGAGAAGCCAGCTTTCACTTGGGTCATCTATGGACAGGAAATTTGGAGAAGAACACACTCCCTCAAACACTCAGGTATTAATCCATACAATCAACACATTTCCCTTGATGTGTGGTCACCCTGTTGGTGCTGGGTTTTCAGTGCTAAATCAAACTTACCTGTGGACAAGCCACTCTGTGTGGCAAGCAGGCAGTGAGACAATCACAGTAAAATGTGAGGATGCTTCTATGGAGGTGTGCGAAGCATCCACTGAGGACCCAGGGGCTCGGCTGATCTCCTGAGCTCTGTGAAATTGGGGATATTTTCATGGACAAGACAGAGATGTAAAAGAGAGACATTCATCTAGGAGATGAGGAAGGCGACCTAAGTGAAGTCAGGCACGGAGACAAGACACAGTCATACATCATGATTGATTTCTGAGTGGGCTGTTAGCGATAAGTGTTATCCTCTCTTCCCTGGCTGAAAGCTCCAAGGGACCACTCTGGCTTCCCCCTTCAATGTCACACTCCCAGCACAGGATCTGGCACATGGTGGCAGTTGAACAGGTTCCTAAGCAAAGAATGAAGGAAACAAGAGATGTACTGAGCAAAGCCTTGGTAACCTGGAGCTGTGGCAGATGCTGTTGGTAATTAGGCAACCAGAATTATCTGCTTAAGGTTTTGCCAAAGTAATTTGGTCAGCATAGTTTGTCTAACACTGTTCAGAGGTCTACATAGAGGATTTTATCAGTTTTCCAGAGACCTCTGGAGTTTACAAGACTGCTTGACATCCTGCATCTAAGCTGATGCTCACAAACATCTGATAAGGGAAAGTATTAGCCTGGTGCGGTATGAGGCTGGGAATAAGTCTAGGGGCGATAATTTTGCTCTAACTCCTTCCCGTTACATTGTTATTTGGGTCTATGTATCTGCCTCCCCCACTTATGCTGTGAGCTCTCTGCATTTTCATAGCAAATTCCAAAAACCTTGGATGAAATCAGAGTTGCACCACCTGGGAGCTGAGTGAGCCTGGGGCACACAAATAACTAAGCCTTTCTGAATTTTAAATGTCTCTTCAGGTAAATGTAGAGAGAACGAAATTTGTCCGTACACAACTCAAAAGAGTTGCAAAACTTCTGGTGGCCTCAAACCCGACATGGTCAACCTCCAAAGTCTTCAACCGCTCCCCCCACCCAACCCACTCTCCTCTTTCAAACCATCCCTGCTATCTTGGGAACAGATCTGAAAAACTCTGTTCTCCCGACTTCCTTTCACTTCTCCCCATTTTTAGAAAAAATAAGGAACAGGGAGGCTCCCAGCAAGCTCTCCATCTTCAGCCTTTCACATCTCTCCAGGACCCCAGGACTCCCATCTTTCCTCACCATCTTTCTTGTTTTCCTGAGTTTTTACCCAGTTAGGGGACCTATTACCCTAATATTTCAACAAAAATGGGGCCCTCTCTTTAGAGGCAGGGACATAATCTGAGGAGCAGTGCTGGATTATAGGCATTTTAGTAAGCAACGATTAAACAGGTTCTGGCTGACTGTTAATGCAGTGAGGTCTCCTAATTGGGTACAGTGAAAAACGACTAGAAGAACCCTGGCCCAGAAGACTGCAAAAAAATTTTCCTTTTTTTTCTTCCGTTATTCAGCTTTATTTTCACGCTGGTTTTTGGTTCCCCAAGAGCTGCATGAGTGATCGTCTTGGCCACCTGACGGGAGCTCCCTGGGACTGGGCACTGTGGGCAGGATGCCTCTGAAAAGAGCTGAAGACAGAGGAATCATGCTTATCTTTACCACCACTGGGGAAGGCCCAGGCTGAGGGCAGGAAGAGGCTCCAGTGCCACCTGGGGAGAGAACAGGGAGAGACTTGGGCACCAACTCCCAGTGGCCCCTCAACACAATACCATCATCCCCAGGGTCACTGTGACTTACTGGAGCAAGCACAATCTTCTGGGCCAGGTTCTTCTAGCTCGTTTTTCACTGTACCCAATTAGGAGACCTCACTGCATTAACAGGCAGCCAGACCCTGTTTAATGGTTGTTCACTAAAATGCCTGTAATCCAGCACTGCTCCTCAGACTATGGCCCTGCCTCTAAAGAGAGGGCCCTATCTGGGGAGTTTCTTGGCCCTGAGGGTTAGCAGAGGCTCAGGAAGGACACACAGCCTGGGATTCACAGTCGCTGGCCTTCCACTGCTGGAGACAATTTAACATCTGAGGGAAGATGAGAGGAAAGGAGAGACCAACACTCTCTCCCCTGCCTTATCTGCTCCTGGCTATGCTCCTATAAGAAAAGTGATAAGTAGCCTGAAACCCATGGTACCAGGGGCTACCCTGTGTCCATGATCCTTGGCAAGCCCTTCCACTCACCCCCTTGACCAGAGTGGGACCTATCCCCCTAATGTTTCAACTCTCCTTTTCTAGAGCCGTGGGGGCCATGTTGAATGTCTCTGGCTCTGCCTTGGGAGTCCTAATTCTTCACTATTACCTGGGAACCTCTGACAACAACCCTTCCTTGGAACTCATTAACTGGGCTTCCCCGTTAATTCATTAGCACTCAGGAGCCCTGGTGATGATCTTTCCCTTCCTCCTGCAGTCTCTGCCCTTACAAATTTCATTTCTGAGGTTTCTCTCACATTTCGTTTACTGTGACATCAGTTATGAAGTTCTCCCTCGGCAGGAGAGGAGTCAAAAATAACTATATATCATTTTAAATTGCTCCCGTTGGTAACTCTACATTTTAAGAATATCAAGGGGAAAAAAAGTGTCTAATGACAGGGCTACAAGTGGATAAAGAGCTGACAGGGTAATTGCATTACCAGATGCTTCCATACAGCAGTTCACTGCTTCCCGGGCCTATTTGAAGAAACGGGTGTCAGGTCAGTAATTAGGCTCTTGCAGACACACTGGAACTACCATCTGATCACTTCTGAACACTCCCATCACTCCCATTTATGCCAAGTTCAATGTGAAGCACACCGTCACCATCTTTTTCCTGCAAGGTTGCCAAAAGTTCCCCAGGGACATCTCCCCCGCCCCATCGCTCCCACACAAGTTAATAAATTAACGCTTCCCCCACACGTCAGAGAACTTGCTCCCAGGATGGCAGGACTTTGGTGCCTGTTGATAACAGAGACACCCAATAGCAACTTAGACTCTGCTTTTTGATTCTTCTCCTCTGACTGTAGGCTGGCTGACATTCACACTCAGGGTTTCTTCCTGTTAATTTCTTTGTTTGATTTCCTAATGTGATCATCACCTCGGAATAGTGCAAAGGCCACAAGAGATGGGATAACTGGCTTTTAAGTCCTGCGTGAGCCATTAACTTGCTGTGGGGCATTGGATGGGATCTGATTCCAATTAGACGTGCCCCCATTTATTGGCCCAAGATGGAGTCTACAGAGAAGAAATGGAACTGGGACCAGACTAAGCCATAGGACTGTGATGTCCTGGGAGGGGGTCCTGTCCATTATGCTGGGTGAAAAGTCATAAAGGTACAGCAACAGCAAGTGATGGCCTAGGTAAGCCATCTCTGTTAGAGGAAGGGTGTTGAACTCTAATCTGAAGGTAGCAAAAGTGAACAACCTATCTCTAAAAGTGTTTGAGAGCAGTCTTCTTTGAAGAGGTCCATGAATAGACTTCAGGGATGGCTGCCAGGCCAAAGGTAATCAGGAATAGGATGTCAAACCAGGATGACAGAGAAGCAGGACAGTTATCTTGAATATGTGCTAATTTTGCCCACCCAAAATAGCTTATCTATTTTTTCTAATAAACATCCTGTTTTCCTTTTGGGAAAATTCATTCTCCTACTGTCAATCCACATGGTCAAGTGAGGTTGACTTATCCCACTCCTAATACAAGAGATGAGTGTAATCTCCACTTTGGTCCAACAGAGAAAGCCCCAGAATTATCGAGGAAAGGATGCTTTCTTTCTGATGAGGTTGCTGAGCTCATGAGTTTTATTTTTAGGTGATTTCTCACCTTAAGGAGAGAGATCACCTGAAAATAAAGCCAATGTGGAGGAGAGTAGAGAGAGAGACCAAGCCTGAATGATGTCATGCAGCTCCTAGATGTAGCCATACCTGAAACAGGAAGCCATTGGAATGACCAGTTATGGGCTGCAATAAGTCTCCTTTTATTTGGTTTAATCCAGGTTCAGTTTTGGGTTTCATTTCCTGACAATGGAATAATCCTAACCAATAGAGTTGGATAGAGCTCAATCCTAGAGGAATTGGGTTCTGGTCAGCTCTTTAAGAAAAGCTCCTTTGACATGGGGAACATTCAGCTGTCAAAGAGCTAAAAATGGATGTAGGTACTAGAACAAAGCAGAAGTACAGTTACCCAAACTAGAGAAAAATCATATAGTCAAAGGAGTTGATTCTGAGTCCCAGAGTGTCAAAGTCTTTAAATGTCTCCCACTCAGGCCAAGGCAGGATGGGTCTCCTGGCTGGGGCTAGGAGCCCAGCTGTGAGGAGCAGATGCTGGTTTCCATGTTCATACAGGCCCAGGGATTGTGGACTGGCCATCTCCTTCCCTAGGTCCTTTGTTTCCCTATGTGTAAAGTGAAGAGGTCAGATCATTTGCTCTTTAGATGACCCTGCAGCCCCTGAAACTATAATCTCCTTCTCCCTTCTAACCCCAGGGTGGAACAGTGTTAAAACCAAAAGATAAAATGCCCAGAGTGGCTATGAGAGTCTCAGAATGATGGTTCCTTGGACTAGAATAGAGGATTTTTGAAAGCAAGGAGTCTGGCTTCTATTCTCATTACAAGGAATCTTCCATCTGCTACCACCTTTCAACCAATCTTGTGCACAGCTATCTGGGAAAGGCTCCCAAAACACCTATGAGATCTTATTGTTTCTCTGGATAAAATTTTCACCAGCTTGGGCTTCCCTGGTGGTGCAGTGGTTGAGAGTCCACCTGCCGATGCAGGGGACATGGGTTCATGCCCTGGTCTGGGAAGATCCCACATGCCATGGAGTGGCTAGGCCCGTGAGCCATGGCCGCTGAGCTTGCGCGTCCGGAGCCTGTGCTCCGCAACGGGAGAGGCCACAACAGTGAGAGGCCCACGTACCGAAAAAAAATTTTTTTTCACCAGCTACAAAATACATGGAGTCTCTCTAAAGACTGTGCATGGCCAAAAATAACATTTAGAGGATATGAAGTTAGAAAACCCTCTTCGCTGAAAATTTGAACTTTTACGTAGTTCTCGTTATAATGCCTTTCACATTCTTCAAAGGCATAAGTGGCATCTATAAATGTTACATGGTATGATTTTATATGGCATGAATTTTATTATCCTATTTTTGGTTAATGTTTCTATAAGATCAGTGGAGAAGGAGAAAATATGGAAAGACAGAATGTGTGCTAGGAGTGTGTGTCAAGACATGGGTATAAACACACAAGGGTCTCTGACTATTATGATAGAGTTGTCATTGCCTCAGTTCAGTCCTGTCCTGAATATGCTGTGTTGGCTCAAGTTTTTAACAGTCTTAAGGGGTTACTTGGTTTCTTGATCATTGGAAAGTCAACTCAAGCTTCAGATGTGGCAAAGCAACATCTTGACATCAGGTAACCACGGGTCATAAATGTGGCCTCCCACAGAACGGCTATTGGGGTGGAACCCTGAGAATTAAATGCAGGCCCTGCATTTAAACCCCAGCCCAGGCTTAGGCATCTCCGGGAAAACAGGTTTCTCTTCCTTCACCCTTTAATGATGAGGCCATTTTTCAAAAACGGTTCTATAAACATTAGCTTTTCATGATGCCCTGTAGGAAACATGCTCTAGACAGTCAAATTTTTGCCAGTCTCTGGGCTGGATTCTGAGGAAACAAAGAGAAGATGGAAATTCAAGGAATGCCTTAGGAAGACAGATCCATGGATAGATCATTTCAACATAAGACAGAGACACCCACGGGGTACCAGGGGAGGCCAAGCTGAAAGAACAACTTCGGGATGGGAAGGAGGTATTTCTGGCAGGGGAATGAGGAAACCAAGTTTTTGAGGATGGCCTGATGCAACTACTGGTTGAATTTAAGCAGAAGATCTTCTCAATACAGTCTGACTAGTTTCCATGACTGAGACTACTAGTCACTGATGGGAATGGTTCTGATGATCATGTAGAACAGTCACTTCTGGTCTCATTAAGAAAGAGAAAAGAAAAAAACATTAAAATATAAAAACACTTTTATTTTTAAGCAAATACAAAAGATTAAAAGATGGTACAGCAGCAGCACCCACCTCCGTGTCTGGGAGTATGGCATAGACCACCGTGGGCAGAGACCTGTGATGCCACTGAAGGATGGAGATTAATACAAAGGATGAGGCCAGGGAGGCAGTTCATTCTCTTCTCCTAACCAGGTGATGAATTATCCCCTCAGCCAAAGCTGGATACAACAAAAGGAGGAGAGAGATTGGGAGAGGTACTATGAGGAAGTAAGAGAACTGGAAGATTAAGACAGTGTACAGATTTTCAGTATAGTCCCTCTCACTATTCTATTTCTAATGCCTGAATGAGTTAAAGGATGCTATGGTCAAAGTTCATGTTTACAAGGTTTTTGAAGTTGGTTCTCTTCAGCCTGGTGTAAAACGTATCAGTTGGAGATAGACTGAATTCTTGAGCTGGTTAACAACAGCTGTAAAAGTACCAAGAAAAGAACCCCTTCTTATCCAGGCACCTCTTAAAAATCTTCATTAGAAACTAGTTAATGAACAGATGCTGATAATAAGTAAGTCAGGGGAAGAGTAGCCAGGGGAAGGAGCCTGATGTCAAAGCAGCCACAAGAGGTTATTAACATAGCCACTGAAAATTAAACACAATGAAAAGAGTGAAAAGAAAAAAAAAGAATGATTAGGTTCACTGTAATTTCTACTACCTTAAAATTTTATTTTTAGACCTAACATATAGCATAAAGAAAAGAAAAAAAGGAAGTGCGGCATGGAGTTAATTTACTCGATCTTGAATGTAAGCTCAGTGGTTTATCATTCAGTCACCTGATCTTTCATATTCTTGGTTTCCTTTTTCCTCTCTGGTAGAATGGGGTAAACAAACCTCACCTCACAGGCGTTGTTGTTTGGATTAGAATTGAAATTAACAAAGAACCTGGCCAAGTGCCTGGACCAGAGTCAGTATTCAATCTGCTATGGTCAATGTTATCATTGTTATGCTCAATTCCACTTAGCAAATGTGGACCACAAAGTCAATATTGACCTTGTAATCCTTTGGCTTTTAGCTCAAATTCTTTTTTTTTTTTTTTTTTTTTTTTTTTTTTTTGCGGTACACGGGCCTCTCACTGTTGTGGCCTCTCTCGTTGCGGAGCACAGGCTCCGGACGCACAGGTTCAGCAGCCATGGCTCATGGGCCTAGCCGCTCCACAGCATGTGGGATCTTCCCGGACCAGGGCACGAACCCGTGTCCCCTGCATCGGCAGGCGGACTCTTAACCACTGCACCACCAGGGAAGCCCCTAGTCCAAATTCTTAAACTAAATTGTCTTATATTTATGGAGATGCAAAGGCCTTGGATTCTCATTTCTTTTAATCTGAGAGTCACAGGAATTGTTCACTTAAAGATGGTGGAGAAAATGAATTTTTTCTCTACCCTCAACTCTCAAACCCTACAAAAAATAGTAATCTTTTTACAATGAATGAGACTAAGAGAGAAGATATATCATCTTCAAATGATACAAGGGAATTACTACCACTTTAAACCATAAACTATGGTACACACCTGCCAAATACCACCTGGTCTAAACCTACGTGGAGGAGGATGCTGAACAAAGATACACTCCACCTTCAATCTCAAGCAGAATGTATTGTCCCTAAAAGGCCAACTTTTTGAGCAGTATAGCCAATGGTTACTTGATTAAAGATCTAGGATTGTGTATTAAATATAGAAGAGGTGAATAATGCCCTTGTAGAGATCCTATCCAAAAACACGTATTGTCTAAAGAAGAGTGAGCTCCAGGAATAATCAGGCTGTTGCCTCCTAGCTGATGAATATGGGTAGCAGTCAAGTGGATTTCCAAGAGGGAGAGGAGGCAGGAAATTCAAGATGGTAGCACAGAGAATTTGTGGCCATGCTGTTAGCCACAGCAACATCCCGAATGTTGAAAACTCAGGCAAGACATCCCCCAGGATGAGAGAAATAATAGCTCTTGTGAATAGAATGAAAGATTCAGTTTTCCCAGAGCTGTGACTTCAATCTGTCCTAGCTCACTTTACCCCGTCCTTCTTCATGTCATTTGTCTATAGGTAGCCTGAAAATATTTTAGCCATGAAAAGATGTTAATAATACCAAAAGAAATATTAACAAAAGATATGCATGTATATTGCAGGAAGTGTTACTCAAGTTGATGGAAAAGAGCTCAGAAAAATAATTCTACATAGTTTTGAGGGAATTTTTCTCTATATAAATAAATTACAGGAAGTCATACAATCATTGAAAGAAGAGATTATCAGATACAACAAGAACTGATAATCTAGAAAATAATTTTTAAACGGTATTAGAGATGGAAATCATTCTAGACGAAAAACAGATAAACACGATTTTTTTTTAAGTTGGAGAATATAATTGAAAAAAATCACACAAAATACAATGGAAAAGAAAAGCAACAAAAAGCATTATAGACAGGTAACATATAAAAAAGCGAAATAAGAGCCAATATATGTATAATTCATGCTTCTGAAGAAAGTAATCAAAAAACCTATTCAATGATACCTTAAAAGGAAGTTTTCTTACATGAAGGCTATAAATTCTACAGAGCAAGTAATACATTACACCTCAGGAAAAAAAATATACAATATGTTTAACATTAAAGGAAATTCCAGTGAAATGATTGACCTTCAAATGTAAAGAATAAGATCATAAAGGCATCTAAATAAAGAGAAGCAAATTACCCAGATGGACCTCAGTATTCAAAGCCAGAAGAGAAACAGTATAACCCCCAAATTGCATACGAAGCCACACTGGCCTTCAAACGTAAAATTAATAGACAGATACTATCAAGGATGAAATAACTAAGGGACTATAGCAGCCATGAGACATTCCTTAAAACTTTCCTGGACTATAATCCCAGTCAGTAATCCTAGGAATAAAGGTAATGATTTCAGGAATAGAGAAGCTACAGTAAGACTAGTGGAAGGCATTGAGTCCATTCACATATAGAAGTAAGATTAAACAGCTGCAAAGATTATGATTAAAGAACAATATAAATATAAAAAACATGTAAACCATAAAAATGATGCAACAAGGTAAAATTTAAATGTAAAAATAATAATATAACTAACAAAAATCAGGGACTGGAGGGAGAGATGATGAAAGGAAGTATTGACGTGTTAAATTTTTCATCTTTCACATGTTCTTCTGAAAAATCTCAAGTTTTTTCCAAAACTTTTATCTAATTTTTTTTTATTTTTATTTTTATTTTTTTATTTTTTTTTATTTTACAAATTTAATCAGTTATACATATACATATGTTCCCATATCCCCTCCCTTTTGCGTCTCCCTCCCACCCTCCCTATCCCACCCCTCCAGGCGGTCACAAAGAACCGAGCTGATCTCCCTGTGCTATGCGGCTGCTTCCCACTAGCTATCTACCTTACGTTTGGTAGTGTATATATGTCCATGCCGCTCTTTCACTTTGTCACAGCTTACCCTTCCCCCTCCCCATATCCTCAAGTCCATGCTCTAGTAGGTCTGTGTCTTTATTCCTGTCTTACCCCTATGTTCTTGATGACATTTTTTTCTTAAATTCCATATATATGTGTCAGCATACAGTATTTGTCTTTCTCTTTCTGACTTACTTCACTCTGTATGACAGACTCTAGGTCCATCCACCTCATTACAAATAGCTCAATTTCATTTCTTTTTATGGCTGAGTAATATTCCATTGTATATATGTGCCACATCTTCTTTATCCATTCATCCGATGATGGACACTTAGGTTGTTTCCATCTCCGGGCTATTGTAAATAGGGCTGCTATGAACATTTTGGTACATGTCTCTTTTTGAATTATGGTTTTCTCAGGGTATATGCCTAGTAGTGGGATTGCTGGGTCATATGGTAGTTCTATTTGTAGTTTTTTAAAGAACCTCCATACCGTTCTCCATAGTGGCTGTACCAATTCACATTCCCACCAGCAGTGCAAGAGTGTTCCCTTTTTTCCACACCCTCTCCAGCATTTATTGTTTCTAGATTTTTTGATGATGGCCATTCTGACTGGTGTGAGATGATATCTCATTGTAGTTTTGATTTGCATTTCTCTAATGAGTAAAGATGTTGAGCATCCTTTCATGTGTTTGTTGGCTGTCTGTATATCTTCTGTGGAGAAATGTCTATTTAGGTCTTCTGCCCATTTTTGGATTGGGTTGTTTGTTTTTTTGCTATTGAGCTGCATGAGCTGCTTATAAATTTTGGAGATTAATCCTTTGTCAGTTGCTTCATTTGCAAATATTTTCTCCCATTCTGAGGGTTGTCTTTTCGTCTTGTTTATGGTTTCCTTTGCTGTGCAAAAGCTTTGATGTTTCATTAGGTCCCATGTGTTTATTTTTGTCTTTATTTCCATTTCTCTAGGAGGTGGGTCAAAAAGGATCTTGCTGTGATTTATGTCATAGAGTGTTCTGCCTATGTTTTCCTCTAGGAGTTTGATAGTGTCTGGCCTTACATTTAGGTCTTTAATCCATTTTGAGCTAATTTTTGTGTATGGTGTTAGGGAGTGATCTAATCTCATAATTTTACATGTCCCTGTCCAGTTTTCCCAGCACCACTTATTGAAGAGACTGTCCTTTCTCCACTGTACATTCCTGCCTCCTTTATCAAAGATAAGGTGACCATATGTCCGTGGGTTTATCTCTGGGCTTTCTATCCTGTTCCATTGATCTATCTTTCTGTTTTTGTGCCAGTACCATACTGTCTTGATTACTGTAGCTTTGTAGTATAGTCTGAAGTCAGGGAGCCTGATTCCTCCAGCTCCGTTTTTGGTTCTCAAGATTGCTTTGGCTATTCGGGGTCTTTTGTGTTTCCATACAAATTGTGAAATTTTTTGTTCTAGTTCTGTGAAAAATGCCATTGGTAGTTTGATAGGGATTGCATTGAATCTGTAGATTGCTTTGGGTAGTAGAGTCATTTTCACAATGTTGATTCTTCCTATCCAAGAACATGGTACATCTCTCCATCTATTTGTATCATCTTTAATTTCTTTCATCAGTGTCTTATAATTTTCTGCATACAGGTCTTTTGTCTCCTTAGGTAGGTTTATTCCTAGATATTTTATTCTTTTTGTTGCAATGGTAAATGGGAGTGTTTCCTTGATTTCACTTTCAGATTTTTCATCATTAGTATATAGGAATACCAGAGATTTCTGTGCATTAATTTTGTATCCTGCAACTTTACCAAATTCATTGATTAGCTCTAGTAGTTTTCTGGTAGCATCTTTAGGATTCTCTATGTATAGTATCATGTCATCTGCAAACAGTGACAGCTTTACTTCTTCTTTTCCAATTTGGATTCTTTGTATTTCCTTTTCTTCTCTGATTGCTGTGGCTAAAACTTCCAAAACTATGTTGAATAAGAGTGGTGAGAGTGGGCAACCTTGTCTTGTCCCTGATCTTAGTGGAAATGGTTTCAGTTTTTCACCATTGAGGACAATGCTGGCTGTGGGTTTGTCATATATGGCCTTTATTATGTTGAGGAAAGTTCCCTCTATGCCTACTTTCTGCAGGGTTTTTATCATAAATGGGTGTTGAATTTTGTCAAAAGCTTTCTCTGCATCTATTGAGATGATCATATGGTTTTTCTCCTTCAGTTTGTTAATATGGTGTATCACATTGATTGATTTGCGTATATTGAAGAATCCTTGCATTCCTGGAATAAACCCCACTTGATCATGGTGTATGATCCTTTTAATGTGCTGTTGGATTATGTTTGCTAGTATTTTGTTGAGGATTTTTGCATCTATGTTCATCAGTGATATTGGCCTGTAGTTTTCTTTCTTTGTGACATCCTTGCCTGCTTTTGGTATCAAGGTGATGGTGGCCTCGTAGAATGAGTTTGGGAGTGTTCCTCCCTCTGCTATATTTTGGAAGAGTTTGAGAAGGATAGGTGTTAGCTCTTCTCTAAATGCTTGATAGAATTCACCTGTGAAGCCATCTGGTCCTGGGCTTTTGTTTGTTGGAAGATTTTTAATCACAGTTTCAATTTCAGTGCTTGTGATTGGTCTGTTCATATTTTCTATTTCTTCCTGATTCAGTCTTGGCAGGTTGTGCATTTCTAAGAATTTGTCCATTTCTTCCAGGTTGTCCATTTTATTGGCATAGAGTTGCTTATAGTAATCTCTCATGATCTTTTGTATTTCTGCAGTGTCAGTTGTTACTTCTCCTTTTTCATTTCTAATTCTATTGATTTGAGTCTTCTCCCTTTTTTTCTTGATGAGTCTGGCTAATGGTTTATCAATTTTGTTTATCTTCTCAAAGAACCAGCTTTTAGTTTTATTGATCTTTGCTATCGTTTCCTTCATTTCTTTTTCATTTATTTCTGATCTGATTTTTATGATTTCTTTCCTTCTGCTAACTTTGGGATATTTTTGTTCTTCTTTCTCTAATTGCTTTAGGTGCAAGGTTAGGTTGTTTATTCGAGATATTTCCTGTTTCTTAAGGTGGGATTGTATTGCCATAAACTTCCCTCTTAGAACTGCTTTTGCTGCATCCCATAGGTTTTGGGTCGTCGTGTCTCCATTGTCATTTGTTTCTAGGTATTTTTTAATTTCCTCTTTGATTTCTTCAGTGATCACTTCGTTATTAAGTAGTGTACTGTTTAGCCTCCATGTGTTTGTATGTTTTACAGCTCTTTTCCTGTAATTGATATCTAGTCTCATAGCATTGTGGTCGGAAAAGATACTTGATACAATTTCAATTTTCCTAAATTTACCAAGGCTTGATTTGTGACCCAAGATATGATCTATCCTGGAGAATGTTCCATGAGCACTTGAGAAAAATGTGTATTCTGTTGTTTTTGGATGGAATGTCCTATAAATATCAATTAAGTCCATCTTGTTTAATGTATCATTTAAAGCTTGTGTTTCCTTATTTATTTTCATTTTGGATGACCTGTCCATTGGTGAAAGTGGGGTGTTAAAGTCCCCTACTATGATTGTGTTACTGTCGATTTCTCCTTTTATGGCTGTTAATATTTCCCTTATGTATTGAGGTGCTCCTATGTTGGGTGCATAAATATTTACAATTGTTATATCTTCTTCTTGGATTGATCCCTTGATCATTATGTAGTGTCCTTCTTTGTCTCTTCTAGTAGTCTTTATTTTAAAGTCTATTTTGTCTGATATGAGAATTGCTACTCCAGCTTTCTTTTGGTTTCCATTTGCATGGAATATCTTTTTCCATCCCCTTACTTTCAGTCTGTATGTGTCTCTAGGTCTGAAGTGGGTCTCTTGTAGACAGCATATATATGGGTCTTGTTTTTGTATCCATTCAGCCAGTCTGTGTCTTTTGGTGGGAGCATTTAGTCCATTTACATTTAAGGTAATTATTGATATGTATGTTCCTATTCCCATTTTCTTAATTGTTTTGGGTTCGTTATTGTAGTTCTTTTACTTCTGTTGTGTTTCTTGCCTAGAGAAGTTCCTTTAGCATTTGTTGTAAAGCTGGTTTGGTGGTGCTGAACTCTCTCAGCTTTTGCTTGTCTGTAAAGGTTTTAATTTCTCCATCAAATCTGAATGAGATCCTTGCTGGGTAGAGTAATCTTGGTTTCAGGTTTTTCTCCTTCATCACTTTAAGTATGTCCTGCCACTCCCTTCTGGCTTGTAGAGTTTCTGCTGAGAGATCAGCTGTTATCCTGATGGGGATTCCCTTGTGTGTTATTTGTTGTTTTTGCCTTGCTGCTTTTAATATGATTTCTTTGTGTTTAATTTTTGACAGTTTGATTAATATGTGTCTTGGTGTATTTCTCCTTGGATTTATTCTGTATGGGACTCTCTGTGCCTCCTGGACTTGATTAACTATTTCCTTTCCCATATTAGGGAAGTTTTCAACTATAATCTCTTCAAATATTTTCTCAGTCCCTTTCTTTTTCTCTTCTTCTTCTGGAACCCCTATAATTCGAATGTTGGTGCGTTTAATGTTGTCCCAGAGGTCTCTGAGACTGTCCTCTGTTCTTTTCATTCTTTTTTCTTTATTTTGCTGTGCAGCAGTTATTTCCACTATTTTATCTTCCACCTCACTTATCCGTTCTTCTGCCTCAGTTATTCTGCTATTGATCCCATCTAGAGTATTTTTTTATTTCATTTATTGTGTTTTTAATCGATGCTTGATTCGTCTTTAGTTCTTCTAGGTCCTTGTTAACTGTTTCTTGCATTTTGTCTATTCTATTTCCAAGATTTTGGATCATCTTTACCATCATTATTCTGAATTCTTTTTCAGATAGACTGCCTATTACCTCTTCATTTGTTAGGTCTGGTGGGTTTTTATCTTGCTCCTTCTCCTGCTGTGTGTTTTTCTGTCTTCTCATTTTGCTTATGTTACTGTGTTTGGGGTCTCCTTTTTGCAGGCTGCAGGTTCGTAGTTCCCGTTGTTTTTGGTGTCTGTCCCCAGTGGCTAAGGTTGGTTTAGTGGGTTGTGTAGGCTTCTTGGTGGAGGGGACTACTGCCTGTGTTCTGGTGGATGAGGCTGGATCTTGTCTTTCTGGTGGGCAGGTCCACGTCTGGTGGTGTGTTTTGGGGTGTTTGCGGACTTTTTATGAATTGAGGCAGCCTCTCTGCTAATGGGTGGCGTTGTGTTCCTGTCTTGCTAGTTGTTTGGCATAGGGTGTCCAGCACTGTAGCTTGCTGGTCGTTGAGTGAAGCTGGGTGCTGGTGTTGAGATGGAGATCTCTGGAAGATTTTCGCCGTTTGATATTATGTGGAGCTGGGAGGTCTCTTGTGGACCAGTGTCCTGAAGTTCGCTCTCCCACCTCAGAGGCACAGCACTGACTCCTGGCTCCTCAATTTGGGATGATTTGTTGTCTATTCATGTATTCCACAGATGCAGGGTACATGGAGTTGATTGTGGAGCTTTAATCCGCTGCTTCTGAGGCTGCTGGGAGAGGTTTCCCTTTCTCTTCTTTGTTCTCACAGCTCCTGGGTCTCAGCTTTGGATTTGGCCCCGCCTCTGCGTGTAGGTCGCCGGAGGGCGTCTGTTCTTCGCTCAGACAGGACAGGGTTAAAGGAGCAGCCTCTTCGGGGACTCTGGCTCACTCAGGCCGGGCGGGAGGGAGGGGCACGGAGTGCGGGGCGAGCCTGCAGCGGCAGAAGTCGGCGTGACGTTGCACCAGCCTGAGGCGCGCCGTGCGTTCTCCCAGGGAAGCCGCCCCTGGATCCCGGGACCCCGGCAGTGGCAGGCTGCACAGGCTCCCGGAAGGGCTTTGTGGACAGTGACCTGCGCTCACACACAGGCTTCTTGGCGGCGGCAGCAGCAGCCCCAGCGTCCCATGCCCGTCACTGGGCTCCGCGCTTTCAGCCGCGACTCGCCCCCATCTCTGGAGCTCCTTTACGCGGCGCTCTTAATCCCCTCTCCTCGCGCACCAGGAAACCAAGAGGGAAGAAAAAGTCTCCTGCCTCTTCGGCAGCTCCAGAGTTTTCCCGGACTCCCTCCCGGCTAGCTGTGGCACATTAGCCCCCTTCAGGCTGAGTTCTCGCCGCCAGCCCCAGTCCTCTCCCTGCGCTCTGACCGAAGCCCGAGCCTCAGCTCCAGCGCCGCCCGCCCCGGCGGGGGAGCAGACAAGCCTCTCGGGCTGGTGAGTGCCGCTCGGCACCGCTCCTCTGTGCGGGAATCTCTCTGCTTTGCCCTACCCAGGTATGTGGGGAGTTTCTTGCCTTTTGGGAGGTCTGGGGTCTTCTGCCAGCGTTCAGTAGGTGTTCTGTAGGAGTTGTTCCACGTGTAGCTGTATTTCTGGTGTATCTGCGTCCTCCACCGAGTCAGGGGAAGCTGAGGGGCCTCCCCACAATACCACGAGCTGGTCCACACAGGCTCTATCTAATTTTTAATGAAGAAATATTTATCTAAAGATCAAATTGTTCTTTATAAATGAAGTAAAAAATGCACTTGATTTTTATTAAAATCGTAATTATATTTTTTCTAGAAAGAGATATTATTTTTAGCTGTATTTTCATTTGTTTCCTATTATATACAAAAAGATGCCCAGAATAATGACTACTAAATTTTGACAACTGTTACTTCTGAGTAGCTTAAAATTAGATCTTTTAAACTTTTTCACTTCTTTTAGTTGCTTGCATTTTTTCATAATTATCAGAATTTTTAATAAAAGAACAATTATTTATTCTTGTAACAAAGTTTAGCATCAGAGAAGAGCCAGTGGGAGACATGAGTAAGACAACTAAGCACATGGCCAGCCATCCCTATTTTCTCATGGTTTCTTGGGCCCAAGTTAAAGGAGAGCTACATATGTGGTAATCTAATGCTCTCCTTGTGTTTGTAGGTCAAAAACAATCCTCCCCATATCACTATCCACTGAGCCATGCTACCAACTAGAGGCATCTGAGCCTTTGGAGCTGAGACCACTGAGAAGAGAAGTTGGTGAAGCGCCATCTTGAAACAGAGGCCTCCCTCCTTCTGTCAGTTCATCCCTCCTCAATAGCATTCTGTGCCTCCCACTGCACTTAGAGTCAAACTTGGAGTCTTCACCATGTCCCGCAGGGCCCTGTGACATCTGGCCACAAACACCTCACTGCCCCTATTGCCACACCAGCATTGTTATCTATTTCCAAATGCTCCAAGCTTCTTCCCACTTTGCAACCTTTGTTTTTCCTTTGCCCAAGATGCTTCTCCCCCAGATCTTTACAACATCTCCTTATCCAGACATCAGCTCACCACCTCAGTAATGCCTCTGTGATGACCTATTCCACTCCACCCCTGAAACCCTTTATATCCTTCTTAACTTATACCATTATCTGAAACCATCTCATTCATTCATTCCTTTATTTGTTTATTGTGTCTTCCCCCCTCTAGACTCCAGGAGACAAAGGACCACCTCTGGTTGTTCTCTGCTGTGTCCCCAGTGCCTGGAACTACCCCTGGCATATAGCAAGCACCCAATGAATGTCTGTGGAAACAGGACTGGCCTCATGAGCATGGGACCTGTGCAGATACACACGACCTCAAGTTCAGAAGGACCCTTCACTTGAATTAAGCTCTGCTATTGCTGTTGTGAGATTCTTAGTTTTGGGGAGAAATGTATCATATTTCCAGTGTGCATTGGCCTCTACAAATTAGGGAGTTGGTTCCATGTGGAATAAACAAATGAATGAATACATGCCACCACTACACCAATTGCTTCAGCTTCAAAGCCTCAGTTTTCTGCAAGGTAAGGAGGATAACCCCTCCCCTGCCTAACTCACAGTGCATCACAGGATCCTAACAGAGAGTGTTCAGAAGGCATAGCCAGGGAGGATTCTTCAAGACATACCTCCTCCCAACACACAGCTGGTCTGCACAACTGACGAGGCCCAACCTACACTTCTGTAGCACTCAGAGATTTTTGTTTAACTTCAAAGGCCCTTTGCATATACTGTTTTCTCTGGATTGGCCACCCCGTTGTCTGCCTGGCTAGCTGCCCATGACCATCAAGACAAAGAGGGTATTTCCTGCTCTAGAAAGCCTTCCCACCCTGAGGATCCGTGGACACTACTCTAAATTCCCTCAAAGCACTTTGCTTGCTTTTATCACCACACTGTGATAAAAGTGTGGTGATAAAAGCAAGTGAGGCAGGAATTGTCCTTTCTTCATTTCACAAACCTTTTCTGCTCCTCCACTGCATGTGAGGTCCTGTGATTAACACCTGGGATCCAGAAGTGTCTGAGGCTCCACTTGGCAGGGTAAACAGACAAGTCTTCCATCTCTTCTTCCAGCTCTGCTGAGACCACAGAAGGTGCTCAATAATTGTTTGTAGAATGAATGAATGACTTAGAGTCAGGATTAAGACTTGGGGGACCTCCTGGTTTCTTACCAAGATGGCCACACATTCGCAGCATGACCTTGGACAAGTCATTGGCCTTTTTATGCAAGAAGTTTCCCCTTCTGCAAATAAGCAGGAAGGGAAGAATCAGACTAGATATCCTCTCTCTTGTATTCCCTCTTGTCTGGAGCCAAGAGTCTATAAGTAATCGATCAAAATACCACCGGAAGTTGGCATTTATTAGGTGCATCTTAGGTACCGGGAATTTGTAATAGCATCTCCTCTGGTCAACAATCTCAATAGTAGATGATTATTTTATCCCAGTTTTTCAGAAGAGGAATGCATGGCCTAGAAAATTTAATACATTTTATCCATTGTCACACAACTTTTAAATGACCATTTCAGGGTTAGAACTTACCTATCTGACCCAAAGCCCCTGCTTCAAACTACTACACAACCCTGTTCCACACCCCCAGTCTCATCTTGGGTCCAGTCCCAGGCCCCCAGCTGGTCTAAAAACAGAACCAAACTGAATTAAGAACAGGGAGTAGAAGATGCTGCATATTTCATGTGCTTTGTCCACTGGCCACCCTCCAGTTAGCCAGGGTTGGAAAACTGTGCATCCCTCTCTCCTGGTATGTGCAGCACCCCTCAAACCCATGGAAGTCAGTCTCCAAGGGGCTTCTGTGATTGACACCTACAGCCTGTAACTCACATTCATCTGGGTCAATCAGAAGTGATGGTCTGTCCTCAAGAAGTTCGATCCCATGTCCCCCTTCCAACCATCCAAATTCGACACTCAGATGTTTGATTTGGTGACAAAAGAGCTCCTGTGTGGCTGCCAGGAAGTCGATCTGGTGATGGATCCTCCAAGTGATAGCTGCAGCCCTTTCGCCAGGCTCACCCTCTGACAGTTATTACTGCTGCAATAAATTCTTCAGTAAAACAAACAGGCACGCTGTAAATTTATTAGTCTGGGCACTCTGTGTTACTTAACATAACAGCTAGTCTTAAACAGGTAACTACTGCAGTAAATAAACCAGTCTATTTAGGCACTGTCAGCCTTAAGTGTTCACAGGGGCCTGGAGAAATGGCATTGGCCTTTCTAAGCATGATATATGCCCACATAAATTACATTTGCCCACTCAGAGGTTTGAAGGCAGCAGACCCCCTGGGAAGAGCATGGCATCTCAGAACATCTCTGTGAACTTCAAAGAGGCTATGGATGGGAGACACAGAACTAAATATGTAAATATATATGTAGATGGAATTTGTGTATGTGGTCTCCGTGTAAAATAAACCAGTGCCCTAAATTTTCATAGTATGGGAATGCATGTGAAATAGATTGAAGGTTTTGTTTTGTTTTGTTTTTGTTTTTATGCTGAGCTGTTTGCAGAGAACTAAATGGAGAACAGAATACAGTAGAAGAGAAGAGAGAACTAACATTTGATGAACTGGGCCCTTGGAGGTCAGGCAGCCTGACTAATCATCTTTATATCCTCCAAGCCCTGGTGCATCTCCAGGCACCAAGTGTAGGCAATGGATAAATGCTAAGTTTCTGTGCCAGATCCTGAAGTGGGCTCTTTATACAAATATTTATTGGGGCAGGTATTAGGCTCCCAGAGCTGCTGTAACATAATCACCACAAACTGGGTAGCTTAAAACAGAGATTTATTCTCTCACAGTATTGGAGGCTGGAAGTCTGAAATCAAGGGGTCAGCAGGGCCCTGCTGTCTCTGAGACCCTGGAGAGAACCCTTCTATGTCTCTTCCAGGTTCTGATGGTGGTGGCCATCCTTGGCTTTCCTTGAGTTGCAGCTGCATCAGTCCAATGTCTGTCTCCATCATCACAGGGCCTTCATCTCCATATCTGTGTTTCTCTTCTTATAAAGACACCAGTCATATTGGATTAAGGGCCCATCCAACTCAAGTATGACCCCATCTTAACTAGTTACCTCTGCACCAGCTGTGTCACCAAATAAGGTCATGTTCTGAGGTTCTAGCAAGGACATGAATGTGGAGGACATGATCCAGATAGTATAGATACCTTCCATGCATCAAGGTGCTTCAAAGAGCAGCATCTCATTTCACCTTTGCTTTTTTGGGGTAGGAACTCTTATGACCATTTTAAAGATGAAGACACTAAGATTAGGAGAAGTTAAATCTTGAACAATGTTCTAGAGCTAGTAATTGAAGAAGTCAGTGTTCCAGCTCCTCTCTGATTCCAAAGTCTTCCTTTTCCCCAAGGCTCTGAGAGTCGATCCTCTGTCCAGTGCTCAAACCGCGTGAAGATTCCTTAGACCCCTCTCTTTACTTTTTTTAAATTTTTATTGGAGTATAGTTGACTTATAATGTTGTGTTAGGTTCAAGTGTACAGTAAAGTGAGTCAGATATAGATATATATATAGATATAGATATATATATATACACACATATATATATCCATTCTTTATCAGATTCTTTTCCCATATAGGTCATTACAGAATATTGAGTAGAGTTCCCTGTGCTATACAGTAGGTCCTTATCTATTTTATATATAGTAGTGTGTACATGTTAATCCCAATCTCCTAATTTTAGAGCTCTCTCTTTAAAAAGCAGCATGTGTGCAGGCGTGCATGTGTTGTCTATGTGTTTAATGATGCTCATTGCATTGGAAGACATAGTTTGAATTGTTTAAAGGCCAATTGTCAAAGCTCAAAGAGCCAGGGCCTAGAGAAGACAGTATATAATGGAACCAAAGCTTTCTTCAGACCATATTTGGATTCAGTTGCCTGTTGCCCAGAGCGCTGAAAATAAATGTATGGATAGATAATTATTTCCTGCCCCACACATATTACCAAATATGACTGTGCCCGTCTGATGACCAAGGAGCCGACCCATTGTTCAAGTGCAGAGCCCCACCCCCACTTCGCTGCAAAAAAATGTGGTTTCACTTTCCTGTGAATCCCAACTCAAAAAATAGAATGACATACAGTCAGCAGATGCCCTGTGCTGGCTCGCCACTGCCTGGCCCTGGGATCAATTAGACAAACATGGAGCAACGGGCTTCCTCCGAATACGGTCAGGAAAACAGCCTCAGGATCTGGGGATTCCGGCACCCACTGCTTGAGAGATGGGGCTCAGTTCTTACAGCATCCCTTCCCCAAAGGTGGGACCACCTGGAAATCCATTGCACTTGGCCTTGGGGAAAGTTCTAAGTGAGAATGAGGACAATGAATATCATCTATTCCCACCCAGGGAGGGAAAGTGCAACAACAAGAAAACACATGAGGTTTGGAGACACCAATAGACCTAGATTTGAAACCTACTCCATTACCCTCTGGCCGAGTGACTGAGCAAGTCGCTTCAACTCCTTGGTCTGTTTATGGGAAATGAATCAATCGCACCTACCTATGTATAGATCTAACAAGCCAACACAGATAAAATTCCAACCTGAAGGTGGACTTTATCATTAGACTCACTCACCCCGTTCACTGTAAATGGGGAAACCAAGGTGGACATTGATCATTATAATCTTGACTAGTAGAGCTGAGACTTGGAGGGCATTATGCTAAGTGAAATAAGTCGTACAGAGAAAGACAAATGTTGTATGATATCACTTATATGTTGAATCTAAAAAGTATGACAAACTAGTGAATACAACAAAGAAAAGAGACTCTGATACAGAGAACGAACTAGTCGCTACAAGTGGGGAGAAGGAGGGGGAGGGACAATACAGGGGTGGGGAGTGGTAGGTACAAAGTATTGGGTGTAAGATGGTCTATAAGGACGTATTGTACAACATGGAGAACGTAACCAACATTTTCTAATAACTGTAAATGGAGTGTAACCTTTAAAATTTGTATTAAAAATAAATTATAAAAATAAAGATTTTTTTTAAAAGCCAAAAAATAAAAAATAAAAGATTTACACCCAGATCTCCATCACAATCAAGGGTATGCAGTTCAAAGTAGAAGCAGTGGAGGACTCCCTATGAGATACTGCCTTCAAAAGGTGTATTTCTGCCCCAGTGTCTAAACTAGTGAACTGTCTATTCACTTGTGCATCTGCCCCACTGGACCATGGGTTCCCTGAGAGCACAGGGATGGATCCTTCATCTCAGTCCATCAAGTGCCTGCTGGACAGCCTGGCACATGGAAGGTTTAAGGAATATTTATTGAACAATGGAAGGGGACAGAAACCCTCCTTGGTGCCCCCATAGCACCTACACTTCCCCTATTATGGTCCCAGGACCATCCTGGGGGAGATTGCTTGTCTGCAAGGGTTTCTTCCTCAGAAAATTCAAGCTCCATGATGCCAGGCTTTAAGGTGCCCTCAATGCATTCCTATGACTTAGTGCAATGCTTGGCACATGGCAGGTGAAAAACACTGGTGAACTATTTCCAGTAACCAAGACATGGAAGCAACCTAAATGTCCATCAACAGAGGAATGGATAAAGAAGATGTGGTACATATACACAATGGAACACTACTCAGCCATAAAAAAGAATGAAATAATGCCATTTGCAGCAACATGGATGCAACTAGAGATGATCATACTGAGTGAAGTAAGCCAGACAGAGAAAGACAAATATCATATGATATCATCTGGATATGATATTACATATATATTATGTGTGGAATCTTAAAAAAAAATGATACAAATGAACTTATTTACAAAACGGAAACAGACTCACAGACATAGAAAACAAACTTATGGTTACAAAAGGGGAAAGGGGGTGGGGAGGAATAAATTAGAAATTTGAGAGTAACATATACACACTACTAGGTGTAAAATAAATAAACAACAAGGACCTATTGTATAGCATGGGGAACTATACTCAATATTTTGTAATAACCTATGTAGTAAAAAATTCTGAAAGATATATATGTGTGTGTGTGTGCATGTGTGTGTATAACTGAATCACTCTGCTGTACACCTGAAACTAACACAACATTGTAAATCAACTATACTTCAATTTAAAATATATATATATATATATATTTTTTTTTTTTTTTAAATCACTGCTGAAAAGAGATTGAGAAGCTTCCCACAGCACACTGGGGGAGAGAAGGGGAGGGTGAATTCCAGCTTATGGAACACTTACGATGTGCTAGACACAGTCCTTGGTACCTTCCTCTCTACTGGTCATCACATCTTCTGCACATACACACACACACACACACGCATACATGCATGCATGCAGACTCATCCCCATTTTTACAAATGAGCAAAACTGAGGTTAGAGGAGGGAGCCACCTTTTCCCAGACCACACAGCTGGTGAATGTCAGCTTTCCAAATGAGCTCAGCTCTGACTGCGAAACCCTTGCTACATTTCATTGCTCCTTCAAAACCTGAGAAAAACACTGTCTGCTTTGCCATTTTACCTAGAACCAGCTGGGAGCCCCTCCCTTCTTGACCTCCTGCCACCCCTGGGGTGAGGGGTTCACCATGGGAGCCCACAGAGCTGGACAGTGAACTCTGCAGGTTGCAGGCAGAAGCGAAGGGCTGGACCTTCTGGCCAACAATGTTAATACCCCAGGACCTTCTGCACAAACCTGGGACCCTCGGTCATGGTCAGGGGGTGGTGGGTGAAGGGAGAGGGGAAACCCCCTTCCCCGAGCTCTGAGGAAGACCGATCAGTGCACCGGTGTGAGCTGACCCTAATAAGCCCGTGTTCCTGTGGCCAGTCACCATGTACCAGGGGATGGAATGCCGCTTGTGGTGGCCACGGTTTCCTCGGGAATGTGGGCAGCCACTTCACAGTGTGACATCCAGCCTCCTGCATCTGCTCTCACCCTCTGATGAGCCCCAGGGCAGAAACAAGGAGGCCTGTTGCACAGGGGCTTCAGGGATTTATGGAAAGAAACTGTGAATCCCGGAGCTATTGACAACTTATTTAGGAAGCAAGGAACAGCAGCTGGAGAATTCAATAGCCATTGAGGGCATGCTGAACACTTACTCTCATAATCCCTTTCAACCCTCAAAACAATGCCTTGATTGGCCATTTTCAGATGAGAAAACTAAAGCCTGTCAGACACGTAGATAAGGAAGACAGTGGTGGAGCAAAGTGCTTCTACTCCAGACCCAATATTAAATCTGAGAGCAAGAAGCTAAAGTTAGAATCTTAGATCGTGCCCAGATCAAGAACACTCTTAAGTCCCGGACAACGAGGAACCATGCCTATTTCTTCCTTTATAAGAAACCTCTCACGCTGCTTGTTTGAGTTGCCTTCTTTATCCACTCTGAAAGGGACTGGCACACTTCATCTTGTGCTCTGATGTGTTCTTTTGAGGGCTAAATGGACTGTATTCTGAAAGTTATATGTGTTTGTTCACCGCAGATTTTGAGCCCAGGTCTTTAGAGTGACTAAAATCTGTGTCATACTTTGGTGCCCACAAAGCACGTGGCCGTACGTGGGCTCCCATCTTTGTGAAACAGAACCACACTCATTTACTGGCTAGGAAAAAGGCTCAGAGAGCCAGGAAGACTGCCCACCACAGGACAGTCTCAGTGCTGCCCGCTCCAAGCTGCTTTGTACCAAGTGGTCTGCATGATGCGGCCCATGGAGGATCCTCAGAGAAGCCCCCATATCCTCAGCACCCCTGAGGTCTACAGTTTCCAATCCTTCCATGTGTGTCCACTTTCATATTCCTCTACAGACACGATGGGAGCAAACTGGACTCCCCCTCCCCGTCTCCTCTCCAGCACACTGGATACATCAGCCCGACATGTCTTTCCAATTAGGCCAGTCCTGAGCTGCAGAGAAACAGGAAACCACTCACAACCTCAGACCCATCCAGACGCAGGAAACCGGGCAGAGACAGCAGCGGCCCCAGTCAGCCCTGGGCCACGGCACCATGCGGCCAGCCTGCCAGGTGCTGCCCAGCCCTCCTGCCCAGGGCCACCTCAGGAGCAGAGATGGGAGAACAGAATGCGCCCCACCACTTTGTAGATGTGACATGTTGAGCAGATTTCTCCTTCTCTCCAAGCCACCTGAGAGACTCCTACAAGGGCCCTGGAACCCCTCCCGTAAAGGATCAGGACAAAGACACATACCATGAGATGAAGTTTGCAAACCTCAGCCCAATGCCTGGCATATAGCAAGTGCTTCTTTTGGACTAGGAATGAGCAGGCTCTTGACACAAACTATCCCGTGTTTGTCTTGCAGCTGCCCTGGGAGGACGGTGTTTGAGGTACCATTTTACCGATGAGGACACTGGGTCAGGGTCTGTGTAAATGGCAGAGGAAGAGCATGAGGTTCAGAATCAGAGGGTTACAGTTTCACATCTCAGCCCTGCCAGCTGGTAGCTTGGGACTGACTGATGTGGCTGTTTTGTCCATACCTACCACTCTGAACACACCATCTCTAATTCCTACTCGTCATACTCTGCACATGGTGACCCTCCACACATGGAGGCATCTGAGGTCCAGAGGGTTTACCCAGTGCACACCTGGTTCCATCTCAAAAGGGCGGGACTAACATCCCACCTCTGTAGCTTCTCAAGCCTCTTCTCTCCATGCAGTGTATCTAATAACCTCTCTATGTAGGGTCAGCCAAAGGGCTTGCGTTACTTGCACTCCAGACCATTTATGTAGAACAAATCCAAAATGCTGGGACAGCTGGGGTCTGTACTGGGTGGCACTGAGTCGACAATTTCCACGAAAGATGGCTTAACGCCCCCCTCCCCTGCCAACCCCCCCGAGTCTCTTTTTGCCCCGAAGGGCCAGCTGTTCTTCAACGAAGATCCACACACAGCCATTCGCATGCCCCAGCCAAAGACTCAAAAGTTGGCAGTTCCTCAAAAAATTAAACATGGAATTACCATATGATTCAGCAATTTCACTTCTAGGTAAGCAACCAAAAGAACTGAAAGCAGAGACTTGAAGAGGTATTCATATACCCATGTTCACAGCAGCATGTTTCACAACAGCCAAAAGATGGGAACAACCCAAGTGTCCACTGAAGGATGAATGAATAAGACAAATGTGGTCTATCCATCTGATGGAATACTACTCAGCCCTGAAAAGGAAGGAGCTTCTGACACATGCTCCAACATGGGTGAAACTTGAGGACATTATGCTAAGTGAAATAAACAAGTCCCCAAAAGACAAATATTGTATAATTCTACTTATATGAGATACCAAAAATAGGCAAATTCATAGAGACAGAAAGTAGAATACAGGTTAGTAGGGGCTGGGGGAGGGGAAATGGGAAGTTAGTGTTTAACAGGGACAGGATTTCGATTGGGATGATGAAAGATGATTGGTGACGATGGTCACACAACACCGTGAATATACTGAATGCCACCAAACTGTACACCTGAAAATGGATAAAATAGTAAATTGTATGTGTATTTCACCACAAGTTTTTTTTAAAAAGAAAAGAAAAAGAAGTCAGCTAATTATATTCACTGCGGATCTTCCTCCCAAAAGTTCACTGCAGTGACTGTGTGATTTGGCTGAGATCCCCCCATACAGGCAACCGACAGGAGGTAGGTGTTTTCCTCCGTGGGGTCCTTCAGGAAAGCCCCACACCACGTCCTCACCCAGCCCCCAAGGCTGCTCCTTCTCAGCAGGTGCTCAGCATGCTCTCACAGCTCTACAAGCACGGTCCACGTGCATGGGTATGGGGGCGCCCCAAGAGTCGGGGTGTAAAGAAACAGGGCCATTCTTGATGGGAGAAGTAAACTTTCCAACCAAGACAGACAGGGTGTTTCAGATCTTCTCAGAAGGTGGAGAGAAGGGTTAACAAGAAAAAGAAAGAGCCATGTTTCTCCCCGAAATTTGAGTTACAGGTTTTCATGCAAAGGAGCCATTGAGTGTGAACTGTGAACTTTTGATGAAAACTGATACCACAAGTCCAATGCCTTTTGCATTGTGTGGGCACCCACGAAGCACATAGCCCTCGCCAAAAAACTGGCTCTCTGCTCAGGGAAGGAGTCCACAGGCCAGAACTCAGAGCCCCTCCAGCTCCTTCGTTGCAACTAACATATTTTTCCTTTATTTAGGATAAAACAAACAAACAAAAAAGCTCTGCTAAAATAAAGTGAAATAGGAAGATTACCAAATAGTTAAAGGTACCCAACCTGAGGTCTTTAAACCCTGATGAAAAACAAACTCTTCCAAGCTAAGAATAATGCTAACAACATATGATATAAACCTCTCCCTGCTTGCCACCCTTGCTTGTAGAAGATCAGGTGCAAACTCTGGGTGTGTGTGTGTGTGAGAGAGAGAGTGTGTATGCATGTGGACACTTATTACTTCTTTCACTTGGCTGGATTCTGCCTTCATTTCAAATTGCTATAAAATACATTTAATGAAATAAAAGTCTTTCACATTCTGCTTAGTAAGTGTGTGTGTGTTTGTGTGTGTGTGTGTGTGTGGCCACCCACCAGCACACCTGCTGAGTTTTCACACTCATCGTTCCTGATCTTTCTCACACTGGAAGGAACCAGGGATCTCTAGTTCAGTATGTATTTTTAAGGAAGGAAACCAACCCCTCTGAGTTTATTAACCTGTCCAAGGTCATTTATGGAGTGTTCCTGACTCTTCATCCAGTGCCATGGCCCTGAGCATTGGCTTCTGCCCAAAGAGTAACTTAAACCTCGGAATTAGGCCCAGTGAGCTGCCCATGGGGCCAGATGGGCTTTTGAATAGTTGTCTCAAATATTATACTCTCTTAGCAAAGACACTTGAAACAGCGATTGTACCCCTTAGATTTATCTTCTAGAACTAAGATGGCTCCTTGAGATGGTATTTGTTACAAAGCAAGGGACTGGTTTCACTCACTATCCCCCTCATAATTGTTTCATAGATATCCATTAAGTTTTGAATAATAATATCCCCCTCATTGTTTCCAGCTAGGGTCCTTCTTCAAGTCTTCCACACCCTACCAACACGGTATAACTTTTCTGCCATTATTTTCTTAAAAAAAAAAAAACCTATAAATTGTGATTCTTCTAATCAAGACCACATGCCTATGGTGTAGAAATTCAACATTTTTCTGAAACAGTAAATCTATTCTGTCAGATACAATGATGTGGGATTGGTTAGGAAAAGATAATGATTTTATTCCAAGCATACAGATTCTTGTACACACGCGCGCACACACACACACAGCAGTTAAAACTGACATTTCCAGAGAGAAGACGCCCAGTGTGTTCTGCTTTGTGGGCCCTTCCCCCTGGCACCTGCAGGAGGCCGTGTGCTGCTCAACACTGCCCACCCAATGTATCCTTGTGTTTCTGAGTGTGAGTTAGTCTGTATACGAAAGCTCACCTAGGGGCCATGGATGTGGCAGGCAGATGATTGAATTAAGAGTCAGGAAACCACGGTTCTCGCTCCCACCTTTCAATTTCAATCATCCGTGTGACCACATGTGTGGTCCATGTGGACCACAGTGGGCATTCTAGGTCGTCCCTGCATGTACATTTCCAAGAGCTCCAACAGCCTCCATTTTACCAGAAGCAAACCTGAGCTCAGAGGATGTGTCCAAGGTTCCCCAGATGGACCATACAGGTCCCAGCCTGGTCCCCATCCCATGTCACCCTCAACGTCAGTAAACCTTCAGGAAATCTTCCAGCATCTCTGACCCTAGCTTCTCCATTTGCAAAACAAGAGAGGTGGACAAAATCAATGTTAGAAGTCTTTTCAAGCTCAGAACAGTGATGTGCTGCTTCAGTTCACAGCATCACCACCTGAAATGATCCCATTGTGATTGCCCTGCATCCTACTGCATCTTTGTGAAAAGGGTCTGGGAAAGCTCAGCTCATAGGACCCCACAGGCCATGCTGAGATGCCATCGAGCACAAAAATGGCCCCAATTACTGCCCACCCCATATCCATGACCTTTGTTCTCTGACTTTGCAAAGCCTCCCATCAGGAGCTGATGAGTCAATTTCCCACCCTTGACTCTGGGCTGGCTGTGGGACCCCAGCAGAAGGAAAAGTGTCCCAGCTCTTAGTAAATGCCATGAGGGGCCTTGCATGCTTCTGCTTTTGCAGAGGATGCTGCTGAGCCACCAGGAAACCTGCCCAGGCTAGCTTGCTGGAGAAGAGAAAGGCCACATGGAGGAGAGGTTGCCCCAACACATGCCAACTCCTCTAGTTATATATTAGCACACAGCAAACCATCCCAAACTTTGGGGCTTAAAACAGCAATTTGTTATTACCTTTCTCAGTCCCACAGGTCTCCCATGTGTTTGCAAACAGAGGACAGATGGGGTTGGAATCATCTGAAGACTCAGCTGGGCTGGACATCCAACACAGCTTCTTCTTTTTTTTTTTTTTTTAATCTTTATTGGAGTATAATTGCTTTACAATTTTGTGTTAGTTTCTGCTGTACAACAAAGTGAATCAGCTATACATACACATATATCCCCATATCCCCTCCCTCTTGAGATTCCCTCCCACGCTCCCTATCCCACCCCTCTAGGTCGTCACAAAGCATTGAGCTGTTCTCCCTGTTCTATGCAGCAGCTTCCCACTAGCCATCCATTTTACCTTTGGTAGTGTATATATGTCAATGCTACTCTCTCACTTCGTCCCAGCTTCCCCTCCCCGCTCCCCCATCCTCAAGTGCGTTGTCTATGTCTGTGTCTTTATTCCTGCCCTGCCACTAGGTTCATCAGTACTGTTTTTCTTAGATTCCAAATATGTCCATTATCATATGGTATTTGTTTTTCTCTTTCTGACTTACTTCACTCTGTATGACAGACTCTAGAACCATCCACCTCATTACAAATAAGTCAATTTCGTTTCTTTTTATGGCTGAGTAATATTCCATCATATATATGTGCCACATCTTCTTTATCCTTTTGTCTGTCGATGGACATCTAGGTTGTCTACATGTCCTGGCTATTGTAAATAGAGCTGCAATGAACATTGTGGTACATGACTTTGAATTATGGTTTTCTTAGGGTATATGCCCAGTAGTGGGATTGCTGGGTCATATGGTAGTTCTATTTTTAGTTTTTCAAGGAATATCCATACTGTTCTCCATAGTGGCTATATCAATTTACATTTCCACCAACAGTGCAAGAGGGTTCCCTTTTCCCCACATCCTCTCCAGCATTTATTGTTTCTAGATTTTTTGATGATGGCCATTCTGATCACTGTGAGGTGATACCTCATTGTGTTTTTGATTTGCATTTCTCTAGTGATTAGTTATGTTGAGCATCTTTTCATGTGTTCGCTGACAATCTGTATGTCTTCTCTGGAAAAATGTCTATTTAGGTCTTCTGCCATTTTTGGATTAGGTTGTTTGTTTTTTCAATATTGCGCTGCATGAGCTGCTTGTATATTTTGGAGATTAATCATTTGTCCTTTGATTCATTTGCAAATATTTTCTCCCATTTTGAGGGTTGTCTTTTTGTCTTGTTTATGGTTTCATTTGCTATGCAAAAGCTTTTAAGTTTCATTAGGTCCCACTTGTTTATTTTTGTTCTTATTTCCATTACTCTAGGGGGTGGGTCAAAAAGGATCTTGCTGTGATTTATGTCATAGAGTGTTCTGCCTATGTTTTCCTCTAAGAGTTTTATAGTGTCTGGACCTACATTTAGGTCTTTAATCTATTTTGAGTTTATTTTTCTGTATGGTGTTAGGGTTGTTCTAATTTCTTTCTTTTACATGTAGCTGTCCAGTTTTCCCAGCACCACTTATTGAAGAGGCTGTCTTTTCTCCATTGTATATTCTTGTCTCCTTTGTCAAAGATAAGGTGACCATATGTGCATGGGTTTATCTCTGGACTTTCTAGCCTGTTCCATTGATCTATATTTCTGTTTCTGTGCCAGTACCATACTGTCTGGATTACTGTAGCTTTGTAGTACAGTCTGAAGTCAGGGAGCCTGATTCCTCCAGCTCTGTTTTTCTTTCTCAAGATTGTTTTGGCTATTCGTGGTCTTTTGTGTTTCCATACAAATTGTAAAATTTTGTGTTCTAGTTCTGTGAAAACTGCCATTGGTACTTTGATAGGGATTGCACTAAATCTGTAGATTGCTTTGGGTAGTAGAGTCATTTTCACAATGTTGATTCTTCCAATCCAAGAACATGGTATGTCTCTCTATCTGTTTGTATCATCTTTGATTTCTTTCATTTGGGTCTTATAGTTTTCTGCATACAGGTCTTTTTCCTCCTTAGGTAGGTTTATTCTTAGGTATTTTATTCTTTTTGTTGCAATTGTAAATGGGAGTGTTTCCTTAATTTCTCTTTCTGATTTTTCAACATTAATGTATAGGAATGCAAGAGATTTCTGTGCATTAATTTTGTATCCTGCTACTTTACCAAATTCATTGATTAGCTCTCGTAGTTTTCTGGTGGCATCTTTAGGATTTTCTGTGTATAATATCATGTCATCTGCAAACAGTAACAATTTTACTTCTTCTTTTCCGATTTGGATTCCTTTTATTTCTTTTTCTTCTCTGATTGCTGCAACACAGCTTCTTGATTTATATGTCCAGAGAATCACCAGGGTGGAAAGAAGAGTGGGGTGCTGGCCAGACATCACTCTCTTCTTTCTCCCTCCCCCCTCCCTCTGTCTGTCCATCTTCACTCTCTCCATGTGTCCAGCTTGGGATTCCTCACAGCATGTCTTATCCCCAGAGAACAAGGACAGTGGCTCCTTCACCTCTGTCCCATCCCCCCACCCTCAAGCCCAGGGCCTGACACATGCTGCGTATCTCCCAGGCTGTCTGCTATCACACAGCTCCAATGTTGCGCTTTCCCCCTGAGACTAAGCCTCAGTCTCAGTGTTGCTATTCAGGGGTCCCTCCTCTGGCCTCTGGGGTGGCTCTGAAAGGACACTTCTGAAGGAGAAGATGATCATGTCTTCCTCTGATGAGCTCCTTAAACTGTCCTCACATAGAGGATTTTGAGTCCCATCACCAGCTTAGCTTCCCACTGCCCTCCTGGAGGTCTAGTGACTTCTCCTAAAATGGGGTGTCTAAAGCTGAGTGCATCTCTCTGGAGACATCTGCTTAACCCATCACCTCCCTCATTCTAAGAATCATACTTCTGTTCACACAGCAAAACTGCATTAATGCAAAAACTGCATTATCCTTCTTGACCTCTATACCGGTCAACACTATTCCACATTCAGCACCTTCAGTGTCCAAAGAAAGATGCTGATTATACTATTCCTCCCCCTTCCTCATCTTGGAAAGTTTTTTTTTTTTTTTCCTAGACCCAACGTCAGAAACTTGCCTCCACTCCTGTTAAAAAGAAAATAGCAACATTTTACAAAATGAGCACAGACTCAGAAAGCGTGTCAAGATTCCAACTTTCCATGGGGCAGGGTGGGGGGGGTACTTTCTTATCCATACTGAGCCTCTATTTCATAATTTAGAAAGTCAGAGCAGCTGTGCCCACTTTCTTTTCAGCAGGTGCAGGAAACCCTTTCATTGCCCTGCAGTGTCTGACCCATAGTGCTCTGAATAAGTAGACGTTATTATTAATAACAGTATTACGTTATGAAAATGATACCAGTTCAATCGCAATATATTTCATAGTCTCAGAATTTGGATGAATGGGGATCCATTAGACCCTCATCACATCAGCCAGTGTATTCATAACCCAGCTTCTCATCTTCCACAAATGTGGTAACACTGTCGATGTTTTCAACTGACTTATTAAGGGAACCTTTGAATCAGACAGGGAGGATGATGAAGCTGTCAGGGCTCTATTGCATCTACTAACCAGCATCTATCATGGATAGTTTTTGAAATCATTTTTTTATCTCCCTCGTGTTACCATCACTGTGCCCATATTTCTCCATCACAGCTGCATAATTAAAAATCAAAGTAAAATATTTAGCTCTTAAATTCCTTTAAGGCTGTCATTTTAGTTTCTTCTCCTTCTATCCCTGGAGCATCCTTCATCTTCGTTTCCAGCTCCCCAACCAGAAATTTCAAACGCGTGCAATCTTTCCATTACCTCTTCCCCAAATTGCAACTTGACACCCTCTGCTTGGCCTGCCCTCTTTGTTGCAATATGTTCAATTCCTATTGTCTAGAAGATAGGGAATTTTTTAAAGTTGCCCTGTTAATAAAATGCCTTTTAAAAAGTTTGCTCAGCAGCGTGTGGCTCTTAATATGTGTCAACTTCTGTTTTGATCAATTGACGTGGGATGCTATATTAATTATTCATTTTTACAGAATGGAAATTAATTATTGTGCATGAGATTCTAAACACATATGGCAACAGTGCCAGCTGGACTTGGCCCCCCTGCCAGGATTTCATAGACTCAGATTCAGAGGTAATATGTTGTTTTGTAAAGCCAAGACCTCCTAAAGTTTCCAAGATAGAAGAATTGAAAATCTGACATATTTCTGTACATGGTCCAACTCCTGCCCCTCCTTGAATGCCCCCTTGACTTCCCTGCTATCTCTTCCAGAAGCCGTGCTGGTAAGGGGGAGCTTCTGAGTCTATCACTTCAGCTGCAACCACCTAAAACCTTGAGCCTTTGTCCTCCCTTCCAAGTCTGTCTTTCTGTAGCAGGTGGTACCACTAACCTCCCTCCCTGAAGCCTTCAGAAGAAGTCCTCCTGGAGGGAATGACAGGTCTGGAGTGCTCCCTTGACACTCCATCCTACCTCTGTCGTCTTGTTTATCATGTTGCAGTGAGATCATTTATCTGTGCAACAATCACAATTTGGTGTGTTTTTATGGGTAAAAACCATGTCCCATTCTTTCCTGTATCCCTTCATGCCCACTGAAGATAGGTAACTTGTTAAACTGAGTTAAACCGATTAGTTTCTTGGAGAGGAGACGCTCACAGAAGTACCTATTCCCCTTGAGGAAAATGAAAAAGGAAGTCGATTCCTGGTAGAAGAGAGGGCAGGCATACACATCTTCCTTCAGAAAGAAGTTACTGGAAATTCTGGATGTCCAGGAGACATGGGTCTAGACCTTTTGGCATTGGAGAGGAGAACTATTTCAGAAAAAGCAAAGCAGCCACTGTTTAATGTCCTGGCTCTTTTATCTCCATCCTCTCACTTCCTTCTCGTCAGAGAGTGTGGAAGGCTTGGCTGAAAATAGCAGCTCAGTAAATACTTGCTAAATGAATCAAGACATGAAAGAATGAATAAAGTTAGGATCGTTTTGGTTGCAAGTGACCAAAAAACTTAAAATAAAATAAAAAATAAAAAACAACCAACCCTAAATAGACAATGCTGGAAAGAAACATCGTGGTCCCTGTCATTGAAGAGCATGGGTGAATGGCTGGGTTCAATGCAGGTATTAAATGGTGTCACTAAGGCCCAGATTCACTCCACCTCTCAATCCTGCTTCCCGTCGTTGGATCTATTCTCAGGCAGAATCTCACTTCTCAGTAGAAAGATGGCTCTGGCAGCTCCATATTGTACTTCTTCTCAAGTTCAAGTCTACACAGGAAAGAGAGAGAACCAAGTCCTGTTGTCATGATTACTAAATTGACTAGACTAGAATCAAACAAAAAGGGGAAATCTGGAGCCTGTCGTAGGCGAAGCATTTTGCTCAAGGGCACCCCATAAATAAATCTGGAACAAGTGTAAATCTACCCAGGGTTCAGGGCTCTTCCTCCCCCTACAAAAATGCCCTAAGTTTCCCTACACCCAAAGGCAAATTCCTCTCTCTTATGCCACTTCACCCTGCAGAATCCCCACTGAGATGACCTGTCTACCCTGGTCTTCTAGTCCTTACAGGTATTTTCCTAAACACCCTTGATCTCAGCCCAAAAAGCTACCTCTCCATCCTTCTCAATGTTCTTCACTTCTTCATTTTCCTGAAATTCCCACAGTAACACAAGCAAAATAATATCCTTTCATCTGAAAAAAATAGCTGTTCTCCAGGAGATTTCAGATATATTGTCCTGAGTTCAAATTCCAGGTAGGCTACTCTGGCTTTTTAACCTGAAGCAAATCACGTCCTCTCTCAGACCCTCAGTTTCCTCCTTCTGTGAAACAAAGACAGTAAAACATATTCTCCAGGGCTTTGCAAAGATTGAGAGTATATGAGATTACCCAACATAGTAATTACTTTATAGTCAATTGCTTTATAAATGTTGAGGGCCTGTTTTTCTTTCTGAAAGCTGGAATAGACACACACAACCTTCAACTGTCTCTTTCTCTAGGTGAACTTGAGTTCCTAGGTATGGAAGGGGGAGATATGCTACAGATTGTCGACCTTCACATGTGGGCTTATAGCCACTGTTTGTACAGAAGAGAGGCATGGTGGAAAGAATAATGCATTAAAGTTCTTTAAAAAGTAACTTCGAGACCTCTACCCAGTCACTTTCTAACTATTCATTCTTGGCCTCAGTTTTCCCAACTGTGGAAGAAAAATGTTGCTTTATCTCTGAAGTCCCTTCTAGGTGTAAGATGCTAAGTTTCAATACCAACCAGTAAACTATGACCATAATTCACCAGGTTATTCACTGAAGGGAGTTACCATCTACTGCATACTTATTATGTGCCAGACATGGTTATAATAAATGGTAATAGTCTTTGCTATCCATTACTGATGCCTGATATGGGCCAAGCATCATGCTACACACTTCGCATGGATTCTCTCACTTGATCCTCAACAAACCTACCAAGGAACACGCCTTCCTCCTTTCACATGTCGAAAAGGTGAGGCACAGAAAGGCTGAACAATTTGCCAAAGATCACACATCAGCTGGCAGATTTGAGCTCTGGTCTCTACGACTTGTAAGCTCACACTCTTAATTTCCACCTGTCCTGCCCGATTTGGGGGCACCTAACCCACAGTATCTCAAGAAACCTTCCACATTTCCTTTACATCTGTGATTTGGAAATATTCAGGGAAGGCATCCCAGAAGATATTGATGGTTGAGCAGGAGTTTTCCAGGCAGAGAAGGACCCAAGGAAATACCATGAAGAGATAGTACAGCTCAAAGTATGAGTCTAGAGACTGTCCCCCTGAGCTTGAATCCGTATGCTTCCACTTGTTAGTTACATGATCTTATTCTCCCTGTGCCACAGTTTCCTTACTTATGAATCAGAGATAATAATAATTTTTACTTTGTGAGGTTGTTGTGAGGATGAAATGACTGAATATTTAGAAAGCACTTAGAACAATGTCTGGCATATAGGAGTGAATAAATAGACAGTGGATAAGTGTTTCCTATCACTGCTATAATTCTTAGTTGGAAAATAACAAGGCAATAGGATGCAAAACTGCATGCAGTTCCTGAGAACTAAAAGATATTTAGTATTGGTGATGTTGGAGGCAGAGATTGACAGGAGATGGAGAAGAAGGCCTGGAGCAGATCTCAAAGGGCCCCCAAATCAAAGGTCAGGAATATGAAGACAAAGGGGAGTCCTTGGCAGGTATTCAGCAAGAAGTGGTAAGGTATCCTTTAAATCTGCAACATTACATCTCGTAGAGACACAGCTTTGGTTCTTGGAAGGTGATGCTTCCCCATAATTTCCACACTCGAGTTTTGACCTTGAACTCTATGGACACACAGACGGAACCTAATCCTCTTTAAAAATCATGATGTCTTTGCCATGAGATAATGCCATGCCTTCCCCTAGAAGCTGGTCATCTCCAAGATAAGCCAAATTTTGCCCATATTCCTCAAAGAACTTGGTGTCAAGGCTCCTCTTGGCCCTTGCCTCTCTGTCTCTCTCTCTCTCTGATGAAGCAGCAGTTTGCCTCTATTTCTCATAGGATATTAAATTGGGGAAAGTAAGAGAGTGGTTCTCAACGCAGTTTATCTCTATAAAGAGAATATATTGATATATCATAGAAATTAGAAAATTGGATTCATCGGGAGGGGAAGAGGGTAATCATGAGAGATCATTTGGTTGATTTACTGTCAAAGTTGGGCCCAGAATTTCCTGGTGGCCATGGCAAAAAGAAAAATTCAATAGTTAACACTTTATACTCTCAGACTAGAGGAAGTAGAACAACTTCTTAATGTGTGGGTATGTGAGCAGTGGGAGGGGATAAATTCCATATACTAAATCATGAGAGTTGTTGCTTATGTAGAGGCATTGAGCAATGAGTTAGACAACCCGCCTTCAAAAGGGTGTTTTTAAACAAATTCTTTTATTTTGGAATACTTTTAGATGTACAGAAATTTTTCAAAGATGTTACAGCAAACCCCCATATACTCTTCACCCAGTTTCTGCCATTGTGAACATCTTACATTGCCATGGTATATATGTCAAAACAAAGAAACCAACATCAGTACATTAATATTTACTAAGCTCTCCACTTTACCTGATTTTCACCAGTGTTTCCATTAATGTTCTCTTATGAACCCAGGGAACTGCATTGCATGGGCTTTTCTATTCCCCCAGTCTCTTCTGGTCTGCTACGGTTTATCAGTCTGTCCTTGTTTTGATGACCTTGACATTCTTGAAGCGTACTGACCAGGTATCCTGTAGAATGTCCCCTAATCTGGGTTTGTCTGGTGTTTCTCTCATGATTGGATTATGTGTTGGGTTTTTGGAAATAAAGCCACAGAAATAGAGTGACTTTCTTATCATGTCACATCAGGGGCTCACGATATCCATATAACATAATTTTATTACAAAAGCAGAAAGAGTTATTCATTTTATGCTTTTTTTTTTAATGGGTGTCCAATGGCCCATGGAAGAGGATATGTGTTTTTTAAATTAGAAAACATGGATTTAAGGATCAATGCCTAGCAGCTTATCATGGTATTATTGCTAACAGTATCTGATAAGGTCATTTTATCAAAGTTTAAGTGCACTCTTCTTCCAGAAAAATAAATCTCTGGGTTTTAGCTCATTCAGAGTCTGCTTTGTAGGATGTTATGGCTGCTTATTCTTGTTGAAGATAAGACTGGGTATATGCAGGAGTCTGTTGTAGTACTTGACCGCATCAGCTTACAACCAGGATTGAAGGTGAAATTCCTGAATACATAGGGTCGCCTCTTGCTAATGTATAAAATGAAAGCTGAGGAATCCCAGAAGTAGTTGATTACATTGTCATTAAAGCTAATGAAATACTTTAGGCCAAGGGAAGTCGAGTATCTCTGAAAGCATTGCTAATCATAGCTTTAGAATTTCATTTCTTTGCTCCACTGTTCTTGAAGATTGAGGATGAAGTTTTTGTTAGTAAAGGCCAAAGTTTTGCAAAGCTTAGTAATAAGAAATATATGTCCTGTCACTGGAGAGATGGGTTACATCTCCCCATATCAGAAAATAACAAACAAACAAAACAAACAAATTATTCACTACCATGAGAGCCTGCCTTTCCAGCCACAAAAAGCCTCAATTGCATCCTGAGAGTAAGGAAACAATGACAAAAAGATACTTTACTACCCAATTGTGGGGGTGAAGAAGGTTGGAGGTATTCAGAGTTCTGGGACTCTGATTCCTGTCCATGTCCCATCTTTACAGTTTTGCCAGATTTATGTTGTTGGCAAGTAAGACATACACTGGAAACATCCTCGACAATACTCTTAAAATTACCCAGCCCCCCACCAAAAAAATATTACCCAGCCAATGATGACTCACTACCATGGTCAATTTAGGTATATTATTATAGGTAAAATAATGAAGCATTTTTTCTAAACTCCAGAAGATCGTTTTGTATGACCAGACAACAGTGTTGTGAACATCACAATTATTATCTTCAAGCTGTGTCCATTTTTTTTAAACATCTTTATTGGAGTATAACTGCTTTACAATAGTGTGTTAGTTTCTGCTGTATAACAAAGTGAATCAGCTATACACATACGTATATCCCCATATCCCCTCCCTCTTGTGTCTCCCTCCCACCCTCCCTATCCCACCCCTCTAGGTGGTCACAAAGCACCAAGCTGATCTCCCTGTGCTATGTGGCTGCTTCCCACTAGCTATCTATTTTACATTTGGTAGTGTATATATGTCCATGCCAAGCCATGTCCATTTTGACCTTCCTCGGTGTTTCTTTGAATCAAGGGCTTATTTTGGCAATTAATGATGGTCTCTTTGAATCTCTCCAAGGCTTTTCCTCTTTGAGTGGCATGGGAAAGCAATTTATGCTTTTATTAAATGCAAATTTCTCTTAAAACAACAAAAATTCACTTTTTATTTTATTTCTATCTTATCAGACATGTCCCAATATTGAATCTGGTCAGTCTTTGACAGTTAACTAATAATCCCAGAGACTTTGCCTTATTAAATCTATTAAACCACAACACCCTCATCCAATCTCTCTGTCCCTGCTTTGGGGATTTGTTCTGTTCATTTTTAATGTATACCGAAATGTGTCTCTTTCCTGGTTAGTTAATTTTCACCTTGTTGGGTTGTTGGGTCCAGCAGGATGTTCCAGTCTACCTACATCTTCCTGGATTTTGTCAGCCAGTATTTTAATACCAAGCCTATTACCCTTCCCAAATTATGCCCTGTTCTTGTTCACTGAACAAGGCAAAGGTAAGGACTGAGTCTCCGACTCAAAGAAAGATCTAGAACTTTGATCTTTGTTTTGAACTCCCTGATGGTAGAGGATATGCTAGGAAGCGAATGTCTCTTCCATACGACACCCTTTGCTTTGCTTGATTTCATTTGCCTTTGCTGCCAAAAAAGGTATAATCCAGCCACAGCCATCAGTAACAAGGGTTAGAGGCAGAAATGAATGATTATCAGCACAATGCCTGAAATTGTATTTCTTAGCATTAGTGTTTTAAGTGAATTTGTGTCTGAGTTTCTCATGTTGAAGATTTCCATTACCCCCACAAACATTTACTGAATAACCACTTTGGGTTAGATTTGCCTTTATTTTCTTTACTTAATTTACAACTTTGAACCAGAAAATTTTTTCAGCTGGGAAAGCAGGAGGGAACCTTGACCATCATGTGGTTGGGTGAGGATGGACCTGGGAGGGGGAATCTGGGTGTAGCGTCACTGATCCCTTCTTCTCACTGGGAATCACCTGACTCTCTTCCACTCACCTGGCCTTTGGTTCCCGCATCTAGAAAACACAGGGAGGGCATGACTAGATGGTAACTAAAGTATTTGGTTCTGGCAGTCTAAGTGGGAAGGGTTTGGGGAAGGAAAGGAAGAGAGGGAGAGCTAGCACAGTGCTACCAGTAGGCTAGGTCCTCCAGAACGTCTCTAATCTTGTTCTCCAAGTTGCCTTAGGAACTGCTGTCCTCATTTCACAGAGGACGAGACTGAGCCTCAGTGTTTACCAGGCATGCTGCCTTGGTTTCACAGCTAGGACAGTGTAGAGCCTGAATCTGAACATAGGTCTACAACATCACTGTTCATGGTGCTCCTTCCACTGCACGAAGGTTTATTTTCTTACTCATTCTAATGTTATCTTCCATTTATAGAAAAAATGACTCGGGTGTCCAAGAGCTGAAAGCCTTTCTGAAAGTTGACTCTATTATGAAATTACTGAAAAAGATGTCATGTCCACTCTTCCGAAAATCCAACTGCCCCCTTAGCACTTCCCTCCTTAATGGGAAAGTGTAAAGATCCTGGAAACAGGTGCGTCTTGACAGGTCTAGAGCCATGGGTTTGCAGGGTTTAAAGACCATGGCCAAGGGCATCAGTCAATTGACTGGACTCATAGGTCCTCAGTGGGGAGAGATGGAGTTAGGCATCTGGTGCTAAAGAAACCAATGATATGATAGTCTAGTTATGAAGTAGAATATAGAGAAAAAGTGTTGTGCTGAGCCTGGCGCTGAATCGCACCCTGAGTTTTACAGTGTCGTTGGCCTGAGTGCAGAACGATTTCCATCAAGGAAGAGAAAGACAGTGGAAGGAAACACAAAAGATGCTGATAGTAACACCTGGGAGATTTTTTTTTTCAAAAGCTGCTGGCAAACATAACTTTCTGAAAGGATGATAATGGATACGCAGGAGATTAATAATAGCTCTGATTGGTGTAGAGGGGCTTCAGCCTGCTGGCACTGGGCTCAATATTTTGGAGGCATTCTCCCTGTTCTCCATAAAACCCTATAAAAAGAAACTATTTTCCCTCATTTAAAGACGCAAAGACAGAAACTTAGAGAGATTAAATAATTTGCCCAAGGTCACACAATTAAAAAATGGTGTTAATTACAGTCGGATACAGAGCTCATGAAATTTCACTGGCCATTGTGAGTACTGTGTCAACCTCCCCTGTCAAGTGATATGAAAAGAGTGTCCTGGTTCATAGGAAGCATGTGTACACACACACACACACACACACACACACACACAGTTTAAACTTCCAAGATTAAAAATGTAATAACACCATCAAAATTATTTCTTAAAAGTAAGGGTGAGAGTTTACCACCAATGAACCAAAGAAATGTATAAATGATGTACTTAACTGAGAGGGAAACGATGCAGCAATAAGGTCTAAGATGCAGGAAGGCATGTTGAACAACAAGTTTGGGAAACAGAAAGGCAACTCTAATCAAACACCGATTGCATTCAACAACTATAATGAGGCTAATTTATATAACTGAAAATACAGAACTAAATTTCTGGAAGACAACAGAGTAGAGTAGCCCCTCCCCAGCTGAGGATGTTACCTTCCTGAATAGCTTCCTAGTAGAAAGAATCAAAGTTGAGATTTTCAAAATTGTATGAGAAAACAACAGTTAGAAGGCTCAAAAACCTGCCATGAGCTGTGGAAAATGTTATACATATTTTTATGTGTCCTGAAACAAATGCATTACGTAGATGAAGAAGACAATACATCCAACAGAGAAAATAGCAATGAATTTTTCATTACTGAAATTAGTAACAGTTGATGCTTTCTTAGTAATTTTCATAGCATGACTGCCCCATGAAGGCAGCAGGGAGTTTGTTTTGTCTACACCTGTGTCCCACCTCCTAGTAGAGACCTGGCAAAGTCAATGCTGGAGAAATATTTGTGAATTAATGTACGTATAATATGTATTAACTCCAAATTCTCCTCCCAAGGAGATATGTGCATCTCCTGGTGTTCTCTGTGGAAGTTCACACTGGTCGAAATTATTGGCACCACCATTGACTCACTAACTCAAGTAAATTAATATTTCCATCTAAACTGATTCATCAGGCAAGAAAAGTCATTCAGGTGCCAAGGCAGGAGCTGACTCATATAGTTTCTCCACTGAAAAATAGAAGAATATTTTTGTGTTTCTGTTTGACATGCCTTGAAGAGCCATCAGTATTTCTTCTTCCTCTTTCTCCTGTTTTTCTGCATGAATGCCTATTGACTTCCTGGCAATCAGAGTAGTGTCCACATGTAAAGGAAAAAGGACTGAGGGCCAGCCTGGTGGATAATTTAGTCCGTGAATCTGTCCAAACATGTTGGCTGATGCTTCCACAAATGTTCCCTGGTCATTCTGTTCAAGACGTCAGGTACCTTCAACGGGGCAGGTCAGAAATGGCTTTTTTTTTTGGGGGGGGGTGTCACATGTGTGGTTGAACAGGGCCCTGTGCTTAAAGGGCTCCACACTTGACTTAATGTTCTTAATTTTTGAACAAGGGGTCCCAATTTTTCATTTTAGGCTGGGGCTTGCAAATCATGGATCAGGTCGTGTGCCTGTCACTATCCTTAACGTTCTTTTCCCAAAGATAGGTAAAGCACAGGGACCTCCATCAAAGACCCCACAGTCTAGTTGGCAACTCAGACACGTGAACAAATAGTGCAGATACTGCAATAAAACCCTTGCCTCCTTCATTACCCTCAATTGGTCCTGCAGACCCTACTTCCTGATGTCTGTACTCAGCCCCTCCTTGCAGCCACCAACTCAGTTCAGACCCTCCTGGTGGCAGGCAGGCCTTGCCTGGCTTTCTAAGCCAGTTGTCTCCTATCTCCGCCTACCTGTTTACAGTTTCCCCAATCATGCATTCGCTCCTACCTTTACTAGCCTTGCACATGCTTTTCCTTCTGCTTGTATTAACCCTTCCTCCCCCCCACAATCACATGCTCTCTCTCACCCTCTCTCCAACCAGCTGCCCTTGTGGACCTTCAGGAGTTAGTTCAGGGGCCACTTCTTCCAGGATGCCTTCCCTGATTCCTACAGTCTGGTGAAATCACCCTTTTCTGTTCTCCCATCATCTCTCTGCTTTCTCTCTGTTTTTGCAGCCCCACCATTTCCTGCACTCAAGCTCAGTGCACGAGCCTGTTTTCCCCACCAGATTCAGAGCTCTTTGCATACAGCAACTGTGTCTTTTTTTGTTTGAACCCTGGCATATGGTGGGAGCATTGTTTGTAAGGTAAAGGAGTGAGCCAGACTCTTTGGCAGGCCTGGTGTATATGCCCCAACAGGAGAAAGAACCACCCAGGGAGGCACTTTGCTTTGATGCTCAAATTGAGATATGGTTATGAGTTGCCCTCTACTTGCCCAGGAAGGGAAGCCATCTTTGCACATCCTGTGTCTCCCAGCATCGGCAATTTCCCCACCACCACCCCTATCTTGGAGTTCATTTCTCGATGCTCTTCCCACGGCTAGATGCGAGCCCCAACTCCTTACAGGCATCTCGGCCACACGCAGGCTCCTTTGCCTTGGTTTTCCCCAATAGAAAGCTGACTCCTCAAGCTGGGATCTCCTCTGTCTTCCATCTACCCCAACATATACTTTGAAAGCTCTCAGAAATGCGATTAATTATAATAATAGTGACACTTTGTACTTTTATAGGCTCTTTCATCAGAAGATCTCTGAGTACTTAAAAAATATTATCTCATTAATCCTCACAACACCCTCGTGAGACAGCTGGCAGGTAAGCCTCTCCCAGTTTATCAGGAAAGGGAACGAAGGCAGAAAGATGATGTCTAGAGAGAGGTCCAGGATCAAACAAAGAGATGGACGGGCTCTGGACCAAGGATCCAAGCCAGCAGGAAGGTAAGCCTGGTCAGCGGATGAGTCCCATGTACATATTCTATAAAAACATACCTGTTTCAGGTTCTTTTCCCATATAGATTATTACAGAATATTGAGTAGATTCCCTGTGCTATACAGTAGGTCCTTGTTGGTTATCTACTTTATGTATAGTAGTGTGTGTATGTTAATCCCAAGCTGCTAATTTATCACTTCTCTCCACATTATATGTATGTGTATAACTGAATCACTTTGCTGTACACCTGAAACTAACACAACATAGTAAATCAACTATACTCCAATAAAAAAAAGGAAATAAAAAGTAAAATAAAATAAATTTAGCAGTCTTAATTGGTTAAAACATGTAGTTCATAATTTTTTAAACCTCAAATTATTTTACAAAACTTAAATAAGCAAAACACATCCCCTCTGCCCCCAAAATTAAACCTATCTGGACCTCATGGGTGAATGAATCATGGATACGTCTGACATTTCATTGGTGTTTAGGAAATGATACCAAATCACTGACATTTTTGAAGAGTCACCTTCTTATTTTTCAGCAAATACTTTCTGAGCATCTGCTCATGGCCCCCTCCCACTGATGATACAGCTGAATCCAGCTTATCAATATTGCTCGTGGGGCTTCCCTAGTGGCACAGTGGTTGAGAGTCCGCCTGCCGATGCAGGGGACACAGGCTTGTGCCCCGGTCTGGGAAGATCCCACATGCCGCAGAGTGGCTGGGCCCGTGAGCCATGGTCGCTGAGCCTGCGCGTCCAGAGCCTGTGCTCCGCAACGGGAGAGGCCACAACAGTGAGAGGCCCGCGTACTGCAAAAAAAAATAAAATAAATAAATAATAATAATGCTAGTGAATCTTCCTCTCAAATCTGTCTCAGAGCTAACGAAGCTTCCAGCAAAGAGGAAAGTGTATAATCATCTATGAATCCCAGGCCCCTTTCAACGTCAGGAACACAAAACAGCACCTGAGAAAAAGTATTAATTATGTATTTTACTGAGGAACTGGAACTCTCATCTCACTGAGCCACGGTTGGCATTCCTAACTGGGAGCGCAACAGGATTTTGAAAGTATCTGGTTCCAATCTCTCATTTTGCAGATGGAGAGAAGGAGCCTCAGAGAAGCTGGGGGTCTCTCCCAGATCGAAGAATGAATGGGGGGCAGAAGTGAAGCAAATCGCCTTTGCTTTGCTCCAGTTTTCAGACCACTCATTTCTCTCAACACCGAACACCTAAATCATATGCTTGGGAGCATTAGAGAAAGTTCTGGTAAATACCAGCCCTTTCATTTTTACTTCCAAAGGGAGCTGTGGGTGTTGGATGGGGGAGGGGCTAGGAGGAGGGGCGGGTGGGCGTGAGCAGGGCAAGAGGGCCCCCGGGGGAGGAAGCTTCATGTGAGGACAAGTCCAAGGGCTCCACGACGGGCGGCAGCCTTGGACCCAGACAGGCTCTCTGTTGGAGTGAAACAAGCCCTTGAGCCTCTAATGCGTGCAGGATAGAAAATAGATACCTGTCTGATATAATTAATTGTATTTTTCCTAAATTTAACATTGCCCGAAGGGGAAAATCGTTCTGCTTAGGAAAAACCCTCCTGCCACACAGCGTCTACCAGCCGGCCAGATTTAATTGCTGCGATAAAAACCACAAGAAAGACCAGGTTCCCACTCAGTGTATAACCACATCTACTGAAGAATAGCTTTAATCACCTTTGAAAGGGTGACCACAGGATAATTAAAGAGGAAGGGTGCTCATTGGGAATTATCCAGAAATATCAAATCTCCGTTTATCATGGGGTCCGACTTAAAATGTCTTGGCATGGCTCTCCTCCCACAGCCCCCACTCTATTTTAAGCTAAGCCCTCAGATTTCCATTATTTAGTGATGGAGAAAATAGGCCTGTTTCACAAAGTCTGCATTCACCGATGGGTTGAGAGGTTGAAGGGGACAATTGTCAGCTGAGCAGAACACAGGGTTTGCGGTGAGCCGGACAGGACTGGAATCCTCTTTCCTCTATCACCTGCCTGTGTGACCTTCACAGGTGACCTGACATCTCTGAGCCCCCTCCCCAAAGTGAGGGCCATGAGAGTCATTCCGCAGAATTACTCCAGCCGAATGCTCCATTCATTTGAATCTCTTTCCTTCAGCAGAATACCCACCCCTTTGCAGAAACCAAACGAAAATGAATCAAGGCCTGAAATTCACGGAGGAGACTTTGAATAGCCATGAAGGAGCAGGGAATCGGGAAACAGAGTTGGAGGCAAGGCTGTGACAGTGTGGGGTGGGGGGAAGCGGGGGCTATCTTGGCCTTATTTTCTCCCTGTATTGATGCTCTTCCACTTTGCCCAGGGCAGGGCTCTGAGGGGCAGCCGGGAACCAGTGGCGTGACATTCTTGGCAGCTTGTTTGCACCCAGAGCAAGCAGGCCTTGTTCCACACCCACATTCCCAGGCCGCTTGCTGTCTGGCCTCTACTCTCTGGGGAAGTTAACCGGGAAGTGACAGTCTCCCTGCCCCTCACCTCCTTCGAGAGACCTCTCCTACCAGCTCCAAGCACGAGACTTGACTAAACTCCTAGGAACAGAAGAGAAACACCCCCAGCCCCTGGATTCCTAGGCTCTCCTCACCTAGAGGTGGGGAGGGGAGCAGGGGGGCAACTTGCTTATCTTCTCACCAGGAAGGAGGGAAGAATCTGGTGGAACCCCTCATTGGTATATTCATTCATTTCTCCATTCGTTGTAACCAGGATGTTGACTGTGCCTCTCCCCCACCGCTGCGGTCGCTTGAAGCCCTCATGGTTAAACTTGACCCAAACCACGGTTCCAGGCTTTCAACAGTCATGGACCTCAGACCTCTTCTTGTTCCTGCACCTCACTTCTCATCTCCCTCTGCCTCTGAGCTTTGACATCCAAACACACCTTCCCTCTGCCCCGAGCCCCAAGAGCCAGGCATGAAGTCTAGCTGCTCCTTAATTTTCAAATAATCCCCTCGTTCTCCTGTGGCAGGCCAAGTAACGTCCCTCCCACTGATAATCCATGTCCTAACCCCCAGGACCTGTGAACGTTACCGTATATGCAAGAGGGATTTCGCAGATATGGTCAAGGATCTGGAGATGGGGAGGTGATCTTGGATTATCCGGGTGGACCTAATGTCATCACAAGTGTCCTTATACAATGGACGTGAGAGGAATCAGTCTTACAGTAGGAGATAGGATGACGGGGGCAAGAGGAGGGAGTGATGTAAGGGGAGAGCCACCAGCCAAGGAATGCGGGCGACCGCTCGAAGTTGGGAAAGACAAGGAAAAGCTTTCTCCTCTGAAGCCTCCAGAAGAAATCTGCCCTGCAGGCACCTTGATGTTAGGCTTCTGACCCCAGAACTTGGAGAGAATAATTGTCTTTAAGCCATTAAGTCTATGGTAATTTGTTATAGCAGCAATAGAACACTAACTCATATCCAAATTTTGGGGAGCTATACTGAAGCGTCACATCCTGGGGTGCATGGCCTCATACAAACACTCCACCCATGATTTTTCCCAAGGGCATGAGTCAAAAGTGTTTTCAGTGGCAGGTGATACAATACAAGACACCTGCTACCTTATCGTCCCCAGAGTGTGGAGGTCAATGCAACATGGCAGCTCTTGAAACTCTTCCTTCAAGGTGCCAAGAAGGCTGCTGTGACTCTATAAATCACAGTCACACCCAATCCTAGAGGAAGGGATGCCAGATGGTCAGTCCCTTCTATCATAAAGTGAACGTTTTCCCAGAAGCCTCTGGAGCTGTCTTACCTTTTACTCTCATTGTCCAGAACACGATCCCATGACCATCTTTCATCTTCAAGGGAGTCTGGGAAGTAATGGAACAGGATTATAAGAGTTCGCTTAACCCAAATATGATCCATTGCCTTGACACACTGGTGTTGCAAACAAAACCAGGCTACATTAACAAGGAACAAAGGTGCTGGATGGGCGAGTGCCCCTGTAATAGCTGCTCTGTCCTAGGCAGCCATCAGCCCAAGTTCCAACTGCCAGCACCCGTACTCTTTTGCCTGAGGGTGGGAACAGCAGGAGGTGCTTCAGGATTATCACACGCCCCCAGCAGCACTCCACCAATGATGGATGGCAGGTGGCGGGAAACCTCCCAGCTTCCTTCGTCCCGCAGGTGAGATAACCCTGCGAGTGCTGGGCACTGTCTACCAGAGCCCCCTCCTCAGGGTCAGGCTCCAGTTGCCCACAGTGATAACCTACTTGGTGGTGAGCTCTTTACCAGCCATTGCCACATGCTGCCTCATCTCCCCACTTCTTCAGCGTGTCTCTCTGGATCACATCCCAAATAATCCACTTGCACACAATTCTCAGGGTTTGCTTCTGAGGAACCCCAAATGACGACAGTCAGTAAAAGAATTTTTTTTATTTTGTCTCCAGTCCCATTTTCGTTCAGGAACAGGAAGCATCAATGTCCACCCCAAAAGATCCTTTCCAAAGCAACTTCTCAACAAAAGGGAAATTTTATTGCTAGAACTTCTCCACAAATTGTTTGAAAGTCGGAGCTTTCTCCATACCATTAGACGTGCATCCATTTATCAAGGAACTGCTGAAGGTCAACAGGACTGGATTCTGGGTTGTTTGCTGGGTTTCCTAAAATGAATTAGATACAACTCCTGCCTGCAAAGAGTAGCCAAAGCAGAAGGAGGGAAGATGAGAAGGCCAGGCAGCCAAGGAAAGGAAGGGATCAAACTTACCGGAAGGGGGTCTCACGTGGGAGCTGGTCTGAAAGGATGAGAAGGTCAAGTCAGGGGAGGAAAGGGTTATTTAAGCAAGAGGTACAGCATAGAAAGCCAGAGTAATGACAGAGAGACCACATTTGGGGGCCTCATGAGTCATGTACAAAGGCTGGGTGGTGGGGAGTTACGTATTGGGGAACAGAAAGTGATCTGGAGAGAAAGACAGAACTGAAGAAAGAATGCCCATTTGGAGACACAACACCCACCTCTTGGGTGTCATCATATGCTGAGTTCTCAATCCTAGTGTTCATGAAAGCAGCCTACTTCTCTCTCCAAGGTGGATATTACTAAACCCTTTCATTTACATAACCATTTACAAGGTGTTGTAACATAGATTCATATTAAATCTTCACCACAAACTTTCCCTCCCATTTCTCAAGGAGGTCAGTCTCTAAATGATAAAGGGTCTTTTCTAAGACCACACAGATACCAGGCGGAACATCCAAGATTTGAATTGAAGTCATGTTCATTCTAAGGGGTTCTAGTCACACTCCTTTCAACTAGGAAAATAGACGAGTCTAACTGCCTAGTACACCTGGTTTCATTAATGGCAAGGCTCCATCGTTATGAAAAATATTTTATCTTCTTATCATGTACTTCAAATTCTACTGTCCCATATAAAAATAAGGCAAGCCACTTGCATAACTTTTAATTTTCTAAAAGCACACTTTTAAAAGAGTAAAAGGAAACAAGTGCAATTAATGTTAATGATATAATTTATCTAACCCAATACACCCAAAATAGTATCATATCAACATGTAATCAACATTTAAAAATCATTCACTTGTCAATATTATGACATAGCATGAGTGTGTTTCGCGTTTGGTAATTGCAATCATTGTTGCTTTTGTTGTGGTCATCCATTTACAATGCTTGGTGTCAGTTTATTTATCTCTTGTAAAAATAAAATACAGTATGTGTGTGAGTTGTGAAAAAAAAAAAAAGAGAGACGGTGGTTAGCGGGAGAGAGACCTTTCTCTCTTTCTACTCCCCAGAAGAATATCCATCCACCTAACCTAAGGAAAAGTTTCAGTGATAAAGCTGAACTTAAATGATAAGAAATACAATAAACTTTCATTATGATATTAGCACCAAGAAAAAACAATCATTCATTATTATGAGATATTTACATTCTTTGGTCTGTACTAAGTCTTCACAACGCAGGTATATTTATACTTACAGCACATCTCACTTTGAACCAGCCACGTTTCAAGTGCTCAAAAGCCACATGCAGTAGTGACTATCATAATTGGCCAGTGCAGCTCTAAAATCACACGCAGAGTGGCACAGTGGTTTGTGCCCTGACTTGGAGTCATAAGGTCTGGCTTAGATTTTTCTCTTAATCTCCATTTCAAGTCACATTGTCAGCTTTTCTGAATTCTGATCAGTGGAGAAAACGGGACTATTGAGCAAGGCCAGGCCATGTGGACTCATGGACTAACTGGTAGCTAACAGGCCAGTGATCTTGTTCAGAGGTCAGCCAACAACCTACTCCTGGGCCAAAATCAGTCCCCACCCAGTTTTAATGCAGCACATGAACTATGACTGGTCTTTCCATTTTCAAAAGGTAATATAAATAAGCAAGCAGACAAATAAATAAGAAGGATATGCAACAGCAACTCTACATGGCTGACACAGCCTAAAATATTTATTATCTGTCCCTTTACAAAAAACGTGTGTTGACCTCTGGTTTAGTCAATTCTATATGTGTTTTTTTTTTTTACATCAATAGGATTTATAGTATTTAGGTACTATTCTGTCACCATAATTCTACAAGTTTTTACTATTAATTCAATGTTTCTGTAATTTAAATATTCACCATCAATTCTTCCTCCGTAGTGTCTCCATTCTTCATTTGATTCAGTGCTTGGTTAGCTGAATTTACTGTCAAGGATTTTTTTTTTCAAGAAAATCACTTCTATGACCTGTTATCTGAGACGCTACTATTTGACTGACAGTCCACGTTTTGTCTGTTCATGTCATTATACTTAAGGAGAAAAATTAGGCTCAGTCCCTCCTATTATGGGAGTCATATTTCTTTCCCTGGGGACTTTACATATCACCCCTCTGTCTTTGGACATTGAAGGCTGCACAACTGTTCTTAGCACCGTCTTCTACTTATCTTTTGGTCTACTGGATTTTGACATAGAGGACCATTTTCCACCAGAGTTTCCCAGAACTCCATTGCCTCCAACTTCTTTCACATTTCAGAGTACATGCCTGTTGATTTATATCTGAAACACAACTTTCCTCGGCATAAGATTCTTGATTCAAACCTCATATTACTTAGAACACCATAGCCACTGCTCCATCATGGTGTGTGACATGACACTGGGGGGAAAATCTAAAGCCTTATTCTTCTTTCTTCCAGGAAACTTGTGTTTTCTGCTCAGATGTCTGAATAATTCCGTTTACCTTTGATGGTCAGTAAATTAAACAGGATATGTCTTGGTATCAAGTGTTCTTTACTTTTTTTATAAAACACAGTGTAGCCTTTTAATATGAATATGTTTTCTCCTTCTTTTCAGGGAAATTTTCCTTCAGTTGTGTCAATGATTTTTTGGCTTTGGTGTTTCAGAGCCACAGATTAATCTCATAAGGCATTATCTATCAGCCTGCACACTAATACCTTTCCTCTGATTGATTTAATCTCTTTACTTCCTCTTCTGCATTCATCTCAAGTACTTCCATAATATCAGTAATTCAGTATTTCAACCACATCATTCTGTTCTTTTGTCGTTTGTGATTTATGTATTAATTCAGGCATGCTGTTGCTTCAGTCTCAGATTGTTTTTTTAAGCCCATAACATCACTTTTCTTCTCATCCCATGATTTTATTGGCTCATCTCTAAGTTTCTATTTTACTAAACTCATGGTCATATTATATTCTTCTATAGTACAAAGCAATTGCTGGGAGTTTTCTTCAGTTCCTGGGATTATATTTTCTTCAGGACTAGGTTCTTCATTTGTGCTTTATACAAACTGTTCTTTAATTTTTTTTTTTACATTTAGCTTTTGATATAGTATATTTGCATAGTGGCCAAACTGTTTCTTTTCATCCTACTTATGCTAAACAAGGGCATCTCTGCCCAAATCTTCTATTTTCTCTGATTTAAAAAAAAAAAAAAAAACTTGCTGTGAAAATTGGGATCAGATCACTCCTCTGAGATCCTGGGCAAATGTTCTGGACCACTGGTCACTCCGCCCTGTAGCAGTTGCTTTCCTTTCTGATGGCAAGGCCAGCAGGCAGGAACATGTTTTATAACTCCAGAAAGAAACAACAACTTCACCTCCAACTCTATCCCATTTCTCCCTTGACTGATAAAGGTTAATGGTGTGTAAGGATGACTCAGTGAATTATCCTCAGCTTTTCCCAAAGTTTCCTATTCATACCTTAAGGCTGCCTTTTTCAAAATTAGGAAAGGGTGCTATTGGCAAAAAATATTTGAGAATTTGGTCAACTCACTTTTTCATTCCTCTATTACTTGGGAGTATTGGGATAATATGCAGACAGTCATTTCAGAATCTTTTGTTTCTTCCTCTGGCTCTCACTGTTGCATGTGAAGGGCATGAGATTATGTTCCATTAATTGCTTTGTTGAAATGTTTTATTCTTGGCTTGTTCTTATTTATTTTTATCCACTTTATCGGGTGTCACAGAAGGAAGATTCTGTGGTCCATCTTTATCTCATCACATGTATTCAGAAGTTCCCTCCCTTTCATAATCCCAAACTTCAGTAAATTGGAATCTACTCCTCCTTCTCTCTATGCATTTTCTCATAGTGGTCCTTTTATCAGAAATACCCTTCCTCTTATCTTCAAATACCCAAATCCCAACCATCCTTTAACACCCAGATCAAATGACACTACTACATGAAGTCTTCCTTATCCACTCCACAAAAAATGGCCTCTTCGTTCCCTTGAAAATGCACCCCCATCATCTGCTCCATTCTTACACTACTCCCCACTTCCTACCTGGTACTAAATTTTCCTGTGCCCATGGAAGTCTCTCTGGCTACATGGTAGTGTCCATGATGGCAAGGTCTGTATGCTATTCATACCTGTATCTTTTATACTTAATGAGGTAAACAACAGAGTACAAGCTCAGTTAATATTTGTTAAATGAGCTAAAATTCTGTTCAGTAGAAAATTATTTGTCTTATGTCGATGTGTATACACAGAAATCATAAAGGGATGTGAGGTAGAGCTCAAATAGAAGATTCAGGATCCACAATAAATCCCATTGTGATGAATGCCATCAAAGCAAAGCACTCTGAGTGACAGTTAGATCTTTAGCTGGACCAGATAGCCCATTTGTTTATAACATGATCTCCACAATAACACAGTTGATAACAGTAATGTAGATTGACACCATATTTACAATCATTCCATAGTTATCCAAGTGCCTTCATACTTATTATCCCATGTCATCCTCAGAACAACCTGGGTAATCAGTCTTAGTCCAATGTTACAGATGAGGAAAGTGAGGAGTAGAGATGTTAAGAACCTCACCCCAAGTCATACAGTTAGCGGGCAGCAGAGTTAGCACCAGGACAAGTCTGCCTGCTTGTCCCACGACATCTGATATGCTTCTCTAATCGATACTTACTAGGTCTCATTAATGACAGACAGGACCACCCTGTATGTTGGGCTTCTGGATGAAGCCACAAGGGCTTCTGGATGAAGGGCCAAGCGAGGAGGGAAATTCAACCCATGCTCCTCTTATCAAGTTGTGTGTCCTGGCACAAGGCCACATCTGCTTAGAAGGAGCTCCTTTTTCTAATTCACTTGAAGACTGGCAGGGGAGCTAATAGCAGGGATCATGTTTTCCCAAGTTCTCTCTCCCCAAAGACTTACCCTACACCTAGCACACAGTAGGCATTTATAACTCATTTGTTGGATAAGCATGTTCTCATTTTCAAAGCTCATTTTCATAAATGACATTGTCTAGTTCTCGTAAGAAATTCCAAAACAGACAAAATTCTGAGAAACGTGAGGGATTTCTGATACCCTTGACCCTCTTAGTGGTGGAATTTGAGCAGCATGTTGCATGAGGAATCCAGGATCACTGCAAAGTCAAGGAGAGAGAGCGTGCTCTTCCTCGGCCCCAGAGGAAATAAAAAAATGAAACATTTTTCCTTTCTGTTGGTCCCATATCTGATCCAGCTCCAGATGTGAGCAATGTGTTCTATGATTTTTAGGGTTAAATTTCCCAAATTTTTCCTACCATCTGTGAAAGTGAAAACCAGGAAATTAATGCGCTGGTGTCTCCATGTAATTAGATGTGCATGACTTTTCTAAAAATGCTGCAAATATGTGGGCCCAGCCATTAGGACACCCAGGTCAGCAGGAGATCCTTAGTGAGCTACAGTGCCCAGAACAAGCAACAAAGTGGAAGAATTTATGAAATCAAGTTGCAGAGAGGCTGTGGGGCTTCCTGGGACACCCGTGGGAAAGGGTGATTAAGGGATGGGTTGGGAGAGGGTTTAGGAATGAAGGGCGGGAGTCTTTGGAGAGGGAAAGGGCAGTAAAGGGGAAATGGATGGTGTCCACAGGGCTGGGATTAATCTCAATTTTTAACGGAAAAAGAATCTGCTTACTCGGTCTCAGTTTGACAATCTGGGGAAATATTTCTGCTCTTTCAGGTCTCAGTTTGACAATCTGGGAAAATGCATCTTCTCTTTCAAGCCATAGGACCCCTCTGCTGGAAGAATAAAGACTACCTTATTCATTCCTTCATTCATTTATTCATTTCTTTAGGCACACATTAAACAAACATTTTCTCTGTCTCCTTCGTGCCAGGTCCTGTGCTGTGTACCACAATTCAGAAGGTAAAGATGTGATCCCAGCCATACGAAGTTTATATCCTGGTGGGACAGATGGGTCTGGCCACAAGCATCTCTTTGAGAAGTTAAGAATGGGTCAGCTAGAGAGGAGAAAAGAAAGCCCTACAAAAGTTGAGAAGAAGGACAGTCAATGCAGGATGAAGGAATCCACTCAGGAGGCTGTCTTCTTATGGGGCCACAGGTGAGGAAAGCCTGGTGGGCTCCAAGGAGCACAGAAGGATTCATATCCTCACTTTGCTCTTCCCTGAGCTCTCACCAGCAAATCACATCACAAATTCTAAGTCTTCCATTGCTGCAGAGGGAAAGGAGGAGTAGGTTGGGACCACCAGCCCCCCACAATCCTTCATGTCCCATGGTGTAATGATCCTTACAACAACAGCCCCCAGGCATAGCCGAGCACCAGGCACTGTGCAAAGTGCTTTATTTGCCTTATTTCATTCAATATTCACACCCACTACAGAGGGAGGCAAGAGCTGGACCACATGTGAACAGATGCTGAATGAAGTCAGGGAGAATGTCCTGTGAGCACCTCGGGGGAGAGGGTTCCAGGTAGATGGAAAGGTAAGTGCAGAAGCTCTGAGATATTTGGAGAGTCCGAGGCAAAGCAAGGAGCCCAGCATGGGCCAGGTGGCATGAGGAAGGCAGAGAGGGGTGGGATGGGTCAGAGAAGTAGCAGGGGCTCTGCCTTCATGGTGGTACCCGCTGTGGTTCAAGGACCTTGGCCATGACTCTGAGCCAGATGGGAAGCCACTTAGCGAATTGGACAAGAAAAGTGACATGATTTTATGTATGCTTTAAAAGGATCATTATAAAGTAAATTATACTTCAAAAACTGTCTTAAATGGTTATTTTGATGGCTGTGTTGCTAATAGACTTGGGTCATGGAAGTAAGAGAGAGGCAGTAGTGGAGAGACCAGCAAGAAGTTATTTGCAAAGTAACAGCATCATCGTGCAGGGCACAGAGTGGGTAACCTTAGAGGAGGACGTTGTTATAACAGCCCCTGCTCAGCCCCATGCCAGACGTGGACATGTGCAGAAGACTGGATAGACCCAGTCCTGCCAGGGCCTCCATCTACTGCAGCATAGTTTTCCTTTGATAAGTGTTTGTTGAATGAATAAACAAATCACTCCTCTTGGATTTCCAGGCCTGATGGGGAGACCAACAGGGCAACAACTGAGATGATGTCAGGCAGGTATTACAGTAAAGAGTTATACCCATTGTCCCAGAGGAAAGGAAATCTGACTTTTTCTGGGGAGACAAGTAGGATGTGAGCAAAGTCCTCACAATGGCAGTGATATGGAGATGGGTGCTGAAAGGTGTATAGGAGTTTTCCAGGCAGATGGGGATACCAGGTACACACAATGGAAAGATCAGCATGAACAACTGCTCAGAGATAAGAAGTGTGTAGAATGTTCATGAACTCACGAAAATGTTCTATACCTGAAACATAGTAGGTGTTCAGTGAATCTTTGTTGTATGAATGAATGATTGCTTAGGGGTGACTGAATGCAAGGCTGTCAAGGCAGTCTGGGGCTCAAGTGGACTTTTCCTAGAAGCACTGAGGAGATATTTAAGTGGTTATTGATGTGAATATTCTGTGACCTTTAAATAAATCCCTGGAGGACAAGAATTGTGTGATTGTCATCTCTGAATTCAAAATGTAGGACTGGGGCTTGAAACAGAGTAAAAGATATTCACTAATAAATGTACTTTTCTATACCAGCCCCAGCCTCTCTCCCTGAGTCCAAGTTCTTGTATCCTAGTCCACTTACACCTTTGGACACTTAAGCTCAATATGTATAAGGCAAAACTCATCACCACCTGCCCCAGCCTTGCTCCTTCCCTGCAGCAGTGGACACTGTCAGAACGCACATCTATCTGGTCCACCTCCTCTTCTTGGCACACAGTTCGTCTACCCTTTTCAGGCCACTGCAGTGAGGCAGGATGAGGGCTGAGAGCAGAGAGTTGTGTGCACTTCTTGCTTGGGATCTCCGCACTCTGCCTTGCCCTGCTCAGGAGGACACAAGTTTCAGAAGATGCAGCTACAAAGTAGTCATTTTGTACCCACCTGCGCTGTTTACATACCATGAACAAAAATAAACTTTAGCTGTATTAACATATTGAGATTTGGTGGGGGAGGCGATATTTGTTACCAAGCATAACCTGTCTCACACTGACTAATACACCCTGTCTCTACAATCTTAATTAATAATACTGCTCACTTAGGCCAAAAACGTATAACATCTTTCTTTTTCTCACACCCTGACATACACATCTAACACACTGCTAAGTCCTGTCAGATTTATATCTAAAATATTTTTGGAACTGATGTCTTTTCACCATCTCCATCCTGTCCACTCTGTTTGAAACTTCCCTCAGGGGTTGTAACAGCTGCCTAATTAAACTCTCTAGTTCCTTTCTTCTCCCCACAGAAGCAAGAGGGATGACTTAAAACATTTTCCATTTCTATTATTTCTTTGCTTACAAAGACCCACTGTCTGGAGATTAAATCTAAATTCCATGTTGTGGTTTACAAAGTCCTGAATGACTGGCTCCATGTTATTTCTCCAGGCTCTTCTGTGACAGTTAACTCCACCTTTCTCTAACTCTACCCCAGGCACCCTGGCCTCCCTAAGGTCCCCCCACCCCAGGGCCTTTGCACCAGCTTCTCCTGTTATCTGCAGTGTTCTTTTCCCCAGCTCTTCCCACACTTGGCAATTACTCATTATCTCTTCTCAGATAATCTGTCACCTCCTCAAAGAAGCCTTCCCTGATACCTCTCACTTAAGCCAGCCATCCTCTCCCCAGCAATACTATATCACATCACTCTGTTTTACTATCTTCACAAAACTTAACTCCAAATTAAGTTCTTTTTGCATGTTTGCTTGTTTCTTTGACTGTCTGTTCCCACCAGGACGCTGTGCCCACCAGATTCCTAATACCTAGGAAAGGTCTCAGCATGTAGCAATCTCTCAATGTATCATCCGTGGATGATTGGATGGATGAATGAACACTAGCATCATTGTAGCCATTGAGAGAATCACAGGAGCTCACAGCCCACAACATTAGGACGATGACATCCTGGGCCCAGCATCGTGTTACGATTCTATCCCCTAATCTAAAATGAAGAAGGAAAAGGAAAACGGAGAAGGAGACAGAACACCAGAGACTAAAAAAACATTGTTCGCTCCCCTGCTCGGGTGGCCTCTCAGGCCTGACAAATAATGAATTAGAGAGAGATCAGAACATCCAAGACCAAAACAGTCATTAACTGCCACTCCCCCCAGACCCCCTCCCCAAACACACTGGCTGCCAGAAGCCAGCCCAGACAGTCCAGTCAGGAAACAAAAAGATGGAACAGAAAGGCCCCTTTGAGCAGCCCGGTTATTAAGAGCTCTAGACGGAGGGGAGAGAGTGTGCACAGCTTAACTCAAACATTTGTGCAGAAATGTAAAAAACACTTATGACATTCAACTATTCCATTAAGTGAAATTAACCATTCTTCTTGTCCTTTGAAAAGACCAAAGAAAGCACAGATCTGAATAATTAGGTCAGTGAAGAATTGTGAAGAAAGGATGTCTAGACTTTTATTTTCATTAAAAGTAGGAGGGGGGTGCATTTGGGGTGTGTGTGTGTGTGTGTGTGTGTGTGTGTGTGTCCGCTTGGTCTAAGAGCGCCTTTGAATTCCAGGGGTGGTCATATCCACAACTCTGCCCTGGCAGGTACGGCCAAGTCCGGATCAAGGAGTGGCATTCCCACTTTGATGTTGGCTGTCATGCTCTGTTGCCTGACGATCTCTTTGGCTGCCTGCAAGTCTGTTGTCCTGGGCCACCAGGTAAACCCAGCCAGGAGCACAGACCCTGCCTTCCATCCTCCCTGGCATGGCACCCTTTGCAGAGGAAAGAGGGAGACATGTATAGGTGGAGACGTCCCCCATCGCTCTTTCAGTTCCGAAGAGGGATTTTGACCCTTGATCATCATCTACTGAAGCTCCTCAGACTACACACATGCATATACCTGTATGCTTACATGCGCGTATAAACACACTCGCCCGCACGGCTCAACTATGAAGTGAGAGAGGGAAGGGGAAGTGGAAAAACAGGGGTCACCCCCAAGGCCCTGGGTGCATCTTTTATTCTCTCAAGCCCCATGTTTGCAGCTACAAATGAGGATAAAGATAAGAATCCACCTGAGCAGGTGGCTCTCAGCGTCTCAACCAGGCATCTGACTTCCCTGGTTCAACACGGCACGATTTCTCCAACAAATTATTTCCTATTTCAGTATGTGATTCAGAAGCCTGTAAATATTAAGTATCAGTGCCTCCTGGGGTTTTTTGGGGTTGTTTTGTTTTGTGTTTTTTAAACTGTCTGTCAAGTGGCACATTTCTCCAAGGGTGCCTGGAACATCAAACCTGCTTCTTTGTGATAAGGGTCTCTGTAGTTTAAAAGTTTACACCATGACAAGTCCAAAAGCATGTAACATTCAACTATGCCCTGAACATTGCTTTAAAACAGCTTCCTAAATTTTTTAATCTTTTAAAATTGTGGTAAGATACACATAATGTAAAATTCACATCTTGACCATTTTTAGGTATGCAGTTTGGTGGCATTAAGTACATTAACATTGTTTGCCAGCCATTGCCACCAGCCATCCACAGAACTGTTTTCATCTTGCAAAACTAAAGCTCTGGCCCCTCTTAAACACTAACTCCCTATTCCCCACTCTGTTCGACCCCTGGCAGCCACCATTCAACCTCCTGTCTCTATAAATTTGACTCTTCTAGATACCTCATAAAAGTAGAAACATACATTATGTTTTTTGTGTCTGGTTTATTTCACATAGCATAATATCCTCAAGGTTTATTCATGCCGTTGTGTGTGTGAGAATTACCTTCCTCTTTATGGCTGAGTAATACTCCATCATATGTGTAGAACACATTTTGCTTTTCCATTTATCCATTGATGGATACCTGGGTTGCCTCCACCTTTTGGCTATTGTGCATAATTAGCTATGAACATGGGTGTATGAATAGCTCTTATAGTTTCTGCTTTCAATTCTTTTGAATATTAAGATAAATATTAAAGGAGAAAAGAATAAAAATATCATTTTCTACTCCTGGAAAGGGAGATTCTATTTAATGTATTGAGCTGTGATAGCATCATAAAAAGTATACATTCTTTGCATTCAAACAGAACCTGGATTAAAATCTTGGTTGTAACATGTAAAAGCATTGTCAATTTAGATAAACTAACTTCTTCAAGATTCACTTTCTTGACAAGCAAAGTGGAAAAACAATAGTCCTTTCCAACCTAGAAAGCTGACTGTGAGAATTGAATTGATGAAGATCAGTCCCAGGAAGACAAGGAAGGAACTGGCCTTGCTCAACATTGTATCCCAAAGTCTTGCATGATGCCTGGCACAGAGAGAGCCCTTAATAAAAAAGCACTCCCATGAGTCAATGTGTAAATGAATATGTAAGGTTCACCTTAAACGTTATGGGGTACATAGGATATACCGGTAACAGGGGGCTGGTGTTACTTTCACCATCATCTTGGTGACCTCAACATATTCAGTCAGGAAAATCACCAAGGTTCACAGGCTTGCCCCCTCCCTTGACAAGGAAGACTGGTGAACACAGAAGAGAAGGAATTTGACCGAGGTCACAAAACAGATTAGAGCAAAACCAGAGTTGAAACTCTGCCTCTTAAGTGACAGTCTATGGCTCCATCTCATCTATTTCTTGTTTCAACAAAATAGATTAGTCATAGCTCAACCAAAGCCCACCACACGGTCCCCGACATGCCACCTTAAAAGCCTCCATCGCCAGGGGTGTATCACACTATAGCAGTCATCTCCGCTAAGAGCCTTGGATTAATTTCCAATAGCTACCACCACAAATCAGAGGCTGCCTGCATTCCTTGGCGCATGACCCCATCCCTACATCATTCCAACCTCGTGCTTCAGTCGTCACCTTTCCTTCCTCCTCCCCTATGGTCAAATCTCCCTCTCTCTCCCTCTATAAGGATACTCATGATTGTATTTGTGGTCCACACAGATAATCCAGGATTGTCTCCCCATCTCAAGATTCTTTTTTTTTTTTTTTTCGGGCCCAGCCACTCCACGGCATGTGGGATCTTCCTGGACTGGGGCACGAACCCGTGTCCCCTGCATCGGCAGGTGGACTCACAACCACTGCGCCACCAGGGAAGCCCTCAAGATTCTTGACTTAATCACATCTGCAAAGTATGCTTTGTGATGTAAGGTAACATTCACAGGTTTGGGGAAGTAGGACCTGGATAGCTTTGGGGGTCATTATTCAGCCTAACACAGACCTGCAAGGGAACCCAAGACTGAGGATATGTGGCTACCGGTATGTTCTCAATAACTGAGTCCAGAAAATACCAAAAGTAATAGAGGCTGATGAACCAGGGGAATCTTGACTAAGGATCTATCTCAAGTTTGACCCATGCCCCTTCCTTCCCCTCCAGCACAGCGCTGACCCCGCCCTCACAGAGTATCTCTGATGGGACCCCACCCCCTTTCGGCTCCGACACCTTCTCCAGGTCAGGCCCTCATGTTCCATGTCTGCACTCAGCATTCTTCTTGCCCCCTGCCATCCCAAGAGCTAGGAGCTAGAAGCCCAGTGGGGTTGCCCACTCCAGCTTGGGGTTGTCCCAACTACTGCTGCAAGTTCTTCTTTTAGTTGATCAGAAACCTGAGACTCTGTAGCTTTTATCCATTTGTGAACCGAAGCTTTGCAGCTTGAGGTCCCCAAGAAGAAATCCACTGTCCTTCTAAATGTGGGCAAAGAGGGAGAGGGGAATTCCATAGAAGGCAAAAGATCAGAAACCAAGGCTACAGAAGGAGTATCTGCAAATATCTGCCAAGTTTGATGAGGAAAGAGAATTTGAGATCCTGTGTGTTGAGTGGACAGGACTAAAGCAAAGAAAGAAATTGGCTGAAAGCAGAGATCTAGGAGGTTAATAACTGGTGTGGCAGAAGCAAGAGAATCACCCTCCCACACGCCAGGTTAGGGGCTATGAAGAGGCTCATGGGGAATGGATGGTCTTGGAGAGCCCAGTGGCAGCAGAGCTGATGCCTGAGCCTGGAAAGTTCTAACTATCGTGAAGTAGGGCCCAAAGAATGTCAGTCACAGCAGATGGAGAACACCCCCAGCCTGGAGCCAAAAACTCAGTGAGAGCCAGAGGCTGCTAGGGAGATGCTAGAAAGAAGCACTGTTGGGTGTTCATATAGAATAAACCTATGTTTCACTGGAGACCAGCTCCAGCCAGGCCAATATAAGCAAGGAAGAAAAGAAGACTTCTGGAAGCAGCCAGCCCGTCACTGTCACCTAGGAGGGAGCAGGAACTAAAAGGCTCTTAAGTGACTCAGCAATCACTGGGCAGAAACCACTACAGGGTGAGCCAACCTGGTTCCATTGATGATATAATTGATATGATGCCCATTTTGCAGAGAGGCAAATTGAGGCTCAGAGAGGCTAATTGGCCCAAGGAAGTTTTGGGGGAACCAAAGAGCTTGTGTTCTCTTCACCCCACTGCCACCCGCTCACTGTCTAACATGCAATATTTAACTGTGACTCCGCTGAGTGTCCTGACAATCAGAGGGAGTGTCCCAAATACTCAACACAGAGAAGGCAGACACCCAGTTAATCAGAAGAGACAGAGGCCGTAGGGCTGAAGCAGGCTCCCAGAGACACCCTGCAGGAATGGGCACTGACACTTCGGTACCTGGATGGTAGATCCCAAGGAGGAGGCTGAGGTGGACAGGACAGCACTCAGGGACCCCAGAGAGAGGCTGTTTACCAACTAGGTTTTTTTGGTTTTGTTTTGTTTTTATTTTTAACATCTTTATTGGAGTATAACTGCTTTACAGTGGTGTGTTAGTTTCTTCTGTATAACAAAGTGAATCAGCTATACACATACATATATCCCCTCCCTCTTGTGTCTCCCTCACACCCTCCATATCCCACCCCTCTAGGTGGTCACAAAGCACCGAGCTGATATCCCTGTGCTATGTGGCTGCTTCCCACTAGCTAGCTATTTTACATTTGGTAGTGTATATATGTCCATGCCACTCTCTCACTTCGTCCCAGCTTACCCTTCCCCCTCTGACAAAGATGTGTCACATATATACAATGGACTATTACTCAGCCATAAAAAGAAACAAAATTGAGTTATTTGTAGTGAGATGGATGGACCTAGAGTCTGTCATACAGAGTGAAGTAAACCAACTAGTTTTACTGAGAAATATTTTGGTATTTTAGCATCCAATATAAAGGGGGCTTTGCCCACACTCTGAATACAGTAAGTCCCCTACATATGTACAAGTTCCATTCCGAGAGTGTGTTCCTAAGTCCAACAAAGTTAGACTAGGTACCCAACTACACAATCGACTGTATAGTACTGTACTGTAGTAGGTTTATAATACTTTTCACACAAATAATACCTAAAAAACAAACAAACACAAAAAATAAAGAAAACCTTTTTAATCTTACAGTACAGTACACTAGTCCAGTACAACAGCTGGCATATGGAGGCTGGCATCGAGTGAACAGGCAAGAAGAGTTACTGACTGGAGGAGGGAGAGGAGGTGGGAGATGGTAGAGCTAAAGGATCATCAGCCAAAGGAGACAGAGGGCAAGCTGCATGTCACTCACGCCTGATATTGATGGCACAGGTTCTGGTTCCTTGCTGGAGTCAGTTACATTCACACTCTTGAAAAAATGATCCAATGATGTCTGGGTAGTAGCTCTTTTTTTCCTGGTCATAGATGACACAGTAGCACTGGATTTCATTCTGAACGGCTACTGCAACCTTCATGTTCCGGTTCTGTGTTCCGGTCCTGTGCCTCAAAAACTAACTGTGCCTCCTCAGAGAAAATCCCCTTGCCATTTCCTGTGTCATGAATCTCTTCGGTTCTTCAGTTACTTCTTTTTTTTTTTTTTTTTTTTGCGGTACGTGGGCCTCTCACTGTTGTGGCCTCTCCCGTTGCGGAGCACAGGCTCCGGACGCGCAGACTCAGCGGCCATGGCTCATGGGCCTAACCGCTCCGCGGCATGTGGGATCTTCCCAGACCAGGGCTCGAACACGTGTCCCCTGCATCGGCAGGCGGACTGTCAACCACTGAGCCACCAGGGAAGCCCCTTTCAGTTACTTCTTGTCTCTCTTCATCCTTTCTCTGAGCCTCCAATTCCATGAGGTCTTCATTAGTAAGCTCCATGTTCACATCTTTGAGAATTTGCAATTCGTATGTGGGGGACTTCCTGTATCAGCTCTATTTTTATGGGATAGGTTTTAGGTGTACCCTTGGGTGTCAATGGGACCCAGACTGAGGCTATTGATGTAAGAACAGTGAAACCCTCAGATCTTCTGCTTTGGAAGCTTCCTCCCTTTCTGGGGGTTGCCTTGACTGGAGAATTGTGGGCATCCCCATAATTCTGGGTCATTGGTAAACCAAGGTGGCCCCAGAGCCTCCATCTGTCTCCCCCAATCTGACCAGCCCCCTGGGGTCTATGTTAGATCAGAAGCCTCCAGAAATCCCCAGGCTGAGCCTCTGGAGCCCAGATGTCTTTGTGGCATCAAATCCTGAGGTTCCAAAGTTCCAGGAAGCTGCCCAAGCCAGCAGAGTCTCACAGGCTCTGAGATGGAAATGCAACTCCAGTTCAATTCCTGGGACAGGTTCCATCCAGGGAGAAGTCAGGAGACATCAGAGGAACCCCAAGGCCAACCAGCCATAAAAGAGCTCTTAGCGGGCAGCATTCTGATGACTGGAGTATAAATGAATCAGACACATGCCGACCACATTTCCCCTGGAAGAGGCATGAGCACGCTTGTGCGCACACACACATCCACACTCCTTCATACACACTCCACACACATGGAGTCTCTCATACACAGGTACTCACACTCACACATACTCACTGACTCACCATATGAGTTTCCTTATTGCTGTTGTAACAAATTGCCACAAACTTGGTGATTTATTATCTGGCAGTTCTGGAGGACAGAAGTCCCCAGGCATCTCACCAGGCCAAGATCAGGGCTGCATTCCTTCTGGAGGCTCTAGGAGAGGATTTGTTTCTTGTCTTTTCCAGCTTCTGGAGGCTCCCCCAGCCCTTCTTCAATCTTCACCCCTGGTGACAGCAGGCGAAGTGCATCTCCTGTAACAGCAGCCCGTCCTCTTCTCCCGCCTCCCCCCACTCACTGCTAAGGACCCTCCCCCTCGTGATGACATTGAGCCACCAGGGGAACCTCCTATGTCAAGGTCAGCTGTTAGAAACCTCCCTCCCATCTCCAGTCTTAATTCTCTTTCTCCATGTTAACATTTAACATATTTGCAGGTTCTGGGAATTAGGACCTGGACATCCCGGGAGCCATTATCCAGCCCACCACACACATCTACACACCATACTAACTCATACACACACACTTTTGAAAAATGAAAAGCAAAATAACTTGGATGGGTCTCCTTAAGGTTTTGCCAAGCCCGAAACATTTGGCAATAAATGGTGACATCAGACCCATCTACAGGCTGCCCTCTGCTCTCAATCTCTTCTTTCTTTACAGGGGTACACACACCAACAGAAGCAGAAAGGTGTGCCCTTCTGATCTATACTCTCTGGCCAGGCAGCATTCAAGACTCCGCCAAGGGTGTCAGAGACAGCGGAAAAGGACCCTGCACACAACAGGGGTTGCCCTGGATGACTGGGGAATGCAGATCAGAAGGAATCAGAGGAAGCCAATCAGGCCAGAAAGGCGGAAGTCCCAGTGTCTAAGGACCCCTGAGCCAGGCAGACCCCCACCTGTGCAAAGGCAGTCTCCAAACGCCCAAGTTTGGAGCCAGTAACTCCTGTGCAAGGATGGGGATGCTGAGGAACTTGGAGTTCAAGGGGGATGATGGGGCTTATGCTTGTGACAGAGTTTGTTAGGACCAAAGGGCTCTAAGTAACCAGATTGTCAAAGCACCCACTTTGTAGACGAGGAAACCGAGGCATGGAGAGAAGAATCTGGCTCAAGTTCCTGCAGCTGGTGCAGAAGCAGAGCTAGAGTTCAGTGTCCCAAGCTCCTAGACTGGGGTCTTCTCTGCATCACATCTGGCGCTCACCCGCTTTCTATGGGGTCGAAGCTTCCCTGAAGTTAGGTGAGCTGTACCTTCATTTCCTGGTGATGATATCTGTGCCTCCGTGGGCCCATCCTCACATGTGCGTATCCAGCATATTTTTACTGCAGACCAGCTCTGCCCCAGGGCCTGGGACTGGCTGGGCACCGAGGCCTCAGAGGTGGACAAGATATGGCTGTGGCATCGGCGTCACTTTCCCATCACAAGACAGATGGGACCAGGGCTGGGACGGAGGCGGCACCCTCTCAAGAGGGGTGCACTCAAGGCCGTGGAGCACAGGGGACAGCAGGCGATGGGGAAGAATTCAAACAGCAAGAGGACTTAGGAGTCCAGCAAACCTGTACTGAAATCTCAGCTCTGTCACATGCTGGCTGTGTGACATGGAGAGAGTTACCTAACCTCTCTGAGAACCAGTTTGCTCAAGTGGGACCTGATTCATACGATTATCATGAACTTATCAGCTCAAAGGCACCTCTGACCCTCCCATATCTGAGGTGTCTGGGTCTACATGGCTGAGTGTGGCTTGACTGACCACTCACAGCAGGTTCTGAGAAGTTAGAGGAGGGTGTGGAGACGGTGGATGGACAGTCCCTGTGGAAAACAGTATGGCAGTTCTCCAGCAAGTCAAACATGGAATTACCATATGATCCAGCAATTTCACTCCCAGGCATGTACCCAAAAGGATTGAAATCAGGGACTTGAATAGATATATGTACACCTATTGGTAGTGTCATAGGAACATTAGCCATAATAGCCAAAAAGGCAGAAACAACCTAAGTGTCCTTGGTGGGATGATTGGATAAGTACAATGTAGTCTTTCCATACATTGGAATATTATTCAGCCTTAAAAAGAAAGGAAATTCTGACACAGGCTACAACATCACTAAACCTTTAAAACAGTATACTAAGTGAAATAAGGCAAACACAAGAACAAAGAGTATGTATTCCACTTGTATGAGTATCTAGAATAGACCAATTCATAGAGAAAGAAAGTATAATGGTGGTTACCAGCAGCTGGAGGGAGGAGGGGGGAGGGGAGAATTATTGTTTAATGAGTACATTGCTTCTGTTTGTGGTGAAGAAAAAGGTTTTTCATGGATGGTTGGCAGTGATGGTTTCACAACAATGTGAATGTACTCGATACCAGTGAATTGTACACCTTAAAAAGGTTACTATAGTAAATGTTATGCTATGTATATTTTACCACAATAAAAAAGGTGATTTAAGAGGCAATGGCCATTGGCAGAGTGGCTGTGCCACCTAGTAAAGCAGGGACCAGTCGGAATGATCATGTGTGCTCCATGAGAGAGAGGAGAGGGTAAGGGGACAGTAGCAGTGTCCTCCCCATAGAGGTGAGAACCAAGAAGATGCAAGAAGAAGAGTGAGACCCTCACACTCCACCCAGCATCATCCATCCGGTGCCTGTCAGGAGAGACAACAAAACAAACATGAGAACCCAGAGTGGGGACTCCAACTTCACCCCTGTGCTCCCTTGCATGAGACTTCCTTCCACTGAAGATCAACTTGGCACCTTAACCCAAAGGCACCATATTGTCACCCTCATCCACTCACTCAAGGGGGTGATTTTTTCTTCCAAGAACACCATTCTTTCTCTTTTTTTAGATTTATTTTACTGAAGTATAGTTGATTTACAATGTTGTGTTAATTTCTACAGTGATTCAGTTTTATATATATATATATACACACACACACACACACACACACACACACACACACACACACACACACACATATTCTTTTTCATATTATTTTCCATATGGTTTATCACGGGATATTGAATATAGTTCCCTGTGCTATAGAGTAGAAGCTTGGTGTTTATCTATTTTATATATAATAGTTTGCATCTACTAATCCCAAACTCCTAATCCATCCCTTCCCCACCTCCCCTCATCCCCTCCTCCTTGACACCCACGAGCTTGTTCTCTATGTCTGTGAGTCTGTTTGTTTCGTAGATAAGTCCATTTGTGTCAGTTTTTTAGATTCGACATATGTTATGTCACATGGAATCTGTCTTTCTCTGTCTGACTTATTTCACTTAGTATGATCATCTCTAGTTCCACTCATGTGGCTGCAAATGGCATTATTTTGTTCTTTTTTATGGTTGAGTAATATTCCATTGTATATATATGTACCACATCTTCTTTATCCATTCATCTGTCAAGGGGCTGTTAGGTTGATTCCATGTCTTGGCTATTGTGAATAGTGCTGCAATGAACACCGAGGTACAGAACAGCATCCTTTCTCTTCTTCAACAGAGTAATTGCTCCAGATGCTGCCCTGGGCCCCCCAAGTTAGCTGAGCCTCACCCACCCCTCCCATCACTCCTGTTCTCATCTCCATCAGTTCACTCACCACACCAAATTATACATAGCCATTTCCCCATCAGGCCCTACTAAAAAGTAAGAGTTTCTTAAGGTTGGGGACCCCATGGTACTTGTGCAGTACACTCAGCCCAACATGTTCCCTGGCACTAGTAGATATTCACTTTATGGTCTGTAGGTAAATACTGTAAGTGAATAGATGAGAGTGAATGAATGCATGTGTTGTAGCGATGGCAGCTCTCATTGGAGGGCAGGATGCGGTGCTCTGGGCTTCACATCTATCCGGCCGTTTAATGCACACAGCAATTCAATGAAAGGAGCTCTGTTTTTACTGTCAATATTCAACAAGAAAGGTGATATTTCAAGCAGTGTCCATCCGGCCAGAGATGGAGGCACATTTTGAATGGATTAAAGGAAACATGAGTGCCCACTCATTGGTCCTGGTTTATTCTCCAGCTTCAATTCCAAAGTTTAGAGATACCACCTCCCCAAGCCCCAAGCTCCCCATGTTGGGCTCCCACCAGAAATTGCCTTTGTTTTTACACAATCCAAAATGGTGCTTAAGAACATGAGATTTAGGACTTCCCTGGTGGTGCAGTGGTTAAGAATCCGCCTGCCAATGCAGGAGACATGGGTTCAAGCCCTGGTCCGGGAAGATCCCACGTGCTGCGGAGCAACTAAGCCTGTGTGCCACAACTACTGAACCCTGCGCCTAGAGCCTGTGCTCTGCAACAAGAGAAACCACTGCAATGAGAAGCCCGCACACTGCAAAAAAGAGTAGCCCCTGCTTGCCGCAACTAGAGAAAGTCTGTGCACAGCAAGGAAGACCCAACGTAGCCAAAAATGTTTTTTAAAAAGGAACATGAGATTTGGAATCACACGGATTTAAATTACCACCCTGGTCCTCCTACTTCCTGGGGCAAGTCAGCTTCTCAGAGAGCCAGTTTCCTCATCTGTCAAATAGTGATAAGCGTGGATTAGAAGCCACCGCACACATGAAGCCCTTAACACGCAGACATCAGGCAGCAAGAGGCCAAGTTTATCATGGGTGGGCGTCAGATCAGGGCTCTTGGGAGATTGTGCATTGGCTGGTCATTCTCATGAATCTAATCAAGAAGATATTGCCAACAAAGATGTGTGGTGAGGAGGAGAGGACCGAGATCAAGGCAGGAGGATGAGTCCCAGATGGGTTTCGAGCTTGAGATGCAGGACACAGGAATCCAGTTCCAAGGTTTGGAGTACACAGGGCTGGAGACCCAGGAGAGAAAGTCAGATGGGAGAGTGTGAGCAGAGAACACACTGTGGATTCCTGAGACAAGAGGTCATGCCCAAGGCTGGGCTTTTGCTTTCTTTTGCTGTTTCTTTTTCTTTACTGAGCTCCAACACACAAGTGCATGGGTGGGCTTGTCTCACTTAGAGGGTCCTGTGACAGGAAGGGCCATTTTCCCCACAGCTGGAGACTCTTGGCATGCTGGAATTCAATCCCCCTTTGGATGGGTGGTCTGCTGCGCCCTCCGCCCCCTCCCCGCCCTTATTCCTATGTTGGAATAGGTCTTTGCAGCTCTGGATCCAGCCAACACAGAACATTTTCCTTGCTGCTTAAATTAGCACATGAGAAATAACTAGAGATAGAAATCACAGTTCACTTAACACTAATTATTTCCCTGGAAATGAAGATTAATATTGAACTTGTTACTTGCAGGGAGGAGAGTAAACACACACAAGCACACACCCTCCAAGGAAATGTGCAGATCTAATCCTTCAATTAGTTCAGACCCAACACACCAAGCAGCCCTGCTGGCTCAATGTTTCCTAGTTGGTTGCTATGATCAAATCCAGGAATTGGGGGATGTTCATGGCTGGCCCCAGTGGTAGAGACATAGTGCAGAGGAGATGGGAGTTCCAGGGTAACTGGGTGAGTCTGGGGGCTCCAGTGTTCCCCAGAGGTGTATCCATCCTCCCCAAAGGGTCAACAGGTGTCCAGGTTTGCCTGCCCTGTGTCTGCAGCAGCTCTGTAAGAAACTCTGGTTATAGAAGTTCAGACCACAGGGCAGTGAGTGGATGAATGAATGGGTGAGTGACCTCATGAGTAATGAGTAACGGAGTGTCAGTGAAGCAGCTCACCCAGGACCAAGAGTCAGAGGTCCCAATGCCCAGTCCACACCTTGGTCTAACCTATGGTGTACAGCCAGCGACCAGACAGGCTCCACAGAGGAGACAGCATTGAAAAGTAGGCAACATTTTAAGGAGTGAAGGGGATTCCAGCAGAAGAGTCAGTAGCAACTAAGATCTGAAAGCCGGAAAGTTGGAGGCATAAATGTGGAAGAGTGAGAGGGGTGTGTGTGTGTGTGTGTGTGTGTGTGTGTGTGTGTGTGTGTGTGTATTTTCTCTCTGGCAGGAACAAAAAAGGATTGTGAGGGCTAATATTAACCACATTTGTGTGGTAAGCTCTGGGGTTTACAGAGCACGTTATACCATTATCAAGGAGAATTCTCAAGGCGGGTCTACGTGGTGGGTATTTGCCCTATCAAGGAACCTGACATGTGGGGAGGTGCAATAAATTGCCCAGAGCCACAGAGATGGAGAGTCACCAAACAGGAATGTGAACTTCAGCCTCCTGGGTCCAAACCAAGAGCTCTTCCCATGCCTAGGTGCCTTAGAGTGGGGAGAGGCTTCGAGCACCTGTCCAAGAAGTGAGTGGCCCAGGCTGGTGGTCTCTCCATCATCAGCAAATTCCGTCAGGATCCCAGTGATAACCAGAACTCAGCTGCCGGGCACTGCTCACCTTCTGAAACATCTCCAGCTATTCAGTGACCAGGGTAGGAAGATGAAAGGTGAAATCTGGGTCTTTTATCATCAATTGCACATTAATTACCTAAACTTCATAGCGGCCATGCCATGCTCCCCAAACTTGCACACCTGTGTGCCCCAAAGTTATTATTCCCAACTGCCAAGTCATGGTGTCCCTGAGACAGCATGTGTGATTCAAGTTCAAGTGCAGAGTAGAGATTGTCAGCTGTCTTACCCTTCTCCCCCTGCTCAACAAAGCCACTACACACCCCAACATACACCTCCTGACCCTTCCCTGCCGCATAACTCAGGCTGGTCTCCTGAGGTTACTGATCTGAGAAAAGCTGAAGGAAAAATAAGTCTATTGCCTATCACCTCTGTGTGAGCCCAGTGTGGGTGTATCCAGAAAATGCGGAGCAAGGGACTCACTCCTGTTAGCTTAGTCCTGCCAGCTCAGAGACCACAGGACAGAATTTAGAGCTACACAGATGCAGGTTTAAATCTCAGCTCCACCAGAATGCAGCAGGGTGACATTGAACTAATTCACTAACCTGTCAGCCTCAGCCATTCCATGTGTCATAGAGTGGTCATTTCACCTGATAGAGGTGTCCTGAGGATGGGAGAGTCACCTGTAAAATGCCTGGCATACTAAAAATACCTAGTTAACATCAATCCCCTCTTTGGGGAGACTGCTTATCAGTCTTAGAGGCGCTGGGTATCCTAGGTAGGGCCTCGTCTTGGTAGGAATGAAACTTACATGAAATAAGTGCTTCCAGTTTGGAGGATTGGATTCAACATGCCACATTCTAAGGCTGGTTGTCTGTAAATCACTTTGGGGGACTTTGGCTGCTTTCCAGGCTACATCTACAGCCCACGTCTATAGGATCCATGCCTTTGGGAAATGGGAGAATGAATGTGACTTCCTCCTTCTGGTCGGCAGGACTGCAAATATGGAGACTGGATGAGTTCTTGAGGAGGAGACGGTGACTAAGGCTGTGTGAACCCTGAGGAACACCATGGCCAGCAGGGCACAGAACAAGACCTGCTCCAACCCTCCCTCTGCTTCAGGATTCCCTTTGATGTTCCCGTGTGGGAGCCATGCGGCCTCGGCGTACACACGCAGTTGGTGGATCTCACTGTCCCTCAGTGGGTCCAATCCATCCCTGAACAGTGGCTATTAGAAAGCTGGCACTTAGTTGGGAAAGACAGGAGCAAGTGCTTGAGACTGAATGGTAAGCAAATGAAAATGGCCCATGAAAACTGATATACAGTAGTGTGTGTATAGCATACATACATAGCAAAGTGACTACAATGATATACTAAAATGGTAAGTTTTTAATCAATGGATGGCAGGGGTGATTGTAAGCTTCTCAAACTTTGCTATATTTTCCATAATGAATATCTGTTTACTTTTCTAATCAAGAAAAAATTAAGCATTAATCAAAGGAAGTGATTCCTTATATCAAGCAGATGTGTGTGTGTGTGTGTGTGTGTATATATATATATATATATATATATATATATATGTTTTTCTAAAATGCAGGTTTCTTGATTGCCAGCCCCACGCTCTTATCAATAAAAGGAATAATGTAGATGGAAACATTTGTGAGCTACCTGTGTTCTACCAGGTTGACTCATAATATAATTAACATGTAAACTCCAGCACATAATAAAAGGATGACCCTTCACTGCATAAAGAGATTCTTTACTTTGTTTAAGGAATTGCCAGAGGTACATTAAGCTGATACACACAAAGAGCCACAGATCAATTAAAGAGAGACCAAGGGCTCAGTAGCCCTGAAACAGTGTTAAAGTAGGTAGTTTTGATGGCTGGGCACTTCACAGATCTTTCAGTGCCTCAGTTTCCCCAGGTAAAGACAAGTTGGACGAGATGATTTTGAAAGGATCTGTGAGCTCTTCAGGAGTGATCAGAGGAAAAAAAATTTTTAAGTTGGCATCCAGACATTAAAACAGTGAAAGCAACTGATGATTGGATACCCAACCCTTAAGAATCTCCATCTCTAGAGATTCAAAAGACTTAGCATAACTAAAACAAAAAAACTAATATCAGTGAAAATTGAAACTAGTAAACACACTATCAACATTTGAGAAGCATTGCCCCTAGAAGATCTGATAAGAACAAAGACAAAACAACTCTGAAATGTTAATATGAGCCAGCAGAAAAGTAGACTTTATCTGTAAAAACCACACACACACACACACACGCACACACACACACAGAGCACTCAGATATGACACAGGAAGTTTCACTTATTGATACAAACCATCTAATTATTTTAAAATAGTAGAAAATTATAGAAGGGTCTTCAGAGATCATGCAACCACTGCTTTGCAATATTTCTTTTAATCCACAAAACTCTTTCTTCAAACGAAATCTTACATGGAACCGTTAAAAGCAAAGCTTCTCTGATTGATGGTGTGCAGAGATACATGCCTGCCGTGTAGCACCCAAAGGGGACACCCACGTCTTTCCACAGAACATCGGGAGCTCCACAGAGCACAGGTGAAAAGCCACTGGTCTCACCGGGGCCCAGGGAGGACACGTGACTTGCTTCATGTCACACAGCAAGCTGGTAGCAGATTGAGGACTGGCCCATGGTGCAGCATCACGCTGCCTCCAAACCCAAGAGGATATGACCAGAGGTCAACACTTCAGGCTCACCTGCTTGTTCCACATCAGACACCCTAATCACCTCTCACCCCTGGCAGAGCTATCCCTGGACCAGGTACACTTGGACATCATCCTGTTCCCCGCTCTCTCCCTTGCACCCCACATCTTATTGGTCACCTTGTTCTTTTGATTCTACCTCCTTAATCAATATCATCTCTAGGGTGAAGCCAAGATTTAGGCTCAGATCTCAAGACAGCTCAGCTCCTGCTCTGCCCACCTCCAGGGCTGATCCAAGACCCCCTCATTAAAAGGATCTCAGACCTTTGGTGGCCTCCAAAAGACCCAGCCACTTGACCATCCGCGAGTGTCGGCAAACACAGAACTTTTCCCGAAACCAACAGCAGAGGCAGTCTCTCTGTGAAGAGCTCACAATGGCCATAACTTCCTTGAAAATGCCATTTCTTTTTTAATCCTTTTTTTTTAAATTTTGTCACGATGTTTTGTTTTTTGTTAAAGGATGAGCGATAGCTCCTGGTTAAACTGATGACCCTGGGATTTGTCTCCATATCTTAGCAATCTGTTCCATAGTCCATCAAAGAGGTGGTGAGACAGTAATGATGCTTTTATTAGCAACCTTTACACTTTGTCAAAATTAAAATGAAAACACAACATTCATATGTAAATCCAGTTACCTTTGAGGTTCCCCATATCCTTTATCTCTTTCACAAAATTACAGATTATTAAGAAATGTTTAAAGAGTGGGAGACAGGGTTCCGAGGAGTGTGAAAGAGGCAGAGCAAGACAAAGGGGCAGAGAGGATGAGGTGCTTTGACCTTGCCCTTCTCTTTCATGCTCACTAACATCTCAGTCTGTGGTTTCAGTGCTCATCCTTTGTCCGACACAGCCAACCCCTGGCCGAGCCTGACTCATGCATCACAGTTCCCCCAGACCCAAAGCCTGGGAAAGGACAGTAGGAAGGCATAAAGGGGGAAGGAGCCCTGTTTACAAATATTTCTCCTTGAGGATGAACTATTTATAGCAGAAGATGACCATGGACACTGACTGGAAAAAGGTCTTATTTAAAATTATGCAGCCAAACTCCCTAACTGACAGGTACACACTGCTGTATTTAAAATAGATAACCAACAAGGACCTACTGTATAGCACAGGGAACTCTGTTCAATATTCTGTAACAATCTAATTGGGAAAAGAATTTGAAAAAGAATACATACATGTATATGTATAGATGAATCACTTTGCTGTACACCTGAAACTAACACAACATTGTTTTACTTTGTTATTTTAACATCTTTGTTGGAGTATAATTGCTTTACAAGGTTGTGTTAGTTTCTGCTTTATAACAAAGTGAATCAGCTATACGTATGCATACATGCCCATATGCCCTCCCTCTTGCATCTCACTTCCACCCTCCCTATCCCACCCCTTTAGGTGGTCACAGAGCACAGAGCTGATCTCTCTGTGCTATGTAGCTGCTTACCACTAGAAATCCATTTTACACTTGGTAGTGTATATGTGTCCATGCCACTCTCTCACTTCATCCCAGCTTACCCTTCCCCTCCCCATGTCCTCAAGTCCATTCTCTACATCTGCGTCTTTATTCCGGTCCTGCCCCTAGGTTCACCAGGACCTTTTTTTGTGTGTGGATTCCATCTATATGTGTTAGCATACAGTATTTGTTTTTCTCCTTCTGACTTACTTCTCTCTGCATGACAGACTCTAGGTCCATCCACCTCACTACAAATAACTCAATTACATTTCTTTTTATGGCTGAGTAATACTGTATATATGTGCCACATCTTCTTTATCCATTCATCTGTCGATGGACACTTAGGTTGCTTCCATGTCCTGGTTATTGTAAATAGTGCTGCAGTGAACATTGTGGTACATGACTCTTTTTAAATTATGGTTTTCTCAGGGTACATGCCCAGTAGTGGGATTGCTGGGTCATATGGTAGTTCTATTTTGAGTTTTTTAAGGAACCACCATACTGTTCTCCATAGTGGCTGTATCAATTTTCATTCCCACCAACAGTGGAAGAGGGTTCCCTTTTCTCCACACCCTCTCCAGCATTTATTCTTTCTAGATTTTTTGATGATGGCCATTCTGACCAGTGTGAGGTGATACTTCATTGTAGTTTAGATTTGCATTTCTCTAATGATTAGTGATGTTGCGCATTCTTTCATGTGTTTGTTGGCCATCTGGATATCTTCTTTGGAGAAATGTCTATTTAGATCTTCTGCCCATTTTTGGATTGGGTTGTTTGTTTTTTTTTTGATATTGAGCTGCATGAGCTGCCTGTATATTTTGGAGATTAATCCTTTGTTTGTTGATTCTTTGGTAAATATTTTCTCCCATTCTGAGAGTTGTCTTTTCATCTCATTTATGGTTTCCTCTGCTGTGAAAAAGGCTTTAAGTTTCTTTAGGTTCCATTTGTTTATTTTTATTTCCATTTCTCTAGGAGGTGGGTCAAAAAGGATCTTGCTGTAATTTATATCAAAGAGTGTTCTTCCTATGTTTTCCTCTAAGAGTTTTATAGTGTCTGGCCTTACATTTAGGTCTTTAATCCATTTTGCATTTATTTTTGCGTATGGTGTTAAGAAGTGTTCTATTTTCATTCTTTTACATGTAGCTGACCAGTTTTCCCAGCACCACTTATTGAAGAGACTGTCTTTTCTCCATTGTATATTCTTGCCTCCTTTATCAAAGATAAGGTGACTATATGTGCGTGGGTTTATCTCTGGGCTTTCTATCCTGTTCCTCAGATATGTATTTCTGTTTTTGTGCCAGTACCATATTGTCTTGATTACTGTAGCTTTGCACTATAGTCTGAGGTCAGGGTGCCTCGTTCTTCCAGCTCCATTGTTCTTTCTCAAGATTGCATTGGCTATTCAAGTTCTTTTGTGTTACCATACAAATTGTGAAATTCTGTTTTATTTAGGTGAAAAATGTCACTGGTAGTTTGATAGGGATTGCATTGAATCTGTAGGTTGCTTTGGGTAATAGAGTCATTTTCACAATGTTGATTCTTCCAATCCAAGAACATGGTATATCTCTTCCTCTGTTTGTATCATTTTTAATTTCTTTCATCTGTGTCTTATAGTTTTCTGCATATAGGTCTTTTGTCTCTTTAGGTAGGTTTATTCCTAGGTATTTTATTCTTTTTGTTGCAATGGTAAATGGGCATGTTTCCTTAATTTCTCTTTCAGATTTTTCATCATTAATGTATAGGAATGCAAGAGATTTCTGTGCATTAATTTTGTATCCTGCTACTTTATCAAATTCATTGATTAGCTCTAGTAGCTTTCTGGTAGCATCTTTAGGATTCTCTATGTATAATATCATGTCATCTGCAAACAATGACAGCTTTACTTCTTTTCTGATTTGGATTCCTTTTATTTCTTTTCCTTCTCTGATTGCTGTGGCTAAACTTCCAAAACTATGTTGAATAGTAGTGATAACATAACATTGTTAATCAACTGTACTCCAATATAAAATAAAAAGTGTTAAAATTAATTAATTAATTAGTTAGCTAAATAAAATAAAATAATTCAGCCAAATATGAGATGTGAGAATTGAAAGAAACAGTAATCCAATGGGAAAAAACTCTCCAGACTCTTTCCATGTATCTTTTTCAGATATGAGCTGAGATTGGACAGTTCATACTAATAAACACATTGCCATAGAAAGCCTGAAGGATGGGCAAGTAATTCTCCCCAGGGTCATCTGGGAAGGTTTCAGAGAGGAGGTGACTTTTTTAGTAGGACTGTAGCAGACAGAGTCTTAACGTAGCCCATATGATGCCCACCTCCTGAGGTTCACACCTGTATGATCTTCTCCCCTGAGTGTTGTTAGGACCATGGCTGCTTCTAGCCAATAGAATATGGCAAAGCTGATGAGATGTAATGATTATGTGTAAGTGATAACATGATTATGTTACATAAGATTATAGCACCCTCCTTGCTGGGGTGTCCCTCCCTGGTTGACTGTGAGGAAGTGAACATCCATGCTGGGAAACCCCACAGACAAAGAACTGCAAGCAGACTCTGGAAACCAAAGACAGCCTCCATCTGATGGTCAGCAAGAAATCGAAGCTCTCAGTCCTATGATTTCGAGGAACTAGATGCTGTCACCAACACAGGAGTGGAGAAGCAGATCCTCCCCAGTCGAGCCTCCAGATGAGCTCCCAGCCCTGATAGACTTCTTGATGGGAGCCTTGAGGGACCCTCAGCAGATGACCCAGCTAAACTGTGCCCAGTCCCCTGACTCACAGAAACGTTGCAATGAGCAATACAGTGTGGTGTTGTAAGCCACTACATCTGCAGTTGTTTCTTACAGAGCAATAGAAAACTTATACAGGGAAGTTGGGGAAGGAGTTAGAATTTGCCAATTGTAGGAAGTGAAGGAAATTCCAAACAAAGGGAACAGCAGATGTAAAAGCATAGTAACAAGAAGGTGTATATTTTGCTTCAAGAAAGGTATGTATTTAGATATCCCTAGGTTAAGAAAGTGGGTAGGAGGTGGAAGACAAAAGGGCAACTCAAACAAAAGAGTTAAAAAATATTAACCTCAGGCCAGTGTTTCCTTGACATGGACTGACATCTAATCCTCCTGGGGAACTTTGTGTCAATCCAAGGTTCTGGTGCCACCCACAGAGATTCTTCTTCATGGTATGTGGAATGGGGCAGAGGTATGGTAGGTCTAACAAATGCCTCAGGTGATGCTGATGCAGCCACTCCATAGAGCAGGATTGAGAACCACTTCTGCACCAGACGACACACTGCAAGAGGTCTCTCAGTACAAGAGTGACATTAAAAAGTTGATTTTCAAGAGGTGTAACCCAGAAGCAGTCTGGAGGATGATCTAGTGGGAAAAGAAGGACTGCAGACTATGGTCCAGGGGTCACCTAGGAGAACACTGCAGCAATGGTAATCTGAACTAGGGAATGGCCAGGCACTGAGGAGAACCGTACACAAGGGAGAGGTATGAATGACCCTTGGCAGGATCTGGTGATGAGTCAGATGTAAACAGTCAAGAAAAGAGAGATGCGGGGGAGATCTGAAAGAGAGAGAGAGAGAAGGGAGGGAAACAAGGAAGGAGGAGAAGAGGTGGGGCTTTGGAGGGATGATAAGGAGCTCTGTTTTCATGAGCTGAGTTTTGCAGGCTCTGTCTTCACTGACCTGCAGACCTGCTAACTGGGCCTTGGGAGATTTTGAGTGTTGATTTTGGCTCTGTCTGTACTGAAATTGTCCAGACTCCAAATTTCCAGAAAATGAGATCCTCTCCACATGGAGGCCATTTACAGAGAAAACTGCTAAACCCCAATAATCCCTGCTAGTGGGACAGTGGCCCTTTGTCCACTTCAGGCCTATAATTGCCACCAAGTTCAACTCTGGATGCAATGTATCCAGGACTGCTTCAAGGAACACTGGACAGGGTGGCCCTCCTCCCATGAGCCATGAGTATAAAAGGCCAATTCCTGGACCCAGCCTCAGTGGGCTGATCCCACTGCAAGCCTTTGAGCTGAGGATTGCGTTCATTCAGTCAGCATTTGCTGAGAGCACACTGAGTGCCCAGCACTATTCCAGGCTTGGAGGGGGGGCTACTGCCCTGAACTAGACAGGGAGGGGTGTCCCCATTTGATGGAGCACCCCACCTTTTCTCTCCTGTGAGAACCCTCAGGGGTCACAGAGTTTAGAGGCTCCAGGGGTGAGGGAGGCTGTAGGAGGTGGCACCTTCTTGGCCCTCACTCAGTCTCCATTCCTCCAAAACTGCCTTTCCTGCCAGGGCTGTGTTTTCCAAAGTGGGTTCTTTTGAACCCTGTTTCTGGGGGTTATAAATAAACATCAGACCTTCAAGAAGGAGGTTCAGTGATAGTAACTGACACATACATAGCCCTTGTTGCATTCCAGGCATATTCTAAGCACATAATGATATAAACTCACAGGACCCCTCCAACTAGCATGATCCTTATTTTTCTCAGGGGGATGCCAAGGCATAGAGGGTTAAGTTGCTGTCAAAGCTCACAAGGCTAATCAGTGATGGAGCTGATAGTCACACCCAGGGATCAAGATCGAGAGTCTGAGCTTTCATACTACACATCACTAGCATTATGATGGTCAAATGAGCCAGGAAAACCCTAGGTTTAAGAAACAGAGTCACACATACCCCTGATAAATATGTTTTCATGAGCTTTTTGGCCATTCAATAATCTTTTGTGAAATACCTGTTTAAATATTTTGCACATTTTACTGAGTTGTTTGTCTTTTTATTATTGATTTGTGGAGGATCTTTATATATGATGGAAACCAATCCTTTGCAGATATTATATGTATTGCAAATATTTTCTCCCAGTTGGTGGCTTGCCTGTTCATTTTCTTGATGATCAGAGGTATTTCATTTTGATGAAGCTCAATTTATCAAAGTTTTCTTTTATAGTTAACGTTTGCTGTGTTCTGTTTAAAAATATGTTTCCCTGCCCCAAGGTCATAAAAATACTTTTCTATGTTTGTTTATTGTTCTACCTTTGACATTTAGTCTTATGATCCATCTTGAGTTACGTTTCTCATATGGTGTAGGGTGAGGGTTGAGAGACTTTATTTTCCATGTGTATATACAACTGTTTTGGCACCATTTTTTGAAAGGACTTTCTCTGTTGAATTGCTTTGTTGTCTGTGGCAGATCAGTTGACCACATAAGTGTGCATCTATTTCTGGGCTCCCTATTCTCTTCCATCAATGTATGTGTCTATCTTTATACCAGTGCTGCTTTGATTACAGTAACTTTTATTATGTATCAAGGAAGTGAAAATTAAAATGTTAATGAGATCCAAACACAGCCCCATCGGAATGGCTAAAATTAAAGGACGGACAGCACCAAATGTTAGCAAGGATGTTGGGTAACCAAAACTCATATTCGTTGCTGGTAGGAATGTAAAATGGCCCAAGCGCTCTGAAAAGCTGTTTGCCAGTTTCCTGTGAAACTGAAGTTACACTCACCCCATAACCCTGAAATTCTACTCTGAGATGTAGAAATTAAAATGTAGGTTCACATATAAACACTCACATGTGAGTGGTCATAGCTGCTTCACTTGTCATAGCCAAATCTGGAAACACCCTAAATGTCCTTCAAAACTTAGAAGAAGTTCTGGAATGGACAAGTTAACCTACGATAAAAGAAACTTTATCATCAGTGGTTGTTTCCTTCAAGGAATGACTGGGAAGTGGCACAGAGACCTCTCTGAGATGATGAAATTTCTCTATCTTCATGACATATGGGTTACACGGGTATAGGCACACCTGTAAAAAATTACCGAGCTCTGCATTTTATCTCAATAAAAAATTAAAATTGAATGAAAGTTACATTTAAATGTAAGGAAAAAAAAGTATAAAAGAGGTTTCTTCTTAAATGGCACTTTAGGTAAGCTAAAACAACCTGGAAATCTCTAGAAGAGGGCTAGAGGGTTTCATTTTGGTTGTTGAGATGGGTTGAATTGTATCTCCTGAAACTCACATGTTGAAGTACTAACCCACAGCACCTCAAAATGAGACCTTATCTGGAAATAGGGTCTTTGAAAATGTAATTTGTTAAGATGAGGTCATCCTGGAGTACAGCGGACCCCAATCCAACGTGAGCAGTGTTCTTATAAACGGGGGAATTTGGACACAGACTCATGCACGGGGAGAACACCATGCAAAGAGAGGAGTTATGTCACCACAAGCCAAGAAACTACCAGAATTTGGGAGAGAGGCCTGGATCAGGTCCTTCCCTAGAGCCTTCAGAGGGAGCACAGCCCTGCCAACACTTTGATCTCAGACTTCTGGCCTCCAGAACTGTGAGGCGATGAATTTCTGTTGTTTAAACCACTCAGTTTGTGGTACTTTGTTACTGCAGCCCAAGCAAAGCGTATAGCCATAGATCCATTTTTTTCCCCTTGGTGTGTCTTTGGTAATAGACTCTAGATAAAGTTCCTTGTTCTAAGAAATAGCTCATTATGCATTCACATAAATGAAGAATTATAAAAAAAATGATAAATGACCCCTGACCCACCATACACAAATGATGTTCCAATGAACTTTCTTCTTTCATTCCAAAGTCTAGAAGGCGGAATCATTGCTCCCATTTTGCAGATGAGGCAAATAAGGTTCCCGTCAGGCTGCAGTTACCCTGAACAAATGCAGCCTTCACTCCAGACCTGGATGTCAGATCATCTCACTTCTAGGTTTCCCCAAGGTCACTGACAGCTGCTGGGTTGGGCTTCCTCTAGGTGAGAAGAAGGAAGGATGGAGAACCGGGATCCTGAGCACCTGGCTGGTCTCCCTATATGTTCCTGGAGCAGGGCATGAGTCAGGCACAACCACGTGAGAATTCTACGCTGCTGGTCACTCACTGTCACTGGTGACCCCAGACACACCTCCCTGAGCCCCCATTTCTTTCCCTGCAAATCATCATACCCACTAAGGCACAGGCTCCAGTGATACCCAGGAGACAAGAGCTCCCCTCAGGGCTTGGGGCAAACTATGGAAGCTGCCCTTTGGTTCTGTCTCCAGAAGTCTCCCCTCCCCTCCGCTGTCCAGTCTCCTCACTGCTTGTCCGGCTGAAGGCACAGAGGTTGCCTGGAGCTGGGTTTGGGAAATGGAAGTCCATTTCATAATCTTTTCCAAAATGGGTTAAACAGAGTGATCTCTCCTTACCCACTGACGGGAATGGGAAACGCGGAATAATGGGCAGTAACTAGTTTCAGCCGATTCTGATGTGCAATATCTCTCCTTTTTAACTGAGATAATAACAGAGAAGTATGCCTTCGTGAGGTTCAGTAAAGAAGGCCCAGATTAATACCCCAGTCAGATGGCTTTTGAAGCAAATCTTCTATTCAAGTCGCTGCCAAAAAGTCACTTTATCTTCCCTCCGCTGCATCTCAGATTTTATCTACCCTTTCATTCTTTTTGTCCTTAATTTTAAATCCTTTTTATTATTATTTTTTCCCATGTAAGCAGCAAGGGGGTTATTTGGTACTCATTCTTTTGGAAGCAATTATCCACAGGAGAGAGGCTCACTTCATTTGGGTTGCATTTTATATCCAGACCGGATAAAAATGCACAAAATTGAATTTGCTTGTGCAGCTCAGACACCAAAAAGTTCTTCCTTGTGAATTTCAACTCAGCTGCCTGTTGACTAAGCCCTCTTTGGAAGACTAGGTGAGTGGTGATCCCTTCTACAACATTCTCTCTGGTAGCCCAAAGATTAGCTCCTTGCTGCCTAATCAGGCAAATAAAAAACTTCATTTAATTGCCCATTAATTCAGACCTTTTAGACCCCAAGCTGTCTGTGAATTTGAACAGAGAGTATTCTTGCTTGGTCTAAAAAAGAATGTCTCTTCCCTAGACGGTGGCAAAATCCTCTTAAGTCAAAGCCTTTATGTTTTTTTTTTTAACAAATGAGTTCCTCATGTCTAGGGAAGGGGTGGGAATGGGGAGATTTGGTGCCCAAGCCCTACCAAATCCATTACAAGCATAAAATTGCTGTGTGACATCTCACAGATCTTAAAGTGTTACGTGAATATTGCATTCTACTCTGTACACGTCTGCGTTTCATTTTAATATATTAATGATGTTTTAAATTAATTACCATAGGTAACCAAAAAAATAATAATAATAACTTTCCTATCTGTCTTGTAGTTGTTAAGCAAGAGACAAGTGACTTGATGTGTATCAATTTTACAAAACGTGGTTGACCTAAAGAGAATTTACATCAAATGGTGCATCACTGTTGGCATGGAGGCAACTCCTTTTCTCTGCTTCTGTCTCAAAATTTTTAAAAACCACAACCATGAGCATATGTGAATAGAACATCATCGCCTCTTTTTCTGCTTCATGGGCTCTTTCCAGGCACTGGCTAAGGGGTGAATATGCCCTAAAAGTGGCAGGACTCATCCTGCAGGTGACATGACGATGATGTTACTACCTTCTTGCTGACTGGTTAAGGTGCCTGTGTCTGATCCCCTGATCCACCAGCCAAAATACTTACTGCCTCTGGAATATATTTGTCAATGAACATTTTCACTAAGAAAGCCCCTGATGGTGGGCTTTATTCTCCCATTCCTGCTCTAATTTCATCCCATGTAAGTGAGCTCATCTGGGCAGCCTCATCTGCACCCCTTCCCCTCTCTCCCCTGGCCCTGGAATGTCAGCTGTGAGGAAGACCCTTATTCTGCACATTTTAACATGAAAGGAAATGGATCTTTCCTCTATGCTGGTGGCTAAGAACATTCAGACTTAGGATAAAAAAAAGCTTCTAAATAAATGAACTCCATGAGCTTTATTTACCGTTAGTGGGAACAATTCTTAACTCATTTTATTTGGGTTTTACCTTTTGTGCTGGAGCCTTTGCTTTTTCCCTCCAGGAAGAAAAATAACCATGCATCCCCAACTTCACAAACCCTGCCCTCACCTTCTGCGTTGGAGGCAGCCCACATTGGGGCAGGGAGCAAGCTCTGGGGAGCGCTTTCCATTTTATCCTAAGCCGAAAAATGGGTACCCGGGTCCTCGTGGTTCAATGGAGAGGGTACCGTGCCCACCGCAGGGGCCACCTCTTGGAGGGGTGACTGTGAAGGGGTCTTGGCTGCTGGAGGTAAATGGACAGAATCCCACTCTCTGGACCTCATCATCAGGCTGGGATCTGGCCCCTCTGCCTTTCAAATTGATGGGTCCTGCCTGGGGACCTCCACTCGGTCTCTCCCCTCCTCCAGAAAACCCTCCATCCCCACACTGAGTCTAAAAGTATCCATCCACTAGGCCAAACAATGGGGAGGGGCATCCTGATCCTCTCCCACATTAACTCATCTTAAATTACCTTCTACCAATAGACAGTGACCCCCGTGAGCCCAGGTTTGTGTCCATCCGCTCTGTGCGTGTGCGTGCGTGTGTGCATGTGTGTGTGTGTGTGCACGCACACGCACCCTTGGCCCAAGTCTGGCTCATACCCATCGAATGGACGGAGTGGATGGAGGCACAGGTGTTCAACCACTAAAGGACTTCAACGGCAGTCCTGGACTCATCACTGGGCACTAGTGTTCCCACTTTTACACAGCATGTGCCTTTCTTCTCTGTAAAGCATGTGGCTGAATTTCTAAGCCTTTTCTAAATAAGCTCCACTCCTGACCTAAACCCAGGGCCTCCTCTACACATCACAGGGGGGACAACAGGGGATTTCCACTGTGTCCCAATGCTGGTCAGTTGTTCCTGTGTATCTCCCTCCCCACATCACTCTGCTCCATCTGGGGATGCAGGGCTGGGATGCTGTGCTAGGTCTCCTGCCTGCTCCTCAGCTAAGGAAGAGGGTGTATTTAATTGTTGGACCCTCTGATAATACACACAGCAGTGTCCTTCCCTCCGGCAGTCAGCATGCTGACACCAAAGAAGCTAGAAATTAATGACGAATATCCCGGACAAGAAGGCGAGGCAGACCCTCAAAATCTTGGCTGTCGTCACAGGCATTTGAGCTGTGTTTATAATTACAACCCTCCCCCACTGTTGAAAGAAAATTGCCTTCTCCTCTATCACTACAACCTTCTCATCAGAAACAAGATCATCCCTCGCTGTAAAATATTGCAGGTGAGCAGCTGCTGTTTCCTTAAATCAGGACATTTGTCCAAGAGCTTTGACAGGTCCTTGTCAATAAAGACAAAAAATTCAAAATACGTGTCCATCCTGTGTTGGGGGGAAAAGTGACAACATGTGCTGTTCTTTCCACTCAACATTTTGCCCTTGCAGTGAGTTATTTTTTCCTTATCACTTGGAACGTATGCGGTGACCCAATGTTTAATCTTCTGCTTAAACTTTGATCTAGAACCAAGGTTCCTTTAAGCGATATACCCAAGTCAGAAAGGATCCAAACCAAAAGCATGAAACATTAGATTCTTGGTGTGGTGGGAAAGCTTTGCTATCAGACAGAACTGGTTTCTAAATCCAGCTCCATCATTTACTGGATGGACCACATGGGGTAATTAATCTAAGCCTCAATTTCCTTATCTGTAAAGTGGGAGTAAAAAGAGCACCTACATTATCTGGGTTCTTGTGAAGATTCATTGTGATAATGCCTAACCATCATTATTCATCATGCCTCTCCTCCACGGTACTTAATAAACTGCTTTACTTGAGTGAATGCTACATATTATGAGCTTTGTGTATAATATTTCTGTTTTATAATGACTTTACAAGGTTGTTTAATCCCCATTTTACAGATGAGCAAACCGAGGTTCGAGAAACGATGTCACCTCCTGAAGTTTCTGAAGCTAGCATGCTCTTTCAGGACTGCTGACCACCTGCACAACCGGAAATTATATCAGCTACCATGAGCTTCCCAAGGATGAGCCACCAATGGGCCCCAAGGGTCAGAGGTACGGTTTCTTGCAGCCAGGTAGGGACTGGAGGGATGGGGCCCCGGCTGATCACCTGATGTGCCGTGAAATTGTTAGCACAATCATTTTTTCTGTGTCTCAAGACATTTTAATGGTTGGAAAGCATGGAGTCTAAGAGCTGAGAAAATCCCAGAAGGTGAAATGGGGCTGAATTATTTAGAGGTTCCAGCTCATTGAGTCATCAGAAGATTTCCCCTCTCCCCCCGGCGCACCGGTGGCTTCTCAGAGACCGTCCCCGCATCGCACATGGGCAGCCGGACTCCCCTCTGCTTCTCAAAGAAGCAAAGGTCCGGGCAGCTGATGCCTGTTTGCCCCGCTCTCTGTCCCCTCAGAGATTAGATTACTCATATCTCAACTTGGGAAATGAAAGAGACCAGGCGAAGGGAGAGGGTTATCCAGGTGGAGAAGGTGAAAAAATTTCAATATCACCGTCTCGTTCCTTATTCAGGCAAAATGAAAAGTCCTCATTATTAAATCACAAAGCAATTAAAAAATTAAAAATTTCATAAGACCCTACATAAAAGAAATACAAGTACTTAGTGATGGATTAGAAAGTGGAAGTAGGGGGAGAAAAAAAGTAAAAGCCCGCTGGCCTCAGGGGTTTCCCTCTCCGGCGGCGACGAGAGTGGTTTCTGCCTGCACCCTCGTGCCAGCCGCAAGAACTAATAAATTCCGGGCTCCCCTGCCTAGAAGCCAAGGCCGATTAATATCTGCCTACCTTGTTACCTAATTCATTATGGAATAGCAGTTAATTTGATTTGATATTATTTTAATAAAATTCTGTAATATATTAGATTGTTTCAGGCTATCAAAATAATTTTCCAATTATTACAGTTACTCAAGCAAGTCTTTTTTTTCCCCCTTCATGAGCGGCAGTTGGTCTGACTCAGAATATATTAGCTCCTACAGCTTCATCCTGGCCAGGGGAGCCGGGGAGCCATGCATGGTTACCCAGAAGAGCTCCTGCCAAAAGCAGGTGCCCGCAATTCACAGCAAAATGGCCACGGCCACAGACTGATGGGGAGTTCTGGCCTCATGACTCTCTGACCATGAGGGTGGCCCCTCTTCAACCACTGCTAGGTTTTAAGGAAACACTGAGATAAATTTCTATTCAAAAATAACCCTGGAGATCCGTTGACTAGAGGATTGGCAATAGCTTGGAAGCTGGGTGATGAATAACGCCTGGTAGAGAGAGTGTGTGCTGTAAAAGTTCAAGTTCAAGTGCTCTTTCTGTTAGCATCTGACCTTCCCGATCCTCCAGCTCATGGTTCAGAGAACAAAGAAGGCTCACCTGATTGGAAGCACGGCGTGAGATTTCAAAGGCGATCACTTTTGCAAAAGTGGTGAATGCCAACATATAACTGGCATCAAGAAATCAGTTCTGCTCTGGGCAGTGATGGATGTTAACTAGACTTGTTTTGGTGATCACTTCAAAATATATACAAATATGGAATCAGTGTTTTGTGCACCCAAAACCAATATAACACATGTCAATTATAGCTCAAAACAATAAATAAAAAGAGATCAATTCCCTCTCTTCCTTGTCAATCCCCTTGGGAGGTGAGGATGGGGGAAGATCAAAACTTAGGAGGCAATTTGGGGGAAAGATGTCGGCCTTGGAGCAAGAAACTGGTTTGGGTTCTTGGAGTGTGTAGATCCCTGTATGATGGTAGGTGACACCAAGCTGTGGTGTCTGGATCAGAACTGGAGACACCGCACGGAGCAAGCACGGGCCTCTAATAGGGCTTCCCCAGCATGCTGAGACAGTTGATGAGCTCAGTCTTTCATTTATTCACTCAGCAAACATTTACAGAGCTCCAAAGGAGTGATAGTACTGCGGGTGGTGAGCAAGGCTGGCAGCTCGCAGGGCCCCTGATGCAGCCTCTGCAGCCAGCAGCATCACTGGCACTGAGTCGGCATCCAATAAACATGGCTGGATGACTTACTCAGTTGGTCAGGGAACACCAGATATTAACCAAATAATCACATAAGCAAATTACAAGTGAAATAATCCAATGTAATTACAATCTACAAAGGACAAGCACAGCCGACTGTGAGACCTGAATACGAGGGGACTTGGTTCACAGAGTATGCAGGGATCCAGAGGATGGGTGGAGATTTGCCAGGAGAAGAGGGAGGGAAGCATGCTCCTGGCAGAGTAGCTGGTATAAGCAAAGGCCCTGAGGCAGGACTGGCAGAGGGTTTCCAGGGACTGAAAGGGGGCCACCCTAAGGGTGTGGAGGGCGGTTGGTGGGTGAAGGCCAGGTCCCTGAGGTACCAGGCCCATGGACACAGTAAGGTCTGTGGTTTTGCCCCGTGGATGGGAAGCAGTGAGATCACAAGCCTGGGAGCCACGTGCTCAGGTCTGTGTTTTTAAAGCTTGCTCCGTGCGGTGTGAGGAATGGATTGGCCCAGGCAAGAGCAGGTGTGAATGGCCGTGAAGAGGCCGTGGCAGGTGCCCCGGGAAGAAGTGACGTCAGCCTGGAAGTGAGCAGATGTCAGGGTCAGACTCTGCAAGTCCCAGAGGTTGCTCGGCAAGGGATGCTCTGAACAGGCTCCCTCAATCTGAAGGCCAGCTACCTGGTGTTGTGGCCACGCCCGCCATCCTCCGTTTCACCCAGGAACCCTGGGCGTCCGCAGCCCCAGCCTCTGACCCCGTGGGTAACTCTGCATACCAGGCCACCCGCCACCCTGGCCAGGGTGCTGCTACTCAGCTCGCAGCTGGCCAGCCCTGGTCTGAGCTGATGCTGCCGCATCATGACCCAGACACCACCTTGTCGTTGCTGACTCTGTCCTGCCAGGCCAGGCACGGGAGAAATTCCAAGTTCCCTCCCAAGGAGGAGGCCTGACCCCACTGTGTGTGCGCTCAGGGGCTGTGCCTGTAGCTGCCCCACAGTCTGTCCATCTTCACCTCTGTGCCCTTAGAATACGGCTCCCAATTACAATGAAAGAATTGTAACTGAGTCTCAATGGCCTGTTATGGGAAATTAGGGTGACTTTGCGGGGGTAGAGAGAGGAACGCTAAGGGGAGAAGTTGGTGTATAGACCCCGGTCAGCAAGGGGAGAGGGTTGGGGGCTGAGGAAGACCCAGGCTCAGAGGGAACAACAGAGGTGAGTGGGCTCTGTGCCCCTCAGGATCGTGCCTCTCCGTCCAGATCTGGAAGAGACATGGCCCAGAGTGGAATCACCCATGTAGCACTGTTCACTGGACGGGGGTGAATGGGGAGCCAGAAACGTACAGACCCTCCAGAGGGCTGCAGGGTGCAGGGTCTCTGAGACCCCGTGCGTATTTCCAGCCACTCTTCCCCGGCCTCCGTAAATCTAGCTGGAAACCAAGAAGCCTGGCCTCAGCTGTGCTGCAGATCAGACGGGTGTCCTTTGGCCACACCTGGGCCTGATCAGGGACCTGGGGAGGAATGGGGGACTGCAGGGTCAGGGCTGCTCCAGTGCCCAGAGGCCAGGGAGGGAGCGTCTTCCGTTCTCCGAGCAAATACTCGCTGAGCACCTGCTCTGTGAAGTCCCAGTCACCTGTGGGGGTCCTGGAATGAACAACACTGGACCTTAGGTCACAGAGGGCTCCCTCGTGGCTCCATGGGAGGCAGTCTGTTGTCCAAAAGGGGGTGGGGCAGCGGGCAGGAGAACGAGCTGCGTTGCGGGATGGCAGCACCCCCAGAAAAACTGCCCAGGGGAGAGGTCTGAGCGGTGGCCACAGTTAGAGGGACTGGCAACACTGCGGCTCCGGGACGCAGCTCCAGATTCAGCTGGGGGATGACGGGGGAGGGGATGGAATGGAGCCGCGGGCTGCAGAGGCTGGGACCCCGCAAGGGACAGGAAGCGGAGAGCTCACAGGTGCCTTCTAGAGAGATGAGATGACTGTGCGGGGAATTACAGGGCAGGTGTCAGAGACGGAGACGGAGGCTGGTAGCCTTGGGGGCTCACAGGGAAAGCCCGACCCAGGGCCTTGACATGTGGCCGAGCAGAAGCAGTCAGAGGCCAAGTGAGGACCTCGGTGGACAAGGAGTAAGCGTTGCGGGTGAGCCAGAAGGCTCTGGGATTCTGGATGAAGCAGGGGGTACAGCCCATCCCCACTCGATGGAGACCTAGGGAGGACCAAGGTGGGGATGCCGTGAGGGGGCCTGGAGCATTCTGTGGCACCTGCGCAGAGGTAACCAGTTAGCTTTCAAATGTGTGTCAGTCTCAGAAAAGCAGCTGTGCGATTTCCTGTAACCACTAGGTTTGGAGAACCTCAGGTGTGCCTGACACGGTGACCATGCCATGCAGGCTTCCTCCCTTGTGGGCCTGCGGGAACTGGAGGACAGCAGTCTCCAGGTTTCCAATCCACCTCCCATCTTGCAGCCTAGGATCCTGAGGTCCCCAAGCCCCAGGAGGCTTGCCCCATGGTCTTCAGCTGTCCAGCTTCTTCAAGAAACCCCGACAGAGATCCTAACAGCTCAGAATGCGTGCCCTCACCCTCAGAGACACACGCTGGGCTTGATTTCCACGCTGGTGAATCGCTTTGTTCTCTTCTCTACTAGGCTGGGATCAGGCGAAGGGGAGAGGGCCACGGAGAGCCTCACTGCTCCTGTTCCAAGTGGATGTGAATAAAGAAAGTAAATATTTTCAAAGCACCACGATGCTATCCATTCCCTGGAGGAGGAGGCATTTTTGTCTGGGTATTAATATTATTTTCTTTAAATTCCCACTCTGGTGGGCTTCCTGCCTAACACAAAACTCTGTAGTGAGACAAACAAAGAAGAAATGTGAGTGTTTCGTGCCAGCTTGTGTCCGCTTGAAGTAACATAAAAGGTTGACTCCGAAGGCCATCCTCCAGAGGAGATCCACCTATGCTCAAAGTAAGGTCTTAATCTTCCACAGGCACCTACTGTAGTGGTTGAATGCTGGCCCCTTGGGAGATGTGTCCACAGGAAACTGGGAATGTGAATTTACTTGGATAAAGGGTCTTTGCCAATGATGTGAAATTAAGGATCTTGAAGTCTATGAGACGCGTCCTTGATTACGTGGTGCAACCAATTCAATGACAAGTGTCTTTATGAGAGGAAGGCGGAGGGATCTTCGAGACATTAGGAAAAAGGGGGCAGCGATTGGAATTGTGCTGTCACAAGCCAACGAACACCTGGAGCCACCAAAGCTGGGAGAAGCCAAGAATGGATGTTCCCCGAGAGCCTTCAGAGAGTCCACAGCCTTGCATCTTGACATTGGACTTCTGGCCTCCAGAACTGCGAGAATATAGTTCCGTTGCTTTAAGCTTCCCAGTTTGTCATCATCTGTGTGTCAGTCCTAGGAACGAACCCACCTAGGTTGTAAGAATATATGATTTTTAGATCAGAGAGCAGAACAAAGTGAGGGTTTTATTTTATTTTTTAAACATCTTTATTGGAGCATAATTGCTTTACAATGGTGTGTTGGTTTCTGCTATTTAACAAAATGAATCAGCTATATGTATACATATATCCCCATATACCCTCCCTCTTGAGCCTCTCTCCCACCCTCCCTATCCCACCCCTCTAGGCCATCGCAAAGCTGATCTCCGTGCTGATCTCCCTGTGCTATGTGGCTGCTTCCCACTAGCTATCTGTTTTACGTTTGGTAGTGTATATGTGTCCATGCCACTCTCTCACTTCGTCCCAGCTTACCCTCCCCCCTCCCCATGTCCTCAAGTCCATTCTCTACGTCTTCATCTTTATTCCTGTCCTGCCCTTAGGTTCTTCAGAACCATTTATTTTTTTAGATTCCATATATATGTGTTAGCATACGGTATTTGTTTTTCTCTTTCTGACTTACTTCACTCTGTATGACAGACTCTAGGTCCATCCACCTCACTACAAATAACTCAATTTCATTTCTTTTTATGGCTGAGTAATATTCCATTGTATATATGTGCCACATCTTCTTTATCCCTTCATCTGTCGATGGACACTTAGGTTGCTTCCATGTCCTGGCTATTGTAAATAGTGCTGCAATGAACATTGAGGCACATGTCTCTTTTTAAATTATGGTTTTCTCAGGGTACATGCCCAGTAGTGGGATTGCTGGGTCATATGATAGTTCTATTTTTAGTTAAATCTATGAACAATAAATGCTGAAGAGGGTGTGGAGAAAAGGGAATGCTCTTGCACTGTTGGTGGGAATGTAAATTGATACAGCCACTATGGAGAACAGTATGGAGGTTTCTTTAAAAAGTGAGAGTTTTAAATAAAACAGTTACTACCTTAAATAGACTCATCCCCAGGAGAAAAACTCGAGCATTATGTATGATTTATACATGCAATTCTTTTACTGAACAATACTAAATGAAGCTTATGTTAACAAAAATCTGAGTCAACCTATGTAATAGGAGAAGCTAGGCCCGGTGTTGTAACATCCGGCCTCTACTTATAACAATACTGTGACAATATCTTTGTCCACTTTTCACCTGTGGAAACTGAGGCTCAGGAAGCTGCAGTGATGCTTCTAAACCCCATCACTCAGGAGCAGCAAATTTGTGGTGGAATCCCAGGCCTTCCGGTTCAACAGCTTCTTACCATGTTACAGGAGCTGCTTCCCACTGGCATGACTTTTACAGTGGTAGTAAATAGTTTATATTTCTATCCTGAATTTCTAAAAGATAGTATGTCTGAGAGAAAGGGGGTCTGATCCAAAGAAATCAATCTAGTCAAGTAACGTAAACATGCCCCACTCTTGAGAAAATCCAGTTTCCGAGCCCCAACCTTGAAACCCAGAGGCTCTGTTGTCGCCTTTCTGTCTTGTCCATACAAGACCAAAGGTTAGTGCCTCTTTTAAAGATTTCTTTCATGAAGAATCAGCTAAAATGATGGCAGAGCTTCAAAATTGCTCCAAGATGGTTCTGAAGTCTTTGTGTGGACAACTTTTCCATTCGGTGGTAAAACTGGAAAGCTTTATCACTCTTTTATAACTTTCCATATAATTTTTATGAAACCAAACAGCCGGCATCAAAGACTGTGGGCTGAAATCGTGCCTGTGATCACAACCAAGGGGCAGAATCCAGTCCTGAGGGTGGGAAGGCTCACATCTGGCACATGGCCTCCCCAGATGACTTGGCCAGAGAACACAGCCCAGGAGCAGGCAGATGCAGGAGGAGTCTCGAATTTAATAACCGTGCTCGGGTACCAAACCCAGCCATGAAGATGGAGGTGCTGAAACATGCACCCTGCATCCCCACTCCCCGCGTATCCTTGGACCAGGAGATATCATGAAAGAGAAACAGAACTTGGAGGCAGGTCGACAGCCGGGGTCAGCCAGGAGGTCTACCACCTCATTGAGCAGTTACAGATGATGAGGCCCCTGATGGCCCCCAGTACTCTGTGCAACACTATGTAAAGGATGCAGAAAAGAGTGCAGAGTCTGGAGGTGGTCCATGCAGTGTCCAAACTCACCCTTGCCCTCTTATCAGCTGAATGACAGTGGGTGAGACATTTCACCTTTTCAGCTTCAGTGACGACCAACTGCACAAGGCAACTGTACTACCACCAGGCAGGGTTGACTCTAGGGTTAGAGAAAAAGTATGTCAATTACTAGATACCATAAATGGTGGCTGTTATTGTTAGGAACATGGAATAAGGGGAAATATCTGTCTGATAGTTGAGATTGTTGGCTTTTGAAGTCAGAGACACCTGGATTCAGTTCTGGCTCTATCAGTAATTGTTAAGTTGAGAACAATTTATTTTGCTTTTCTGGGACTCTGGTGTCTCAGCTGTGAAGTGGGAGGGTGTAGCAGTACCTACCTGTAGTGGGTTGAATGGTGCCTCATCACTGGAAGATAGCCCAACCGGAACCTGTGAATTGACCTTATTTGGAGAAAAGCTCTTTACAGATGCTATCAAGTGAAGGATCTTGAGATACCCTCCTGGCTTATCCAGGGTGGCCCTAAATCCAATGACAAGTGTCCTTGTCGGAGAAAAGGTAGAGGGGGTTACACACCAACACAGAGGGGCAGCCCACGTGAAGATGGAGGCATACACCAGAGTGGTGTGTCTACCATTCAAGGAACAAGGGTGACCAGCAACCACTAGAAGCTGGGAGACAGGCATGGACCAGCTTCACCCTCAGAGCCTCCAGAAGGAACCAACAGTACTGCCACCTTGATTTTGGACTTCTCTTTCCTGAACCGAGTGAGAATCAATTTCTGTGACTTCAAGCCCCTCAGTGTGTGGTCATTTGCTACAACAGCCTTAGCACAGAGCCTGGCCCATGAGAAGCCCTCCTGGACACCAGCCTGCAGAGTCAACAGAAGGGCAGTGTCTTAGCCTTCCTGGCACGAACCAGGAAAATACACACCCACAGGCCTCCCCAGCCACACGTAACCTGCTACCCACACCCACACGTTGGTGGTTCCCCAGGGCCTAGAAGGACCTTCCTTGTCTAATACCTCACCATATGTCAAGTGGAGTCAGGAGAACCATCCTGATTTTGTAGCTGTGAAGGCAGTGTGGTGAAGGGCACATAAACAGCAGAGCTGGGACGCAAGCTTATTTCAAATTCTGATCATCAGTCAAGTAGGTTTTTTCTTCCTTTTGCTTTGATTTGCTTAGGTTGAAAGAGGTGTGTGTGTGTGTGTGTGTGTGTGTGTGTGTGTATTTTAAGTATTGTACAGAAATTCTTTGCCCTTTTGACAAGCCCCCTAAGATATCCGTCTCTACCTGGGACACCCTGGTTTTGCAACAAGACTGGGATTGTCCCACATTGGTTCCAAGCATCCTGACACGGCATTCTCAGAATACTCTTGTAAAGTTAGCTGTAATTTACCTTAATGGGTAGAGAAGGGAAAGTTCGTACACATCCTTCTGCAGTTGTTGAAAGAGGAGTCAAGTTCTAAACACGCGCCTGCAAACACATGTACATGTGCACACACACGCACACACCTGAGTACACACAGTCACTCACTGCCACTCTGAAAAGTTAGGGATGGGGTCTCTGACACCAATCTTTCAGATGCAAATTTAAAACCGCAAGTAGGCATTGCCAGATGGACCGTATCCTTCAACCAACCTGTCTGAATGACAGTGGAAGCTCTTATAATAGCTGTGAAGGTTCCCAAGGCTGTTCCAGGAAGGATGTGGAGTGTGTCTCAAGGCAGGGGAACGTCCACCCGCTCGGTATCCCCCTTGCGCAGGTCTGGCCCACGGCGCTGACCTCTCTGTACCCCTGCCTTTACCTGGGAGGGTACAGGCAGCCTCTCCTGCATCCCCCACCTCTGTAATGACATGGCAGGAGGTGTGAGCACCACACAGCACCTCTTGGAATGAAAGCAAGACCCTGGAAGCCGGAGGTGCCCATGGGTGAGCACGTGCCTGGCCAGGTGGAGCAGGGCTGTCATTACTATCCCAGTCATCATGGTTGAGAGGCCAGCACTCCGAGAGCTATGTCCCTCCAGGACATCCGGTCCACTCTGCTGTGCACCATGAAGAGTTTTGCCAGCGTCTCTGGACACCAGGTTGTTGCTGATCTCCAGTCCCCATGTGCCGCTCCTCTTTCTCATGAAAGATGAAGATAAAGACTCTGGACAGGCTTCCTCTGTCCTTCCCACCCCATCCCCACCTGCCTTTCCCACCTCCAGGGAATCTGGGTAGCATCCAGAGATGCCCGCTGTGTGATTTTAGCCCAGACCTCAGGGCCCCCTGCAGACCCACGCCCCCGGTGGGGCATCGTGATCCATTGAGCTCTCCGTCTCCGCACAGGAAAATTTCACTTCCCTCACCCTCTTCCAGAAAGTTCCTTCCTCCTCCACCTTCTCCTCCCAAACATGCCCTAGAACGGATGTGGGACCAGTTCCCTATTGCACAATAAACTCCTGGAAAGAAAGCCAGAGCCCTGTCCCCCGTGCCTGCCGCCATGAGATCTGGACACCCCTCACCCAGGCCCAGCTGTGCTGCCTCTCCAGCCGGTCAGGGGTGACCCAGCCACCAGCCCCGGGCTCTGAGGGTGGACATCACAGCAACATCCTTGTACAGTGAGTCACACCAGAGGGGTGAGCATGGCAGACACAGGCACCCCCCTGCTCCCTGTGTCCACACCCATCCTCCCCCAACTAGAGCTTCATCTTTTTGGTCTGATTTTTCTTCTCTTGGGAGTTTCACTCCCTCCTCCTCCTCTTGGTTGGAGACCCTTGTTCTGAAGGGTCTTGGGTAGGTTTGGGTTTGACACCCAGCTGTGCTGTTTTCCAGCTGTGTGATCTTCAGAAAGTCAATCTCTCTGTGCCTCAGTTTCTCCCTCAATGAAGTGGGTAGAACACTGTCACCTTGAAGAGGTGCTGAGAAGACGCATAATAGGACAAACGGCGTGGAACATCTGCCTACAGAAGCACTGATCCTGGCATGCCTGTTGGCTTCTTATCCAGTTGAACTTCACACCAACGGGCTTCTGGCATCTCCATTTGAGAGACAAACAGCGACTCTGCAAGGGGAAATGAATGGCCCATGATGTGGAGCTGTGCACACATTTGAAAGGGCTTTGGGAATTATTAAGAGCTTACAGCTGTCAGGAGTTTACTGAAGCTCTAAGAGCACGAGCACTGGAAACCCTCTAAGAGCATCTTCAGCACGTGGGGGCTGAGAACAATGGAGAGTAACCCTGGGCACCCACACCCACCTTGGAAGTCCAGCTTGAGAAGGGAGGGCACATGGAGGGGCCTCTGCATTGGGGATCAAGGCCAGTGTCGCCCTCTGACCCACTGTGGGCCCCTGAACAAACCATTACCCTCTCAGAGCCTCAGTGTCTCCTTGGGGGGCCCTCCAGCAGTCCTTCCTGCTGTATCTGTGAATGACTCATGTGCTCATGGACACGTGTCCTTGAACATTCAACCAGGCGTCATGGACATCACGAAGGATGGAAGAAGCCCAGGGTCTGTGGGAGCTCACAGTGGGGCACCGCACAACCAGAAGGGTTGGGAGGACCTCTCAGAGGAGGCTGACCCGAGGGCTGAGGAACAGCAAGTTTTCCAGGGAAACATGGAAGCCCAGGGGAGCCCAGACAGAGCGACAAGGATGGCACATCATGGCATATTCACTGACCACCCCTGTTTTTGTGACCACTGGCACCTGAAGCTCCCACCTGGATGGCGTCATCCCAGCTGTGTGACCTTGGGTGGCTTACTCAACTTTTCTGTGACTCAGGTTCCCCATCTACAAAATGGGGACGATAGTAGTATGTACCTCAGATGGTTGTGTGTGAAGTTCAAATGCAGTAATCCATGCAGAGCACTTAGATCAGGACTGGGCAGGCTGGGCCGAGCAGTGAGTCAGGTATGCAGCATCACAGGCTAACAGATGCTCCATCCACCCCTGCCCCTGCTCCTCCGGCCTCTCCCAGAATCTCCACGGGATGTCCCCGCTGGAGCAGGCTGGCCCACACGGCACTCGGGAAGGGTGAAAGGATGTCCACCGTCATCTTTGTGTGTGTGTGTGTGTGTGTGTGTGTGTGGTACTTGGGCGTCTCCCTGTTGTGGCCTCTCCCATTGCGGAGCACAGGCTCCGGACACGCAGGCTCAGCGGCCATGGCTCACGACCCCAGCCGCTCCGCGGCATGTGGGATCTTCCCCGACCGGGGCACAAACCCATGTCCCCTGCATCGGCAGGCAGACTCTCAACCACTGCGTCACCAGGGAAGCCCCACTGTCATCTTTAAAAGCATCCGAGAGTCCCCCGCCTGCATTTTGCTCTGGCTATTTTATAAGCTTCTGGTGTCATACCCCTGGCTCTTTCACTCCTGCACTCTCTTAGTCAACTCAGGAGCTTAAACATCCGTTGAGTTACATCAACTCGGGTTGATGTAACAAAACACAATCAACTGGGACCTTAAACAACAGACATTTATTTCTCACAGTTCTGGAGACTGGAAGTCCAAGATCAAGGTGCCAGCAGATCCGGAGTCTGGGGAGATCTCTTCCTGGTTTGTAGACAGCTGCCTGGGTGGTGAGGAGAAAGGGAAAGCTCTCACATCTCTCCTTATTGGGCACTAATCCCATCATCAGGACCCCACCCACTGGCCTCACCTAATCCTAATTACCTCCCAGAGGCCCCACCTCCAAACATCACCACGTTGGGGATTAGGGTTCAACCTAGGACCTTTGCAAGGATGCAAACATTTGCCTCCATAGAACACACGTGCCTTGTCCGCATCCAGCCTCCGCCTGGACTCCCTTTGCTTTTTGCTCCTTTACTTTCGCTTGCCTATTGCTGTCCTCTAAGAGCTTCTTGTTGGGAGAAATGCCAGACACCATGTTATCCAGGGGTGGAGGAAACCAGTGAAAGCAGACAGAGAAATCACAGTGAGACTTCACTGGGTTTATGTCTCAGAGATGTTTTTCTCATCTCCAAACAGTGACTGAGGGCTGAACATGTTCAGAGTCCTGTGTGGGTCCCCTGGACACAGAAATGAGGAAGGTGAATGAGACACAGGCCTTGCCCTCAGGGAACTTAGACATAGTGTGGACGCACCCAGGAACCAAGCACGACAGAGCAGGTGAGAGATGGTGGGATGGAAGCTTGGCTGGACATCCCCCAGATCCAGGCAGCAGGTCCTGCTTTAGGAGCTCACCTGAGCCAGTCCTTGCTGGCAGAGGATGCTTACCGAGGAGAAGCAGCATTTCAGTCAACGGCCAGACCCAGCCCACAGGTATACTACCTTTGGCTTAGTATGTTCAAAAATTTTCAGTTAGGGCTACCCTGGTGGCGCAGTGGTTGAGAGCCCGCCTGCCGACACAGGGGACGCGGGTTCGTGCCCCGGTCCGGGAAGATCCCACATGCCGCGGAGCGGCTGGGCCCGTGAGCCAAGGCCGCTGAGCCTGCGCGTCCGGAGCCTGTGCTCCGCAACGGGAGAGGCCACAACAGTAAGAGGCCCGTGTACCGAAAAAAAAAAAAAAAAAATTCAGTTGACTTATGGTTACCAAAGGGGAAAGGGGGGATAAATTAGAACTTAGGGATTAACAAATACACACTATGTATAAAATAGATCAATAACAAGGACCTACCATATAGCACAGGGAACTATATTCAGTATCTTGTAATAGCCTATAATGGAAAAGAATCTGAAAAAGAATATATATACACACACACACACATATGTATAACTGAATCACTTTGCTATTCACCTGAAACTATCCCAACATTGTAAATCAACTATACTTTAAAAAAAATTGTCAGATGTCATTTGACAAAAATCAGATTTCACTTAAGATCTGACAGCACAGGCCCTTCCCAGCTACATGTCCTCAGTCAACTGGAGCTAAACAGTAGCCACCCCACTTAGACAAGACATGCCCCCTCCAGTCTGGCAGACTTCCCGCCCCACCCACTCCAGTTAGCTTATTCCTCCCGCCCGGCTCCTGTAGACATTTGAGTGGGCAGCCTCTGGTATCACAGATTTCAGCAGTGCCATTAACCAATTTCTGTTTGTTTTATTAACCATGTCACCATGTGACTGTTTTTCAGGGAAATGCCCCCAGAAGTCCCAGGATCCACTTTCCTTTGTACAGAAGAAACACGCTGGCCAGAAGGGCATAGGGACTGAGCCTGCTTCCCATGTTTGCTTTACGTTTAATTGAACTGCACAGCAACTCATCAAAGTAGGTGCTGGTCTCGTGTCACAATAGTCAAAGCACAGTTTGGAGGAGTTGGAAGACTTGCCCAAGGTCATCGGCCAGTAGGAGTCAGAGCCTGGATGGGACCCAGGAGTTCTGTCTCCATGTCCGGCAATTTTCCACCACATCACAAGGGCTGCCACCCATGTAGAAAGGAGAGCCTGCAATCCAAGGACATTCCAAACCACAGAGGGTCCAGTGTCACCCTACTGTCCCCAGCAGAGCAGTCAGCTGATGTTCAAATGATTTTCATCTGTTCCACAAATACTTCTCTGAAACCCCAAAAGTTTAAATATTGTATATAGGAAAAACTTCTCTTTCACGCACACACACACACTGACTTGTTTGTTAAAATACACTCAAGCATCACCAGCCCCTCCAGCCTGGAGACAGGCCGGCAAGCATCAGCCCCGGGGCTGCCAAAGAGACTTTTGTTTCACATTAAGCCAATCTGGTCTCGATCAGAGACAAGGCTGGGATAATGTCTCCAAATGAAAAAGCAGAGTCTTTGAACAGAATCTCCCAATCAACAGTCATCAGGGGCTGGGGACTGAGGGTCTGAGGTCATGAGATGTGCGGCATCCTATCACAGCAGGGAGAAGAGAAGATATCGGAGGGGAAATGATGATCCTTTGTGATGACCTCAGATTTGGAGAACATCTCTCCTCTCAGGGACAACTGCAGAATGAGTGAGTCGCTCAGTCAGCCCTCGGCCTGGTTCAGGGTGTGCGAGATGACAAAGGCCCAGCCCCTTCCTGCAGGAAGTCCTGGTCTGGAGGGAAGAGAAAGGCACAGAAATGAGGGACAGCAAAAAACTACTCCTCCCAAACGTGTCCTCCCCTTGTGCCTTTAAACAGCCACCAACAGGAATGCAAATTGGTGCAGCCACTGCAGAAAACAGTATGGAGATTCCTCAAAACCTAAAAATAGAGCTACCATATGATCCAGCAAGCCCACTCCTGGGCATTTATCCAGAGAAAACCATAATTTGAAAAGATGCATGCACCCCAATATTCACTACAGCACTATTCACCATAGCCAGGACATGGAAGCAACCTAAATGTCCATCAACAGAGGAATGGATAAAGAAGATGTGGTACCTATATACAATGGAATATTAGCCATAAAAAGGAACGAAATAATGTCATTTGTAGCAACATGGATGAACCTAGAGATGATCATCCTAAATGAAGTAAGTCAGACAGAGAAAGACAAATATCGTATAATATCTCTTATATGTGGAATCTAAAAAAATGATACAAATGAGCTTATTTACAAAACAGAAATAGACTCACGGACAGAAAACAAATTTATGGCTACCAAAGGGGAAAGGAAGTGGGGAGGGATAAATTCAGAGTTTGGAATTAGCAGCTATTATATATAAAATAGGTAAACAACAAGGTCCTACTGTATAGCACAGGGAACTATATTCAATATCTTGTAATAACCTATAATGGAAAAGAATCTGAAAAAATTCATATATATATATATATATATATATATATATATATATATGAATCACTTTGTTATACACCAGAAACTAACATCACATTGTAAATCAGCTATACTTCAATTTAAAAAATAACTAAATTAACTGCCACCATCCACCCAGGTGGGAAGGTCCAGCCCTGCTGTCACACCTGAATCTTTTGTCTCCAGCACCGTCCACTTCCAAGCCAGAGGGACCCAGCCAACCTCCGGAACAGATTTCTATTCCTGCTTCTCCGCCTCTTCTCTACCTCCCAGCCCGCACCTTCGTCAGGGCCACCAGCATCTCTCACCTGGGCTCCCTGCTCCCATCCCCCACACCAGCTTCCAAGAAACCTATCAGAGTCTGCAATCAGATTCCCTCCAGCCTCTGACCCTTCAGTGACTTCCCAACACTCATGCAACAACATGGAAACCCCCCCTGCACACATGCTCAGCCCCTACCCCTACCCCCCATACCCAACTCATGGCTCCCTGCGCTCACAAGGCTCAGTCGCCCGTACCCCTCGACTGTGCCAGTTCCGGCTCTTCTCACCCATGGCCTCCACCCTTCCCAGTCCCCCAGCCTGGGTGCCTTTCCTGGGCTCTCCAATCTGTCTGATGCTTCTGACCTCTCACACCCTCCATCAGTGGGCTTCTTCTCCTTGAAGAAGCCTCCCTTGCCCGCCCTACATGAAGGAAATATTTATCCTAGCATCTTTTTCACGTCATAATGATCCTTATCACACTTTGGGAGGGGAGTTTATTTGTGTGTGTGTGTGTGTGTGTGTGTGTTTCTTCCTCACTAGACTAGAAGCTCCTTGAGGGCAGGAACATGGTTTGATTTTACAGTCCAGGGGTGTTTAGAACTGTAATAGTAATAGAATCTTGGAACTGAGAGGGAACTCAGCCAGTTATTTTGTTCCTTTTTATGGCATGAGCTACACAAATCCCCTTTGCAGCTCCTCAGAAGCAGCTAAACATAATCTGCTTGGTTGCTTCCCATGACAAGGAACTCATGCTCTCTCAAGACAGCTGACCCCATCCTTGAATGACTTTGATTATTAAGAAGGTCTTCCTCATCTGGAGCCAAAATTTGTATTCTGTAGTTTCTGCTCCCTGGTACTCAACCTGTCCTTTAGGGCCTTTCAGAATAAACTGCTTCTCTACCCCCTTCAGTGGCACTCCAGGTGTTTGAAGACAGTGAGCTAGTTCCTCTTGAGTTTCCTCAGAGGGAATATCTCAGGTCCTCTAACTCCTCCTCATGAAACTTCTTTTGGAAATCTTGAACACCCTTGGCCACATTCCCCTGTACCTGCTTATGTCTCCTTACAACATCTTAACTGGCCAAAGCCAACAGTCCAGTCATGGTCTGAATAGCATAAAGTAGAATTTTTACCTCCCTCATCCAAAGTACTATATATACTACTGTTATTGCAACCAAACCATAAACTGCTTTGGTGCATGACTGTAGTTAGGTTTCCAAGAAGTGACCCTGAGGTGAAGATTCATGGGCTAGGGATCTACTACAGGAATCTCCCAGGAGAAACTAGCAAGAGAGTAAGGGAAGGAACCCAGGGAGGCTGGGAAGCCCCGTGAAGGACAGCTCCAGACTGACCCTGAGAGGGGTTCCCAACTCTGACACCAGCCTGTCATTGGCTAAGGAAACCCCAGCGTGTGGTAACCTCCAAGCCTGCTCCTATTCTCTTCCTGGGATGTCAAGGTAGCTCTCATAGCCTGAGGGCAGTCCCCAAAGAGAAGCACAGGTGTAGCAGGTCAGAAGCCATAGCATATGGAAACAAAGGGAAGGGTGGGTCTGAAGGATGCAAGCAGGGCATCAACAAGGTCCACCCTTGAGCGCCGCCCAGCTTATATCTCCCAATTGTCCATCCACCCCCCTCAGTCTTTTTCTCACTAATTCCCCCTAAGCTCCCTCTTTTCAGTCTGTTCTTGTGCTATTTTCATTTTAGACACAAGTACGTGACCACATGTTCGTCCTTGCATCTTTTAAATTTCAGTGCCTGCTTTAGCGGGTCAAGATAACATTGAACTTTGTTTCTATCCTCTGGTATATTCATTATCCTCCCAGCTTTGTCCCATCTGCAAATCTGATTCAGATTCAACTACCTTGTATTGAATGTCTACTATTTGCACAACACTACATTTAGCCTTTCTTTCATATATGTATAACTTTATTTGAGATGTGACCCTCCTGTTCTCCCTCTGAGTCCATGAAGGAACATTGCCCTTTGTGACTCAGAACCTACCTTTGACCACAGCTGACCCAAGGTCAGGCATCCAGAAGAGGACCCCACCCAGAACGAGAACACACTACAAAGAAATCATGAGGAATTGTTAAAGGATTTAAAGATCCAGCACGGGGACTTCCCTGGCAGGCCAGTGGTTAAGGCTCTGCACTCTCAGTGCATGGGGCACAGTGTCAACCCTTGGTAGGGGAACTAAGATCCCACATGCTGCACAGTGCAGCCAAAATAATAATAATTATAAACATCTAACATGATCTGTAAGATAAAGATGCTACTCAATCCAATAGGAAGCATAGCATACGTACTAGAGACCATAAGAAGTGGTGGGACCTTTCTCCAACACGGAATGGCCTTCTGGAAAGCCTGTGATGATGGAATTTCAACAGTGATGCAAACTAGCTGCATGGGAGATAGGCAGCCTCTTTGCCATCTCTCCAACGTGATTTTTCCATCCATAAAATGAGGATAATATTAATTGTGCCTACTTTATAAGGTCGTCCTGAGGACTAGATGAGACAATTGCTTGGTGAAAGATGCTGTAAAGACCCTGAAATATTCTGTGTGCACAGCAGGCAGTGATAACAATGTAACTGACATTTCCTACTTCTACCTGAGTCACAGGCTCTCTTACTCTATTTTAAATTTCCTTTTCTGAGGCTAGTTTTTTAAATGTCCCCTTAATAACTGGTTCTGAATTCAAATAAGAGAAAGGAAACAAGTGGATAAATTTAGAACAAAAGAAAGAAAAAAAAAAGGATTGTTTAACCCTGGATTACAATCATGAAGTTGTCAAACAAATCCCATGCCATAGACTCTGACAGACCCCACATTAATTTCTAAGGTCAGTGTCGAAAACAACAACTTTCTAATGAGGTTAAAAACATGTAATAATTCTCCAGGCAATTAAATGAATATCATCTGCTTTATCTCACCCTGAATTTGTCATTTTCAACATTTCTTCTAAAGGGTAGAATAACTCTGTTGGATCCGATGATATTTCCCCCAATTGGATGGTATCCCAAAAGTCACAGGACCATAGAATCTCAGTGAGGACATAAGATGTCATCTAGTCTGAATCTCTCATTTCAGGATGGAGCATTTTGGATGCAGAGAGAGGAAGGGGACTGCCCGTGGCCACAGTGTAGAGCCGGGGCTAGAACCTACACATGCGTTGTAGATCTTTTATGAATTGAAAAGGCAGTGACCGGGGTAAGCACAGGGTTTAAAGCTACTTCAAGGCAACTCAAAAGCTCACTGGGCAAGGCGCTCAGCCCTCTTAACAGCCTGTGGCCTTCAGTTGTGAATCAGAAGGAAGGGAATGCCAAAGCAACCTTGAAAAAGAAGAACAAAGTTAAAGGGCTCACGCTTCCTGATTTCAAAACTTACTACAGCATTACAGTAATCAAGACAGGGTGGTACTGGCACAGGGATAAACATATATATATATATATCAATGGACTAGAAATGAGAACCCTGAAATAAAGCCTTTCATTTACGGACAATTGGTTCTTTACAATCAAGTTGAGAGAAAATAGTCTTTTCCCCAAATAATGCTGGGACAACTGTATATCCACATGCAAAAGAATGAAGTTGGACCCCTTTCCTCACACAGATACAAAAATCAACTCCAAAATGGACCAAAAACTAAATGTAAGGGCTAAAATTATAAAACGTTTAGAAGGAAATGTCAGAGTATATCTTTGTGAGCTTAGGTTAAGCAATGTTTTCTTAGATATGACAACAAAAGCAGCACAAGCAACAATTGGGAAAAAATAGATAAACTGGACTTCATCTAAATTTAAAACTTTTATGCTTCATAGGATATCATCAAAAATTGGAAAGGCAGCCCACAGAATGGGAAACATTATTTACAAATCACATATTTGATAAGGTATTTTAATCCAGAACATACAACTCACTCTTACAACTCCGTAATAAAAACACACATAACCTAACTTAAAAATGAGCAAAGGATCTAAACAGACATTTCTCCACAGAAAATATACAAATGACCAATAAGAACATGAAAAAATGCTCAATATTGTTAGTCATCAGGGAATGCAGATCAATACTACAATGCAACACCACTTCACACACACTAGGGTGGCTGGAATCAAAGGGATGGACAATAACAATTGTTGATGAGGATACAGAGAGCTCCCATCACGGGTGGAAACGTACAACAGAGGAGCCCCTTTGGAAAAGAGTTTGACGCTCTCTCAGAATATTAAACACAGAGTTACTGTAGGACTCAACAATTCTACTCCTAGGTATACACCCAAGAGAAATGAAAACGTACGTTCTCACAAAGCTTGTACATGAATGTTCGTAGAAGCATTATTCATTGTCCATATTTCAACGGTGGAAACACTCAAATGTCCATCACCTGATGAATGGATGAATAAAATGTGGTGTAGCCACAAAAGGAATATTATTTAGCAAAAAAAAAGAATGAAGTTCTGATACAAGCTACAACATGGGTGAACCTTGAAAACATTATGCTAAATGAAAGAAGCCAGTCACATAAGGCCTCATATTGTATGATTCCACTTTTTTTGAAATGGCAAAAACAGGCAAATCCATACAGACAGAAATAGATTAATAGTTGCCAATCATTGGCAACAGGAGATGAAGGCTGTTGATAGGGTAGAGTTTCTTTTTGGAGCAGTAAAAATGTTCTAAATTGAGATTGTGATGATGATTGTACAACTTTGAAAATACACTAAAAATCATTGAACTCTACATATCAAATGAGTGAATTTTATGTATGTGAATTATACCTAAAAAGTTCTTTTTAAAAGGAAAGGGATAAATTTAAACGTTCATTTATTCATGATTCAACATTCATTGAATGACTGCTATGTTCTAGGTTCTGGGATACAATAATGAATCCACCCTATACTCTATTGGACGATAGAGACAAGAAGCAGTAAAAAACTATGTGGGCCAAATCCCACCTGTTGTCTGTTTCTGTAAATAAAGTTGTATTGAAACACAGCCATGTTCATCCATCTATGTATTGTCTGTGGAGGTTTTCCTACCACAATGGCAGAGACCATATAGCCCACAAAGCTGAAAATATTTGCAGGCAGTCTTTGTTTTATTGCACTTCACAGATACTGCATTTATTGTAAATTGAAGTTTTGTGGCAACCCTGCATCTAGAAAGTCTATTGCTGCCATTTTTCCACCAGCATTTCCTCACTTCATGTCTCTGTGTTTTGGTAATTCTTGTCATATTTCAAACTTTTTCATTATTATTATATTTGTTACGGTGATCTGCAATCAGTGATCTTTGATGTTACTATCATAACTGCAGATGTGGTGGAAATAGCAAGAGAACTAGAATTAGAAGTGGAGTCTGAAGATGTGACTGAATTGCTGCAATCTCTTGATAAAACTTTAATGGATGGATGAGCAAAGAGAGTGGTTTCTTGAGATGGAAACTACTCCTGGTGAAGATTCTGTGAAGATTGTTGAAATGACAACAAAGGATTTTGAATATTCCATAAACTTAGTTGATAAAGCAGAGGCAGGGTTTAAGAGTATTGACTCCAATTTTAAAAGAAGTTCTACTGTGGGTAAATGCTATCACACAGCATTGCCTGCAGCAGAGAAATTGTTCATGAAAGAAAGAGTCACTTGATGCAGCAAACTTCATCATTGTCTTACTTTAAGAAATTGTCACGTCCACCCAAGTCTTCAGCAACTACCACCCTGATCAGCCAGTGACCATCAATGTGGAGGCCAGACCCGCTGCCAGCAAAAAGATTATGACTCACTGAAGGCTCAGGTGATGGTCACCATTTTTTAGCAATAACGTATTTTTAATGAAGCTATATACATTTTTTCTTAGACATAATGCTATTTCCCATGTAACAGACTACAGTATTATGTAAACGTAACTTTTAATGCACTGGGAAACCAAACTACTCTTGTGACTTACATTATTGCATTATTCACTTTGCTGTGGCCGCCTGGTACCAAACCTGCAGTATCTCCAAGGTCTGCCTGAACTCTCTGTCCCTTTATAAAAGTTTTCCAGGGGCTTCCTTGGTGATGCAGTGGTTGAGAGTCCGCCTGCCATTGCAGGGGACACAGGTTCGTGCCCCGGTCCAGGAAGATCCCGCATGCCGCAGAGCGGCTGGGCCCGTGAGCCATGGTCACTGAGCCTGCACGTACGGAGACTGTGCTCTGCAGCGGGAGAGACCACAACAGTGAGAGACCCGCGTACCACCAAAAAAAAAAAAAAAAAAAAAAAAGTTTGCCAGCCCTTGTAGTAGAGTATCAGGTAAAGATACGTGTTACAAGTTCACATAAAACAGGGTAAATGATAAGAAGTGGCTGGAGTTGCTATTTTAGGTAGGGGAATAGAGAGGACTTTCTAAGAAGGCGGTATTGGAGACCCTACATGAGGGGATGGAGCAAATCATGTGACCCTCTAGGTGAAAAGTGTTCCAGGAAGAGGGAACAGAAAGTGAAACCGCTGGGGGCCAGTATAGCAAGACTGTGTCCCGGGAGCCAAATGAGCTACAGGAGCCGCATGGGGATGAGTCACAGCTGGGAGCAACCTCTCCCAGGCGGACGAGCCCATGACACCACCCAAGCCAGGAGATGGTAATGGCTGAGATAATTTCAGAAACTCTTAGGAAAGCAGACACATTTTACTTTGAGGTGGGAGAGACTCTGAACCAAAAGAATCACCAACAGCCATTGATGAGAAGTCTGTTGGATAAAGTTATGCTTTAAAAAAAAACATTGATATATATGTGTTAGCATACAGTATTTGTTTTTCTCTTTCTGACTTACTTCACTCTGTATGACAGACTCTAGGTCCATCCACCTCACTACAAATAAGTCAATTTCGTTTCTTTTTATGGCTGAGTAATATTCCATTGTATCAGGGGGAAAAAAACGGTCATGAAGAACCTAGGGGTAAGACGGGAATAAAGACACAGATCTACTAGAGAATGGACTTGAGGATATGGGGAGGGGGAAGGGTAAGCTGTGACAAAGTGAGAGAGTGGCATGGACATATATACATTACCAAACGTAAGATAGATAGCTAGTGGGAAGCAGCTGCATAGCACAAGGAGATCAGCTCGGTGCTTTGTGAACACCTAGAGGGGTGGGATAGGGAGGGTGGGAGGGAGATGCAAGAGGGAGGAAATATGGGGATATGTATATGGATAGCTGATTCACTTTGTTATAAAGCAGAAACTAACACACAACTGTAAAGCAATTATACTCCAATAAAGATGTTAAAAAAAAAAAAGACAAAATGAAAAAAAAAGAAAAAAATCATCGAGATCAACCCCATTAGTCAGTCAGGACCATGGAAACTACCAAGGACCATGTAAGGAGTGCTGCAGGGTGAGGCACAGCAATGGCCATGGAGAACCTAAGTTAGAAAAGTAACTTTGTCATTTAATGGCTGTGTGATACAGGAATGGATTTATTTATATATGTTCTTATAATGGGGACTTGTTATCTTATCTCAGGTAAGGCACCTGCCCTTTCTGAGTCCCAACTTCCTCAGATATGAATGATAATATCCACTTCCCAATCTATACAATTGCCCATCTTGAGACCCAACATGAATGACTCCTCCGTCTGTGCTGTGGAAGCTGAAAAAGACTGATCATCAGGGTAGTTGACAGTTTACACTCTTGAAGGCAACTCCTCTTGAGTCCCACAAGTCTCTGAGGTCAGTTGACAAATAAACGCCCCAAGTAGAGTCATGGGCACACTCTCCTATCTAATCTAGGGTAAGAAAAACACAAATATCACCACTTCACATCTGCAAGCCTTAAAAAATAAAATAAATTAACGCTCTGTAGGACACACTGAAAACTCCAATTGCATTTGTTTGCAAGGTCACTTTGGAGACAATGTCCAGAAAGTTTCAGAAAAACGTCTGCGTCCTTGTGTCATTTCAAGGTATGGCCATGCACTCTTTTCTATCGATCTAATACAGATTTAGGAGAATGAGAATGTCACCCTGCAGGCATTGCACCCACCTAAACGGACCTGGTGACATTACAGTGCAGGAGATCTGCAGGGTGACACTTGCATTGGTGAGTGAGCAAAGGGTTCGCCTCTCGTTGGGCAATTGGCATTTCAGAGATGCACACCCTGCAGTTATTTTAATAGCAATGAAGTTCACTGCTGCTGAGATGAAGAGGTCTAGAAGGAATTGTTCTGTCCACTCTGCCTTGAAGAACTCTTTGGCACCAAAGTCTCCAGAGATTAAACCAACCCCCTTCAGCAAATGGCCTCACCACAAAATCCAATCTGACTCCGAGGGCTTCCTTCCTGCTCCAACAGAGAACAGCTGCATTCATCACTGGAAATTCTCCCCAACCTAAAGGATCGTGTCTCCTCCTTCTAACTTGCCTTCCACAAATCCACGATCTACTGGGAATCACGAGATCCAGGACGTATCCAGCTCAATCTTGTCCCCAGGCCGAAAACATTTTCTAAAGTGAAGGAATTCTTTGCCCAAAGGAAACCTTGAGTAGAATGTATCTGACCTGGGGATATAAGACAGATACAAATAGAGATGTTCTGGATAAATTGGTGGGTGTGGGGTTTCACCCCTGCCCCACAAGTCTATGTTCCTCCCACTTCACTCCAGGGTCTATTGAGCACACACCACCCCCCGCCCCGCCCCTCCCCAGGGATCCAGAAAGCACAATTTGAAAACTACAGTCAAACCTAATTCTTTCATTTTACAAGTGGAAAAACTGAGACCCAGGGAAGGAAAATGTCTTGCTCAAAGGCCATGGCAATATCTGGTCCAGGTCCTGGTTCCATTCGTTGAGGAGTTGGCATGTATTTTCTGTAAAGGGACAGATGGTGAATATTTTCAGCTTTGAGGGCACATGGTCTCCACCACCATGGTAGAGCAAAAGAAGTCATCAACAATATATAAACTAGTGGGCATGATTGTGTTCCAATCAAACTCTACAGAAACAAGTGATAATTCCTACACCCATGTTTATAGCAACATTATTCACAGTAGCCAAAGGTGGAAGCAACCCAAATGTCCCTAGAAGGATGAATGGATAAACAATATGTGGCCTATCCATAAAACTGAATATTATTCAGCCTTAAAAAGAAAGGAAATTCTGATGATAATGGATGAACTTTGAGGACATTATGCTAAGTGAAATAAACCAGACACAAAAGGGCAAATACTATAGGATTCCACTTATAAAAGGTAACTAGAGCAGCAAATTCATAGAGACTGAAAGTAGAATGGTGGTTGCCAGAGGCTGGGGGAGGCGGAATGAGGATTTAGAGTTTAATAGATACAGAGTTTCAGTTTGGAAAGATGAAAAGTTCTGGAGGTGGATGTGGGGATGGTAGCACAATGTAATGTAACTACACCACTGAATTGTACACTTGGAAATAGTTAAGATGGTAAATCTTATGTGTATTTTATCACAATAAAAAAATAACAATTAGAAAATAATGATGGGCCAGATTTGGCCCATGGACTGTAGTGTACCAAACCCTGTGACAGTTCAGGCTACTTGTCTCTGGACAGAAAGGTGATCAGACAGCAGATAACACAGAGGATCATAGCTGTGCCAGGGGAGTGGGATGGGTAGCCGTTGACCTTTAAAGTAGCTGCCATCCATTGAATCAAGAGGTCAATTGTGGGTTGAATAAAGTTAGACAGTGGTTAGAACCATCCACTTTCACCCACTCTGGCCACAGCCAGACTAAAGCCAGCAGTTTTCATGGCCTGGCAGAGTAATCAGAAATCAGGCTTCTCATCAGGCTAAGTGAGATTTGCATTTTCCATCCAAAAACCACCACTCAATGGCAGTATGCTTTTGGGCAAGGATCTAGCACTCTGAGCCTCAGTTTCTCCATCTATAAAATGAATTTCTTGTACCATATGATCTCTTAAGTTAGATAATAAACCTACTGTGCCAAGTTATGTTAATATTTATGCTATAAAAAAATACATGCAGGGACATCCCTGGTGGTCCAGTGGTAAAGAATCCTCCTTCCAATGCAGGGGACACGGGTTCGATCCCTGGTCAGGGAACTAAGATCCCACATGCCATGGAGCCGACAACTACAGAGCCCACACGTCTTGGAGCCTGTGCACCACAACTAAAGAGAGAAAACCTGCATGCCACAACTAAAGAGAAGCCCGCACGATGCAATGAAGAGCCCATGCGACGCAACAAAAGATCCCACATGCCACAACTAAAACCTAACACAGCCAAAAAAAAAAAAAAAGAAAAGAAAAGAAATAAATAAAATAAATAAATAATTTTTTAAAATATGTGCAAAGAAACTACTATATGATAAAAGTTCGATAAGGGTTATCTAATTTCTTTCTGTTTGGGGGCCTTAAATTATCAATAACTAAAGAGTAGAGGATGCCCTGAAGGGAAAAGAAAAACAATTAAAAAAAATAAAAGGCAGGAGAATCTCCAAAGAACTGCCATGGCTGCTGAGATGCAGCCATTTCTAGGAGTATAGAGAAAGATGGTGAACCTTGAATGTCATGCAAAGATACTGGTTGTTATTATCAGCAAAACACATGAAAATTTCTCCCTGAGAACAAAAAAATTTTCAGCTCAGAAAATGTGGTCAGTCAAAAGAGAGAGAAGTTTAAGTATCTGCCTGTTTCCTTTTTATTATGGACTAAATACTTGTGTTTCCCTAAATTCATATGTTGAAGCCCTAATCCCCAATGTGCTGGTATTTGGGGGTGGGACTTTGGGGAGGTAATTAGGATTAGATGAGGTCATGAGGGTGGGGCCTTCATGATAGGATTAGTGGCCTTATAGGAAGAAGAAGAAAGCGATAACTCTCTGTCCTCCATGTGAGGACACAGTAAGAAGGCAACTGGCTATAAGACAGGAAGCGTGCCCTCACCAGCACCCAACCATGCTGGCACCCTGATCTAGAATGTTCTGCCTCCAGAAATGTAAGAAAAGAAATTTCTGTTGTTTAAGCTACCTGGTCTATGATATTTTATGTCAGTCTGAGCAGACTAAGGTGCTCTCCCTGTCCAGAATTTTTAAAAATATATATTTCAATAGCCAATTCCAGGGCCCCTGAAGTTTACTTCAATTGCCCTTCAGCTACAGAGACTTAGAGATAATGGTCAAGCAAACATGGAATTAGGGAGGTTTTAGCATCTCTATCATGAGCCAGGCTGTCAGAGAGAGGGCAGCTCCTAGGACAGGAGTATTCAGATTGGGTTGCCCCAGGAGCAGACCCAGTAGGAGAGAGAGGTAAGTGAGACAGGGAAGAAAAGACATTCATGAAAAGGTTGTTATTAAGTCAGTTACCACTGTGGGCAACTAGCACTTAATCTTACTGGGAAACTGTGGGATCCAATGTAGAACACGTGCCTCAGAGATACCCCAGATGCAGTGAGAGAGCTGGGGTATTTATACCCCCATGATGTCAGTCATTGTGGAGGTGGTTGGGTACCAAGAGCAACACTACAATGAAACAGTGGTGTTGCCTCCTGTTCGTTTTATTTTTATACTTATTTCTTTTGAACACATTGCAAGAGTGGAAGATCCTCTCTTCAAACTTACAAAGCCAAAGACTCCAAAGGATAAGACCAAAAAGCAGAGAAATGATAAATAGTCAATTAACCAATTATTAATTCATTTCAATGATTACTTGCAGAACCCAACCATTAATCTAAGACTGAGGACTCACCCTGGACTTGTGCTCATCTCCCTGACCCTCCATGTCCAACCCACTCCAGAACTTGGGCATTCAATCTTCTTCTTTTCTTTCCCATTCACTGCTGCCTCTCCACCCTCATGGCTCTTAGTCATGTCCTAACCGGTCTCCCTGCCTCTCTTCTTCCCTATCCCTACCCTGCGACCACCAGAGAGACCTTTAAAAAACATGCATGTTATCAATTGTTCCCTGGATTCACACTCTGATGGGGATGCAGGGCGATATCCTATAGCCCTCCTGACTGACCCCAGCCCAGCACTCAGCTCCTCTCCCATCCCCTGGTTCTAGCCCCACCGACCTGCAGGTGGCTTCCATTCCCAGCTCTCACCCTTCCACACTGCTGGTTCACTGTATCCCTCTGTCTGGATTTTCTTCCCTCTTCTTCCTTCCTCTCTTCACCCTGGAGGGCACAGCTCAGACACTGTCTCCTCCAAGAAGCCCCTCTGGGTTCCTCCAATATCCATGCCATGTCCAGCACTGCACTTAGGAAATCATATTTTGACAGTTCTGGAGGATTCTGGTGCTCCTCTGGATGATCACAGGAATCCAACCTTCTCACGCCTGAATCCCAGCCTCTGGTCCAAGTCTTAACCTCCAGCAGTGGTCCTGTCTCTGTGTCTGCAAAATACTCTCTGTCCCTGTATTCTAGCTTTGTTTTTACCCTTTCCTTGCTGAGGGTGGGGGAAGACCTGTCTCTTACTGCCAGGACAAAAAGTAGAGACACATATTTGCTGGCCACCTCTTTGAGTGCTCTTGTGGTACTTGGAAAGGAAATGATTCTGTCCCTAGCTAAATGTGAGACTCATTTAACTAAACTTTGCTGCCTCCCAGGGACTTCCAGAGCTGGCCTGAGCAAACCAGACCCAGCTCTGCGCACTTCCAGCCGAGGGCCGGTCTTGCGGGCATGGGGACTGGCTGTGGGGAGTCTCAGGCAGGCCGGTCCACCATACCTGCACACCACAGAGGGGACCACAGGCTGCAGGGCCAGTTGTAAACATGCAGGTGGCAGGACAACAGCCACAGCAGAAGCCATGGGGCCTGCTCTGGGGCTCCGCCTCCCAAACCAGTAAAGCTACATGCACATCCCTGTGTAGACTCAGCCAGAGGGCAGGCCCCCTCTCCCAGCACCTTGGGGGCAGGGGGGGTATGGAGGTACCAAGAACAGGGCCCCATCCTTTCTGCTTTCCTTCCTCCTTCCCTCCCTTTTCCTTCCTTTCTTCCTTCAATACATATAAATGTTTACTCAGCCCAGCCCCGGCAGGCCCTGGGACACACACAGCAAAATATTTTGATCCCATAAATAATTTCTTTTCACTCTACCTTGATAACGTGAATACAGCCACACCCTGTTTTCGGCTCAGGGGATGTACTGGTGAGAAGGACAGATACACTCTTTGCTCTCATGGAGCTTAGAATGTGAGTGACAGGCAGGGTCAGACAGTACTCAGATAATCCCACAAATAAGCATGGAGCTACAACCGTGGTGTGTGCTGAGAAGGGGAAGGGGGTGGGGTTAAGGGACAGAATGAAAACAACAGTAATACTAACAGCCATAGGTATACATCCCTTATCCTGTGCTGGGTGCTGTGCCAAGAGCTTGATCAGTATTTCTTCACAACCACCCTAAGAACTAGGCCCTCCTATCATCCCGCTTTTAAAATAGAAGCACAGAAAGGATAAGAAAATTTCTTAAGTTCATCCAGCCATGAGGGGTGGGACAGGGGTTCATCAAACACAGAAAGGCTCACTGAGGATGGACATTATAATGATCAGAGCATGGAAGGATGAGTGGGAGTTCAGTGGTGGAAATCTGGGCCGTTCCAGACAGAGGAGATCCAGGGCAAAGTTCCTGGGGCAGGCACCAGTGCAGGAGGGAAGTACTCTGAGGATCTAAAAATTGAGTAATGAGCCAATTAAACCAAGTGATTGGGCTTTCTCTTTTTTTTTTTTTTTTTTTTTTTTTTTGCCGTATGCGGGCCTCTCACTGTTGTGGCCTCTCCCATTGCGGAGCACAGGCTCCGGATGCGCAGGCTCAGCGGCCATGGCTCACGGGCCCAGCCGCTCCATGGCACGTGGGATCTTCCCGGACCGGGGCACGAACCCGCGTCCCCTGCATCAGTAGGTGGACTCTCAACCACTGCACCACCAGGGAAGCCCCCTGGGCCCTTTCTTGATTCTACATCCCTAGTAACTGTAGGTCTCCACTGGCTCTTCCAAAATTGCACTGAGATACCACGGGTTTGTCCCTCTGCATCTCCTCCAATGGCCAAGTTCCTTATGTGTTTGTGGGAGAGGGAACAGAAAAGACCCTCTTGTTTCACGTTGGATTTCCAGAGCCTAGCACATGCCTGACAAATAGTCAGTGTACGAGAAAGGTTTGTTGGAGTCGTGCATAGCTGTATGGCTGTCCTCCACGATATGGTGAGCTCTGGTGGATGGAGCAGGTGCAAAGACAGGGTGCATGATACGGCTCCTTCAGCTCCCTGACATCCCCCTCAAAGAGCTCACAGTTGAGGAAGGAGAGAGATTTATGAGACTAAATGCTATGTGGTGCCATGGACTGGGTCCTAGAACACAAAATGTCCTGGAAAAACTAGAACATCCAAATAAAGTCTGTAGTTTAGTTCATGGGAATGCAGTTTTCTTGGTTATGACAAATGCACCACAGAGATGTGAGGTGATAACATTATAGGGAACTGAAACTGGATGAGGCTTTTATAGGATTTTCTGTAAATTCAAAAGTATTCCAAAATAAAAAGTGTATTTCACAAAATTGGGAGACAACTAGGAAAATTTGAATGTCACGTAGTTGCTACTATTAAGGAATCATTGTTTCTTTTTAAGCCTGATATTTGTATTAAGGCTCTGCTTCTCATTAAGCTCTTATCTGTTAAAAAGATACACTGAAGAATTTACTGATGCAATTATTTTGCTTCAAAAATCCTGAGTGGGTTAGGGTGGGGTGTAGCAGGAGAGGGCTTATACAAATAACTTAAGATGGGCCATAAGCTAATAATAACTGAAGCAAAAACGGGTACAGGGAGATTTATCTGTATGGGCTTGAAATTGTCTACAATAAAAAAATATTTTTTATGCTAACTCTATTAGATAAGTACCCACCTGGCAATGGGATTGCTGGATCATATGGTAGTAATTCATGAAATCAGAATCTCAAAGAGATATGCACACCCCTATGTTCATGGCAGCATTATTCACAGTAACCAAGATGTGGAAACAACGTAAATGTTCATCGACAGATGTTAATAAAGAAAATGGATAAAGAAGATATGATATATACTCAGCCTTAAAAAAGAAGGAAATCCTGCCACATGTAACAACATGGATGAACCTTGAGGAAATGATGCTAAATGAAATAAGCCAGACACAGAGGGCAAATACTGCAAGATCCCACTTATATGAGGTTTCTAAAATGGTCACACTCATAGAAGCAAAGAATAGAATGGTGGATGAACAGGGGAGGGGGGAGGGAGGGGAAGGGGGAGGAGCTATCAATGGGTATAAAACTGTAGTTATACAAGATGGCTAAGTTCTAGAAATCTGCTGTACGACATTGTGCCTGTAGATAATAATACTGTACTACAGTATTATTACTACACTTAAACATCTGTGAAGAGGGTAGAGGTCATATTAAATATTCTTAATATAATATAATATAATACAATATTAGTATAAAGTAAGCACTAGACCCAGGTTGTATGGGTTAAAAGTCTAACTCATGGCTATGATGTTTAACCTTTCTGAGGCTCAGTTTCTTCATCTGCAGAATGGCCTCATTAAAACACTACCCCATAGAAGAGGGAGGAACACTCCCAAACTCATTCTACCAGGCCACCATCATCCTGATACCAAAACCAGACAAAGATGTCACAAAGAAACAAAACTACAGGCCAATATCACTGATGAATATAGATGTAAAAATCCTCAACAAACCACTAGCAAACAAAATCCAACAGCACATTAAAAGGATCATACACCATGATCAAGTGGGGTTTATGCCAGGAATGCTAGGATTCTTCAATATACGCAGATCAATCAATGTGATACACCATATTAACAAACTGAAGGACAAAAACCATATGATCATCTCAGTAGATGCAGAAAAAGCTTCTGACAAAATTCAACACCCATTTATAAAAAAAACCCTCCAGAAAGTAGGCATAGAGGGAACTTACCTCAACATAATAAAGACCATATATGACAAACCCACAGCCAACAGCGTTCTCAATGATGAAAAACTGAAACCATTTCCACTAAGATCAGGAACAAGACAAGGTTGCCCACTCTCACCACTCTTATTCAACATAGTTTTGGAAGTTTCAGCCACAGCAATCAGCGAAAAAAAAGAAATAAAAGGAATCCAAATCAGAAAAGAAGAAGTAAAACAGTCACTGTTTGCAGATGACATGATACTATACATAGACAAACCTAAAGATGCTACCAGAAAACTACTAGAGTTAATCAATGAATTTGATAAAGTAGCAGGATACAAAATTAATGCACAGAAATCTTCTGCATTCCTATACACTAATGATAAAAACCTGAAAGAAAAATTAAGGAAACACTCCCATTTACCACTGCAACAAAAAGAATAAAATACCTAGGAATAAACCTACCTAAGGAGACAAAAGACCTGTATGCAGAAAACTATAAGACACTGTTGAAAGAAAATAAAGATGATACAAATGGATGGAGAGATATACCATGTTCTTGGATTGGAAGAATCAACACTGTGAAAATAACTATACTACCCAAAGCAATCTACAGATGCAATGCAATCCCTATCAAACTACCAAGTCATTTTTCACAGAACTAGAACAAAAAAGTTCACAATTTGTATGGAAACATAAAAGACCCCTAATAGCCAAAGCAATCTTGAGAAAGAACAATGGAGCTGGAGGAATCAGGCTCCCTGACACCAGACTATACTACAAAGGTACAGTAATCAAGACAGTATGGTACTGGCACAAAAACAGAAATACATATCAGTGGAACAAGATAGAAAGCCCAGAGATAAACCCACGCATATATAGTCACCTTATCTTTGAAAAAGGAGACAAGAATATACAATGGAGAAAAGAGAGCCTCTTCAATAAGTGGTGCTGGGAAAACTGGTCAGCTACATGTAAAAGAATGAAATTAGAACACTCCCTAACACCATACACAAAAATAAACTCAAAATGGATTAAAGACCTAAATGTAAGGCCAGACACTATCAAACTCTTAGAGGAAAACATAGGCAGAACACTCTATGACATAAATCACAGCAAGATCCTTTTGGACCCACCTCCTAGAGAAATGGAAATAAAAATAAACAAATGGGACCTAATGAAACTTAAAAGAGTTTGCACAGCAAAGGAAACCATAAACAAGATGAAAAGACAACCTCAGGATGGGAGAAAATATTTGCAAATGAAGCAACTGACAAAGGATTAATCTCCAAAATTTACAAGCTGCTCATGCAGCTCAATATCACAAAAACAAACAACCGAATCCAAAAATGGGCAGAAGATTTAAATAGACATTTCTCCAAAGAAGATATACAGATTGTCAACAAACACATGAAAGAATGCTCAACATCACTAATCGTTAGAAAAATGCAAATCAAAACTACAATGAGGTATCACCTCACACCAGTCAGAATGGCCATCATCAAAAAATCTACAGACAATAAATGCTGGAGAGGATATGGAGAAAAAAAAACCCTCTTGCACTGTTGGTGGGAATGTAAATTGATATAGCCACTATGGAGAACAGCATGGAGGTTCCTTAAAAAACGAAAAATAGAACTACCATATGACCCAGCAATCCCACTACTGGGCATATACCCTGAGAAAACCATAATTCAAAAAGAGTCATGTACCACAATGTTCATTGCAGCTCTATCTACAGTAGCCAAGACATGGAAGCAACCTAAGTGTCCATCGACAGAAGAATGGATAAAGAAGATGTGGCACATATATACAATGGAATATTACTCAGCCATAAAAAGAAATGAAATTAAATTATTTATAGTGAGGTGGATGGACCTAGAGTCTGTCATACAGAGTGAAGTAAGTCAGAAAGAGAAAAACAAATACTGTATGCTAACACATATATATGGAATATAAAAGAAAAAGGAGGTTATGAAGAACCTAGGGTCAGGGCAGGAATAAAGACACAGGTGTAGAGAATGGACTTGAGGACACGGGGAGGGGGAAGGGTAAGCTGGACAAAGTGAGAGAGTGGCATGGACTTATATACACTACCAAACGTAAAATAGATAGCTAGTGGGAAGCAGCCGCATAGCACAGGGAGATCAGCTCAGTGTTTTGTGACCACCTAGAGGGGTGGGGAAAGGAGGGTGGGAGGGATACACAAGAGGGAGGAGATATGGGAACATATGTATATGTATATCTGATTCATTTTGTTATAAAGCAGAAACTAACACACCATTGTAAAGCAATTATACTCCAATAAATATGTTAAAAAAATATATAGCACTTAAAAAAAAAAACACTACCCCATCGGGGCACCGTGGGAATTAAGTCAGTGACTACAAGCCAAGCCCTGAGAACATGGCCTGGCATGTGCCCAGAGCTCCACAAACATTAGCTGTTGTTCCTAAAGTGAGTGTAGGGGTCGTGTTTCTGTTATGCCATCGTGCTTGTTCAAGAAGCTACCTATTCCAAGGCAGTGGAGCGTCCCGGGGAAGGGCTGGTTGAGGGCAGGGAAGCAGCTCTCTAAATCCAGGTCAATTTCAGAGCTGTGAAGACAGGCCTGCGGTGGGAAGTTCTGAGGGAGCTGGCAGGCGAGCAAGTGGGGACTCGACTCCGGGGCCCTCCCAGAACAGAAGAGGAAAGAGCAGGATGGAGCAGGTCTGTGTAGGAGAGAAGGCGGCAGAGAACAAACACGGGTGGGCCTTTGTCCCCTGAGAGGACTGAGGGACAGTGAGAGGAAGGCAGGACAGAGGATGATGTGAGAGGACAAGTCAGCCAGCGGTGAGCACAGGGAGGGACCGGGAGATCCAGGCAGAGGAATGCTCCAGAAAGGCAGAGAGGCCACCAGGAGGGAGCAGCAGGCTGACCTCTGAAAGGGCCCTTTCAGGGATGGACACAGGCAGGCATCTGGCCTCCTTGTCCAGGTGTGCTGAGCAGGGGAGACGGGTGGCAGGGGTGAGACAGGAGCTGGAGGGTGGGCAGGGTCCACGGCTGGGGGGCCTCGGGCAGCCATGTTCACTGCTGCACGAGGTTCATTGCCTGGAGAGCCCACCAGCTTGCAGGAGAGCATTAGGGGAAAGGAAGGAGAAGATAGGTTCCAGGTCACTTCCTGCATGTACAGCAACTCCCCAGCACCACCTTCTATCCTTCCTGGGCTGGGCCCGCCCACTTCCCCCTCCCCCTCTCCTGACTGCATCCCAGGCTCCTTCTAAATCTATTCCCCCCACACTTGGACCAGACCCCACAGCTTTAATTACCACCCACAAGCTGATGACTTTGCCATCCCTATTTCCAGCCGCTCGGCCCAGAAACCCAGGCTCATCCATGCAGCTGCCTTCCCCGCTGGTCCCTGGTTGGCACAGCCAGACACCTTGGTCCCAGCAACTTTCAGCTGCTTCTGTGCAGGCGGGAGTGGGTGTGGCTCTGGGTTCTCCAAAGTTGCAGCTTCATCAGGCAGGTGATGGCCCCAGGGAGGGGACACCAGAGAGAGTGAGCTGAGAAGAGGGGAGGTGGGGTCAGAGAGGATGTTTGAAGCTATATTTTGCCAGTGATGAAGGTGTGGGAAGGCAGTGACCCCCTCTAGAGGAGGTGTGCTGAAGTAGAGAAAGCAAGGAAACTTTGGCGGCAGACCCATCAACCCTGTGTCCAAAATATGTCCTGAATCAAGGCGTCATCCTCCCATCTTAACTACCGTGGTCCATGCTGCCACAACATCCGACCTCCTACCTTGTCCCCTGCTTTCTCTCCTGCCCCACCTCCCATCATATTCTTTGCACATCAGAGTTACCTTTTAAACTATAAACTAGATCCTATCACTGCCCTGTTAAAAACCCGGGGCTCCATCACGCATAAAACAAGATCTTAACCTCTTACACTGGTGACCACACTCTATTCTCAAGCCTGCCTATCTCTTTCCACTCTTATCTCTGGAATGTTGCCTAAACACCCCAAATTCCTCCCACCCCAGGAAGCCCATCCCTATGCATGTGATTTTGCTGCTCTCCCACACAGCAGTAGAGACTGAAATCTGACAGGATTCTGAGACATTTAAGCTAAACAGGAGTGACAGGGGACCTGGGAAAGAGCATGCCAGAGGCAGGGGCTGCAGGGCTACTTGACCTAAGGTGGGAGTGGGAAGGCCCGTGTGAGTGCAGGGAGCAAGAGGAGAGGATGCTCTGGGATGATGCTTCAGTCAGCTTTGCTGCCTAACAAATCGGCCTCAAGCTTTGTGGCTTGAAACCACAAAGATCTAGTTTTTCTCCTGCTCCTGTGGGTTGGTTGGGCCATTCCTCTGCTGGTGTCACCTGCTAATGCACCCACAGTCACCTTCTGCTGGAGAATTGGCTTGGCTGGGACTCCACAGTGGATCACTCCCATGTCTGGCAGTGAGTTCTGTGTCAGCTGGGGCCTTGTTTCCTTTCATGGGGCTCAACCTCAGCACCAACAAACCTCACCTTCTTTTCACTTTCTTCTGGGCCTGAAATTGGTTCCAGTGGAGGCCTGAAGGAAACATATCATCATGGGGGAATTTCAGGAACACGGGGACAGCTCTCCAAATGCAACCCCTCTGACTATTTGGTCCCTTTTGCCCACATCTATGCCCCCTAGAACACAGAGTTCCACAGATGTGACACCATAGCTAAGCCATGACTGAGTTTTGGCCCCAGAAGTCAGGAGAGCTGAGACCTTCTTCTCCTGGAGCAGGACTGGTGATAGGAGGAGAAGGATCCTGAGGGTACCATACCTGGCAGCCCTCAGGCATCCTGGCCCTGAGTTTGGTCCTACTCATGGCAGCTTAGGTGTCCATGAGACTGGCCTGCGGTAAGCTACGTAGAGTAGAATGGAAGCAGAGAAGGGGTATGGGGTGAAATGCAGAACAGTGCAAAACACTTGGATTTGGCATGTGTCATGGGACCTGTCTGACCCTCAGGCTTCTCTTCTATAAAATGAGAGAACAAAGCGGGTGGGCATGTTTGTACACCTTAAAGTAAGCATTAAGCAACCTTCGTGCTGAGCCTGGGAAGAGAGGATTATCCACTATACTTTGCTAATTGGGAAATCTTAGGTCTACTGATACAGACACTATATTCAGACCCGTGTAACTCTGCGACATGAAAACTTAAGTCTGAGCCCCACAAGTAAGAAAAACTCACAACTCTGAGAAACAAGAGTCTGTAGCATCCCATCCTGGGCACTCTGGTGTTTGTGTTTTCAAAGAAAGGGGTGGAAATCTCTCCTTCTGCACCTACTTAGAAAAGCCAGCACGGAAATCTCCTAACAACACCACCCTCTGGAATTTCATTGAGGCGTTCAATGGAACACTTCAGTTGTAAGGTTACAATTTCTAGTGTCCTGAGTTGCCACGATTCCTCTTTTATTGATGTCATAAAGTAGGTATTTATGAGATGAGGCTATTAAGATCAATAGAATAAATGGAACACCTAATTCTATCTTTTTCAGAACTGCACAAAGCATTCTCCTGGCACCATCCCAATGAATAAAGGGACCAGGGAGCTGTCACTTAGGCCTAATCCCAAAGCAAAGAGCTCAACCCTATTAATGGTGACTCACTTTTTACATGCTTCTTCGAGTCAAAAATTCTCTTGGCCCTAAGTAGACTTTATTGAAAAAGAAAAAACAAAAAAAATTGAAGAGTACATATTGGAATCATTGTGTAACTGGATTTACCACATTTATGACCAGGTTGGGCACACTGGTTTTCATTTCAACAGGAGCAGAAAAAAATAACAGAGAGAGGAAAAAGCCCTCTGCTTTTAAAGTTGTTTAGAGGCATGTAACTGGCTTACCTAATACCCGGTTCAAGGGAAAAAAGGTCCAAAGCAGGGGGAAAAGTTTGATCCTGTAATCAACACTAGGGGCTAAAAGAAGCCATAATCTCTGCTGAGACCCTAGGCTCCTAGAAGCTAAGGCCAAGACACACCTGGCTAAGGCCCTCTCCTTTCCCCCAGGGAAGGAACAGACAGAGTGTATTGTTGATCTGTTTTTGTACCAGAATGAATGCTTCCAGGGGTAATCATCAAATGCCTATATATGGACAAACTCAGCCCATTCTGAGATAACAGCACAGATTCATATTTACCAAAAGCATGTTTTCCAGGAAGAAAGAAATCCAGCAACCTATGCTTTGCATATTTGTTCAAATTAAAGCAATCGGGTAAATAGGAAGCAGAGTGACCGGGCTTCTTGTAGAGACTTCTGGAACCCAATCTGGTTCTGGTCCATGATCCCACAGAGTGGTGGCACTAGTCAGATGGATCTGGGAAGATCCAGGAACACGGTCCCCAGCCACCACCAGCATATGCGTTCCACAGCTTTGTCGGGGGCCCCCATGGGGGACTGGTCCTTGTCTCAGTAGCTCTCATGGCCTGCGAGACCATCCTTGATCAGGCTTACCTTTCCAGCCTTCTCTCCTGCTCTTGCTCTCCACACATCCTACGAGTGGGTCAAAGTAATCAGCCCAGGATTTCCTTTCCATCTCTGATATTTCCAGCCTTTGGCCTTGACCATGGGGTCCCCTTCCCCCCTCACACACACCCCGGTATCTTGTCCCTGGATTCACCGCACCAATGAAGGGATCAGCACAGAATACAACACCAAGCTCCTGCATGGGTGCTTCCCAGAGCATTGGGGTCATAGTAGGGGGAGGAAATCTCCCCGTGAGCCTCAGGGGTGGGAAAGACCACTCGGACCCCAGTCCCTCCCTGCAAACAAGATGAGGACAGACGCAGATGTAGACAGTGAGGACAGACAGCAGGAAATCACGGGACACACAGGGATTCAGGACAAGAAGAGGACGTATCCAGCTACCCAACCCTGCTGGTTAAGAGGTATTGCCACATCCGTAACCTCAGCAGCTTTCTCTACCAGCCAGGGAGGCAGAGGATGCCTATTCCCATCCTGCCTTGGAATGTGGAAACCAAGGCTCGATGACCTGTCAACAACCGAGAAGGTGGAAGAGGAAGAATTTCACCCAATTCTTTTGATCCTTGGTCCAGTGCTCTTTTTACCACACTCCAGGGAACACTTAGCTGGACCAGTTCAGGAATCCATCTGCCAGGGTTCAAATCTCAGCTCCACCATATGAGACCTGGGGCAAGTATCTCATTATCTCTCTGTGCCTTGGTTTGCTCACCTGGGAGACAGAAATGGCAATGGCAAAATGCAGATGATAATAATGGTGAAACGGATTGTCTGAAGGCTCATATGAGATAATGCCTATATTGAACACCCAGTAAATGATAACTTACATTGTTACACTTCATTCTTCAGGTCAAAACCTTTATTGGTAAGAAAATGAGGATCGGTGGGGTTTGGTGACTTGCCAAGATCACACAGCAAGAGGCAGAGCCAGGGCAGTGGCCACAGACATTTGAGAGCGACGGCTCCTGTCACATTAGTGATGTAGAAAGTGATGTCCTCGGCCCTGCACAGGCAGCCCATGGATGGTGGTCCAGGGTGAGTCCCTGCTCTCTCAATCGCTAACACTTTGCTCTTTCTCCCCTCGTCAATGAGCCCTAATTGGGTGGAGAGGGGAGGCCCTCCTGAGTCACCAAGTGCCATGGACCAGGCAGAGGACCCCAAGGTGGTAAAGTGCAAGCATCAGCCTCCCTGACAGCCCCTCTGGTTGGCCCAGGTCTGGTGCCTGCTCGTTTCCATCAAAGGGGCTTCTTAGCAGCACACCCGGGCCTTCACAATCCTTCTTTCTGCGGAGGTATTAATTTATGATGGCAGAGAGCCCCTGTGTCCTAACAGTAGCAGATCTGTCCTGTGCACAAGGCAGAAATGCCATCAGACCAGATGTCCCGGAAGTGAGGCCTCCTCAGGTGTCAGTGTAACACATGCTTTATAGAGATGTCAGTGATGTGAGCCCGGCAAGGGCATTTCAAGCATAAGGGGTCTAAGTGCCTGGAGTGATGGGTCAGTTCTTAATGACACAGAGGGCTCCCATGGTGGGTGCTCTGAGCTCCTGTAGAAGCAGAGGCTATGTCAGAGGACATAGACATCCAGAGCTGGGAGAGACATGAATGATCACACCTTTGTGCCTGTTTATTTTACAGATGGAGACACAGAGTCCAGAAGTGAAGCAACTCACCCCAATCTCAGGGCAAACTAGTGCAGAGTTCAATTGTTCACCCAACTTGTATGGAGCACATCCTCTGCCAGGTCCCCTTCCTAGACACTGAGGGTGCATAAGTGAATAATAAGACTCAAGCCCTGCCCCCAAGGAACTCACCATCCAGTGGAGCAAGGAATGGTCCCCAGGGGATGGGAATCACTGACCATCAAATACAGAAGGATTGGAAGAAGTGAGGGAAGCAGACAATTCGCACCCTCTCAACACTGTATCAGTCAGGACAAGATAGGTTGTGCCACATAACAAACAGCCCCATGGTCCTGTACTCTCATTGTGTGCCTCATATATTAGCAGGGGAGGCTCAGCTTTACACAGTTTCCCAGGCGACCTAGGTGCCCCCACCTGGTGGCTGCACCTGCTGGGACAAACAACATTTTCACTGTGCAGGGGAAGTATGCTGGGGGATCCAGAGGAGCATGTAGAACATACTTCACCTGCACTAATTTTCCCCACCAATTCACTAACTGCCCACCAACCAGCTCCTATTGTGACTTTGACCCGACCTAACTACAGAGGAGGCAGGACACTGTAATCCTCCAGTGAGCCCAAATGGCAGAAGGATGTGGGTGAGCCCTGGAGCACCACAGACACGGGTCCACTTCACTCAGTAAATACTCAGGGATACATTCCCTCAAAACAACGTGCTCCTTCATCTTTTTTAAAGCATGGCTTTGTTAGACTTTCATTTTCCCACTTCTGATGGAGATATGAGCACCAGAAATCTTTTTCCCCCTCTTAACTCTTCTGTAAGTGACAACCAGCATTCAGCCTCAGAGTGGGGATAGAATAAGGATGAGTGAAGATTGGGGTCTAAAGGGCACAGCTGCTGGGCTTCCCTGGTGGTGCAGTGGTTGGGAGTCCGCCTGCCGATGCAGGGGACACGGGTTCGTGCCCCGGTCCGGGAAGATCCCATATGCCGTGGAGCGGCTGGGCCCATGAGCCATGGCCGCTGAGCCTGCACATCCGGAACCTGTGCTCCGCAACGGGAGAGGCCACAACAGCAAGAGGCCCGCGTATAGCAAAAAAATAAAAGGGCACAGCTGCTTCTTCTCAGCCTTATCAAAGCCACGATGGAATGAATGCAGCCCCAGTGGTGCCAAACATTTGTTTTTTCGGTTTTTTTTCCAAAGTAGACCCCCAAATCTGTTTTTCAGTAAAACCTTCTAATGTTTAAATAGCAATCATTCAACTTTCCTTTATAAGCAGTGCTGGCTACACAGGCATACCTTGGAGATATTACAGGTTCCATTCCAAACCTCCACAATAAAGGAAATACTGCAATAAAGTGAGTCACACAAATTTTTGGGTTCCCCAGTGCATATAAAAATTATGCTTATACTGTACTGTAGTCTATTAAGTGTGCAATAGCATTAAGTCTAAAAATATGTACATACTTTAGAAATACTTTATCACTAAAAAATGCTGACCATCATCTCAGCCTTCAGCGAGTCATAATCTTATGGCTGGTAGAGGGTTTGAAATATTGGGAGAACTACCAAAATATGACACAGAGATACAAAATGAGCAAATGCTTGTGGGGAAATGGTGCCGATGATTTGCTCAATGCAGGGTTGCCACAAAACTTCCATTTGTAAAAATGCAATCTCTGCGAAGCGCAATAAAGCATGATAAAAGGAGGTTTGCTGTACTGTGGACAAAAGAAAAAAAAAGTTAGGCCACAAGTTCAAGACCTCTGATCCCATCAACGCCTTCCCCTCTTCTCAGAAAAAAAAAGGGCCAAGCTCCAAGAGAAGCAGGAATGTGCCTGAGGTCAGCAGTAGCTCGGGGGACAGGGATGCATGCGATGGAGGGACACTGCCTCCATCCTAAGTCCCTGTGCATGTGGCCTTCTTCGAGATCCTCCCATGGAAACCAGCCAAAGCAACTCGGCCTGTGCCAAACCTCTTTCTGCACTCAGTCTCTGGTCAGCTTTGGGGATTCAGGGCTCATCCAACCTTGGGACAACACCAAGCCATCAGATTCACAAGTTGATAGAGCTTCCAACAGAGCACAGCTTTTTCACAGCACTGCATCCTGGAGGGAGCTGGCCAGGGTTGCCTTCCCAAGAAGCCTCGCCTTCCCATCCACGGCAGACCCACGGCAGAGACCAGCCTGCAGGTCCCTTGGCTAGCACGTGGTCCGAGCTCTGGGAGCCCCTATTAGGTGTGCAGTGAGTGTCCCCCACACACTTGAACCCTCCCTTCGTGGGACCCCAATCCCTTTCATAGAAGCATCTCGTGCTGCCTTGGGATTGAGAATAGTGACCCCTTAACAGTACAGGTGCTTCAGAGTTAGCCTCCCATTGGACCCTTGCAGCATCCCAACAGGTGGGATTATTTCCCAAGAGCCCTCATTTGTCAGAAAGACCCAGATGGAAAAGATCACACGACTGGTTAGCGGCAGAGCTGAGAGTTCAATTCCGATCTCTGACCTTTGACTCCAATATTCATTCTGTTGTCCGAACTTCCAAAACAAAGCCGTCAACAGAAAACAGAGGTTTGTGTCAGCTGGAAAAGTAAAAGTGTACAGTATCATGATCCCTGTATTCATCCATTCCCTTGAGAAAGAAAACTCCCATGCTAAACACATGCTTGGCACTTTATATATTTTACATGTAAACCAGTCTACAGAAGAGGAAACAGGCTAAAGGTAAAGGCAGCACTGCCTGGGTGTGGAAGCTGAGATCTGCCTGGACGTCATGTACTTGAAACTTCCAGACCCAGATCAACACTTCAGGTTTGCCGACATCTCAAGTCCAGCCAAGGGAAAGAAGGAATCACCACCAATGACAGCCACTGTGCCTTATTCTGCCCCAGGTACAAGGTCAAGCATTGATTTTTTTTTTAACAACTTCATTTACATACCATAAAATCCACTCAGTTAACATGTACCTTCCAACAATATTTAGTAAATTTTCAGAGTTGTGCAACTGTCACCACAATCCAATTTTAGAACATTTGCACCACCCCAAAAAGGTCCCTCAAGCCCATTTGCAATTACTGCTCCCTCCCCCCAGTGCCTGGCAACCACGAATCTTTCTCTCTGGATTTGTCACTTCTAGATGCTTCATGAAAATAGAACCTACCATATGTGGTCTTTTGTGGTTGGCTTTTTTCATTTAGCTTCATGTTTTTGAAGTCAATGTTTTTGTAGCATGTATCAGTACTTCATTCTTTTTTATTGCCAAATAATTTTCCATGGTGGACATAACATGTCTTGCTTATTAGTTTAATCAGTTGTTTAATCAGCTGATGGACATTTAGGTTGTTCTCACTTTGGAGATATTATAAATAAGGTTGCTATGAATATTCGTGTTCAAGTCTTTGTGTAGACATATGTTTTATTTCTCCTGGATAGATATCTAGCAGTGCAACTGCTGGATCGTATAATAAATTTATGTTTTCTAAAAAAGCACTAAAGGATTTTCCAAAACGGCTGCACCATTTTATATCTCTACTAGCTATGGACAATGGTCCAAATTTCTCCACACCTTTATGGATACTTACTGTCGTCCATCTTTTTTACTCTAGCCATGTGATTTGCTTTTATGAACTAACTTGTGAAATCTTGATGGATACCCCAGAGACAGGGGCTGGCATTATTATTCCTTGACACGTGGGAAGATAAAGTGAAGCAACTTGCCCCGGGTCCCACGGCTGGGCGTGAGGGAGCAGTGTTAGGGTTTGACCGAGGTCTGCCTCTCACCAGGGCTGATCTGCCCCCACCACTCTCCTATCCTGCCTCCTACGGCACAAGGTGTTACACTGGCTTTTCCATACCATCCATCCATTAACCAGCACCTACTGTAAACCAGCACAGACGGGGCATCCATGAGCTCACATCACTTCCATAACCTCATGCTTTCACTCACGTAAGCTCCACGACTCATTTTTTTTACTGAGAGAACTGAGATTCAGGAGAAGCGACCATCTATCTATCCAGGGGTCAGCAAACATTTTCTGGAAAGGGTCAGAGAGTAAATATTTTAGGCTTTGCAGGCCAGAGAGCCCCTGTCCCAAATACTCAACTCTGCCGTCGTAGTGTGGAAGTTTCCATACTACAGAATAATCCAGGTGATAATCCCACCTGTTGGGGTTTTGGGAGGGTCCAATGGGAGACTAGCTCCAAAACACCTGTGTGTCAGGCAAATTTTATGCACTAACACCAGCAGCTGGCCAGGCGTGGCCCATAGGCCGTTGATGGCCAGCCCCTGGTCTCATCCACGCAGCTAGTAAGGGACCGAGTACAAATCGGAGGCTGGTCAGCCTGTCATTTTGGAGTGTGTTCTCTCTCCCACCTCCTCGCTGCCTGGTGCACGCTTACCCCCCATATTGACTTCAGGATACGCTTTCCACTGGGGCGTGTGACTCCCTGACTCCTTCCTCTCCTTCACTGCTCCGGATTGACTGGGACCACTAAGTCCTATATGTAGCACGTTCCACCACTAGCTAATTCCTCATGTCCCAGGCTCACACATTACAACAGGAACACAAGCCCTGAGAGCAAATATGAGGCTCCAGTCCCAGCTCCACCTTACCTAGCGGTGGACCTTCTCACCTCACTGGTCTCATCGGCAGAGTGGGGCGGTATTGGTCCTGCATCCTAGGTGGGTTGTGAGAACTAAATGAGTTGATACAAGAACATGACTTTGAAGTAGGGCTTAGCACAAAGTAGGCGCTCAATAAATGATAGCTATTGCTAGGTAGCCCCCACCAGCAAGGAAATGGAATCAGTTTCATATCTGCCCAAGATTTAATGTCTCACTGGAAAGAGCAAAGAATGCACAGCAGTTAAAATTCCTATATAATTATTGCTGGCTGCACAGGGCGGTGCCACCTAGTTTTGCAGAAAGTAGAACAGCCCTGAGGACAAAATTGTAATGGGGTGGTAGTAATAATAGTGATAGTAATAATGATAGTTCACATTTATTAGGCACTTAGTAAAGCGACATGCTAAGTGCTTTGCAAACATGCTGCCGTACCAGCTAGCATCTGGGCAGCGTTTTTGAGCTGGTGTAGCATTTTACCAAGCTGTATCTTGCATGTGTCTGCCATCGACCTGTGAGGGCGACCTCCACGTCTTCTCTAGTTTACAGATGTGGAAACCAAGTGGTCTTCTCCATGTTCCCTCTAGAAAGTGGCCAAGTTGGACTCACCAGGGACATCGAGTTCCAGAGCCAGCTCCCTTCCCCCCTCACCACCTCTCGCTCCACCCTGCCCAGGCCAGGGCTCCATTCCAGTGTTTTCTTTAAGCCTCTGCCTTAGGCGGCAGAGGCTACATCTACTAGCATCATTCGCATTAACCCTCGAAGCATTTCTCTCTCCCAGGAATAGGTCTACTCTAAAAAAACAGGGAGAGCATCAAGGCTTAACCCCAAAGCGTGCTACCTGGACATAGTCCTTCCTGTGTCTGGACCACAGGCAGGATGTCCCCTGGGTGCTAGAGGACCCTCCCCGAGGCTCCAGCCTCCATCCAGCCTGTGGCTATCAGCTCTGTAGACCTCCACGCAGGGGAAGTGGAATCCAAGTGTGGGACTTTAAAAGGGGAAGAAGAACAGCCCCTCCAGGCAACCTCCCCACAGCGCTAGAATGCTCTCACCTGGGTGCACTCTGGGGAAATCCCTCTAAGGACAGGAGACAATTCCTGCCTCTCCGAGGAGCTCCTGCTTCAGTCGGGGAAGGCTGTCCTTGTAATGTCCCCTTGACTTGCCGGAACAAGCCTGCTTTCCCCTGTCCCAGGACAGAGCCTCAGAGCAGGAGTGGCCATCTCCACTGTTTCCACTCTCCAGGCATCTCTGCAGCCTCAGGTCCCCTAGCTGTCTGTACCTGGTGTGTTTCCAGCATCCTTCTGGAGCTGCCTCAGTCTTCACCACACACAGCTGTTGCTCTCTGGTTTTGAAGGACACAGACCATCCTTGGCCACTTGCCGTCTCTGAGGGCTGACTTCCTTGCTTGTAAAATGGGATTACTGATACTTACACAGTGGTTGTGACACTCAGAGGCCATACATGCAAAGTGGTGTCTAGACCGTGATGTATAGCTTTTCTAGGAGTGGTAGGTAAGGTTGGTTTGACCACAGAGCCAGGAGCCCTTAGACCGGGCACTGTGGCCAGTGACCACTTCTTCCTCATCCTGCATCTCGGAGGCACATCTCACACATTGGATGATATGGATTTTGATTCAATGAAATTATTACAATTTTTGATTTAAAAGTGCAGAAGAAATCTTCATGGCGAATACCATGACCCTCAGAACCGTGTTCGATCCCCAGCTCCATCCTGGTCCCAGCTGTCAGGACTGGGCGGAATTGGGTCCGTTCCCATGGGACAGATGTTGTAAGAGACGGGCAAGGAGGGAGGTGCCTAATGCTTGCACAGCCTCCCGTGCCTCCACCCAAGCCAAGCGTCACCAGACACAACCCTCCTTTAGCCCCTGCCACTCGCTTTATCTGGAGGGCTATCTCTATCTCTTCCAGCTGTCCCAGAGCAGCAATTATCACTTTTCTCTGAAGCTCTCCTGGGCTCTCCCAGGCAGCAGGAATGTTGCCGTATCCTGAGATCCCCCCTTAGGGTTTTCCTACCCCTCCCGTAGTGTTTGCTGTACCGCATGCGTGTTGGTTCACATGCCTTGCTCTCCACTGGATTATTATAATAATGATTAACAGCCACCCTTAGGTGAGCATTTAATGTACACCAGGCACTGTGCTGGGTGATTTATACACACCCTAGCGTGTCCTCCCTAAATCCTTGGAAGCTGGCCCTTTGGTCTGGTCTGCAAAGAAGGAAACACTGGTTGGGAAGTAGGCATAGAGGGGAGAAAATCTGGGTCCCCCAGAGACAGAAGGACTCCCGGAAGGCTTCTCAGAGGAGGTGTCCCTGCTCTTTGTCTTACTGGCCTGTAACTTTCTCAAAGTTACACACTTAAGTTAGGGCAGAGCTGGGCTTATCTCTGAAGTCCTCAGCTCTACCCATGATCTCAGACCCCGCTCTATCCCCAGCTCCTGGTGTGTCACCTGATACCCAGCACAAGCTCAGCTGCCTTTGTGAGTGAATGAGGAAGGAAGCAAATAAATGAATGAATGAAGCTCTCCAAACCTGAATTTATCCCAGCCTGGTGGAGCACAGGCATGTGCTTCTAACCCGGAGAGCTGCATCCCTCTCAGGAGAACCAAGATTATCAGCTATTGTTTTACGATAATAGGGCCTCCCAGATCCTCATTTATTAGCAGGCCAGATGGCAGCCAGAGCCAGCCATCCCTGGTCCACGGCACCAGAGAAAGTGCCCTGCACCGCCCCGGGCAAATGGTCTTACCTCCAACTGCATCATCTCCCCGTCCATTGGGGGCGTCCTTGATCTCATGACCTTGGCAAACAGAGAGACTTGGGCCAACACCAGCCTTTGGACCTTCTCTCCCTCCTTCCCATCCTCCCCCCCTGCATCCATCCGTCCATCCTTTCCTTCTGTCTTTCCGTCCTTTGTTTCTTTCTTCCCCTCTCCTTCTTGCCTCCCCTCTCCCTTCCTTGGACCCTTTCCTCCTCCTTCATTCATTCACTCTCACTCACCCACCAGGCAGTAGTTGTCCTGCTGTGGGCTGGGTCTGGGGGTCCACAGCCAGAATTGGGAACCCACCCTCACTCTCAGGGTACCCAGAACCAGGCGAGCAGGTGACAGCTACCATGTCACATGGGCCAAGACAGGTTGCAGGAGCTGAAAGCAGATGTGTGCACAGGGCATAGAACAGGCTTGGAAGGGAGAAAAGCTGGGTGGTCAGGAGACAGGGGGACTTCAGGAAGGCTTCTCAGAGAATGGGTCCCTGCACTTTGTCCTAATGGCCTGTGTTATGAAGGGTTAACCAGGCGAACAAGGCAGAAGCTTGTTTTCACAGCTCCCTGCTCAGAGGTCCTCCTGCTCTTCCCCACGCCCGAATCCCTGTTGGTGCCACCAGAGTTCAGCCTGGTCTCTTTGACTCAGATAGTCAAGGTCTGCACAGACCCACCCCCTGCTATGCCCTCAGTGACCTTGTCCTGTTGCATCTCGCTTGCTGAAGTCTGTCACTAGGGCCCTTGCTTGTCTTCTTAAGGCCGGACCCCCATGGTGCCCTGCCCAGCACTGTCAAAGTCCCCCACTCCCGCCTCCCTGCTTCCCATCCCCTCACCATCACATGCTTCTCCATGACGCACTGAGGCTGCCTGAATCGTCCTCCCAATACACCAGGGGACTCCCAGCATCCCCCCCACCTGCCAGCCTAGGCTGACTCCCTCCCTTGGCCGATCAGAGCCGCGTCCCCCCAGACCCTGATGTGAGTTCTCCCCACACATGCCATTTCTGCACCGAGCCTCCAGCCCTGCCTCTCCTCAGGGGTCCTCTGGGGCACTACCTCTGCATCCTTCCTGACACCGTCCTCGCTCCCTGAAGGGCACCGTAGCCACGGCGGTAATAGCAGCAGCAGAGAAGCAGCCAGGTGCTAGACACTTCACATGGGTCTACCCGTTCCACCCCTAAAACCACCCATCTGGGAAGCCATCATTCGACCTTTGCTACAGGGAAGGAAACTGAGGCTCAGAGAGGTGAAATGGCTCACTCAGAGTCTCTGGTTAGTAAAAGGAAGATTCAGGGCACAAGTCCAAGGCACAGTCTCCAAAGCCCAAGCTCACCACCATCCTAATACCCTTTCTCAGCCCCTTGGCCATCTGCCTGACTCTTTCCAAGTTTTGAAGAATTAGTCACCTCCTCCTGGAAGCCTTCCCTGACCTCCTAGGCTGGAAGAGATGCTTCTGCTTCCCACAGATAGAAGAATGGGCATGCCAGTAGTCAACTCTCACGAAGACATTTCCTCGCCCCTCCGCTGCCCCCCCAAAACTGTGCAACCCCTGCACGCACCACATGCAGCGTGTCATACCTGCAGGAAATCCCAAGGACTGAGTCCAAAGATAGAAGGGCTGAGGGGCTGCTTGTGATGAGCAGAAGGTGAGGTGTGATGCAAAGGATTCATGAGAGTTTCATGGAAGAGCCCCTTGGGCAGGGCTTCCAAAATCCAGAAGGACTTAAACAGGACTCAAAATAAGGGCACTCAGTAGGCAGAGCTGCATGAACAGTGGGGAGACCGGCAGCATGTCCCCAGGGGATTTGGGGGTGCCGAACGACAGGAGACTGAGTCAGGCAGAGGGGGTTGCGAAGGACCTTGACCATCAAACAACATCCCTTCTTCTCAGCCTGTCTTGGTTCCCTCAATCCTAAACCCAGAGGTCAGAGAACAAAAGCCCAGTTTTAATGGGCTGGCCAAAAAGTTCCCTTGGGTTTTCCATAAGCTTTTACAGAAAAACCTGAACAAACTTTTGGGGCAATGCAATATTTGACTGGCACAGTGCTTTAAAAAAATTTTTTTTTAATCATTGCCAACACTTAGTCATAGAGAATTTTTTCTCAAAAAATTAAAATATTTGGCCACATTGGATTCCCTGCCTGGTCATAGTCAGCTGGCACTCTGACTGCTCAGCCCCTGTCCCCGTGGGGCCTGGTTTCTTCACTTTGCCACAGTCCCCAGCATTCCCAATGGTCACCCCCGCCAAGGGGACCCTCCATCACCAGGCATCATTGCATTGGCCATGCCATCGTTGCATTGGCCAGTGTCATTGATGGCACCCACCTGGCCCTGAAGGCATTTGGATTAACCCAGTCCCAAACTCCACCTCTGATAGGAAGCCTCTATTGGCCTCGACTGGGCTTCCTGCAGACCTTGGTGGGTTTGACCTTGAGTATGGTACATCTCTGTACGTTCTTACCTCCTTTCCCTCCAAACACGGCCACACTCACCTGCCCTTGGAGCCAGACAGATCCACACTTGAACCCTAACAGGTGTGGGATCCTAGTAACACCCCAACTCTGACATGAGTTTGCTGTGGGCCGAGCTTATAATTCTCTTATCAGATCCACGCAACAGGGCCACAGTCCTCAAAGATGCTTTGCATTTCAACCCTTGGCCTCTTCTCCCTTCCCCCACCCTACTTTATTTCTTCGTCTCTCCCTCTCTCTCTCTCTCCCACCCTCTCTCTCTCTCTCCCACCCCCACTCTCTCTCTCTCTCTCTCTCTCTCATATGATTCCCAAACTCAGAAAGATTTGATTGCATTGAAATTTGGCTCTAGAGCCCTAAGCCTTAAGGCAAACATTTGTCCTAGAATTTGCTGGAAATCACTTGGCTTCTCTTAGCTGGATGATGGCAAAAACCAAACAGCAGCTCCCTTCCCTGCACCATGCCACCCTCACTCCCACATGGCAGTTTGGCTAACTGGAGGTTCCTGGAATTTCCCAGGGCTACACACCGGAGCCTCTCCATGCACGAAATTCAGCAAACTCCTGGAAAGCTCCAGAGCCAGTGAGTCATCGGCTGGGGCTATAGCCAGGCCAGCCTGCTGACAAGGGTGCCCATGATGTTATTCATCGCCTTGGCTGGGCCAGTGCTTGTCTGCAAAGCTTCCTTGAGTTTTGGGTGGATTCTGCCTGCTTTCCCATGACTGGTATGCATTGGCTAAGCTTGGTTCTAGAAGACCCTGACATGTGACTGAGAAGCTAATTAAAGAGAGAAGTTATCTGTTCAGTCACTCACTCCTCGATCCATTCATTTACTTCTTCATTTATTGCAGCTTAAATGATCTCACTCGTTTTCTCCTTTACTAATTCATTAACTTAGACGTGCACTAGTTTACGGAGAGATCTACATACAGATGTGCATCTAGATTCCCTTGTTTACTTTTTTATTAATTCATCTGCCATCCACTCTCTGCTCATCTATTTTTCCACTCATTTATCCCTCAATTTCCCCATTTGGTTATATGTTGACTCACGTTACTAATGTATTTATTAACACATGATTCCATCCACTCATCCATTTACACATTCACTCAATCACTCCATTTATTCATTAACTCACACATATACTCACTCATAAGCAGCTCCCTTCCTATTGTACAAGGCTTTATAGGGTAGGTTAAAACTTGGAGTCTGAATACAATAAGACAATAAAAAGAGTAGTCTCAGGAAGACATGGGCCCACACTCTCACTCTCACATCCCTGTCTCAAACAGGCAATGATCCATGAACCCCAGTAAGCAAAACACAAGGGAGAAGGGGACCTCAGCACAAGAGAGAAAGGAGAGGTGAGGTTCTCTGGGGTACCGGGGCCAGAAGTCAATTCGTGCAGGGCAACCAGATTGCTCCCCCTTGATGGCAGTGTCGGGGAAGGGGCGGGGGATGACCTCCCAAGGCAGAGACGGCTGGGGGAGACAGTCACTCAGAGAGTGAGTGGGCACCGGGGCTAGCAAGGAGAGTGCCCACCTGAGTTGGCAGCAGCTCAGTTCACAAATAAAGAGGCAGGAAGCTGGGTGTCCTGACTTAGGTCGTGGGCTCTGGAGCCACACGATGCCAGACTCAGTTCTAGAACTGCCTCTCAGGAGCAGTGGGACCTTGGGTGGTTTACCTGACCTGGGTGAGCCTCCCACACACGTGGGGACAGGACCCCTGCAGGAGTTATTCCGAGGACTCTGCGGGGTCTGCAAAGGACGGCGTGCAGAGCTGGTGTGTGGAGCCGTTGTACACGTTCCAGACCCGTGGGTCAGGAAGGCCCCTCAAGGGACAGGACGCAGGATGGGGCTGGTCTGCTTCCAGAGCTGAGAACAGGGCTGGTGCATCATGGATGCTCAGTAAGAACTGATTGAATGAATGAATGAGCTGGAAAGGGCTCTTAGAAGTTAGCCAGTCCAGCCACTTTCAAACTCTGCTACTTTGAAGGTGATACTGGGGCCACCAGAGAAGAGGTTTGGGGCCACATCTCACTTGACCCAAGCACCTCTATTTTTAACTCTTTACATAGTGGGCTTTTCTTTTTAAATTTCATTTGACAAGCAGGTTTCCCTCCCCACCACCAAAAATAACTTGAAAGAGGATTCTTGAACTCTTAAAGATTAAAAAACTAAAGCTCAGAGAGAGGAAGCAAGTGCCCAAGATAGCCCAGCAAGTTGATGATGGGGCCGGAGGAGACCCAAGAACTCCGGACTCCCCATCCAGGGAACCTGCCCAACAGCACACCACTGTGTTTTATCCCAGTACTGACCCTCCAGGCTTTCAGGGGCCACCTGCCACCATCCCCACCTCTTCCAGAACTCTAAGATTCCAGATGGAAGTGGCGAGAATGGTGAAAAAAAGGGTAACTGGGTCAAGCCACTGAGAGTGGGGAGGGCTCCCCAGGTATGCTGTGTCTCCTCAGGTGGAGAATCCAGCTGGAAATTCCACAGGAGAACAGCCAACACCGTATGGCCAGGGTGTTGGGTTTTGAAACCCTATCCATTTTTTTTAACCTATAATTATGTGGCACACACCTAATTAAAATGGACTATAATTGTTGAAATATTTTATTGAAGTCATTTTTTTCTTTTTTCCAAACAACAGGTTTAACAGATGATAAAACTTGTCTTGTGGTTAACTTGGGCTGCCAAGAGCCCCGGGCAGAGTACGGGCTGAGGCTGGCGGACTATGGACAGTCAACCCCAACTGGATGCCAGCATTCTTCGCTAAGCACTCCTTCTGGAGACTTCTCTCGGGCCCCATGCCAAGCACTCAGAACAGAGACAAATAGCCTGGGTGGGAGTTTTGTGCACAAAGATGACTAGGGTTTGCTTAGCTCAGTGGAGAAATCCTTTGAACTTGGGCTCCCAGGGGAGTGAGGGCGGCTATGAGCAGAGCAAACTGTTGAATCCAGAGCACAAGGAAAGGAGTGTGACCCTCACCCCACTCACAAGCAGCAGCCCTCCTCTAAAACCCCAAATGACCACAACCAAACAGACCTGGGCAGCTCAGGGGCTGCTGGGTCTTCACATTTTTTAGGGAATATGGTGGATGCATCTCTAACAATGCCTGTGACAGCAGGCGCAGTTTACTATCTTCTAGGTGCTCGGTGTTGTCTATGCTTTATTTCTCATCTTTACTGAGGAAACTGAGTCATAAGCTGGCCAAGATCTTTACCCCAGCTCTAACTCAGAAGCCAATGTTTCTCCACTGTTGTTCTGACTCAGACCCTGACTCAAAGTGAGCAATTTCATCATTAAAAAGACTGAATCAGTCTGGGGTAGGGAAAGGCAAGAAAACACGCTGCAGGATTTGAGGGTTCCTTTCCTTCTGGTGTGTCTGTCTGCCCAGCCCACCTCGCCCTGCTGGCGCCCTGTGGGCCAGGTAGGCTCTGAGGTGGACCAGGAAAAGATCCAGACTGGGAAACCGGGAGAAATTTATTTTATCTCCTGGCCAAAAACCGGGATGGTCATCGGACCCCAGTTCTGATCTCAGTGAACCAGTGAGCAGAGGTGCCGCTCTTGTCTGGAGATGATCTGTTTTATCTTGTGTTATTGTCCCAAGCCAGCAGTGAGATAGCTGTTGTCACCCCCAGGTTACACGTGACAAAGAAGAGCCAAGAGACGAGTCAGGTCTGATGTGACGCAGTTCAAACAAAGCTCCGAAGTCACGGGAGAAAAGTATATCCTTGGAGTGTCTCCATTGTGTGCGTGTGTGTGAGTGCGGTTTTTTTGCTTGTTTGCATGTTTGTTTTTGTTTTGCGGTATGCGGGCCTCTCACTGCTGTGGCCTCTCCCGTTACGGAGCACAGGCTCCGGATGCGCAGACTCAGCAGCCATGGCTCACGGACCCAGCCGCTCCGCAGCATGTGGGATCTTCCCGGACCGGGGCACGAACACGCGTCCCCTGCATCGGCAGGCGGACTCTCAACCACTGCGCCACCAGGGAAGCCCCGTGAGGGCGGTTTTTAATGTATTCCTTCTTATTACTCGTTACAGTTGCCTACTTCCCCTCAATGTCATGCTTCACCTTCATGCAACTCGTTTTTATTGAGCATTTACTATGTAGGAGGCCCTAAGCCAGGTGTGTGGCCTTTCATCCAAGAACTGAGGCCGTGGAAGGAATAGGTGTCACAGATTCAAAGGCCAGCTCAGCCCCAGGCAGCTGCGGGATTGGAGACCATCTCTGCTCCCTGCGTTCAGTTTCTGCCTCTGCAGGCGGGGTTGAAAGCCCAGACCTCAGGTTTGCAGCCTGGAAGCAGGGCCCCTCTGTGTGGGGCCTGGCTCGGGGCCTGGGAGCCCTCCCCCAGAAGCCACCCACCCGCCCCTTCCCTCTCTGGGCGGTTCGTGCAGGACTCATGCTGACAGCTGTCCGGGAAGGGGGGTTATTTGTACAAAGCAGCCTAACTGTGTCTAAATCCCTCCCTGGGGCACTGGTTCCAAATTAAAACGTGGCAGATTTGATCCCTGCTAGCCCCACCCCACCCCACCCCACCCCACCCCCAGAGGACTCCCTCCTCTGCCCTCCGCCTGGTCCTGCCCCACTGTCCTCACCACCCAGAGGAGCATCGCCACTGTACCCTCCCCCATCTCCAGCCCCTCCCCTTCCCACGCCGCCTCCTCCTCCCCCCTCGCTCCCACCCCACCTGTTGGATCAATCCTTTTGCCATAGGGAGGAGTGGGCGGTGCCCTCCAGCCCTCCAGCCCGGGAGGGCAGCAAGGGGACAGTCACAGAGGGAACTAATGAATTCACCGAGCGAGCCCTCCGCCATCTTGTCTCATCAACCCTGAGAGATAGATGTATCACGATGCTCATTTAAAGATGAGGAAATTGCAGGTCGAGGAGGTCACTGCTCAAGGTGACACATGGCCCAGCAAGGGATGGGGTGGAATTCACACATGGAGCCTCTTACCTTATTCGCGCTGAGAATGGCTGCCTTTTGAAAGGTGTTTCCTTGTCTCTGGACACGCTGAGTACAGGAGCGTCGTACCCAAAGGAGCTGCATGGTAGACACCATTGACCACACGTGGGGGGGCCTGATGTCGGGGGTTGGGATAACGGGTCTGAGCCCGTGGCGAGTCACTGGGCTGTGAGATAAGGCTGGATGGCTTTGCAACCGCCCCTCTGTTCCTCCCCCTCCCCACGTTTGGAGACCAGGTGAGGAGGAAAACCACGTGGCTTTTTCTTTGTCATAATGGGCTGTCCCATGCACTGTAGGGTGTTTAGCAGCATGTGTGACCTCCACTCACCAGATGTGGATAGCGAACCCCCATCTCCCGACCGAAACTGTCTGTAAACATGCCCTGTGGGGGGCAAAATCACCACCCCCAGTTGAGAATCACTGCCTTACAGTTTTCTGTTTTCCTTAAAGAAAGGCTGTGCTATTTGTCTCAAGGGCATTTAGAAAATCAGAACAGATGATGTCCCCAAAGTAAGTAACACAGAGCACGGCACAAGAAACACAGGCAAGATGTGATAGAATTATTACTGTTACTGTTGTTGTTGTAGCTGTCAGTGCCTTGCCTATTGTAGGTGGGAATAAATCACCACAAGCTGGTGATGGAGCCCTGGAGGGCGGACAATGAAATCTCATAGATGAGTCCTGTGGCTGACTCACAGGACACTTTGAACACATCTGTTTGCCTTTGGGAACTCAGTGTTCCCATCTCTATAATGGGAAATCTGAAAGATGTGACCCTCAAGGGCCATTTTAAGTCTAGTATTTCCAGATTTCCCAGATTCTATCTCTGATTCTGGGACCAGTGTTATCACACAGCACCAAAGTGCATGGGCTCTGGGCTCGGCCCATCTGGATTCAGACCACAGCCCGAGCACTTACCAGCTGGGTGACCTTAAGCAGGTCCCTGAATCTTACCATGTGTCTATCCCTTCATCTGTAGAACTCTGAGACCAGATCTGCCTCTTATGGTTGTCACGAGCATGAAATGAGACGATCTATATACTAGAACGGTGCAGGCACTGATAACAGCCCCGTAAGAATTCATTATTATCATCGGAAACACTCCAGTTGTATGTGAAAACATATGATTCTCATTTCTGATCCCAGGCCCACTGAATCAGATCTTCCGAGGTGAAACTATGTGAGGGTATTTTTTCAAATCTTTCCCAAATGATTCTGAAGTAGTGGGTCCTTGGCCTGGCGTAAGTTGTGTGGAATTCTCTGATGTTAGAAAGATTTCGTTAATGGTTCTAGTGTTGCTGTATGAGGGGGCCCTGAGTGGTATGAAGTTAAGAAAGGTTCTCTGGCCTCAGGGAACCACCATCTAACCAGACAAGGCCAACTTATAAGCGAAATACATAGCCCAAGTGAGCCTCCGTGGCCAGGACCACAAAGAAGTTTGGAACATGTGCTCAGACATAACAGAGGAGAGAAGGTGATCTTTAGGGTTGCCAAGTAAGGTTGTGCAGGTTGTTGACTGCACTAAAGTGCCCAAGAAAGGTGACTTTTTCTATTCACACAAAAGCACCATGGGGCAAGTGGAAGGCCTGGAGGTCGTTGATCACCCAGGATGCCCTGGAAGCTCTGACTCATCCATCACTGCCAGCCCAGCTGCCCCTTTTTCTGGGTAGTTTTCTCTCAAACCCCACAAAAGGAATGGACCACTGTGCCAGGCTCTATTACAGTCTTGTCTTTCTCAGATTTGAATTGCACATTTGGGTCAATACCTCCCCCAAGAGATTATGAGCCCTTTGAGGGCAGGAACTGTGTATTTATTGTATTTTTTTTAATTTGGTGTCTCTAACATCGAATATGAGGTCTGGTGTAGAGTAGGTGTTGAGCAGGTGCTTGTTGGATGAATGAATGATCAGATAAATAAACAAATGAATTCCAACTAAGTAAAAGGGTCTTAGGGACCATCAATGGAAAGGAATTACGTCACCCATCAAGAGAGCGGGGTGCCAGCTGAAGGGAGCTCTTGGAGGAGGAGGAGGAGGAAATGAGCCTTGAAGGATGGACGTGATCTTGCTGGGCAGAGACGCGGTGCAGAGGAAGTGAAGGGAGCGCTCTCCAGCAATCTCACACACAGGAAATGAGATTAAAAAAAAGTGGAAGACACAGGCATCGTTAATAAAGGGTTCAAAGCAAGCATGGCTTGACGGTTCCCGTGGCAGCGTGCTCTTCATTTGGTTTGGAATCACAAAATAAATATTTTCATAGAATCAACAGGAAACTAAGAAGACACATGGCGCTGCACCTGGGGGAAGTCTTTGCACTCTGGGGGACCCTCATCTTTTTGTCCTTGGACCCTCATCATGTTGTCCACAGCTTCTCAGAGTTGAGCAAATGCCAGATTCTTAGGTTCCATGTGCCCGAGAGACAGGGAAGCCCTGGGTGCCAAAGGGACCCCAAAATCCACTGTCAGGTGTGTGACACTGATGCAGATGTATGACACTGATGATGTTCCTCCCCAACCTGACAGCCCTGGGCTCTGACCGCACCTGGCTGTACAACTCTGGACAAGTTGGATTTGGTTCTGGGCCTCAGTTTTCTCATCCATGTAACGGGAAATACACATGCCCACCTCTCAGGACTGACAGTCAAATTAAATGAAACACAACGCTGGCTCTGTGGGCACTTAATCCATGTTGGTTCTCTTTTCTCAGAATGTTTCATTAATGTCCACTTGGCTGAATTCGAGAATCTGTCTCCAAACTTCAGAGATAACCCTGTATCTTTAAACCTGATGGAATTTCCTTTCAACCAGTAATGCCATCAAGGGATTCTGTCTTTTGATGATTCCAAAGGCAAAGATTTATGCCCTACAATTTTCATTGCAGTGCTGTTCTAATAGGAAAATATAAACTGTGTCAGCCATGGTGGGATACTGAAGTACACAGAGAAACCCCCATGATGTAGAATATTCTGCATAATGGAAATGTATGAGGAGAGGCAAAGGGTTTTTACTAATACAGGGAAATCATGTTGTAGATTTAACTGGGAAGCTTCAAACACAATTCATAATCAATTTCACCTTTGGGTTATTTTCTTTACTACAAAGATTTTTGCTTTGTTTTGTTTGTTTTGTTTTGTTGAGAGCATCAAAATAGAACACCTTGAGACAAATTCCTCCATCAACCCCAAAGTAGACTCAGCTTCCAAGTGCCCTGTGACCACATTGCCAAGATCACGCTCCTGGCAGGAGCCCCAAGGATGACACGTGTTGCCCCTGACTTCATCAGGCTGTGATAGTACACAAGACCCAGGGCTAGTTCCATGCATCTGGCACCCTGAACAACTTCACACCCAGCCTCGTGCTAGGAGCTACAGAGAAGGGTGGCTGACAGGTTTGCAGGAACTCACACTGCAGTGAGAGAAGAGGGTGTAAAATGGAGAAGCCGCCATTTCTCACGTGGACCCCATCTCTGTATCCTGCACCTCCTGTGCCTGTTTCTTAGGCTCGTCCCATGTGCTCACGCTACAGGCAGCTAAAGGGTTAAAAGCACAGATGCTGCAGCCAGGCCACCTACGAGTGAAGCCTCCCTCTGCAGGGGCAGCTGTGTGAGGCTGGGCAAGTGACACAACCTCTCTGCACCTTGGTTTCCCCATCGGGAAAAGTCATATGATGACAGTACCCTCCCCATAGGCAGTGTGCGGTTCCTGGGTCGGTAAAACTCTTAGATCAGGGCGTGACCCTCGGCACGTGCTCAGTGAGGGCTTTCTATTAATATTAGTTCAGACGCAACTGAGATAAAGACTATCGGACTTCAAATCACACAATCTTTCCACTCGCCCCACTGCCAGATATCGACAAATAACTCGGAAATGAGACCCTTGGAGGGGCTGAAACAGAGGGTCAAAGGGGACAGGAGTTGCCTGGTCCCTGGTTGCGGAGGGAATGGAGAGGAACAGGGGTGCTGGAATTTGGCCGCTGTGGGTTTGAATTCTACTTTTACCGCCCACTGATGGTCTACCCACCCCCTGCCCAATTCCTCTGCAGCTCTGCACCTTGGTCTCTCTGCCCGAAAGATGGGGCTAGCTTCCACCCACTCCTGGAGAAGTTCCCATCAGCAAGAAGCATACATCCAATAAAGCTCAAGAACTGGGTTATTAACCTGGCGCCGAGCTGCCAGGAAGGGTGATGGGGAAGATTACGTAAGACAATATATGTGTGACATCTGCATTGCCCGGTGGGTGCACGCTGAGTCTCTCACCCTTGAAGGACTCCAGGAGAAACAAGTTAAGACAGGCCCCCTGGGGGACAGGGGGTTTAGAAGGCATTGAGAGAAGACAGGGCTTTGGGCAGCCAGAGATGGGGGGCAGGGTCCTTCCAAACAGAAGAAGCAGCTTGGGCAATGAGCCAGTGGCTCAGAGCATCCTCAGATGGGCGCAGTACTATCAGAGCATCCTGGACAGGTCTGGGGTATAGCAGGTGGTGGGAGAAAAGAAGAAAGAGGGACAGGGAGAGAAAGGAAAGAGGGAAGAAGGGAGGAAAGAGGAGGGAGGGAGGCAGGACGGGTATGGAAAGCACTTGAGTCCAGCTCTTTCCCTGAAGCCCCATCTGTGGCCAGCAAGTGCAATGCTGACACCACACACGCCCCACACACCCGCGGCGCCTGACCCCACGCAGGAGGCCCTTGTTCCGCAGCCACCCTGCACGACCTCTGGGGAGCATGATTACAAACTTCGACACTCCCAGTTCACCCTTTCAAAGGGCACTCTTCCCACTTGGGCCTCTGCTTCCCTCCCCTTGGAGTTGTAATGCACCTGCTTGCCCCTGAGAGATTTAGTGTCCGCCCCCGCAACCCTGAAAAGAAAAATGTAGCGTGAGATTTTAATTCTTATTCATGTTATTTTACAATAGCTTCATTCATTCCTACTGGCTGTATGACTTTTCTTCTTTTTTAATTTATGGAGTACCTGTGTGATGTATGAATTACAGAAAGGAAATGTTATTCGAAAGGTCCCAGGGAGCGAGCTGTTTCAGGTCTGAGGACTGAAAAGTAAGGGAAAACGAAAGAGGGATGCGCGGGGCAAAGAGAGCTGTGTTCTAGCCAGAACTGGCCTCCGAAGTGCTGTGTGACTTTGGACAAGGAACTTAACCTCTCTGGGCCATGTGACTCTTTGTCTAAGGGACGGCCACCCACTCTCATCAAATAGCATCTCCGTTACAGCAGCCCTCTCGGTTAGGTATGGTCATTGTCGTGATTTGTATGGAGAAGCCCCCTTTAGGGGACCTGAGCCCAGACCCCAGCCCATCTCACGGGGCTCCAGCTGCAAACAGCGCAAGGCTGAGCCCCCCGCCGCCCCCACCATCCTGTTGTCCAGCTTCAGCTGCCAGGGCCTCTCACGGGCAGAAGCAGAAACGAAGAAATCCAGTAAGCCTGGGGAGACCAACGCCTTGGCCCCATAAAGCCCTTTTCCTAAACAGCTGGCCACAGCTGCCCAGAGCTAAGCCTTGCGGTAAATTGGCCCAGGGCCCTGAAAACTGAGGGGCTGGGGCATGGGGACCCGAGGAGGGGAGGAACAAAAGATGCTCCTGGAGGCTGAAAAGAGCCTGCTCATCCCACCGCCCACTGGCTGTGGGGCCACGCCCCTCATGCCTCCGTGTCCCCGGCTGTGAAGCACACAAAGCCCCCTCCCCTGACATTGTACAGTGACGGGACTGTGCTTGTCAGACAGCCAAGGTCAAGGTCTGGCGTGGGCGGGTCCCACGCAAAAGTCCCGCCCAGAAAGCCCTTCCCAGCCTCTCCTACGGCATCACCCGCCCCTCCCCACCCACACCTCCCCCCCCACCCCTGGCCCCAGGAGCATGCACACCCGTCTGCCTCCTCGTCCCCGTGCTCCCTGGACAAAGTACCAAGTGCCAGTGCCTTCACGGGGGCTATGTCTGACTGAGAGCCAGGCTACTGGCAGCTCAGTCAATGTCCCCTGAGATGGCCGCTCAGGCAGGGGGACGCTTTTCCAGGTTTGCTGCAGGTAGGTTTTATTTTGACGTCATTTACCGAAATTCTCCCAACAGGTTACGGCAGAAGAGCAAGAACGAAGTGGCAGGTCTCCATGTGCTCGCAGGCCAAGCCCTGGATGCGGAGAGAACTAACGGCTCTCGAGCATCTTTCCTGCTGATGGCAGAAAAACATCAGTTTCTGATGGCTCAGGGTCATCAGATTTAAACTGTCACCTTTGGAGACGTCCCCAGTCGGATCAGAGATTTTCCCCTTTCCTTCTCCAGGAAAGGTGTGAGGAATCTAGAGGAAGAGGAGCAGATCATTCTGACTTCAGGGAAGGATGGGTCCAGCCCACAACCATCCTCAGCACCTACTGGCCTCGGTCAGCTTCTGGCTTTGTTTTTGTTGCCGGGTATCTGAGGCCAGGGGCTGCCTTGTTCCTGGGCTCCCCATTCACAAGGTCCTCCTAGGTTCAGGAGGTTCTCCTGAGTCCCAAAGCACTCTGTCAGCAGCCCCCCACCCCTCAGGATTGCAGGTCCTACCAGAAGCTTTCTAGACAGATGCCACTGTGCAGGCGTGTGGGACAGTGAGGCAGGGAGACCCCTTGCTCAGCCGCTCTTGGTGCAATCAGCGCGGCCTTGCTCTCACCCCTCACGTTCCCCCAGGGCTGTTCTAGCTGCTCCCCCCCAAAGCTGATCAGGGAGGGCCGGGGAGATCCTCTGGGTGGGCAACTGCCCAGCTAAAACCCAGGTTTTACAATAGTAAGTGAGAAGGAAGAAAAGTATGTCTGCCGCAGTGGCGCCATAAGGGTGACATTCTCTATTTGCTCCATTATCTAGAAGACAAATGAGACCCTGCGTGGGGGGACAGTGTATCTAGGCTCACAGTCAGAAAGCAGGAGAGCCAGGAATCCCCTCAAATCCTGTACTTCTTGCTATGTCACCATCCATTACACCCCCTCCCGGTGTCCCCAGCGTACCCCACATCTTCCCTGTGCATCGCGTGGTCCCCCTCCTCTACTGACTCAATGTCCCTATTAACGTCAGTTAGGAGAAAGTGACCCCAGATGGAGCCAGAAACACCCAATGGGCAGAAAATGAAATGGAAAATCCTGTCGGTCCTTTTGACGGTTAAAGTAAAATTTTATGTGAGCAATACACTCTTGCTCTGATTACCATGCAGTATAATTTTATTCTGGTTTTTCTGGGCCCACTGAACCCCCTGCTTTTTTAAGTGTTCAAATGCTCTGCTTGCCAAGATAAGTGATTATAATTGACAGGGCATTGTCAATCTATAGCAAAGCTGATTTCATTAAGCATGCCAAGGGCCAGCTCTGGGGGCAGGTAGCTGAGTGGAGAGGGGTTTTGATCTCACTCTCTCCCTCTGGTACAGTCCACACTGGCACCAAAGGCTGGAGGGCAAGAGAACAAAGGGAATGTTATGTCTCTGAATTCAAATCATTCCCTGTGAAATGAGGCAGCCAGAATGGCCAATAAAACTGTGGAAATGGATTTCTGGCTGCATTTGATGTTAAGCCTTTAGTGTCAAGCGCCTGGTCTATCGGTTCTGTGTTCATGCCCCATCCTTTCTTTATTCCCTTTGCTCCCCTTGTATCCCCCCTTCTCTGGATGGCCTTGTGGGGAATTTGTCCTTTCATAAATAATTTCTTAAAGTTGCCGGATAGGCAGTTGCATCCCATTGCTGCTTTGACGTGAAAAGAACAAATTAAGTCTTAAAAGAATGGTGACTTGCTCTGTGTCAGTAATAGAGCTGGTCTCATATAGATTGACTAAGACCAGAATTCTCCTGCTTCAGTCCTAAATTCTCTGTTTATTACTGCATCTCTGTGAACAGAGTTGCCATCCTTTTACACTGAGTCATCATAATCCCCATACCATCACTTTCCACCTAGAGAAGACAGTTGGAGAGAAAGTCCAAGGTTTAGAGGCTCCTCCCTCGTCATCTGTAACAGGATATCTGTGACAAGGCACCGAGCTTTCATCTTGAGTGGTTAGCCTAGTCCTTAATTCAGAGGGAAGGATGCGGCCCATCCGTGGCGCCATCCCCGCCGTCATCCTGAGCTGTTTTCAGGCTGGGGGAGGTGATGAAAACAGAGCTTTGAGTACCCAGACCATAGTCAGTTTCTGGGATCCGAGTGAACCAGAGTGTAGCCTCACCCACCCTACTTACACCCCTCAGTGGGATCAAACTAATCGACCCCTTTTACACAGTGGTTTGTGGTTCCTGGTAAGAGGAAGGACCCGGTAAAAGTGAAGAGAAGAGCCAATGAGATGTGGAATTTGAAAAACTGGTTTCCAATCCTGATGCTGACTCTTACTGGGTAATCTTGGGTCACTTACTTCTCCTGCGGCTCAGACATCTGGCTGTAAAAATGAGAGCCGTAATTCTTCCCCTAGCCTGAGTTCTAAGTGAGGCTGGATATAAAAGCCTTGTTTAAACTCCAAACTATCATACAAATGAGAGCTAGCACCATTGCAAGAATATATCCATTAGCATCATTCGATCTTCATGACAGGTTAGAAAGGACCAGAGCACCTTGCAGCAGCCACAGAGCCAGTCAGAGCTCCATCCCAGGAATAGAACCAGTCAGGTATGCTGGAAGTCATGAAGAACTCTAGGTAAAATGTACACAACATCTTCTTAAATGCTCTAAACAGCTGGTAAGGTAATAGGAAGTTAGGTCAAAATCTAAGTGGGAGTTAGAGAAAGAAGACCTGAAAAGTCACTCTTGTCCTGAGGACATTTGGTATACCTGGATAACTGAGCCTTGGAGGATACAAGGGACATAAAATAAAAACCAGAACCTATTCAAGGTGGGGAATCCAAGAGAAGACCTTCCTTACGGAAAGTCAGAGTCTCAAAGGGTACAAGGGTGAACTAGATGGAAACACACATACACACGGGACATAGTCCTGGTGCTGAGCAGAGAAGCCTTTAGATGGTCAATTGGGGACCTTTAACACGGCCACAGCCTCCCTCTCTAGCTTCATCTTCATTTACTATCTGCTTAATCGTCACCCCTGAGCTGCTGTGACACACTTCCCCATCTCTGCTGGCCATTTCCTACCCCTCCCCTGCTGTACCTTCCGTTGGCTGAACATTCTGTGGCAAGAATTTTCACCAGATACCCCTCTCCACATGCATGTCCCTTCTTAGCCATACACCCCGGCTTCACTCCACATCAGTTAAATCCCTTCTAAAAATACTCCTGAAAAAAAATCAACCTTTGCCTGCTTAGGTGTTGGCATTTCTTTCCAAAATAATAACAATAATAAAAGTTTGATGATAATTGTAAGCACATCTTCTAGAAATAGCTTCTACACTTTTAAGGACCGTAACCATGTCTAGGAGAAGGGAGTGGTCATGGAGAGGGGGTATCATCTGGGGGCACCAACCCCTGGCCCAGCTTCTTTCTTTGCTCTCCTTGGTATGGTGATTGTTTTGACCCATTTCACAGGTGTGACCAGCATCAGACCCTCTATGGCCCTTCTCCTTTTATAGAGAACCTCAGATACCAAAAAAAAAGAAAGATGACCTGGTCCAATCCTTGAGTGTTGCCTTGGCCTCACCCAGACCCAGAGGATCAGGACCAGGTCTGAGGCCACACAGCACACCAGCAGATGACCTGTGAGGTCCCAGTCTTCCAACTTGCAGCCAGGCCCCCTGGCCACATCACACCATAGCCAGCGGGAAGGGCTCTCCCCAGCCTTTGTGCTTCTTTGCTGTCGTGGCATCCCTAGAAGGTGGGTAGGGCAGCCTTTATTCTGTCCTTTTACTGAGGAGAACAAAAGACTGGCAGCAAAGTTACCCAGCCAAGGCAGGAGAGGATTGATGAGAGAAGAAACGTGGATATGAGAAAGTGAGCTCAGAGTCTAACGATGGTCTCCCTCAGGTGAACTTAGAGAAATGCAAGTTACAGTAAATTGGACCTTAAATTGACTTTTGACAATGGAGCTCTGCTTCCCAGACTCAAGTCCACTCAGTGTCTGGACAAGATGGGTCACAGATTCGATAAAGCAAATTGAGTTAGGTTTATAGGAAAGGACCTCCCTGTTGCTGGACTGACGGGACATCAATGGGGAAGAAGAAAGGATGGAGGGGAGGAGGATAGAAGTACTTTACGCTTCAGCCCAGACTAAAAATTGGTCCTGAGATTTTGAAAACATCATTTAGGATTAGAGGGGTCTGTAATTTCAAAGCTTTCAACTCATCTGATTTTTGTTTTTAAGATGTGAGGATTTAAATTCACCCTCAGAGAAAGAGATGATTTTATTTTGTGAAAAACAACACCCAATGAATTCTTTCAGATATGAAACAGAGGCCCACAGGTGATATAACAATATCTGTGAACCACACTATTCTATATTCAATTCAACATGTATTTATTGAGCACCTACTGTATGCCAGACACCATTCTAGGCTTGGGACTGCAGTAATGAATAAAACAGACAAAAATTCTTTTCCTCATGGAGAAGGCAGGTGATAAATACCAGCAAATAGGTTTTATAATATATATTAGGTGTTAAAAGCTGTGGAGAAAAACAAGGAAGGAGGTCAGGGAGTCCTGGGGTAGGTGTCAATTCAAGTATAGTCTTCAGAGACGGTCTACTGAGAAGCTATCATTTGAACAAAGACTTAAATAAGATGAGGCAGAAAACCTTCAGGTAAAGAATAATTCAGGCATGGAGAACTGCAAGTGCAAAGCCCTGAGGCAAGTGAGGGAAGGAGGGAACTTGGAGATGAGGTTCAATGGTAGGACCTTGGGAGGATGAAGATGGAGAATAAATGTCACATGTGTCACACTTGATGTTAGTCAAGTCTGAATGACGAAGATACCCAAGTCAAGTGGGGATTGACGGGATTGCCCTCAACAAGCAGAGAGTGAGGCCATTCCTGAGAAGGGTGGGGTCTTCCTGGAGAGAGTGGACATTTCCTCTCTCCTTCACTTTGGGAAAAGATCAGTCATAAGAAGAGGAAAGAAGAGCAAGAGATCCAGGCCTGCGCTGGAGGGGAGCTGGGCCTTGAAGAGGTAGACAGAGGGCATACACTGATTCCTCAGATGGACAGAGGAACACCCACCCAGTGGGGTATCTGAGCTGACCCCAGGACAAGGCAGCAAGAGGAAAGGGCCTTGTAGGGAACCTGAGGATGATGTCAGCCTGCAGATGCCCATTCAAGGGTGCCTGCACATTATTTCCCATGTTATTCTTCCCTCCCATTATCTCTGGACTTCAGGAAATTCAGAAATTTCTACCTCTGCTTGCCTAGGGGGAATCTGTTTCAGAACTGGGCCACAGGGAGGCTTGCACAGAGCCAGCAGAGAGATACAGAGCATAGGTCTGGGCCACACTGGCTACAGTGTCCAGAGGCCACTGGCACAGACTTGGGGAGCATGGAAGCCGTTTCCACAAACTTTAGGGGGACTCAGATAAAAGACAGGAGTCCTTTTGCCAGGCTGGAGAAGGCAGGTATATTCAAAAAAAAAGAAAAGAGCATAAACCTGCAAGGGTTAGGAAAAGAACATCAGCGGAGAGTCAACGAACTTCTACAAGATGGAAGGAGAGAGAGGAGGAGTGAAAAAAACGAATCAAAGCAGAAGAAACCACACTGCAGAACACTCATGGAGGGGCTTTTGGCAGAGGAGAGAGAAGATGGACTTAGGAGCTTCGGACAGGCTCAGGATCAGAAACATCATGTAAGAAAAAGCAGGTGTGAGAAGTGGGGTTGAAAACAGAAGATGAATTGAACTCTTTATTTGCCCATCCACACAGAGAAAAAAAATAGCCAATATCTACTCCCATTTTTTTTAATGGATAAATTTTCTTTAAAGCAATTAAATGGGAAGAACTAGGAGTGCTGGTATAAGCACCAGTACCTGAGAGCAAAGACCTCTAGATTTGGGGAATAGGCAGCCCCCTATTAACATTCAGCCCTCTGACCTGTCACCTCAGACAGAAGCTTGATTGTCAATGAGTTTTGTCCAAATACACTGAGTCCCCGATTGGTTTTCTAGTATCTCATTTGTTTACTTATATGATTAACCAAGGATCATCAGACATTTTAGAGAAATTAAACATAAAAGAGAGACCAAAATTTTTTTTAAAAAATGAAAAACTGACTTTGGAGGAAACAAAGATAATTCAGAGAAAATAAACTTGTCTTCTCAGAGATATGCAAGAACATTGCATTCATAAGGAAAGAACAGAATGCTACATAAAAGGAACAATCATATAGTAAAAAAGAGTTCTGGGAACTTAAATATATGACATCAAAAAAGGAAGAAAATTCAATAAAAATGTTGGAAGGTAACATTGAGGAAATCTTCTAGAATGCAGAACAAAAATTCTATGAAATGGAAATACAAGAGCAAAGTAAAGAGGAGAGGCATAGAAGAGCAATTTAAGAGATTTAGCATTGAACAAATAAAAGTTCTAGGAAGACAAGGTGGTTAAAACAAAGGTGAGAAGAAATTTTCCAAAAAATAATAATAATGCAAGAAATTTTCCAGAGGTAAAGGATAAAAATCTTCAGAATAATCAAGTCCCTTGAGTGATCAGTACAATGAATACTCTAAAATATTCATAACTATATCATTATTAAATTTTAGGAGCTCCATAGATAAAAAGAAAATCTCCAAATTATCCAGGGGTCATCTTCAAAAGAAAGGGAATAAAACCAGTATTATATTTTTCATTAGCACAACTAGATCTAAGAACACACTGGTGAAATTCCTCCAAAGTTCTAAGAGAAGATAAGTGTCAACTGAGACTTTCATATTTTGCTAAACTATGACTAAAGGGTGAGAATAGAACAAAGTATAAGAGAAGAATAATGACATTATCAGACATATAAATATTTATAGGGAAGTTTATCAAAGTTATGCTCATGAAATGGAAGGGAGTAAAAAAAAAAAATGCATAGGACATAGTATTCAACCCAGGAAAGTGTCTGGTTGGCAGCTCTATGGAACCTAAAGTAACTGGCCTGGCTTAGAGCAGAAGAAGAGAGGGGAGGAAGGAGGGGGTCATCTGTAAAAATGAGGTAGATTCCAGGAATTTGAATAGATTCTTGAGAACTTGAAACACCTCAAGGAGGTAAAAAATACAAACAAAGCAAGAAAATAAAGGAACCAAAGCTGATAAACACAAACCAAGCAAGAAAACAAAAGAACCTATTAGAAACTTTAAAAAAGAAAATGAACAGTAATCATAGTAATAATCCTAGTACTCTTGGCTATGAGGTGAACGATATTTATGGTCACAGTAAAGTAAACATGATTTGCTTCATGGATGTTCCACTTCTGGAATCAACCTGTAGAGAAAGCTTGGTAGACTGTAAGTTACAAAACAAAAAATAAATTTTATCTATCTTAACATGATAAAAGTGAAAGTACAGTTGTTAGAAATGAGAAGCAGAAGAGAGGAAAGTGGGAGAGGAGGTCCTAAGAGGGGTTGAAGCATCATACACTCATCTCATAAATTGTGAGTCAAATGTTACTGTAGGTCACTGAAGGAATAAAAACTATGTACATGCGATTTAAACTAATAAAGAAACTAAAAGATTGTGTGTGTGTGTTTTTGTGTGTGTGTATAAAATGACTAGGGGGACAGAGATGTGGGTGATGGTCCAAATGAACAAATTCTTTTGTTATGGGAGGGCCCTGATATATGATATCTAAACTTGATCAATCAAAAATAACATCACTTTCATATATATTTATATATATATATATATCTTATATATTATATATATATATATGTATATAGACACAAGGTAAAACAAAAGCAAACAAGCAGAAATAGTTAACAGAATTAAAAGTGATTTACTCAGGAGAAAAAGGAACCCCCAGCAACCGGGTAGGACGTGGGGCTTGAGGGGAGTGAAGGGGGAGAAGAAGTGGAGGCGGGATAGGACCGGCACCCCTGAGGGGCGGCTGGGGGAGGGGAAGGGATCCCATGCCCAAAGGGGGAAATTGGGGGACCACTGGGAGGGCAGAAGATCAAAAGGGAAAGTTGCCAGGTTTCCCCTGCCCTCTTGGGCCCCCGGGAGCCTGCTGAGATCCCGGGCCTGATCCTGTGCCCACCAAGGCCCCCTCCAGCTGGGAGGATCCTGAGGGAGCGGGAGGGAGGGAAGGGGGAGCAAAAGTAAAGGCCGGACCTCTGGGACCAGCACCCCTGAGGGGCGACACGGGGAGAGGAGGAGTTCCTACACCCAGCAGGACCCATCCATCTTTAGGGGCCCAGCAGGAATGGGGGAGACCCTGGGGGAGACATGAGAGGACACAGAGGAACAGAAGGGAATGCAGGCAGTGCATTCCCTGTCCACTTAAGCACCAGGGAGCCTGTTGGGCTCCCGGGCCTAATCCTCTGCCCTCGGAGCCTCCCTCTTGCAATGCAGAGCCCAAGCCCCGCCCCTGCACCCCACTCAGGGCCCCACTTCTACACTCGGAGACCCCATCTGAGACCCCCTCCAATGCACAGGGCCTAAACCCCACCCACACACTCTCACCCAAGACCTTACCTCCAAACTCTGGAACTCCACACTCTGGAGGCAGCCCTTTGCATGCGCTGCCTCTCCACTTCTGGGCAGGTCCTAAGCAGAGGCCCTGTCCATGCTTGAGTGCCCCACCTAGAACCCTCCTCAAGGCCTTTAACGGGTGCCTGGGTTCTGAGCCCAGGCCCTGCCCCACGTTCAAACGTTCCACCCACCCACCTAGGTCACGCCCCACCCGAAACCCTGCCTAAGTTTCATCTGCACCTAAACTCCGCCCACCCCATAGGCAAGGGTTTTGTTTATTTTTTTTCTTTTTTCCTCTTTTATATTGGGGTTCTGTTTTACCTTGTTGTTGATTCATTTATACTTTTATTTTTTCTAATAAATCTTATAATTTTCTAATTTTATTTTATTCTTTATACTTTGTTATTGTTCTGCACCTTTTGGCTTGTTCCCACCCCCCCCCTTTTTTTTTCTTTTTTCTGGTGAGGTTTTGTTTTACCTTATTGCAGCTGTTTCAATTATATTTTTATTTTTCCTAATATATTTTTTATCTTTCTAATTTTATTTTGCTTTTTATTCATTGTTATTGTACATCTCCTTTTTTCTTTTTTTTTTTCTTCTTTTTTTTGCCTCGCCACGTGGCTTGCAGGATCTTGGTTCCCAGGCCAGAGGTCAGGCCCAAGCTCCTTTGGTGGGAGCTCCAACTCCAAACCACTGTACTAACAGAGAACCTCAGACCCAGGGAAAATTAATCAGAGTGAGGCCTCCCAGAGGTCCTCATCTCAATAGCAAGACCCAACTCTATCCAACCACCTGCAAACTCCAGTGCTGGATGCCTCAGGCCAAACAACCAGTAAGACAGGAATACAGTCCCACCCATCAAAAAAAAAAAAAAAAAATGAAGCAACAAAAAAATATGTTACAGACGAAGGAGCAAGGTAAAAACCTACAAGACCAAATAAATGAAGACAAAATAGGCAACCTTCATGAAAAAGAATTCAGAGTAATGATAGTAAAGATGAAGCAAAATCTCAGAAACAGAATGGACAAAATACAAGAAACATCTAACAAGGATCTAGAAGAACTAAAGAGCAAACAGTGATGAACAACACAATAACTCAAATTAAAAATACTTTAGAAGTAACCAATAGCAGAATAACTGAGGCAGAAGAACGGATAAGTGACCTGGAAGATAAAATAGTGGAAATAACTACCACAGAGCAGAATAAAGGAAAACGAATGAAAAGAATTGAGGTCAGTCTCAGAGATCTCTGAGACAACATTAAACACATCAACATTCGAATTATAAGGGTCCCAGAAGAAGAGAAAAAGAAAGGGTGTAAGAAAATATTTGAAGAGATTATACTCAAAAACTTTGTTAACATGGAAAAGGAAAGAGCCAGTCAAGTCCAGGAAAAGCAGAGAGTCCCATACAGGATAAACCCAAAGAGCAACACACCGAGGCACATATTAATCAAACTATCAAAAATTAAATACAAAGAAAAAACTACTAAAAGCAGCAAGGGAAAAGCAACAAATAACATACAAGGGAATCCCCATAAGGTTAACAGCTGATCTTTCAGCGGAAACTCTGCAAGCCAGAAGGGAGTGGCAGGACAAAAATAAAATGATGAAAGGGGAAAACATACAACCAAGATTACTCTACCCAGCAAGGATCTCCTTCAGATTCAATGGAGAAATCAAAAGCTTTACAGACAAGCAAAAGCTACAAGAATTCAGCACCAGCAAACCATCTTTACAACAAATGCTAAAGAAACTTCCCTAAGCGGGAAACACAAGAGAAGAAAAAGCCACAGAAACAAACCCAAATCAATTAAGAAAATGGTAATAGGAACATACATATCAATAATCACCTTGAATGTAAATGGATTAAATGCTCCAACCAAAAGACACAGACTGGCTGAATGGATACAAAAACAAGACCCTCATATATGCTGTCTACAAGTAACCCACTTCAGACCTAGGGACACATACAGACTGAAAGTGAGGGGATGGAAAAGGATACTCCATGCAAATGGAAATCACAAGAAAGCTGGAGTAGTAATACTCATATCATATAAAACAGACTTAAAAATAAAGACTATTACAAGAGATAAGGAAGGACACTACATAATGATCAAGGGATCAATCCAATAAGAAGATATAACAACTATAAATATTTATGCACCTAACATAGGAGCACCTCAATACATAAGGCAAATGCTAACAGCCATAAAAGGAGAAATCAACAGTAACACAGTAAGAGTGGGGGACTTTAATACTTTACTTACACCAATAGACAGATCATCCGGACAGAAAATAAATAAGAACACACAAGCTTTAAATGGCACAATAGACCAGATAGAGTTAATTGAGATTTTTAGGACATTTCACCCGAAAGTGGAAGAATACACTTTCTTCTCAAGTGCACACAGAACATTCTCCAGAATAGATCACATCTTGGGTCACAAATCAAGCCTTGGAAAATTTAAGAAAATTGAAATCGTATCAAGCATCTTTTACAACCACAACGCTATGAGATTGGAAATCAATTACAGGGAAAAAAAGAACAGTAAAAAACACAAATACATGGAAGCTAAAGAGTGCACTGCTAAATAGTCAAGAGATCACTGAAGAAATCAAAGAGAAAATGAAAAATACCTAGAAACAAATGACAAGGAAAACACGACAATCCAAAACCTATGAGATGCACCAAAAGAAGTCCTAAGAGGGAATTCCATAGCAATTCATGCTCACCTCAAGAAACAAGAAAAATCTCACAAAAACAATCTAACCTTACACCTAAAGCAACTAGAAAAAGAAGAACAAAGAAAAGCCAAAGTTAGTAGAAGGAAAGAAATCATAAAATCAGAGCAGAAATATGAAATAGAAACAAAGAAAACAATAGCAAAGATCAATAAAACTAAAAGGTGGTTCTTTGAGAAGATAAACAAAATTGATAAACCTTTAGCCAAACTCATCAAGAAAAAAAGGGAGAGGACTCAAATCAATAAAATTAGAAATGAAAAAGGACAGATTACAACTGACACCACAGAAATACAAAAGATCATAAGAGACAACTACAAGCAACTATATGCCAATAAAATGGAAATCCTGGAAAAAAGGGACAGATTCTTGGAAAAGTACAACCTTCCAAGACTGAACCAGGAAGAATTAGAAAATATAAACAGACCCGTCACAGGCAATGAAATTGAAACTGTAATTTAAAATCTTCCAACAAACAAAAGTCCAGGACTAGAAGCCTTCACGGGGGAATTCTATCAAACATTTACAGAAGAGTTTGCACCTATCCTTCTCAAGCTCTTCCAAAAAATTGTAGAGAGAGGAACACTCCCAAAAACGTTCTATGAATCCACCACCACTCTGATACCAAAACCAGACAAAGATATCACAAAAGAAGAAAATTATAGACCAATATCACTGATTAACATAGGTGCAAAAATCCTCAATAAACTACTAGCAAACAGAATCCAACAACACATTAAAAGGATCATACACCATGATCAAGTGGGATTTATCCCAGGGATGCAAGGATTCTTCAATATACACAAAACAATCAATGTGATACACCATATTAACAAATTGAAGAATAAAAACCATAAGATTATCTCAATAGATGCAGAAAAAGCTTTTCACAAAATTCAACACCCATTTATGATAAAAACTTTCCAGAAAGTGGGCATAGAGAGAACCTACCTCAACATAATGAAAGCCACATATGACAAAACCACAGCAAACATCACTCTCAATGGTGAAAAACAGAAAGCATTTCCTCTAAGATCAGGAACAAGACAAGGGTGTCCATTCTGGCCACAGTTATTCAACATAGTATTGGAAGTCCTAGCCACAGCAATCAGAGAAGAAAAAGCAATAAAAGGAATACAAATTGGAAAAGAAGAAGTAAAACTGTCACTGTTTGTGGATGACATGACACTATACATAAAAATCTTAAAGATGCCACCTGAAAACTAGTAGAACTAATCAAAGAATTTGGTAAGGTTGCAGGATACAAAGTAACTGCACAGAAATCTCTGGCATTCCTATACACTAACAACAAAAGATCAGAAAGAGAAATTAAGGAAACAATCCCATTTACCACTGCAACAAAAAGAATAAAATACCTAGGAATAAACCTACCTAAGGAGGCAAAAGACCTGTACTTGGAGAACTATAAAACACTGATGAAAGAAATCAAAGATAACAAACAGATGGAGAGATATACCATGCTCCTGGATTGGAAGAATCAGTATTCTAAAAATGACTATACTACCCAAAGCATTCTACAGGTTCAATTCAATCCCTATCAAATTACCAATGGCATTTTTCACAGAACTAGAACAAGAAATTTTACAATTTGTATGGAAACACAAAAGACCCTGAGTAACAAAAGTAATCTTAAGAAAGAAAATGGAGTGGGAGGAATCAGGCTCCCTGACTTCAGACCGTACTACAAAGCTACAGTAATCCAGACAGTATGGTACTGGCACAGAAACAGAAATATAGATCAATGGAACAGGATAGAAAGCCCAGAGACAAACCCACACACATATGGTCACCTTATCTTTGAAAAAGGAGGCAAGAATATACAATGGAGAAAAGACAGCCTCTTTAATAAGGGGTGCTGGGAAAACTGGACAGCTACATGTAAAAGAATGAAATTAGAACACACTCTAACACCATACACAAAAATAAACTCAAAATAGATTAAAGAACTAAATGTAAGGCCAGACACTATGAAACTCTTAGAGGAAAACATAGGCAGAACACTCTATGACATAAATCACAGCAAGATCCTTTTTGACCCACCTCCTAGAGTAAGGGAAATAAAAACAAAAATAAACAAATGGGACCTAATGAAACTTAAAAGCTTTTGCACAGCAAAGGAAACCATAAACAAGATGAAAAGACAACCCTCAGAATGAGGGTAAATATTTGCAAATGAAACAACACACAAAGGATTAATCTCCAAAATATACAAGCAGCTCATGCAGCTCAATATCACAAAAACAAACAACCCAATCCAAAAATGGGCAGAAGACCTAAATAGACATTTCTCCAAAGAAGACATACCGATGGCCAACAAACACATGAAAACATGCTCAACATCACTAATCATTACAGAAATGCAAATCAAAACCACAATGAGGTTATCATCTCACACCAGTCAGAATGGCCATCATCAAAAAATCTACAAACAATAAATGCTGGAGATGGTATGGAGAAAAGGGAACCCTCTTGCACTGTTGGTGAGAATGTAAATTGATACAGCCACTATGGAGAACAGTATGGAGGTTCCTTAAAATCTAAAAATAGAACTACCATATGAACCAGCAATCCCACTACTGGGCATATACCCTGAGAAAACCATAATTCAAAAAGATACATGTACCGCAATATTCACTGAAGCACTATTTACAATAGCCAGGACATGGAAGCAACCTAAATGCCCATCAACAGATGAATGGATAAAGAAGATGTGACACATATATACAATGGAATATTTCTCAGCCATAAAATGGAACAAAATTGAGTTATTTGTAGTGAGGTGGATGGACCTAGAATCCGTCATACAGAGTGAAGTAAGTCAGAAATAGAAAAACAAATACCATATGCTAATGCATATATATGGAATTTAAAAAGGCAGTACTGATGAACACAGTGGCAGGGAAAGAATAAAGATACAGCCATAGAGAACAGACTTGAAGTCACGGGGGGGGGGGAGGGGCAGCTGGGATGAGGTGAGAGAGTAGCATTAACATATATACACTACCAAATGTAAAATGGATGGCTAGTGGGAAGCTGCTGCATAGCACAGGGAGATCAGCTCGATGCTCTGTGATGACCTAGAGGGGTGGGATAGGGTGGGAAGGAGGCTCAAGAGGGAGGAGATATGGGTATATATGTATACATATAGCTGATTCACTTTGTTGTACAGCAGAAACTAACACAACATTGTAAAGCATTTATACTCCAAAAAAGATGTGAAAAAAAGAAATATATCTCTACTGTATGATTTTTTAAAATACGAATTTAATAAATATTTTCAGATATTTTTTAACTTATTTTGACTTCATGTTTTAATGTGAGATTGGGATGTACCAATTTCATATATGATTCTTGAGATGTTCTTAGTTTGTTGTTGCTGCTGCGGTCTATCACTTTCATCTAGAAATGATTTTAAACTAAAATCTATACGCCTCTGTTTCACTTCATTCATAAATCAAACCCAGACAGCAAGTTTTAAGTGAGTAAAACCACTAAGGATTCATTCACCTATCATTTATTGGTTTATTGAGTGCCTATAAGAAAAAGGCTATTTTTAATTCTGCTAAGGCTGCCAAACTCCATTTCTATCCTTAAGGTAACATATGGGATTCTTCCCCAACAGAAGCCCACAAAGGAAAGATGCAGAGTCCAGGTGGCTTTCCACACACCCTCACCCACTCCTGGGTTTTAATCCACTATTTATGGAAAGGACTGAAGTCAGGATGTTGGGAATTTTAGACCCAGATGTTTCATTTTCTCTACTTGTATCACCTAGGCAAGTCATCTCTCTGATCAGGACCTCTTTCAAATATAAAATAACAGGGTTTGGAACGGTTGGGATCTGAAACATCAGACATTGTTACCCTGAGCTAACTGGTTAACCCCAGCAGCAGTGGAGTAGTCAGTGGGAGGTAGTCTGACCCTGGAGGCAGAAGAGGCCAACTGGTGTTATTAAAGAGGACTGTTTAGGCACCAAAGCACAGACTGCAGAATGCACCTGAGGAATCACGTGGCAGCCTGTGAAGCAATCCCATTTGGGGGAAAGATCGAAGGCCTGGGGGTCTAGAGACCCAGGGTTTTGTTCCAGCTCTGCCAAAACGTGGCTAGATGATCTTGAACAAGTCACTACAGCTCTGTGGACCTAAGTGTCCTCACCTGGAAGATTAAAGCATTCAAGTAGACAATCCCTAAAGTCCCTTCCAGCTCTGACATGCTCATTCCATGATTGCATGACCACCAAATTAAATTAAAATCAGACCTTTTGCTTCACGCCGTGTGTTGGCGAAGACAGGTAACACGCCCACGTGTACATGAAAAAACCTCCGAGAGCGGATCGCTCAGCTTCTTGTTTTTGTTGGGAATTTATTTTTTATCCTTTCCTGAGCTTATCAGCCCATGATCAAGGGCTCCTTCTCCAATGCAGGTGCTTATCTTCCCGCTGAGGCCAAGGGCGCATCTTAGTAACTTGCAGTGTGTGAGGCAATGCGGGCGTTTCTGCCACTGTTAAGCCACCACCTCTGGCTACAATAAGGCGTTGCCTGATAAACAGACTTGCTACATACTCATCTGCCTGGGAAGGAGAGAAATTTCCTGCCAGCCCTCTCCTGCCAAGGTCTGCACTGGCCGTGTGCAGGAAGAGTCTGAAGTTGGGGCCATCTAAGATGCTGCCCAATTTGGGGAAAAGATGGATGAGAGAGATGGCTCCGGTATGGTGGGCTTCCTAGGCACCTGAACCCAGGGCCTGAAGGGTCCTTGGAGGAATGCCAGAGGTAAGAATAGAAACCCACTAGCTGGGAGAGTGGGGGTCTCCTGGAAAACCAAGGCTGGGCTGGGCTTGGTATCGATGTGTCAGGGAGAAATGGCCTCGAGATCTGGCTATTTCTAAAGCCCTGGATGACTCATTCTTTCAAGGAAAATTTCCTAAGATCTGATATTCACTTAGCATGGAGGAAACAGATGAATTAATATATAGGTCCTTCCCATCAAAGGGCTCCCAGTCTGGTTGTGAGAGGAAATGGGTAAATAAAGTAAGTAATTGCAGTACTTTTAACACCTACTGTGCATAGGCACCATTCTCAGTACCAGAGAAATTTAAGTGAAAGATGTCTGATCCCTCAAAGCTTAAATCACCAACTTCCTTCTGATCAACTTCCTGGGGTAAGGCCCATAGTTTGCAGAGTGCTTCCCACAGACTGGTCTCCATGCTGGGTGCTCTTCATATTTCATCTGGAGCCATCCAAATGGTCCAGTGAGGTAGTGATTACAACTCCTACTTCACATATGTGGAAACCAAGGTCAGAGAGGCTGGGAGACTTTACCTGCACCTCTCAAACAGCATGTGCCTGGGGTGAGGGTGGGCCCAGGTCTGTGGGTCTCCAAAGCCTGACTTCCTTTTACGATAATGTTCTGCCACAGCTCAGCCTTTCCCAAGTCCAGAAACGTCATCTTTCCCACACTTGCTCTCAGCGCTCCTTCTCCTTTACTCCCTTGCTCAGGGAAGGGCATCAGTATAGGGTAGGTTGTGCTGCAGTAACAAACAACTAAATATCCATGACTTAAAGCAAGGATTTGTTCCCCACTTACTCTCCATGGCAACATATGTAGGTGGGTGGTTCGGCCCGACATCATGACTCAGGTCTCCAGGTTGGTGGAGTTTGCATCTCAAGGTATGTTTCCCTGATCACCAGTGAAGGAGAAGTGAAGAGCTGGAGGACATCCCATCAGCTATTAAATACTCTAACCCAGAAGTGACATATGTCAGTTTCACTCACAACTCATTGACCAGAACTAATCACATGGCCACAATTAACGCAGGAAAGGAGACTGGATATTGACTAGCAATAGGGATGTCTGCCAATATCATTGTTCACCCAGGTCCCCAAGGGTGAAACCCTAGTCTCCCAGGATTGCTGAATTTTTTTCTCCCTTAGGCACGAAGTAGGGGAAACAGACCCAACTGTGGAATCCCACAGACTTACAGAAGTTGTGGGACCTTGTTACTTAACTTCTGTGGACCTCTGATGTCTTATTTGTAAAACAGGGGCAATACTGTAATGCCTTTATCACAGAGTTATGGTGAAAATTTACAAGCTAAAGCATGTAAGACATGCTTGATAACCACTAGGTTTCCCTTCCCACCCACACCTACCATCATGCTCCCATATAAGTCTTCCATCCTCTACTCTCAAGTCTCCATGACTGGCATCTCTCACCAGTGCTACTGCAACATTCACTGGTCCCTCTGCCTTGAACTGCATTCCATCCTCCACCCTGGCTGCCTGGTGATCTTCCTAAACCCCAAATCTCACTTTGTTGTTTCCCTGCTCTTGATTCGTTTATGGTTCCTTGCAGCATTCATGACATAGTCATACCCCAATCTATCTTTCTAGCCTCTTGATGTCCCCACATACTCCTCATCCTCCATACACATTGGACCATTTCCCATCCCCTGAATCTTCCCTCATCTTTTATACATGCACATCTTTAACCAATGATGCCTTCTACTTGGAGTGGCTTTTTACCTACCTCATCTGACAAACTCCTATTCATACTTCAAAAGTCAGCTCACATGTCACCACCCAGATGAAGGCTTTCACAGATACACCAACAGAGTTAATTTTCTTTCACCTGCTGTTAGCCTGAAATTGCACCATCAGCATTCCATTGAGTCAAGCCAAAGTTTCTTCATTCATTTCTCTTTCATAATGGCACAGACAGCAGACCAAACCCTAACTTTGACTTCAGGGCTTTTTTCAAGCTTGCTTTATAATCTTAGAAATGTCATCTCCCATTTGCAACTATCCCCTCTTGGAGGGATTCGCCACTTGGGGAGCTGCTACAGAAATATCTTGACCTCTTCATGATCACCATCTGCCCTGGGCTTTTTCCATCTGACGATCCATCCATTCCCAAAGTAACAGAGACTGAGAATGACCTCACCCTTCAAGAGGGACCCCTCCTTCTCCACTCCTTGGGTGACTTTCCCATTGTAGACCCACTATATCCTGAGCTGTCACAGAAAGCACAGCATTGCCATGACAAAAGTTATACACATAAAGAGAGCAACATAAGAGGGGACAGGGGGGAGTTATTCCATCCCAAACAAACCCCATAATGGACACAAGAGTTTTCATCCTTATACCCTTAAGTGTGGGGACAGCCGAGGCTGTGGTAGAACTTCACATTTATCCACACAATTCTTTGGCAAGTTGTCTTCAACAGATAAGACATGTGAGGCACAGAATGGTAACATGACTCACACAGGGTCCTCCTGTAATTTCAAGTCCTGGGCAGAAACAAGCCACAAAGAGTCCTTCTGGTTTCTAGTTCATTGCTCAGAAATTCATGGAAAGGCAAGCCATGCAGCTTGATCATAATCCATGAGTGTGTGGGCAATTAAGAAGTGACAGGAGAGTGCAAAGGAGTCTTCTTAGCCACAGGAAAATGATCAACCTCCATCAACAAGAACAGATCCCCCAAAACACACCACGAAGGGAAATAAAAATGGGTTCCTGATGGTCCTGTACAATATGGTACAAGATACTATTTATGTAAATATGTAAAGAAAGGCTTAGTCACAAAAACAATACTACATATTGTGTGTGTGTGTGTGTGTGTGTGTGTGTAATTTTTGTGGCTTGGAAGGAAGGACCTCAAACTTATAATAATGGCTACTTTTGTGGAAAAGGGAATGGACCAGGATGGGAGTAGTGGTCATGGGAGACAGCTGGAGATTTATCTAAACAGTTCTAATAGTTTTTAAAGTGTCTGCTGGCAGACTCTTTCAGCTATACTCCTAGGAAAGGAACTGAAACAAATATGGAAAAAATGGCAAATGGTTAATTTGGGGTTTTAGGAATGTAAAGTGACTGTAATATTTTTTCAGAAAAAAAAGAAACACTCTCAAAGAATTCTGAGTTCAGATCCCGTCTATGCTGCTAACAAGCTATGAGACTGTCAGCGATCCCCTTACCCTCTGTGTGCCTCTGTTTCCTCACTGCCGTCTGCAGGGATTGGGTGGCTCCCAGGTCTTAGCCCTCTGAGCTCTGCACACAGGCGGGTCAGATCCCTGCCTAATCAGTTGTCTTTTTCCAGCCAGATTGAAATTAAGCCATGTTTTAGTTTAATTTTTTTGTGATGTTTCATGTGGAAAGGGTATCAGTTGTGCACAGGCTAAAGGCAAGAAAAAAAGGAAGGAAAGAGATGGGAGAAGAAACAATCAACTCCAGATTCATGGTGAGAGGCAGCCATGGGGTCCTGCAGACTCCGCCTCTCTTCTACCTGTGTGTGCGTATCTGCATGTGCACATGCGCACACACACACATCACATGGCGGGGCTGTAGAAGTGACAACCACCAGCCTGCTTCTGCGGAATGACCCCCAGGGATGAGATGTCTCCATCCAGGGACCAGTTCAGCCCATTGGCAAGAACCTCCCTCTAGAGCCATACATCCCAGGACCTCCAGCTCCTATCACCCAGGGTGATATGCAGAGAGGATCACATGTCCCATCCACTGGAGTCCACACAGTGTAGGCCACTCCGATCTACCTATTTCCATGCCACCTCCCAGTGAGGTTGGACTAAAAGCCCTCACTTGCATGAAATACTCTGAGACAGCTGTAGTCTGATTGGATCCCAGGGGCCACCAGCCAGAGAGGAAGAAGTGAGGCTGGACTCCTACTCCTAGTAATAATGAAAAGCAGAAATCTGCCCTGTGTGGCTGGTGTTGGGCTGAGCACACCACATGCTTTTTCTCACTAGTTCCCCATCAGCCCAATGCCATAGGCAGAAAAACCACAGTTTGGAGTGATCTGCCCAATATACACCCTGCCAGGCCAGCAACCCGGCCCAAGTTCAAAGCTCTTTGCCCTGGAAGATGTCCCCACACCTCTGCAGTGCAGCAAGTTTGGAAGCCATGTGGGGATGGGCCCCAAGCCCTCTTTGTCGCATTCACACCATTTCCATTTAGAACGTTCTCAACTGTTCGAGGCAATAAGCAGCAACAATTCAGCCGTCAAGATGCTTGTAGGAGGAAGAAAGGCCACTTTGGGGTCATCAAGAGAGCTGTGCAATCTCTTGCCTTCTTTGTCTGTAAATTGGCACAAGGATGCCCACCTGGTGGTGCTCCAGGGAGGATCAGGTGAGACAGCAAGCGAGAAGATGCTCAGGAAATTCCTCCCACTTCGGGTCAACCTGGTAACAGTTACAGTGGCCCTGACCCGTTCTCTCCTGGTCGCTGAGCCAGACCGCGTGTTCCAATGAGAAGCAAACTTGAGGACTTGACCCTGGCTGCCTCAGGTCTAGCTGTGCCTGCAGAGTTGCAGGATGTGGTCAGCTCAACAGCGAGGCATGTAGAAAAGAGCTTCCCAGAGGCCTTTGCAACAAAGCCGCAAGTTGGGGAGATAATTTGTTGCCTTTGCTGTCTTTTCATAAGGCTGCCTCTTAAGGCTACCAAAAGGAAAAAAAAAAAAAAAAGTCATGTTCTTCCAAAATGCAATTCCTTCTCATGAAAGGGTAAGCATGGAAATTATTAGGTCTAAGAGACAATCTCCTTTGCCAACTATGAAATCTCACCAGGACATTGGACGGTCTGCCCAGAGAGAAGAATCTGAACTCCTTTATGAGAGCACCAGGCAGTCCTTTCGGTATTAGTAAAACATACCTCATCCAGTCAAGGAGCAAAACCAAAACAGCTTAGAAGAGCTGCTCGGACATCAAACCCATCTTACAAAATAGGACTTTGATGAGTTCCATGTAAACGAATCCAAAACATGTGATTTAAAGGTCCTCAAAGCAGAGGAGGCTTGGAAATGGGTAGAACTGTCCTTTATAAAACCACACTTGGGGCCGTACCAAACACAAACGTTTGAAAGATTTGTAACTATGGTCTGGAGACCCAGCCATTAATTCTGCAGCTCAGAGTGGACTCTGGTTGACTATAGGAAAAGCTAATGAAATCCACAGATGAAACCCTGCTGGCATGACCCACCCATCTGCTCAGGCGTCTGCAAAGGGAAGTGGCACCGACACCGTCTCTCACACCACACCTTACTTCCTCTTTCTTGTCATTCCCAAATCAGTGTGGCTTTGGAGCAAAGGATTCCTAAGTGACAGGGAGGGTAGGCTGCATGCTGTCCTCACTAAGCCTCTGCTGTGTGTCATTAAGGTCATACCTCCTCTCGTCTCTGGTTCTTCCTTCAAGACCAGGACCCATATCATAGCTGGGTGGCCAGGAAGGAGAGGCTGGAGCCCAGAGCTTTTGAAAAGTAGCCAAGGTAGGTAACGGGAATGGGACCAGAGAGGGAAGTGACAGGAGACAGGCACAGAGTCACAGCCTCATTCTCGGGAGGCTCAGGACAGTGAGCAGGACTCCTGTCGGGGAGCAGACCTTGTCTCTGAAGCCTAAGCAGAGAGAGAGATGGAGAAGACAAGAGTCCAGATGTTAATGTATACACAGTCCAGTTCGCTGGGAAATAGGCTTCGAGCTTCTGAGAGTTGTATTCAGGAGTGCCCTTGGGAGCAACATGTCAGGAGGGGTAGAAAAAGAGTTGAGGAAAGCAAGACTGGACAGAGGGAAAAGTTGAATTGTGGTTCAGTTATAAGGGGAGCAGATGCTGATCCCATAGGAAATTCTAGATCTAAGATGGACCTTCAGAGATGGTCCAGTTGCAGGCACAGGTGCTGGGCTTTTGTACCCTGGCATTATCCAGTCATCCATCAGGATGAGGGTGTGTAACCTTGGCCAAGGAAGCTTTTTGAGGCTGAGGGCAACGTCCAGAGTGGAATGATATAGCCAACACTCCAAACATCTGAGAAGGTTATTGCTCCTGCCCTGAACTGGGATCTCGGTCACTCACCACAGCATCTACTACAGTCCATCCCATGTGCCACCTGGACCCACTAGTTTCATGCACTAAGTTCACTCTATCTGGGAATAGCTGTTCCAGGATTCTGGTTGGTCTCTTTTTCCTGGGAAAAATGATAAGAGGAAGGTTATGGGACAGACTACAGCTGCTGCTGCTGCCCAGGTATCGTAGCCACATCTAATACCCCTCATTCCATCCTCTGCTATGTGTCCTGTATGCTGTGATTGTTGGCCAGCATCTCTCTGGGTCCAGGTGGCTGACCTGAGATGAACCATCTCATTTCACCAGCAGTAAAATCTAACTTAAGGAAGCAAGGGAAGTAGGACTGGACAGAGGGAGATGCTGAATTCTGATGAGTCCCACTCCATCCTAATTAGGGAGCTGACCCTGGCATAGCATATCTGCAGGCTTTGAGGGTTCAACTTCTTCTGAACACTCTGCCGCTCTTATAATTAAGACCTGGGCACAGCAAAGGAAACCATAAACAAAGCAAAAAGACAGCCCTCGGAATGGGAGAAAATATTTGCAAAAGAAGCAACTGACAAGGGATTAATCTCCAAAATATACAAACAGCTCATGCAGCTCAATATCAAAAAAACAAACAACTCAATCAAAAAATGGGTGGAAGATCTAAATAGACATTTCACCAAAAAAGAAAATCAGATGACCATCAAACACATGAAAAAATGCTCAACATCACTAATTATTAGAGAAATGCAAATCAAAACTACAATGAGGTATTACCTCACAACGGTCAGAATGGCCATCATCAAAAAATCTACAAACAATAAATGCTGGAGAAGGTGTGGAGAAAAGGGAACCCTCCTACACTGTTGGTGGGAATGTAAATTGGTACAGCTACTATGAAGAACAGTATGGAGGTTCCTTAAAAAACTAAAAACAGAGCTACCATATGACCCAGCAATCCCACTCCTAGGCATATATCCGGAGAAAACCATAATTGAAAAAAATGTATGCACCCCGATGTTCATTGCGGCACTATTTACAATATCCAGGACACGGAAGCAACCTAAATGTCCAATGACAGATGAATGGATAAAGAAGATGTGGTACATATATACAGTAGAATATTACTCAGCCATAAAAAGGAATGAAATCTGCAGAGATGTGGATGGACCTAGAGATTGTCATACAGAATGAAGTCAATCAGAAAGAGAAAAACAAATATCATATAATATTGCTTGTATGTAGAATCTAGAAAAAATGGTACAGATGAACTTATTACCAAAGCAGAAATAGAGTCACAGACGTAGAGAACAAACTTATGGTTACCAAGGGGGAAGGGAGGGTGGGACGAATTGGGAGATTGGGATTGACATATATACACTACTATGTATAAAATAGATAACTAATGAGAACCCACGGTATAGCACAGGGAACTCTACTCAATGATCTGTGGTGACCTAAATGGGAAGGAAATCCAAAAAAGAGGGGACATATATGTACATATAACTGATTGAATTTGCCATACAGCAAAAATTAACACAACAAGTAAAGCACCTATACTCCAGTATAAATTAAAAAAAAAAAAAAAAGACCTGGACCTGATCCTCAACTTGTCTACCCTCCAGGAGGATGAGTCTCTTTATAAGTTTCCCTCTGGCCATCACACCTAGCCTTTAACTGATGCTTAGTCACCGGGCTATAGCCGTGCCTTGTCTCTCTGTAATGCAGTGGTTGCCCCCAGCAATAAGCATCCAGTTCCACAGTACTTCTAATTACTATCCCCTCCCTCCTCACCTGAGAAATTGCACCTGCCAGGGCCTCCTTTTCTCTAATATCCCATCCCATTTCACCACCAACAAAAGGATTGACAATTGCCATACTGCAGCATGCCAGCGGCTATCCACATAGAACCTACTACCAGTGATGGGGTCTTCACTGCCAGTCAGCAAGCAGGAGATCCAGCTCCAAAATCCTATTCTAGAGTCCATGTCCTAGGACAACTTCATTAACACTGGTTAATGGGTTCCCAGGTAACAGACCCTGGAATGAGATCTACATGCTGGCAGTTTATTGAGAAAGGCTGAGCAGAGGGAGAAGTTGAACTGTGATGCAGTCACAGTAAAGTTCTCAGCCCACCCCATGGGTTATCCTACTCTGAACCTGGGATAACCCATCAGAGATGTCCTGAATTGAGATGAGGGGGCCAGGCCTTTATATCTCCAATCACAGTCACTATATTGGACCTATTGGAGGAGAGAGTCACTCTGGGCTAGGCAGCTTCCTTCAGGCAAGAGCAATTCCCAGAAAGGGATACAGTTCTGAGCCAGCCCAGGCCAATAACCCCGGTAGCTAGGAAATGAATTCCTTGGTCCTAAAAGTGTCCACATGTCATGAACCACAATATCCACTACAGGGTCTGTCCTCCCCGGGAGACAAGAGGAAATTCATCACCACACAATCAAGTATGAAATTTCAAGCCATGTGAGGTGCTATGATGGGTTTGTGCATCAAGGTACATGGAGCTCCATGCACTCATCGGAACCTCTGAGCTCATCTGGAGGGTTAGGGAGGACTTCCCCATGGAAGAGGACTTGAGCTGATAGACTCCCCAGGAATGAGTAGGCAAGGGGTCAGTGAACACAGGAGGGGGCAAAGCCATCCAGCAGAAGATGGCCAGGTGTGAGCAAAAGGTGACGTGTGGGTGGGAGGGAGGTACTGATGAATCACAATAAGGTCAGGGTAGCTGGGCTGAGAGCAAGGGGGACCCTAGCCTGAGATAAGCCAGGTCCAGCAATGCCTGGGGAGCCACAGTAGAGACTTTGTTCTTTATCTAAAGAGCTACTGAGGATGCATTGAAGGGTTGGAGAGGAGCATCAGCCTGAGGACCCAGCACACAGGTCCCTCAGGTGGGATTTCCTACTCGAGTACCAGCCCCTAGAGATCTCAATACTTGGAAATGTGGATCCATGTGTGGTCAGTGCTGTCTGCTCTAGACATAATATGACCCGGACTGAAATGGCTCAGGACATGGTTAGGGGAGGGGTCAGTAGAGAAAACTGGTCAGGAAAACAGCCCGGAGTAAGACCTGGCTGGTGTTAAAGGAACATGTGAAAGATTGGGGAGCAATAACCACGGAGGTCAGGCTGAGTCCTGTCTACGGTGGGGGCAGCGCCATGGAGGGTGGGCTGCTTTGGGGCAGAACAGGCCCAGGTGGCTTCCGGGCAAAAGTGGCTGTGGAGAAAGGCACTGGCGGGAAGAGGGTGCTGCATGGAGTGCCCCGTTCCGGGAAGTGGATTCCGTAGAGGAAGGAGAAGAAGGCTGGTGGGACCAGGTCCCAACATGCTGTGCACCAGGCTGAGGAACCTGCCCGTCGCCAGGGAGAGGTGAGAGCTAGTAGCCTCTGGAGGCCCCATGTGGGATCAAAGATGGCAACTCTGCAGGCAGTGTAGTGGAGGCTTGTGGTCGGCAGAATAATGGCCCCCAAAGATGCCCATGTCCTGATCCTCAGATCCTGTGAATCTGTCACTTTGGATGGCAAAAGGGACCTTGCTGATGTGATTAAGTTAAGGATACTGAGATGGGGCAGTGATCCTGGGTGATTTTGGTCCAATGTCATCACAGAGATCCTCATGATACAGGCAGGAAGGTCAGAATCAGAGATTTGAAGACACGGTGCTGCTGGCTTTGAAGGTGGGGAAGATGCCACGCACCAAGAACTGACAACTTCCAGAAAATGGAAAAGTCAAGGAGATGTAATGTCCCCTAGAGCCTCCAAAAGGAACCAAGTCCTGCAACACCCTCTTTTGGTCCGATGGGACCCATTTCAGGCCTGTGACTGCTGGCAAGAGATGAGGGGTTGGTGGATATTGGGTTGTGGGCAGTGGGGAAGGAGAGGAAGCCAGAGATGTGAGAAGCAGCCATGGGCGTGGGGGGCACCAATGGCCGTAGATAGTGAGAGAGGGAACCAGCGTGGCCCACAGGTTTTTGGTGGGCACTGCTCATGCAGAGGGGAAAGGGAAGAGAAAAAGAAACAGGAACTGGAGGAAAGGGTGATGTCTAAGGTTGGTGACAATTCCTTTGGAATGCAATCCAACTAAGTTCTCCCCCAGATCGCCTTTGAGATGCTCTGAAGGTTGGGTGAGGGAGGAAGAGGAGGACAGTGCCACGTGCTATGATTCAGCCTCATGAAGGTACCAACTATGGAAAGGCTGGGAGGCAAGGAGACCAGGTTTAGGCCTGTGACACCAACCCTCTGCCCAGCATCCCCTCGGATGGGACACACCTGCTTGAGTATCTTCAAATTCAGGGTAACGCATCCCTCAAACAAGGGTGGGTGGGTTTGGCTCAGCTGCTTTCAAAGCTCTTCCTTAGTCTCTGACGAAGTCAGCTTCCTATTGACGTGTGTCTCGTTTTCCTCTCCCAAGCCCCTCTGATGCCTGTGCCCTCTTTTCTTAGGCAGCCCCACCCCTGGAAAATTGTGGGCAGGATCATGTACTACTCCCAGTGAAACAAGCCCACTGCCCTTCAGGCACTCACTCAATCCTTCCCCTCTTGTACAGGTGACAAGACCTCCCTGACCTCCCATTGATGGCTTTACTGTACCTATCCTCCAGTTTGCTTTTTTTTAATTTTAAACTATGCCCACTCCCAACTCTGAACTGATCTAACACCTGAGGCATAAGGGAACAAAGCAGAAAAGCCCAGAGCTCCCATCTCCCTCGTTCGAAACTCTGACCCCCTTGTAATGCAGCCTCAAATCCCATTAGCTTTTTATGAACTGTCATGTCCTCCAATGGACCTATATTGAATAAGATCCCGAGGGCACTTCCGTCACGTGTTTCTACAAAGCTGAGTCGCCCCATCCTGACCTTGCACTTTGGTTATTTGAACCGATGCGTGAGACATAGCATTTATCCAGGTTCCACAGTGTAAAGGGTTTTGTGGTCGTGGGTCTGTCTTCCCCACTGGGTTCAGCCTCCTCCAGAGCAGCGGTTCTATCCTGTGCACATCAGAAACGCTAGGACCTGCCATAAAAAGTTACAGCCAATGGGAAAGGGGAGAAAAGAGAGAGAATGAACGAAGAAGAAGGAAAGATGGGAAGGGCAACAAAAGCCAGAAGAGCAGGAGGGTGGTGGAAAGAGCAGAGGAGGGGACCGAGGGAACGTGTCACACCTGGAGGAGCTCAGGTAGGCCTGGGGCATGATGGGAGGTAACCTAGGTGGCAGGCATGGCTGAGAGTGGCAGGCAGGCTCAGGATCGCGGGAGCCCAGGGCAGGTCAGGGGAGGCTGTCACTTGGAGGTTCTGGACGGCAGAGCCGAGGCAGGGGAGGGGGACAGAGGCCAGATATATGGACCGGAGAGGGGGGGTGGCGGGAGAGTCAGGCACCATGCCGTTCAAGGCAGGGCCATCTGGTCTGTTCAGTCTTGTGGGAAGATGCCCTGGCTACTCTCTGATGTAGTGGACATGGGGTCTCTAGGCTGCAACAATATGAGGCCAGCCCCATCAGAAAGTGAGGTCGTGACTGTAACCAGGATTGTCACAGGGCCTGGAGTGAGGCTGGGCTGGGTCCTCCTGTGGGACCCATACAAGAAGCTGTAGGGAGCCCATGGGCTGGGGACACTGAGGCGGTGTGTGACAAAGAAGGAGGGGAATTAAATGAGATTATCTAGGAAAAACCTTCAACACGGTGCTCAGCACTTAGTAAATATTCATTTTATGGTGACAGTGATGGTGGTGGTGGTGGTTAAAATGAGGGAAATCAGGAAGAAAAAGAGTGAATTAAGGAAAACAGAGCAGAAAGGAAATAATCTGGTATCTACTGAGGGTCTACTATATGCTCTCGGCACCTACTAGCTGCCTTCACCTTTTATATTTCCATTAACCCTGCTCAGCAATTTTATGAGATGGGTAGTCTTACCCCATTTTACTGATGGGGAAACCAAGGCTCAAAGGATGAAGACAGCTACCCAACAGCAAATTGCTAAGGCAGGATTCAAGGTTTGTGTGATTCGAAAGCTCCTGCCTTCCAGTGAGGAGGAGATACGGAAGCGGGTGATGACCAGCTCCAGGGAACCACCTGGCTACACACAGAGAACCCAGATATGGGTTTTGAACCCAGGGAGCTCCGAGGGTGCGGTGGGGCGGGAGGAGGTAGTCTGACCAATGACCCCATCAAATGCAGACCATGCCACCCTAGAGTATACACAGCATCCCAGGAGCTCAGAAGAGTCAGGAAGGGAAGACTTCCTGGAGGAGGTGATATTTGAACGGAGCTGTGTGATGAGCATCCATTTTCCCAGAAGATGGGGGCCCATTTGGTTCAAGGCAGCATTTGGAAATGGGCAGCTCTCTGAGGATCTGTCTTATCCTCTCCCCTGTCCCTAACTCACCGACCTTCCACAGCAGAGTCCAAATCAGCAGTAGTTGCTCCAAATGTACTGCTAACATCCTCCCCAGTCTTTGTTCCTCCTTCTCTCCAAGAAATTTTCAGACTCCATCATCCCTATCACAGGACATCCACTCTCTGGCTAGGAAAAGAGCTCTTTTGGCCAAGCCAGCTACTGGCAATGGGTCTCCACCAGAGGAGAAAGAAGATTTCTAGGTTTGGGGCAAGGGTATAAATCAATTGGCAGAGTACAATAGGAATAGAATAAATAGTATCTCATCCAAATCAGTTACATAATATTTAAAAAGCAGCTCTCAAATAGGAAGAGCATTTATCTATTATGAACATTTTCCATTTTTAGTGGTAATTGAAGTTTTTCATCCACAGCTCGTGCTAAAAGCACCAACACATTGTGATCGTCCCCACCCGTTCGAATGCAATTAGAGAATTTAATCAAACTCCACTGCAAGTGCAGTGCCAGCCAGGCTATTTTTGAATTTTTCCATCTAGCATCATTTGGGGACTTTTTAATTGTTAGTTGGGTTTATTTATTGAACTCGGGCTTAAAAGAAAAATAAACAGCAAGGAGGCAAGAAGTGGCTGGAAAGGCAAGAAGAATCCAATCTGTGCAATTTAATAAAGTCTGTCCTTGTTAGCTCCAGCGGTGGCGAAATTCCAGTGAATTCAAATTTCAACCTGGTCTCTAAACATCACATTATTTACATCTTTCATCTATTATGATATTTTAAATAAGATTGTTATAAAATTGCCCCAACTTTGGGCAACCGTAGATCATAAAATAGGAATATTATTGCATTAAAAGAGAGGAGCTGTATCTCATTTAAAACACATAAGCACATAATTTCATAGATTTCATATCTGTAGCTGGATATCTATCTATGAACAATGAAATTGTCCCAAAATTAAAAGCCTTCTGGCTATATATTTGTAAACACAATCAGATCACAATCCAATAATGGGCCCCTTTTGAATTAATGTGCATCACGTGGCCTTCCTATCATTACATTTATAACTTTCCTTTTGAACAGCTCACTGCCTTCTCTTTGTCTCCATAAAAATGCAGGGGTTTTCTTGTTTCCTTCAGCTAATGGTATCTAAAACCATGTTTTTTTAAGGCAAGAAAATTTGATCATGATTGTGAAAAATACCGACAGAAAGAAACGCACCCTTTTATACCTGCATAGATGGAGAGTCGCCATCTAATTTCTCATCACTTCTGACATAAAACACTTTGCATTTTAAAAAGAAACTGTCACCTCGCTCATTTTTATGATTCTGATAATGAGAATGGGACTTATATTGTTAACCAGGAAAGTGCAGTGATTTTATATGCACATTAAAAGGAAAAGACTGTTCCTTTAATTTAGATCATTTAAAACAAAACTTCCCAAGTGGCAACATTTTCGTTGCAATTCATTCATCTATTGCAGTTCAGTGTTCATGGGAAAGCCTTTCCTGAGATACAGGGTTCAAAGTAAGTGAGTAAGGCATCCTCTTCCACAAACAAAGTCACATCCTGAGGGGACTGAAATGTTGTGTGATTTACTTCAGGGTATCTTAGAGAGTCCGGTGGAAGGAGTCCACACTGGGAGTCAGGAGAGCCAGTTACCACTGCTGCTCTGCTTTGTGTGAGATTTCCAAATGCATAAGGGGCACTCAGCCTCAAGTGACCAAAAGCCAACTCAATAAAGCAAAAAGTGGACTGTCTTGTGTATCTCCAAAGTCCATGGTGGATTGATTCAGGAATGGCTAGATCCAGAAGCTTCCACAATGCAATGGAAATCTAGTCTAGCCCCAACTCTTGGCTCTCTTTTCCTGTGTGTTGGCTTTATTTTTGGGATCCATGTAGTGGTCCTTAGTAGGTACAGGCTTGCATCATCCTTGCTGCTATTATGCTCACAGAAAATAGAATTCCTGTTTATTGGTCACACCAGTAAAAGCCCCAGTGTTCACTCCCATGGACCACCTGGAGCACCTATCCCTGAACTAATCATGGTGCCCAAAACAATGGAATTCACTGTGAGCCCTTGTCCAGGTCACCTGCACAATCTTGGATTAGTAGAATGAAATAATTCCCACCCAAATGACATGGATGGAGAGAGGGGCTATCACATGTCCTTAGGTATATTGGGGTTTCATAAAGTGATAAACCACTGGCTTAGGAAATAAATTCTAAAGTTCAGATACTAACCTGCTGCTTCCCACACATTCATCTACAAATTAAGATTTTAGTTCAGATTTCTGACTTGAAAGTTAGACTTCTGTCGGAGTCATTTGAACCTCTGTTTCTTAGTCTGTAAAATGATTATGACACTGCCTCTCCCACAGATTGTCAATGAGATTACATATGTGAAAGTATTTAGCAGAGTGCAAATAAAGAGCGTTATATATACTAAACCTTAACTACACATGATTATTATGAGATATTATGGGAAATGAATCAACAGATGACACCAGTCAGTATCCAAATGAGTCATAACAGATTACCTTAGTCATATCTGCCTCTGTGTCTGACAATTCTCAAGGAGATAAGCATTGGGGTCTATAATATCATCTAATCATAGTTAAATAAATGACCTTTATAACCAAATTCAATGCATATGACCTTGTCCTCGATCCCATTGTATGGCTCCAATTCTTTTAGACTTAACCTGAGTTCTAAAGTACTTCAGATATTCTTGGGAAAAAGATAGGAACAGGAAAGGTCAGTTTACAGCTGTTATTAGAATTTGAGTCCAGAGAATGGGCAGCTCAGATGGGTATCTCTCATTTTAGACTGGGGATGAAAAAAAAAAATTAGGTTTGCCTTTCTCCTGCATTGTGATTGCTTCACTTTGTTTAGAATGTTGACTTCATTTGTTTAATAAATATAATACATGATCATTGTGAAAATACACCAGCAATACATAAAAGTCCAAAAGGGCCAGTAAAAAAATTATCTAAAATTCCACCACTCAGAAACAATGGTAATTGATATTTGGTAAACATTGTTCCAGCCATTATTCTATGTTCAAAGATAGATAAAAGGACAGAGAGATGATAAAGTGAAAGAAAGATAAGGGGACAAAAACATGAACATGTTATGCACATTATTTTTAATATTTAAAAGTACTAAACTCTCTTATATTTTAATTGACTGGAAGAAGAAAGAAGCCAAAGTAAAATTGAAAGACTTATTTCAGATCCATTTTCTTCACTACATGGGATATGATCTCCTTCCTAAAAGATCCCTCTAAATTAAGAAAAGAGATTATAGCACACTTTGAATTGGAGTCATCTTTAAATTACATTTTAATTTTAGACTATTAACTCCCTGATATGAAGAAGGAAGAAATTAACACCATATACTTCTCCCTCCCTACCTCTCAACATACTTCTGTTATCTTACTATTGTCCAGCTTTACAATATTTATGTTTTGTTCAGTGAAAAACATTTCAGTTGGTCAGCCTTAGTCTTATATTTATTGATAATAACTATGATAGTTACCATCTAACCATGATGTCACCATTCCTGCATTATTTATTTTAGTTCATCTTTTTGTTGTAATTTGTTAAAATACAAAATAAATTAGGATGTTTAATTGGGGAAATAAACTATGTTTATTTTCCCTGAAAGACTCCTAAGGTGGTACAACCTGTGAGTTTGTGCATGCTTGTCAATATTTCTAAAACCTTTATATCTGAATTTTAAGACAATATAACTTGGCTTAAATCTTTTTTTCTGATTGAAATAAAGAAGTATTTGTTTGGGGTTTCTTAGGACTGGCTTAAAATTCTTGAAGACCACCTTTTATTCCTACCTTTACCACTTGGTAGACATTAGTCTTCTCGCATTCACTATAGTTGTGGAAAATTCTAAGATAACCCTTTTTTTCTCCTTTATATCTTAAAATTTGTATTTTCTCCTAGAAGCCAATAGAATTCTATCCTTACTCTTTTTTTTCTTCTTCTTCTTTTTTTGGCTGTGCCACACGGCTTGCAGAATCTTAGTTCCCTCACCAGGGATTGAACCTGGGCCCACAGCAGTGAAAGTGCCGAGTCCTAACCACTGGACCACCAGGGAATTCCCTATCCTTACTCTTGAAATTCAGATTTTTCACAAGGGTGTACATTGGTGTTGCTCACTTATTCTATTTCATGTTTTCCTGGGATATCGTGTACCTTCAGATCAGCCCTTTATTTATCTAAGTAAAGTTTTCTTCAGTTATATCATTTAATATTTTTCTGTGTCATTTGTTCTGGTCTCTTCCTAAAGAGAGACAAATCTGTGCATTTGTCGTATTTCTTTTCTCTACCTGTCTATTATAAAGATACATCATCTTTTTAATCATTTTCGTATCCTTGTACTTTGAAAGTGGGAAAGTATTTTTGGTTGACACAATAACTAGGGCAGGGATGGGCATAACTGGCATTTGGGAGATGAGGGTTCAGAATCCTAAATGTCCTTCAACGTACTGGAATCTAGCCTTATGATGAATGTCCTATTCAAAATGCCAACAGGGCTGAAAGAGTTAGCCCAGCCATCATGTCTTTGATGATGCTTTCTGTCATGTTAATTCTAATTTTTTTAAGACTTTTTTTATGTGGACCTTTTTTTAAAAGTCTTTATTGAATTTGTTACAATATTGCTTCTGTTTTATGTTTTGGTTTTTTAGCCATGAGGCATGTGGGATATTAGCTCCCCAACCAGGGATCGAACCAGCACCCCCTGCACTGGAAGGCGAAGTCCCAACCACTGGACTGCCAGGGACGTCCCTGTCATGTTAATTCTAATTTTTAAAGACTCTAATGGTGCTTTTATTTATATAACATTTCTCTTTTTCACATCAGTTTTTTTCTTGAGTTCTGCCGACTCACTTTACCTCTGCTTATGTTGTCTTATAATTTCTTCTTGTGCTCTATCTTGAAAGGATTATACTTTCAATAATATTTTCAATATTATAGAGAAGTATTTGTCTAAACTTTTTGACTATTTTATGGGGCAATTTATGTTATATATTCCCTTGATGTAACTTTTGATGAACAACTTTTTCCCTCCATGTTTGCAGTTATTTCATTTTTAAGGTATAATAGGTCATAACCTAGTTCCTCTGTGTAACTAACTATGTGTTGACTTAGAGCAGAGGGGAAAGATAATGAACTCTGGACACTGCCTGTTGTCTGGAGCCTCTCTGTTGCTACATGTGGGATGTCTCTATCCTGAGAGATGTCTGAGGGATGTCTCTATCCTGTCTGATTTTCAGAAGGGAATTTCCCTTTTGGGGCTTCCCTGGTGGCGCAGTGGTTGAGGGTCCACCTGCTGATGCAGGGGACACGGGTTCGTGCCCCGGTCCGGGAAGATCCCACATGCCACGGAGCGGCTGGGCCCGTGAGCCATGGCCGCTGAGCCTGTGTGTCCGGAGCCTGTGCTCCGCAACGGGAGAGGCCACAACAGTGAGAGGCCCGCGTACCGCAAAAAAAAAAAAAAAAAAAAAAAAAAAAAGGATTTCCAGTTTCAAAGGGTATCTGTGCATCTCAGATCCGTTTTTGTAGCTGCATAACCTCAATCCTCAGTTTCTCAGGATAAATCTCAGGATATTATTATTATCCTCACAACAATGCCATGAGGGAGCTGTCACTGTCTTCATGTTACAGGTGTGAAAACTGAGACAGCGGTTAAACGGCTTTCCCACGCTTTCCCAGGAAACCAGTGGCAAAACTAACTTTTCAAAACCCAAACCTATGCTCAACCATGTTCCCAAAGCTGGAAAGATAACCTGTAGAGCGCTCTTCACCAAACACTTTCAGATTCACTAAAACTTTGAATCAAAAAGTACCCATTTTAGAGATAAAAAAAAAAAAGCTGAGTCCTGTAAGGCCACATGGCTAGTAAGTCACAGAGTCGGGACTGGAACATGAACCTATAGCAATCCAGTGCACCTGGAAAGATACAAATGGACCCGTTGATGTATGCCCCAATGCACCTGAATATGGGGACAGAGAGAGAGGAGGCAGGGAGGTGACAGGAAGGCAAGTGGATCCTACCCACCTGTGTAAGCACAGACGAGTCATTTCACCTCCTTGAGCCCCCACAGGAAGTGGCCATCAGAACTGCATCATCCATGTTAATTGAACAAAAAACTCTGCAAAACAGAATCTGCTCTCTTCTCTCAGCTCTGGTTTTAAAAATGTCTATCCATCAGTGCGTGCGTCTGTAAGGTCATCTCTCTTTCTCAGATCTAACTGCTTATCTGTCTAAACATCAGGAGAGCGTAAACAAAACATATTTATGTGTCTTTTTCTGGGTGGCAAGGATACAGGTGATTTTAATTTTCTTGGTGCATTTCTCCAATTTCATAATTTCCTGTAAAGAAAAAAACGTGTTATTTATATTACCAAGGGAAAACACAAGTCTTACAAAAATAGTGATCTTGTCGGGTTGTTGCAGGATGCCTGAGACAATGCGGGAGCGTGATGGAGCCAGGGTTCTGCAACCCCACAGGTGTGAGTTCATTTCCCTGTCCCTGGCCTCTGATTGCCGGCACGCTTCCTGTTGTCTCTGGACCTCCTCTTGCTCGTAAGTGGAATGGGGACAATATCAATTCTTGGATTGGCAGGAGGGTTTAATGGGGTTACCTATTTAAATGTCTCTCACGGCGTCGGGTAAACGGGAATCACTCCCCCAATGTCAGTTCCTTTGCCTTCGCCGAAAATTCCAGCTGTAACGTCTGCAAGCCTTTGAGACGTACAGGCCAAAGCTGCAGCCAAGGAGAACTCCTGAACAACACTGTTTATTTATACAGCGAGAAGATTGAAATCATTATGCTTTGACTGGCAGCAGCTATTTATAGGCCTTGCTCCCAGCGAGCTGTTGGGATCAGGGCTCTCCCCAACAAATTTACCAACTCCCGGGCTTGGCCATAAGCTCCATGGATGTCTGTGTAGGCCTCTGCTTCCCAACCACGTGAAAGAGGAATCCCTTCCCTGTTCTATTAAGTGAAAATCGTTGCCTACAGTAAACAAAGAAGGAGAGGGAAGGGGCCAGAGAAAACCCTCCCAAAATGATGGGGAGGAGCTTGGCATCAGGAGCAAATGCCAGCGTCCCTCCGCACAGCTCAATGTGCTGAGTCTAAGGACTAATTATGGATTTCATCACAGGTCCTGGATCTGCCAGAGGCTCATCTCTCTGTGAGTCCTTGGACATCACTCCAAATGCTGATGGAGCACAGATTCTGGATAAAGCACCGGGGTGTGTGTTGTGGGTGTGAACAGACAAGATCGGGATAAAGCCTGGGAAAGGACATGCCAGGTAGGGAAATCAGCAGGGGAAAGGTGGAGAGGCGGGAACAGTGAGTGGCTCCACTGGACAGAGCATGGGACAAGAAAGAACCAGCACAAGGAGGTTAAATAAAATCCACCAGGAATGCTGGCACCTAGTAGATGCCCCATAGATGCTCACTGGCCAGATATGTATATACTTTGGGAAAAATTAGGATGGAAGGAGGTCTCCAGAAAGGAGAATGTTGAAGCTTTATTTTTTTCCTCGAACCTTTGGCCTTCCCCAGTGTGCAGAGCTACAGGAAACCAACCTGGGTCTAGTCCTGGGGGGATGTGGGGTCCATAAAAGTCCCTTCCGCCTCCAGGCCAACTGAAGCCATTTTCTGAGGGCCCACGTACTCTGCAAATACCTTACACCAAGTTTTCCATCAGGGCATTGAGTAAAACCCAGACTATTTCTCTGATATATTTTTTTTAAACTTTCCTTTAAGTTCAACATGCATTTGAATTCAGGGGAAACATGGACCACATGTTTTTAATCTATCGACACTTAAATCATCAAAATGTTGGAGGCTGTTGGTTTGGAAGCCAACAGGAACACCAGAGCCTTTTTAAGACTTTCTTCTCCTTCTCTAGCAATCAGGAAGCAGCCTTTTTCCAAGAGGAAACCAAATCTCGACTCCAAAGGGGCTGCTGCGTTCAGTGCCAAGCCTGGCATGCTCCAAGGCCAAGCTGGCTTCAGACCTGTTTCAGTGGCCGAGGAGAAGGGGTGTGCAGGCTAAGAGGCCCCCCTCTCCTCACCCACCCTGTGCCACCAAAGACTCGGAGGAGAAAGGGAGGAAAAGGGAAAGAAAGAACAGCCACGGGCTTGAAGGCCAAGGCCCAGCAAGCGGTGGAACCACAGGCCAACCTAGAGGAAAATGCAGATCCTGGTTCCAGACACGTGCCCTGTGTGGACCACGGGCCGCTTCATCTCTGCTTCCACTTGGGAGAGTGGAAATCGACCCCCACTGCATGGAGCCGTTCCATAAGAGGAAAAGAAAATGAAGCAAGATGAAACAAGAGTAGATGCAAATATACATCCGGAAACACACATGCCAGGAACACACCTGACCGGACAGTATTCTATTCGCTTTTCCCACACTAGGAGCCAGACCCTGCCTCTGATCATCCTGGCACCACCATCCCACCTGCCGGCCTGTCCCATCTCTGCCTCACTGGCTGGAACAACTTCGGCAGGGATACTGCAACTCGGGCCACCAAAGGGTGAATTGATAAAGGTCGGAAGCCCCCCAGAGCCAGGACCACAGAGAGTCTATTGTGTAGTGAACAGAACTACCTTCTGATGTCAATGAGAGATCCTCGGTAAGAAATGGTCCAACCGCAGCAGCCATAATTGGTAACGGTCCATCCCTGTCCACCTAAGATTTATTTTGTGGCCCATTTCCTGTCATTTCCCCAGAGCAGGGGTCTGCTTATGTGTCATGGTGACACAGCCACCCCCTACCATCCCTGGCCTGAGGGAGAGCATCCCAACTCGTGCTCTCACCCATGGAAGCATGTTTGGGAGAATTGTGTTTATATTGGTGTTAGAGCTGAGGTCTAGATGAGCAGCCCTCCCAGGCCCCCACCCCCAGTCAACACCCCTGTCCCCAGCACCTACAAAAGTCTGGGAGAACCCATCCCTATTAAGTAATTTGCAGTCTGAAGAAATGGACAGTAGCACAGACCCTGGTGTCAGACAATTTAGGTTTGATTTCTGGCTCCATCACCTCTGAACTATGTGGCCCTGATCAAGTTACTGAGCATCTCTGTGCTCCAAAGCCCTCTACTGTAAAATCGGATAATAATAGTCTCCACTTGATAAGACTGCTGTGAAAATTAAATTAGGATACGCAAGGCACCAAGAACAATTTCCAGTATATAGTGACCCTGTGTGTGCTTGCTAGCTTCACTGTTAGTATTATTGGCTCAGAGTGACAACATCTGTGGGCACAAAAAAAGCACATGGCACAGAGGAAGCTCTCAACAAACATTAGTTGTCTTCCTTCCTCTCTGTTGTGTTACTCCTGCCCACCAATAGCAAACTCTGACCATCTGGGAAGCCTGAGATCATGGGATTTGAATGCTGGGGGCAGTGGCCAGTGGTGAGGTCAGATGCTCTTGTCCAAGTAGTGCCTTTGGGATATTTTGCCTCTTTTTATTTTTCTTTGTAATTCACCATCAACAGTTGAGTCTCCAATGCTCTGAAATCTCCTAGGAAGATGTTCCCACTTATGTCAGCAGCCCATCTCCCCAGAGTTGAAGATGCAGAGAGTAAATGCCCTCAACAGTCTGGACCACCCAGGACAGCACCCTTGACCAAGCAGCCCCTCCCATCAGCTAATTGAGGCTTGGAGAGGAGGCCAAAGGATGCTGGGCGGGGTAGGGAAGGAGATGGGGAGATAAAAGGGGAGTTGGTCCAGGAGGAACTGCAAATCTTAATCTTTTCGTTCTGCAGTCCCATCCAGAAATGAATCATCACTATTTGATTAAAAGTTGTTTTAAGATCGTCAGAGAAAGGTTACATTAAAAACAACAGGTCTGGCAGCTAGAGGAAAGGGTGAGCAAGGCCCTGTCTTGGACACGAGAATTAAGCATCAGAGTCAACCAAAGGTATCTCAAAGGAGCTGAACATTTCCCAGCACTCAAAATCTTAAAGAAAAAAGAAAAAGTGTTGCAATGGCCATTGTGTCAGGGAGCCATATATCACTCTGACAGTTGGGAACAGCTCTGACCAGAGAACAAGACGTGAAGACAGTCTTGGTGGATCCCGTCTTTCCTGTTGCCGTGGTGGGGATGGATGCAAGTGCGGACGGGTCAGCTCATTTGTATGGAGATGAACCATCATCATCGGCCCCCTCCTCTCACCACCAGCTGCACAAGGGATGGGCAGGTCTCAACCTCTGGCCCAAGAGCTGACGCCAAGGGAAGGGTAACTGGATGCCAGCGGTCAGCCTGAAGTAGAAGATGCAACATCAGCCGAACTTGGGTCCAACCCAACACATTTAAAGAATCCGGGGTCGCGGGAGGGAGGAGTGGAGAGGGAGCTGAACCCAAGGCACAGGCACAGACCACCAGCCTTGGATGCCATGGGCGCCACTGCCAACCAGGAGCCTTTTTTTTTTTTTTTTTTTTTATTTATTTAAGGCTGTGTTGGGTTTTCGTTTCTGTGCGAGGGCTTTCTCTAGTTGTGGCAAGCGGGGGCCACTCTTCATCGTGGTGTGCGGGCCTCTCACTGTCATGGCCTCTCTCGTTGTGGAGTATAAGCTCCAGACGTGCAGGCTCAGTAGTTGTGGCTCACGGGCCTAGTTGCTCCGCGGCATGTGGGATCTTCCCAGACCAGGGCTCGAACCCGTGTCCCCTGCATTGGCAGGCAGACTCTCAGTCACTGCGCCACCAGGGAAGCCCCCCGACCAGGAGCTTTGTGTGTTCCCCGCAGAAACAAAGACAGTGACGGAGCCTGTGCTGGTTGTCAGCAGGGATGGTGAGGCTTCCCCAGACCAGGCCCAAAGCAGGAGCTGAAACGAATACCTGTTCAGGCTGAATCTGAGCAGTTTCCTCCTCAGCATCCCAAGGCCCTGTTTCCCAAAGAGTCTATGGTCTCTGGTGATTTGGAAGAGAGAGAGGGACAGACAAAGAGATACAGAAGCAGATGGAGAAAGGAGAGAGAGCAAAAAGAAAACGAAAGAAGGGAAAAGGGAGAGAAGAGAAAACAAAACAAAACAAAAAGACAGGAAAAGACTTTCTGTGGTTGGACAAGTTAGAGAACTGGAGAGTTAGACAAAGTTAACGCCACGATGACAGCAGATCTTTTTCAGGTCCTTAAAGTGCTGGCGTGCCTTGTAAATCCCTAGGGAGGTAGCGTCTGTCTCGTCCCTGCCTCCTTGACCTCCTTCCCCACACACCATCCTTCGAGGCACACACTTGATGGGTGAGATATGCCATAGAGAGGGCTGCAAGGAACCTGCTCTTGGAGGGGCTGCAGCCAGGCTGGACCATGTTGAGCTGGGTCGTCCTGGGCATCTGGGCTGCGTCACTGTGAATGAAATGCCTAACTTCTCTCTATGCCTCATTTTACTCATCTGAAAAGATGGAATGATAAAACCCAGGCCCTCAGGTGCCGAGGAGGGAAGAAAATGGGCTCAGGGATGCAAAGAGCTAAGCATGGACTCGCCACTCGGAGGGTAACTTACACTGATTACACTCTTGGACCATCATATGCCCTGGCTGCCCATGGAAGAGTACTGACTGGTGATTAATAGGACCCTCACCTCATCCTTTCCAGAAAGTCCAAGGCAGGTCTGGACCAACCAGAACGTGGTCTCTCACCTTGGCTGGAAAAAGTCACTTTGCCTTTTTGAACCTGGGTTTCCTCATCTGTCAAATGGGTCTACGAGTCCCACCTCCAGGACTGGAGCTGAAAGAGGACAAGAAATGAGACCTGGCTTGTCAGCTTCAGAGAACCAAGTGGCCAGGAGGGAAATGGATGTGTTCTGAGGGGGTCCAGGGAACTTTCCAGGCATCTCACATCACACACACCCTCGTGCCGGGCACCTAGAAACCTTCCAAGCAGTCATTCTGAGGTCAGGCCTGGGAGGCAACACAAGAGACAGTCACGGGTGAGAAGATAAATGAGATGGGAAGCTGTTTGTCTCACAAACAGGAGTGGATGTTCAATCAATCCATCCAGAAGCAAGGCCAGGATTTATGACCAAGTCCTCTCTCCCCACCCGGAAAGTCCTTCATATTTTATAATCTGGCACGTCTTTAAAGGCCTTCAGATGGAACCAGAAACAAGTTCAGTCCTGAGTAGCACGGCCACGGCTTAGATGAAGCAAGATCCACCTTCTTGAGACCATTTCACTCCTGGGACAGACACCCTGAGCCCTGCAGATGATTTGAACAAGGCCCTCAAAGAGCAATGGAAAAAGCAGTATAAGTTCAAAGTCAGAAAGTGCTGCCTTCAAATCCAAGCCCCACAGCTTCGAATCTAAATGTCATTTGCTCACCTTTCCAAAGGCGTCTTCAGGTTGCCGTGCAGTCCGTGTGGGAGCTTGGGTCACTTCCCCACCCTCCACCCCCAGCTGGGAAGCCAGGGGCTCAAAAATGGGTGCTGAGCCTCCCAGAGAAGCTCCACGGCCCGGTCAGAGGGCTTGGCAAACAATTTAGGCGTTTCCAGGAAAAAAAACGGAGCCCAGCTTGGGGCCATGGAAAGAACGGTCCCCAATGTTGAGTCAGCCTTGAGTCATGAGCTAAAAACATGCTTTTGCCAACTGCAGCTCTAGGCAGCCATAATTAATACAGGGCTGATGAAAGCTGCATTTTTCACTCAACAGAGGAGGGAATTTCAGGTAATTAGACATAACCTCATGGATCGGTAACTCGCCTCTACACATGAGCTCGGGCCGCCATGCCCAGGCCCTACCTCCAAAAATAACTTACGCCAACATTAACCAACAAAATGTGTCTGATTTCAAAACATTACCGTTCCTCCTTAAGTATATTGAGTGTAAACTGCTGAATACACTAAGGCTCTTAATTGGTTTGTCCTAATCCGCCACCTCTCTGAGAGCATCTTTGTACCTGGGCCAGGCAGCCACCTTGTCTTTGAGGATGACTCTTCTCTGAGCTGACCCCAGTGCAAAGCATCCTGTGGGCTGGAATGAAGTGGGGGAGATGTATTTTGATCCATCACCCGTTCATTCATTCATTTACTCACATCGCAGCTACTGGGGGCCCACCATGTGCCGGGCTCTGGGCCGAATAAGGAGCTAAGTGCCCAATGTAGAGGAATTTACACTTGTTGCGGGTGTTAGAGGCCTAGGTGTGTTGCTTCCTTTACAGACGGGAACGCTAAAGCCCAGACTTGCCCAGGTGCACCCAGCAAGTGGATGGTGGAGTGAGGGAGGGCAGCTGGGTGCCCGCCTCCCAGCAAGCTCGGAGGCCTCAGGAATCCCGGCTGTGCCTGCCCTCTCTCCTGTGAGGCAAGGACCGCCCCTCCAGCCCCCACTGGGCACACAGAGGTCACCAGGTGTGGCTCAGTAGAGACCAGGAACGCTCCTGCCAGGTGATTACTTGCAGAGCGAGGTCCTTCCCGCCAGGCCACTGACTAACCACCCATCCCGCCGTCCAGGCCCTGCCCGCCTGCAGGACACTCCTGGGAGAGCTTCCCCTGGTTCCCATGACTAAGGTGGCCCTCCCAGGACAGCGTTATCCTTCATTCCTTGCCGATGTCGCAATGTCCAGCCAGATGAGGCAAGAGGGATATTTGGTGTCTACCAACACTTCCAGAGATGCCCAGGGAAATTGCCCAAAGCCAGAATCCCTAAAGGGCTGACTCCCAGCTCCCCTGGTCCCCACCCGTCTTTCTTCAGCATTGAAACCCCCTTTCCTGTTTTTTTAAACTCTCACAACCTCTACAGAGAGATGGAAATAAAAATAGCAGTTCACACTGGCTAAGCAAGACACGAGGCCCTTAGCATCAGCATCTGGGGGACGGGGGGACAGGGGGTGCTGTCAGCGCAGTTTTGCACATTTTGCTCCAAGGATCAGAGACTTTAAGGAATTTCCAAGGTCACCCAAGGAGTGCAGGCAGATCTGGGTCTGGAAACAAAAGGCCTCACTAATCATGACAATAATCATACCAGCTCACAGTGGGAGCTGACTCTCTGCTCAGCCCTTGTGGGTGTTCTCTTTAATCCTCACAGGCCACACAGGAGTGAGGAACCCTGTTCGCACCCAGGCCCTCCAAAGCTCCAGCACAACCGACTGCCTGCTGGGTGGCCTACGGGCAAGTGGCTTCCCCTCTCTGGGCTTCAAGTTTCCTTCAGTGAAATGGGACATGGATGCCTCCCTCACAGTAAAGGGAACAAGAGGACCTGGTCGGGACAATGTTCTCTTCTCTTTTTGTCTCTGCCTCCAAGCCCACATCTTGCTGAAAACCCACATACTCTCAAAGCTTGGATGAATCCCATCAGTTCTGGAGACCCCAGGAAGAGCAGCCCAGTTGTAGAGAACGGTGACTTTCATGCTAAGGAAGTGATGTTCTCTTGTTAGCAAAGGGAGCCATGAGGGATTTTGGGCCAGTGTACTCACAAAAACTGGCTTTAGAAAGATACACTTCACAGTGATTTGAGCAACAGATTTGACCCAGGAGAGACCTGGAGAGACGAGGAAGAGAGGGCAGGATTCCAGGTAAGAGATGAAAACAGCACAGAAGCCATGGATGGAAAAGTGACTGTGGACATAAATCCAATAGGACAGGGTGTAGGGCCATTATGGGGGGACAAAATTGCCCCCAGCTGAAAACCAGTGTCATCTATAAAGGGACACTTTCAAATTCAAGCCCTCAAGTTTCTCACCTAACACTCATAAGATTTTTAAGAAATAACAGTCATAACAGTGAGGGCTTTGCACTCGGGCCCCAGGACAAAGCTGCCTCACGACTCCCCGGCCACGAGGCCATAGGTAAGTGGCTGCACATGTTGCCTGCTACAGGGTGTTCGTGTCTGTAGAATGGAAGTGGGGGGGGATGGAAGACCCCCAGGGACAGGGCTCCCACCTGCACAGCCAGTCAGGAAGCTACACGGCCTTCCCAGGAGGGTCTGGGCCATTGGGCCGCTACCAGTTTCTGGCTGGAGTCCCCGTGACAGAGCTGGCAGGGATGTTACTGCTTATAAAAGAGGGTGGATCCAGGTGAAGCAAGAGTTGGGACCTGCCTGGGAGGCTGAGAGCGGCCCTGAGCCCTGCCCGGCTGACGAGGAGCTCTCACTTTCTAGAAATTTCTGCCTCTCCCGAGACAATTGCATCTCAAGCGTTCACAGGACTCAGGGCCCTCGGTATTTCCTGGTTCTCCTTGTCTGGAGGCAGCCGGCGTGGGGTGACGTTCCAGTCTATTGCATGGAACTCAGCCAGCTCTGTGAGGCCTCAGGAGGGTGGCCACCCCAGGCCGCCGCAGCCCTTCTTGGGAAATCGCTTGTCCGAGTCCATCTCATCCACCACGGGCAGGTATTTATCAGGTGGGTGTTGGCAGAAAGGATCCAGCTGGCTAAAGAGTCAGTCATAGGATTACAACACTGGGAGGTGCTTGAGAAATCCTCGTCCACTTTGCTCCAGCCCAGAGAGGGCGAGAGATCAGGAGACACGCAGACAGCTTGTGTCCTGCCTGCTGACAGAGACCAAGAGGAAGCAGAGCCCAGAGAGGCGGAGCTAGTCTCCTGAGAGCTCAGCCAGTAAGGGGTTGCACTCAGCTCTCCCCGACTTCAAAGCTGGTTCCAGAAGCCGGCACCCCCTTCCAGCTGGCTTTACCAAGGGGCTCGGTTTGGGGCCATCCCCCTGAGCTCACGTGGAGCCCTCAGTGAAAGCCTTTTTAGCTAAAAGCCCAACCACGTAATCCCACCTGGCATTTGAACCAACTTCCACTGGACGACGCACATGGGAAACCGGCCATCGGGTAGCATGGCCGATGGATCCAGTCAAGACGGGAGAACACATTATAGTCATTAAAAATCATTAGGATGGTTGGGCTCTGAGGTCAGATCGGCAAGATAAACATGCTTGGAGGAACTAGTTCTGCCTTTTCTTGCAGCCACTCCCACTCATCCAAGCCGGGCACCCAGACAGCCAGACTCCCCCAAGAACCTGCCGCAGGACTCTGGACAGTGCCCTGCTCTGCTGCAGTGCTAAGCAACTTCTTGAAAAGCATGTTAGGGACTCGGTTAGTTTTCCGTGGTCTTTTGCAAATGGGCAGGATAAAAAGACACCCCACCCCCAAAGAAATGTCCTTGGATCAGTTTCCTCTGAGAAGTCCTCGAGCCCACCTGTGCCACCCTTTACACGCAGAGGCAGAAAGAGTGATGCAGTTCTGCGCGGGACAAATCACTCTGGGTTGTATCTGCTCATCGCTATCCCCACAAGAGAGCAGCAGGCGCTAAAGGGCAGGGACCACCTCTTAGTACCAAGGCTGCTGCCATAAGCTCCACGCACCAGGCATTTTACATGCATTAGCTTTAATCCTCACCAACAACCCTACAAGGGAAATATTATTATCCTGATTATCCAAATGAGGAAACTGAGGGCTACAGAGTTAAAGTGACTCACTGGAGGTCACGGTTAGTAAATTGCAGGGACCCATCCGACCTGAGTTTGCCCTTTCCCACAGCCCCAAGCTCCCTCCCTCCTCTTTTCAGCAACCCAGGGAGCAGCACCAGACCTCACACATAGTAGGTGTTGATTACTTGTTTGCAGAATAAGTGAATGAGTGAGTAATGAATAAAATAAATTTGAAAACTTCAATTACTTAATTTGCATCTTCCAAGATGAGTACATCAGTGCGGCTGTGAGGAAGAAAACAGACTGTTGATTAAATAGTCTCCTGGATTTTTGAACTCAGTGAAAACAATCTCTAAATAATTTTGTGACTTTTGGCCTCTTCTTAGCACAACAAAAACATTTTAATTAAGGCTTATTCCTAAGCCAACTTTTCTTTCTTAAGAGATGGGGAGCATTTAATGTTCACTGAGCATCTACTATGGATACATACACCACTGTCAGCACACTCACTCTTCCCAGCAACCCTGCAAATGGGTATTGTTACCAGGTTTCAGAGGAGGAGACAGAGGTTCAGAGTGGTTACATGACTTGCCTGGGGACACACAGCTGGGTGAAGACGGGAAGGTCCAAGACCTGGACTGTGTGAGTCCACACACTGCCTCCAAACACCTTTTAGCCGCAACCAAGCTTCCTCTCTTAACACGGCCATCTGCAAGCCAGCCTTTTTCCAGAATCATCCTTCATCCAACAGGCCTTCTGAATATGTGCTCCTAGGGAATCAGAGAAGCAGAGACACCCCAAACAAATGAATAAAGAGAAAGAACCCAAAAGTCAAAAAAGAAGCTGCTTGTTTCCAGCACTCATTAACGTTTAGTGTCATTTAAAACAAAAAAAACAAAAAAAAAAAAACAAGGGCTTCCCTGGTGGTGCAGTGGTTGAGAGTCCGCCTGCTGATGCAGGGGACACGGGTTTGTGCCCCGGTCCGGGAAGATCCCACATGCCGCGGAGCGGCTGGGCCCGTGAGCCGTGGCCGCTGAGCCTGCGCGTCCGGAACCTGTGCTCCGCAACGGGAGAGGCCACAACAGTGAGAGGCCCACGTACCGCAAAAAAAAAAAAAAAAAAAAAAACAACAAGATTGTCTCTTGTGGTTTGGGTGTTGACTATGGAATGGCAGGTGGGGGGTGGAGAGGAGACCTCAACCTTCTCAGTATTAGGGCTGCAATGTCCAGCCTTGTCTCTCCCAGCAAATGAGTCTCCCCCAGGAAATGTTTCCAGTGCCGGGAGGGGCTCCAGTCAGTCAGTTCTGGCAGAAGGGGCTGTGCACACGGACGCAACCCTCCCACACGCCCCCATCCAGGGGATCCCTACCCCACCCCTACCCCCAGCCCGGCGGCCAGCCTGGGGGCCCGTCAGGGGCATCCTTGGCAAGCGGCCATCCCAGCGGCAGCTGGAACCTGGCTACTGTCCACGTGGGCAGTAAGAGTCACAGAGCAGTGGATCCCTCACTCTGGAACCAGGCAGAAAATGCCCTGTGTCTTGTTACCTTCCCACCCTGGCTGCCAGGAGCCGGCCCAGTCTTGGAGATGCTGAATAGACCGTTTGTTGCGAGATCAAAGGACCACCTGCGGGAAGCGCCCCACTGCCTGGAACTGGCCCAGGCTGCGTCCTGCCCCAGCACCCGCCTCCCACCTGCCAGACCCGGGATCCTCCAAACAGCCCACCTTGGCCAGGCATCTCTCCACCCCCGCCTCCTCCTGACGGTTCCCTTTCTAAGGACACCTAATCACCGCCCCCCAAACGCCAGGCTCTCGCAGGCCTCCCTGCCTCGCGTGAGCTGTTCTGTTTGCTCCCTTTCCTTGCTTTCGGCAGCCAGAGGGCTCAGGCACCAAGTTAAGCAGAGTTCCTTCCCCGGCTCCTCAGGGGGGTTCAGGGCTCGCAGAGGGCAGAGAGAGCTCCATCACTGCCGCCTGGTTCCCCACCAGGCTGCCCTGGGCGGGGAGCTCCCCGGGGGCCTGCACCGGCCACAGGGCCGCATGGAGACCTGGAGGTCCCGGCACAGGCCTTGTGCGGTTGCATCAAACTCTAGCGGACTGAACGGGAAGGCAGAGGACACCTCCACCTCGTTCTCGGAGAGAGAGACTCAGTAAAGAATGGGTGAATGCGCACCGCTCAGAGACATGTCTGGAAACAAGCTTAGATGGGACATTTAACAGTGAACCCCATGCGGACCCAGCCCTGCTGCAGCCTTGTCTTAACCACATCGTCTCTCACTAGGACCATTGCCCACTGGACAGCTTCTGCTCTCGTGCCTCCAGTAAGTCCACGCCAAAACCACTGTCATCTTTCAAAAAGGCCAATCAGATCATGTGACTCGTCCCCACCAGAAACAAGCTCTTGGCCCTCGCCAGTGCTTTGAAGGTACAGACAGAATCTTCACCCCAGCACACAAGCCTTGAAACCAGGCTCCCAGGTTCCTATCTTTTGGACATGGAGGCATTTGGCTTTTCCTACCTTTTTTTTTTACCATTTTCTTCTTCCTCAGTTTTCCCCAGAGTCCCCTCAAGATGTCCCTGAGCCTCTGGCACAGTGAGAAGGTCATTTTTACCAGAGTCCCCAGCTCTTACTGGCAATACCTTGATAATTGCCTGGCTCCCTCACTCGAATGTAAGCTCCGTGGGGCAGGACTTTGTCTTGTCCACAATGCTGGGCACACACACAGCTGTTTAATGCGCACATGTGTGTGAACCGCCCTCCACCTTGTCGACCGTCTCTGTAGAGGCGACCCTGGGAGATGTGAGATGGCTTTAACGCTCTTGATCCACTCCTGATCTGTCTGGTTCTTTCCCCTGTGATCTCCTGGGGGCAGAGAGCATGATCCGTTCACCTGCCCCGCACCCAGCCCAGAGCTGTGCTCCCTGCCCTTGTATTTGAACAAATGAAGGAGCAGCAGCTACTGTGTCAGAGGAGCCCAGAGGCCCGACATGCCATTCCTGTGTGCTGCCCGGAACCCCCAACCACGGGGGCCAGTCTGAGGCCTGGGGACCTGCCACTCTGCCCCATTCGATTCTCCATTGGCCCTGCCCCAGCCCTCCTGTCCCACCTTTTCTGAAAGCGAAAATCTCGACTGAGTTGAAAGTGAATTGTGGCCAGTTGGGTCGTGAAGGGATGGAGACCTACTCTCCTACTTGGAAGAATGTGCGTTTGCCTCTTGGCAGAGAGGATATTCCGATGGGTCATTGTTTGCTCCACCCCGTCTCTGGATGGAACTCCAGCCCCAGAACCCACCCTGCAAGGCAGAGAAGAATGGTTTTAGGGGTGAGACGTCACCTTTCAAATCCCATCTCAAAGGCCACCTGCTCCTGGAGGTCCTTCTGGGTCCCCTGGGGGAAACCACGGAGGGCTCTGGCCTCCCCCAGTGCATCACTTACTCCTGCCCCGTCATGTGTGACCCTGTGCTTTTATAGTCTGATGGCCCTGTACCCATGAGTGTTCCTTCAGGAGGGGACTATGATCTCTTCCTTTTTATGTCCATCTGTTCTTTTAATCAGCCAGGCCTTTATTCTCTGCCCCATCCTGGGCTGGGCACCGGGCACACAGAGTTGGGTTAAATGTGTGCCCTCCAATGGCTGACAATCTAGTGGGGGTCAGATAATCACCCCTCACCACACAGCATGATTGGAACTCTAAGGGTGCCAGCACTGGGCTGTGATAGCAGAGAAAGCCCCTGACCAGCCCAGAAGGACACGCAGGTCTGGAAATAATTCTTAGAGGAAGTTAACATCTGAGTGGGGTTTTCAAGGATGCATAAGAGTCTGTGGAGCCCTAAAGAAGGGAAAGTGCAGAACAAGGTCAGGAAAAGTTGCCAAAGTGTTCAGTCTGGCTGACTACAAGCAGCCCTGGACAGCCCCATCACATGAAGGGGCCCATAAAACAGGCTAAGAAATTTCTTCTTTTTCTTGTTTACCTTTCCAAGGTACCAAAGAAGGGTTAGGCCGGTGTGTGCGACACAGAAGGTGTTGAGCAACCAGACGTGTGCTGTCCATTCTGCTGGATTTCCCCCTGCTGCCTCCTAACCCCCGTGAGATTAGAAGCTTCTGGATGCCAAGGTCCAGAGACTTGTGTATATTTGTGTGCATCCCCAGAGCAATGAACACAGTCGTGACACTTCATAGACACTCACTCAATATTTGCCTTGACCAACAATTGCACAATGCCTTGGGTTTGGCCAAGCACCTGTGACATTGGGTAGCTTTTACCTGCCCCAAGCCTGCCAACGTGCTAGGCACTCTGTATGTGCTACTCACCTGATGTCATTTGTCACCAGTAACGACACAACAAGATTGACATGCCACCTCTATTTTGCAGGTGAAGAAACTAAGGGTCAGGGGCAACTGGCAGGTCTATCTGACTGTGTGACTCTAAACTTCCACATCGGTTCCCATTTCACAGGTTAGACAAACTGAGCTCACCTCCCTTGCCCAGGTAGAGAACAGTGAATTCAGAAAAAAAAAAAAACCCAAAGCATGACTTGTTTGACTTGGCAGAGTGTCCAGCTCAAGAGAGTTGGGTACACACGCATTTCATCACTTGCGACCCTTTCATGGTGAATCCTCCGGGGACCCAGCAGCTGACCAGCTCCAGGCGTTCTGGCTTGCTGAGGCCAAGCGGGCTCTGTCAGCCTCTGTCTGCCAAGGTCATGGCCACCAGGGAGGGCCTGGCACCCTCTTTTCCACCCCCTGTGCAGCCCCGACTTGGGGAAGACAACCTCCCAGCGAACTGCCTGAAGCCCAAGAGGTGAGATTAAAGGCATCCAAGTCGGCCCCCACCCGACCTGTATCTACGAGGCCACAGGGCCTCGTAGATTTGGCCTTGTCACAGTCCTGTCACCTATGCCTCAGTTTCCACACCAATGGAAGGGAAAAACCACACAGACCTTCCTGGACGTTGGGAGGATGAAGGGAAGTAACAGCAGCATCGACCAGCCCAGCTGCATCAGAGACTCCTGAGGGCACCTTAAAATGCAGGTTCCAAGGCCGGTCCTGCCATCGGATCCTGGGGCCCAGGGAGCTGTATATCTAATGGACTCTGCAGGTGATTCTGGTGGGAAGCCAGGTGGGGGATGCAGTGAGATCATCTCATCTACAGTGAGACCGTCTCACTGTAGGAGACCCTGACACTCCCAATATCCATAGGACCCGGGAAATGTCGTTAGTCCCTCCAACTCCAGCCAGCCTTAAGCCTCTCTCTGATGGTATCACCTGTCTAGGGACCAGGACATCACCCCTCCCTCCCCCCCCCCACTATCCCATCCGTTTTCTCTCCGACAAAAACCTCAGACCCTCTCCCTCCGTTCCCCTCTCCTCCATCCCTGTAGTGGCCACTGGGACCAAACCCTATTCACTCCTCACTTGACCTACACTGGAACCCCTAAAGACTCCCCGGTCTCAAGCCTCCCCCAGTCCATCCATCTTGCCATATTCCTCCGCCCCATACATGGCCCTGCTCCCATTACCCCTTTCGGTGGATGCTAACATCCTGTAAAATCAGACTCTTTCACCAGCAAGGAATTGAGTCAGACTTCCCAACTCACCTGTCCCTCCTGGGCTACCACCACCCAGGGGTCCCATCAAACCCACACTCCTGTTCCTCTTCCCTGCACCCCCTACTTCCAGCCGGCATGCTTTCTCCTCTCCAGCCTCACTCCTCCTCCTGGACCTCTACCCGCTGCCACCAGCTCCACCAGTCCCAGTTCTAGCCCCCCATCAAGGCCATCTCAAAGGTCACACCCTCTACAGAACCGCCCCTGGGTCACTTATAAGCATTGGGTGCCAGTGCCACCGCGGTCCCCTCACAGGCCACACTCCATCCCTGTGCTCCTCTTCCTCTCCCCATCCGCCTTCCAGCGTCCTCCTCTGGGCCCAGGAAGCTGCTCTGCAAACTAATAGCCCTGAGTCTCCAGCTCCCTCCCTCGGGCGCAGGCAGGCTGCTCCACCCCCACCTCTCCGGGTCTCCCTCCTTCCCTCCCTCCCCACCTCCAGCCCAGGGCACTGGGCACTGCAGTATCTCTTAGAATCTCCCTTCTCCCTGCTCACCCCTTTGCAGATGGCACATCTGCTCAATTCTCCCGAGATGACCCAGTTCGAGGGTGCCATTTCCTGCCAGGGCTTGACCAATACACATCCTGTACCAAAAACAGTCACGTTCAAATGGCCACGTCAACTGGGCCCTCCAAAACCACCTGCTTCCTCAGGTAAATCATGCCATTTCTCCATCCAGCTCCTGGGGCACCACTATCTCCCTTTCTAGACCCCCAGGATGTCCAGTGGTGAGCTCAGCTTCTGGGGAGAAGGGAAACTCCCTTGTCTGGAAACAGGAAGGCAGGGCTGGCCCTGAGCTGTCGGAACATTGGAGCCCATGCCCTAGAGAGGACAGGGATGTGTGAGTTTCCCAATTAATGCTCACTTCTAGAGTATGCTTCTGCAGACCCCTGAGTGGGAGAAAAGATGGGGAGAATGGAAGAGTGGGAAGGAGGAGGTAAAAAGTCCCTGATATTTCACCAGACCCCCATGGGCAAACAGACACCTGAGGGGCTGGATTGGGTGCACCCCACCCACTCAGCATCTCGGGGAGAGAATGGGTGAATAAGTGACTTGAAATTCCTGCCAACTCAATGCTCACAGGTATATGATCTAATAATAATCAGATTCTAGAAAGATTCCAAGTTCCATTCTACTCTGATCCTTGGAATGGCCCAGAAGAAATTTGACAGGAGCATGTCATAACCCCCCAAATCTCCTTCTTGGTTTCCCAGCCACCGTGCACTCTGAAGACGCTTGCTCCACACTCAAACCCCACGAAGATCAAAAGATCCCTGAATTCAGGTTCCAAAGAGACACAGACGTTATTGCAACATCCTGACCCACCTCAGACATAAATTCCATTGAAGTTCCATGAAATAGTAAGTACATGTTTGAATTAATACCAATGTTTATTGGGGTTTAACGAACATCCACACCAGTATGTATCTCTGAGCTTTATCTACATGTCCCTTATAGAGTTATTAAAACCCCCAAATATAATTTTAATCAGCAGCAGCATTGTAATTAACCACAATAATGAGTCCCGTTCAATCGGACTCCTCAGATTCAGAAAGTAATTACTCATTCATGACACTTAATTTGAAGTGTTACCACAGATTTGTATCTCCTGAAGCCACAAGAAGTTAGATCATAGTATTTCTTGTTAGAACTTAGAGAGCAAGTTCGCTTCAGAGGGAGGATGGAGACCGGGTCCAAGAGAGGCGGGAAGAGATAGGAACAGCTGGGAACCAGTTGGGTGGCCTCCAAAGAAGGAAGATGAGTGTGGTCCCCGGAGTGAGAACACCTCCCTGCTCTCGCCAGCACGTCGGCTTTCTGCAGCGTGACCTGGCACGGGCTTCCCATGCCCGGGAGTCCCCAGGGTTGAACTCTCCCAGGGATGGAAAGCTCATTACCACAGAAAGAAAGGTGCCCCATGTAACCTTGGAAAGTGACTTCTTCTCACCCCACCCCGGCAATCAGAGACTAGCCTCTTAATTTAAATATGCCATCTCCATCAACAGGAACAAAATTATTTTAAATCGGTGTCATTCCACCAAATCTCTTCTACCTGCACAAAAATCACCCCCTTACTGAGTGCTTAAGGCCAAGGTCCAGCGGGGCACCTTGCCTGCTTCTGGGCAGTGTGTCTCACCTGGGGATGATTTTTGGCCCCAGCACATTTGGCTGAGTCAGGACATTTCGGGTTATTACAACTCAAGGTTACCACTGGTACCTACTGGGTAAAAGGCAGCAATACTGACATTCTACAAGCAACATTTAGAATGTTGCTTGTAGACAGCAATACAACATTGGGACAGCAATACAATATTCTACAAGGCACAGGACAACCCCGTGTTCCCCAACAGACTCATCCAGAATATCAATTGTGTTGAGGTGGATAAAACTTGTTCTAGATCTAGATCTGGCCCCAACTCATTAAAGAATAAAACGGGAATGGCAGATAGTGTTCACGTATGGTCTAATTTGATCTTTACCATGTTAGTATCCCCATCCTACAGATGAGGAAACTGAGGCCCCTGATGGTTAAATAACTTGTCTGCAGTCGCACAGAAAGTGTCAGAGCTGAGCTGATCCATGATCCATCTGCCTCCCAATATCTTTGTAAGACACAACACCTCATCCCGGGGAGCATAGTGAAAAGGGTTAACTCATCAAAAAAAGGCATCTCATTCCTAAATGTTTATACAGTTAGTAACAAAACCTCAAATTATGTGGAGCAAAAGTGTTAGAACTGCATGGAAAAACAGACAAATTCACAAGTTTAGTTGAAGGTTTCAGTATCCCCTGTTCAATCATTGACTGAACAAGCAGACAGAAAATCATTAATAATACTTGAACACTATCAACCAACTTGACCTAATTGACATTTGTGGAGCACTTCACCCAACAGCAGTAGACTACATGTTCTTTCCAAGTGCTCATGAAATAGTCCCCAAAAGAGAGCACATTCTGGACCATAAAACAAGTCTCAATAATTCAAGTCATACAAAGTATGTTCACTGACCACGAAGGAATTAAATTGAACATCGATAACACAAAGATATCTAGAGAATCTACAAGCATTTTGGAACTAAATAGCTAACTCATGGGTCAAAGGAGAAATCAGAAGGAAAATTAGAAAGTAGGTTGAACTAAATGAAAATGAAAATAATCAAAATTTATAGGATGTTGCTAACGTATCGTGGTAAAATGCATAGCTTTAAATGCTATATTAGAAAAGATGAAAGAAAGGTCTCAAATCAGTGATTTCTTCCACCTTAAAAAGCTACCTAAAGAAGAATAAGCCCCAAATGAAGCAGACAAAAAGGAAATAAAATAATCAGAAGGGAAATCAAAGAAATAGAAACCAATAAAATCAATAGGAAAAAATCAATAAAACCAAAACTGGTTCTTTGGCAAGATCAATAAAATTGATGAAACTCTAGCCAGACTAATTAGGGAAAATAGAGAGAATTGTCAATATCGTAAATAAGAGAGGTGACATCACTATAAATTCTACAGATACTAAAAGGATAATCAGGGAACATTATTAAAAATTTTATGCCAAAAACTCAACAATTTAGATGAAATGGACAAACTACCAACATTCACAGCAGAAGAAATAAATAACCCAAACAGCACTTTAATTATTAAAGACATTGAAATTTTAGTTTAAAACTTTCACAAAAGAAAAGACCAGGCCAGATGGCTTCACTGGTGAATCCTACTCAAACATTGCAGGAGATAATATCAAACTCTTCCAGAAAATAAAAGGATGAACATTTCTAAGTGCATTCTATAAAGCTAGCACAACCCTGTTATGAAAACAAGATTAATATACTAAAGAAAACTATAATGCAATAGCCCACACGAAAATAAATGCAAAAATTATTTTTTAAAATTTTTACATATGTAAAAGTACATCATGACCAAGTGGGTTTTCTCCTGGCAATACAAGGTTGGTTTAATTTTTGAATATCAGTCAATGTAATTCATCATATTAACAGCCCAAAAAGTGAAAAACCATATGATCATCAATCAATATATAAAAGCATCTGGCCAAATCAAGCATCCAGTTTTCAGCAAACTAGCAATAAAAGGAAACTTCCTCAATCTAATAAGGAGCATCTTCCAAAAACATATGCTAGCATCAGATTTAATGGTGAAAGACTGACTTCTTTCATCCTAAGATCAGGAACAAGTCACAGAACTTCACTCTCACCACTTCTATTCACCACTGTACTGGAAGTTCTAAGCAGTGCAAAAAGACAAGAAAAAGAAATAAAAGAAATCCAGATGAAAAAGAAGATGTAAAATTGTTTTTATTCATAGGCATGATAGTCTACATAGGAAATTCTATGTAATATACAAAAAAAAGTGACGAACAAATAAGTGAGTATAGCAAGGTTGCTAGATAAAAGAATGATATTAAAAAAAAATTATATTTCTATATACTGGCAACAATCAGATTGAAATGAAAAAAATAATTACAGTAGCATTAAAAAATAAGAAACACTGGGGGACAAGTCTAATGAAAGATGTAGAAGGCCTGAGCACAGAAAACTACAAAATATTACTGAGAAAAATTAAGGTCTAAATGAATGAAGAGATTTATTGTAATCATGAACCAAAAGATTCACTCTTATTAAGATGTCAGTTCTCCTCTAATTGATCTATAGATTCAATGCAATTCCCAACTAAAATCCCAGCAAGCTTTCTTACAGAAATTGACAAACTGACTCTAAAATTCTTACGGAAGTGTAAAGGCCCTAGAATGGAAAAAAAAAAAAAAAAAAACTTTTAAAAAGAAGAATATAATTAGAAGATTAACACTACTTGACTTCAAGATTTTTGAGTCTGCTATAATAAAGACAGTGTGGTATTGGTGTCAAGATAGGCAAATAAATCATATTCTAGAAGTAAACCCACATAATTGAAATTGATTTTCAACAAAGATGTAAAGGTAATTCAGTGGAGGAAAGGTAGTCTTTTCAATAAGTGGTGCTAGAACAATCAAAGAATCATATGCAAAAAGAAAAAAGAGCTTCAATCCATACACCATATACAAAAATTAACTAAAAACAAATGATAAACCCAAATGTAAAACATTAAACTATAAAACTCTTAGAAGAAAATTTTTGTAATCTTCAATGAGGCGATGATTTCTTAGCTACAAGACCAAAAGCACAATTGTTAAAGGAAAAAAAAAAACATAATTGACCTCATCAAAATTAAGAACCTGTGCTCTTCAAAAGACATTGATAAGAAACTGAAAAGGCAAGACACAGAATGTGAGAAAATATCTGCAAATGGTATATCTGATAAAGAACCATCACCAGAATATATAAAGAACTTTAAAATCTCAATAATAAAAAACTAATTTTAAAATTGGCAAAAATCTGAATAATTTACCAAAAAAAAAAAAGGACAGCAAATAAGTATATGAAAAGATGCTTAACATAATTAGCCATTCGGGAAATGGAAGTTAAAAGCACAGTGAACTACCAACCTCTTAAGATGTCTAAAATTAAAAAGACTGACCACACCAAGTGCTGGTGAGCAACTGAAACCCCTACATTGCTGGTGGGAATGTAAAGTGGTACAATCACTTTGGAAAATAGTCTGGCAGTTTCTAAAAGTCCAGCCATTCATATGACCCAGCCATTCTACTCTCAGGTATTTACCCAAGAAAAATAGGGAGAGAGATATGTTGGTACAGGGTCTCATACATGATTGTTCATAGCAACTTTATTTGTATTAACACAAAACTGGAAACAATCCAAATGTCCATTAACAGGTGAAGGGATAAATAAATCATGGTACAGCCACACAACAGAATACTACTTGGCAATAAAAAGGAAGGAACTATTTCTACTTGTAACCACATTGATGAATCTCAAAGTAATTACGCTGAGTGAAAGAATCCAGGTGTGGAAGAGTACAAACTGTACGCTTCCATTTAAATAAAACTCTAGAAACGCAAGCTAATCTCTAGGGATGGAAAGCAGATTGGTGGTTGCCCAAGGACGGGGCAGGGAGAGGTGCAGTGGGGAGGGGCAGGAGGGAGGGTTTACAGAGAAGCATGGAGAAACGTTTGGAGGTGATGGATATGTTTGCTACCCGGATTGTGGTGACATGGGTCTATATGTATGTCAAAACTTATCAAACTGCACACTCTAAACCTGTGTGGTTTATCATTTGTCAACTATACCTCAATAAAGCTGTCAAAAATTATGATGGACTGTGCTTCTTGGACCCACAACCCAGGTCCTTTCACCTGAATTACTCACCTGGGTCTTACACTAGTGGGAAATTCCTGATAAATGAATGTCTCTGTGTTTCTGCCAGTTACTCTACATTACAAGTTGAAAAGAGATCCTCATCACAGTCAAGCATCCTGGCAGCCAGCTCTGACATTTCACCTTGAGACCCTGGACTTATATTCGAACCATCTCCCCAAACAGCTCTAGGAGTTGCTTCAGAACCTGGGACTCAGGCACAGTTGTAGCTCCAGGCTCACATCCAGCATTTGCACTGCAGTACTCTCTGCTCACAAAGAACAGTGCCCCTCCCTCCAACCAGGGTCAGACTTGCAGCCCTGTCAAATGTTAAGATAGCTGTGTGCAAAGTTCGTACAAAAACATAGGCATGCACATTCACACATTTGTCCCAGGGAGAGGCCCTCCAATTCTCCCTTCAAGACTTCCTTTGGGCTTTGTTGCAATAACCATGCTTATTTACTTTTTTTGTTCATGCATAAGACCTAAGGCAACATCTGGTGTATGTTTGGTTTTTTTTTTTCCAACCTGCAGTAGATTTCCACAGTTGGGAAGGAGAGATAATGAAAAAAAAAAAAAATGCTGGCCAACTAGGAAGGTGACAGCATTACCGAGCTAGAAAGGACTTCAAGATGATGGTCTGGGCCAATGCACTCATTTACAAGTGAGGAACCCAGAACCCAGGGACTAGATGGGATCTCCCTAAGGTCACCCAGTAAGTTAGTGGCCAAGATGGAATATAAATCCCAAATCTTTCAACTCTCCCCTCAGGCTCTTGCTTTTATGCTGCAGTTTGAGAAAGAGACAGAATAACCAGGAAAAGCAGACAGAAAAACCTGAAAAAGGACAGAGAAGTCTGGGACTATTTAGTGTTAGTGAAAAACAACAGTCCTATATGGAAGGTACCAGAGTGTTCCAGTGCCATATCAGCTGATGTCCCAACGGGAACCAGGAATTCCATAGACAAAGCTAAGTCATATTGCATTGCCTCTGCCTGAGAGGAAATTACCTCCCATTCAAAGTGGTTAAAACAAAAGGTGGCCAGTGCCTAAATGGCTGAGGCTATCAGCTGAGCACCACTTCCAAAGCGCTTCATCAGAAAATGAGTGTTGGAGCACATACTTCCTATAAATTTAATTTATCTATAAATTAAACACAGGTATTGTTGATTGAGATGAATACAAGTAACAGTCCTAGTATTTTCTCCTTGTCTTCAAGACAAGTGCCTCAATGTACCCTTTCCCCTCTGAAAACCACCAACATAGAACATTCCATCAAATGGAACAGAGTCCCCACCTGGGGTCTGGAGACCTGGAGCCTATTGCAGCCTTGTGACACCCCATCTCATCCAATCCTTCCCTCCATCGTGCAGACCTGGAAGCTGAAATGCAGAGAGATGAAATCAGACTTGCCGGAGGTCCCACTGTTAAGAACTCCAGGAGGCAAAATTTGGACTTGGACCCAGATCTGACACCAGAGCTGTGTTTGTTTTGGGGGCCACAGGTTCATCCCAGGAGAGCCCCCGAGGCATGTAAGCAAGCAGCACTCAGTGAAAATGGAAGTTGATCTCCAAGTTTCCAAGGTAGAACAACCAGCTCCTAGAATGTCATGGCAAAAACATTAGCGTCTAAACAACAAGATCCTACTGTATAGCACAGGGAACTATATTCAATATCCTGTGATAAACCATAATGGAAAGGAATATGAAAAAGAATGTATACCTGTGTATAACTGAGTCACTTTGTTCTACAGCAGTAATTAACACAACATTGTAATTTAACTATACTTTAATAAAAAAAATTTTTTTTAAACATCAGTGTCTACAGCTTAGTTGGGGAGACAGACTTCACTCCAAATAAATAAGCACTTAAAACTTGCAGTATGCTATGGGAGGGAAATGCATGTAATGTGAGAGGAAGGATAGGAGGAACATTTGAATTGAGAAGCCAAGGAGGTAGCGGTGCCTTCTTTGCCTGCTTTGTGGATTTCACAAGGTGATGCCTGGGATGGATGTCGAGGGGAGGGAGGAAGGTTCACGGCCCCCCTCCCCCACTGACATTCTCTAACAGGGTTAAAATTCTCAACTTACTCCAAGTCAAGATGCCAGCTTCACGCAGCAGTCTGTAAAGGGGCCAACAGCCAATTTATGTTATTAGGAATTCTGCTGTGAACTTACCCAATGTGCCACCACTGTATGCATGTTTAATGTTCCTGTTAGGAATCACCTGTGGTACTGTTCTGTCCCCGTCATTTCAAGCTCCCCTCTTCCCTCCCTTCTTTTTTTTTTTTTTTTTTTTTTTTTTTTTTTTTGTGGTACGCGGGCCTCTCACTGTTGTGGCCTCTCCCGTTGCGGAGCACAGGCTCCGGACGCGCAGGCTCAGCGGCCATGGCTCACGGGCCCAGCCTCTCCGTGGCATGTGGGACCTTCCCGGACCGGGGCACGAACCCATGTCCCCCGCATCGGCAGACGGACTCTCAACCACTGCGCCACCAGGGAAGCCCCCCTCCCTTCTTTTTATGAACGTGGCACACCGATTAATATTCTGGCAGTTCGTATGATCATTCTCAATCCATGTGAATAACCACCTCCTATATTATCACTTGTTAGTTTCTGAAGTTTTTAGCCTACATTGGAATGTTCTTTCCAGCAGAGCCCAGGGCTAGGCCTGGAGCTGCTGCTCAGTAAATTAGTAAAATGCATTCTCTCTACCCCTGGAGACTGCCCATTCCCCAAGCCCAAGCTGTGGCTCCTTCCCCAAGGATGGAGAGAGAGACAGGAGGGAAACAGACACAGAGACAGAGACAGAGCAAACAGAGGGACCAGGGCCACCAGAGACAGAGACAGAAAGAGAGAGACAAAGAGAGACAGGGGGAAATAGAGACAGAGAGAGAGACAGAGAAACAGAAACAGAGAGGGAATCTCCCCCGACATTTGAGGCATTCAGAACCCTCTAGATAACAAATTGTTTTCATAAGGCACTTGGAAGAGGTGTGATATCAGAGTTCAGGTAAGGTGCCCCAGCAATGCTTACAAATTGCCTGACAGGGACATAAAGTTTTATTTATGAATCAGCATCGGAAGGAAGGAAGGGAGGGAGGAAGGAAGGAAGGAAGGGAGGGAGGAAGGGAAAACGGGAGGCATAGGAAAAACCCCAGAGGGTCCAGGGGGCAGGACTGGTTACAGCTGTATCCCCAGGGACTGGTGCATTGCTACGGAGCTCCAGAAAGATCTGGAACACACACCCAGAAGCCACAATCAGGCCAGGATAACAGATGATAAAAAGAGTACCCACCTTTTACTGAGCATCTATTCTATACCAAGTACTTATGTAGGTACTTCAGATTCATTAACTGCTGACTCCTAGCAAGGGTGCTTTGAAGTAAAGATTAATTACTCCATTTTATATTCAGGAAAGGAAGCCCAGAGTGGTGAAGTGACTTTCCCACAGCCTCATGGCTAGCTAATAACAGAGCCAGGGCTGAAACCCAGTTCCCTCCCCTGCCCTGACTGTCTCGAAGGATTCTTGTGTGGACCAGGTGACTGGAGACACAGCGTTGGAGGAGGGAGCCAGAGGTGCAGCCTCAGCACTTCACTGACCGAATCAGCAGGTTCCGCAGGGCCGGCCCAGCCCACAGCTTCAGATCTGCCAGCCAATCAGCGCGGCAGGAAGCTCCTTCTGCAACTCCTCTGCCCTTATCTCCCAGAGGGGCTAATCTGCAAGGCCAAGACCACAGCACCTTATCAGAACATCTTCACCTCCTGGGGACACAGCCCAGCCAACTCAGAACAGCAACTTCCTCTAGATCTTCCCCCAGAAGCCCCGATCACAGGCATCACAAATTAAAACAAGAAACCCCAAAATGAAATTTGAGGGGGGGCCCTCCCATGTAGGTCTTAGCCTAGAGCAAAGGCCACAGGGAAATATAGGTAGCAAAAACCTTTTCCTCTTTCTCCATCTGGTGAGCTCCTGACTACCCCATGAAACCCCAGCTCAAATGCCCTTTCCCCTGGAAGATTTCCCAATGCCTCCCCTACATCCAGGTATAGTAGTCAGTGCTCTGACAATACTTTGTCCACTTGTCTCCCTGAATTGCAGTTGTTTGGTTTTGTATCTCCCCCACCAGACTATAACCTGGTGGATATAAATATAGACAATAAAACCAAGCCACTTAGAATGAATAAAAGATTTAATCACAGTTGATTAAGTTACTAGCTCTGTGACCTTGGGCAAGATGACCTTTCTGAACCAGCTGGCCCATCTTCAAAATGGAGATAACATAGGTCTATCACTGTGGGAATTAAGCAGTTCAAGTCCTAGAAATATAGCAGCCACTTCAGGAACATTAGCGCCACCCCTCCCTCCCCCCACCTCTCATGCCAGCATTATACCTACCACTCTGAGATTCTCACCAATGCTTGTTTAAAGGAATCACTGAATGGGTGGAATTAAATGAAATGCTGAGATTTTACTCAATACATGAGCCTTAGGAGAGCAAAGAGAGATCTGACTCAAGGAAGGCCCCCCAGCTCCCAGCCAAAGAAATGGGTCCACGCAGCCAGATCCTACCACTCCTGTTTCTTCTTCTTGGATTCACAGAAAGACTACATTTGCCAGCATCCCTTACAATTATGTTAGGATCATGTGACTAGGTTCTGGCCTGTGGAATGGGGCTTGACATAATGGGCACCTTTAGAAAATGGAAAATGATCCTCCATTCTCTCTCCCTCTCTCTCTCTCTCTCTCTCTCTGGCTGGAGGTGAAGGCCTCCAAAATAGTGGAGCTACATGATAGAAGGAGCCCAGTTTCCTGAGTCAACACTTAAAGGAGAGCCACCAACCCTCAGTGGATGCTAACATGAGCAAAAAATGAACTTCTATTATGATAAGTCACTGAAATGCCAAGGTTTTTGTTATAGCAGCTAGTGTTACCTATCCTGACTGATACAGAAATAAGAGACAGAAAGGGGTTGAAAATCTTTTGAAATTCTAAAGTAGGTGGCATCAGCTTATCAATCAAGAGGTGGAAAGTAAAGAAACAGATATATTTGGATGGAGGGATGGACATCTAAGTTATACAGGGGTAAGCGTTTTCTAAGACAGTTGCCTATGATAATCTGGAGCGTAGAATCTGTGCCTACTGAATTTATGGCTCTAGGGAAAAAACTTGAAAACAGAGCAGCAATCTGTGTATGTCAGATACAGCTGGACACATCTGAGAAGGGATTATAAAGAAAGAGATAAGCTCAGGAAATAACTGACCAGTTGGCAAGCCGAATAGAAAGAGAATAGAAAGTCCAGAAATTTGGGGCCTTCCAAGGTTGGAAAAGCCACTGCTTCTAGTCCCAAATAGAAATGGAATTTTAAAAGTTGGAGGGGCAAAAGCCCAGGAAATCCTCTGAGTTGGATAAAGTGACTTAAAGCAAAGATCAGATTAAGGGTGTGTCCTTTCTGTTCAAGCTAAGGTAAGACTTTGGGTGTGGTTTCTGGTACAGAGAATGGGGCAAATCAAGTGGATCCAGAACTTACTACATTCTTGAGGGACATGCATTGCCACAGAAATCAAAAGTAAATGTTAAAAGCCTTTCACGAGTCAAGACTAAAGACAGGTTTTGTTCTAGAAGAAAACAGGAGAAAATCTTTGTGACCTTAAGTTAGGTAAAGATTTCTTGGATATGGTACCAAAAGTACAATCTTAAAAGAAAAATTTGATAAATCAGACTTAATCAAAAGTAAGACTTAGGCTCTTCAAAAGACACGGGGCTTCCCTGGTGGCACAGTTGTTGAGAGTCCGCCTGCCGATGCGGGGGACGCGGGTTCGTGCACCGGTCCGGGAGGATCCCACATGCCGCGGAAAGGCTGGGCCCGTGAGCCATGGCCGCTGAGCCTGCACATCTGGAGCCTGTGCTCCACAGCAGGAGAGGCCACAGCAGTGAGAGGCCCACGTGCTGCAAAGAGGAGAAAAGAAAAGAAAAAAAAAAAAAAAAGACACTGTTAATAACTCAAAAAACAAGCCAAGGACTGGGAGAAAATATTTGCAAATCACATATCTAATAAAGAACTTGTATCATAATATATAAATAACTCTCACAACTCAAAATAAGGAAACAATAACAAAATGGACAAAAGATCTGAAGAATATCCTCAAAGAAGACACACGATGGCAAATAAACACATGAAAAGATGCTCAATACCATGAGTTATTAGGGAAATGCAAACTATACACCTCTTGGAATGGCTAAAACAAAAAAGAAAAATCACCAAGGGTTGAGAGGAAGGAAAGCAACTGTGCTCCTACATGTTGCAGACAGGGGCGCAAAATAGCACCTGCGCTTTGGAACAGTTTAGCCGTTTCTCATAAAATTAAACGTTGCCATATGACCCAGTAATTCCATTCCTAGATATTTACCCAAGAGAAACTTAGTTTCACATAAAAACCTATATGTGGATATTTATAGAAGGTTTATTCATGTTTTCTGGCCCAAACTAGAAACAACCTAAAATTTTTCAATGTTACATCCATTCAATGGAATACTACTTGGCGATAAAAAAAGAATGAACTCTTGATAAACGAAACAATGTGGATACATCTCAGATGCTTTGTGCTAAGTGAGTAAAGTCTGACTCAAGCTACACTCTATTTGATTCCAAAACAGATCAGGTGGGGTGCAAACCGCCAGACACTAGCGTGAGCATGAGACAGAGTAGAGAGGAGTGCAGTCAGACAGAGCTGCATGCAGACACCACTTCGCTCCACTAGTGATAGTGTGAGTTGACCTCTGGATCCCAGAATGACCTATGCCATAGTACACCATGCCCCACTTCAGAGGATCAGGGATGTGGGAGTCCAGGAACAGGGTCTGGGGATAAATGGGCAACATCTGGATAGTCTGTGGTTCATTCATTGAGCAGAGCCACAATCTGTCGTTCATTCACTGAGCAGTGCCGCAGTCTGAGGGAGTTTTCTATCACCGCAAGCATGAAGGGATTGGAGTGACCTCAGTCACCAAGAATCACCCCCAGCAGAGAAACCTGGTTCCCAAAACTGGGACCCGGTTAGAAAACCAGGACCTGGGACAAGGCCAAAACCTAGAGGCTACAAACAGTCCACCATGGCAGGGGTGGGTTAACTCCATTGAGAGGCGATGCTGAGCTAGAAGAGTGGAGAGTTCCATTGTCCCAGCCCATACCAGCCAGGCAATGCTAGTGCTAGAGCACAGCATTGGGGTTACACCTTCTGGTAGGAGTGAAGTGGTCCCAGGGAGGGGTGCTCAGGAGATGCAGGAGCCAGGCAGGACTCGCAACTGAAGTTAAGTTTCCTTATAAGAGCTTTATCCCACGTACCAAAGTTCCCTAATTAGTAACAAGGGGTGTGTGTGCCTTGGTAGGAGTTCTTTGGTAAGCAGGAAATCTAAAGGTTAAAACAAGCCAAAGGAAGTATTGCTTTCAAGAACACCTAGATTACAGACCAAGCTATCAGTGGTCACCTCTAACCGGATGGGAACTAGATTGTAAGCTCCATGAAAATGAGACCCTAGTCTCTCTCTGCAAGTGTTTTGCACACTGCTTGGTCCCCGAGGTGTACAGACAGGTAAGTGGGTAAGTGTTCACTGAAGGCAGAGGTTATGGAAAACACATTTTATCCTTTGAATAATTAAATGGTCCTTCGTCTTCCTATAGAGTGGTGAAATTTATATGATGTGTTGGTACTGTCTGATACGATTTTCCCCAAACCCTTAAAGGCAGATGTCCATTCTCTGCATTTGGCAGATGTAGAAAGGGAGGCGCAGAGTGTGAAGCGAAAAGAAAGCTGGCATCTATGGGGAAGGGTTCTCACCCTCAGCACCACTGACATTCGCGGCCAGAGAATTCTTTGTCCTGAGGGCTGTCGTGTGCTTTGAGGATGTTTAGTAAGCATCCCTGGCGTCTCCCTACTAGATGCCAATGATAACACTCCCACACAAGTTGTCTTCAGACATTGGCTATGTCTCCTGGGGAGTAACCTCCCTCTCCGGTGAGGATCACTGCTGTGGGTGGGTTAACTCACATCCCCAAGGCAGGCGTTGGCCCAGAGTCCTTTATCTCAAACCCTTGGGGCCAGATGTGGTTTTGAATCCAGAATATTCTGGGTCTTAGAAAGGTAAATACATAATACCCCAGGTGAGTCTGGGGCTGCCCTCCATCATCCCAGACGTTGCTATTCTATAGCAAAATGAATGAATATCCAAATTAAGCAGGATAAATAAAGATTACAAAGAGTCTCACATCAGTTCAGGTCAGGCATTGCTGCCAAATGAGTCTGCTATAAACCTGCCAAAGAATAGACTTTGGGGGCTTTTTGGATTTCAGAATTTCAGAATGATTCATGAACAAGGGGCACCACAGAGAGGTTAAGTGACATGCCTGAAGTCACATGACTCTTACTATGGACAGAGATGGGTTAAATGACATGCCCAAGGTCATAGGACTCTTACAATGGACCAAGATCTTTGCCAAGAGCCAGTACTCTTCACCATCGTTCCACATGCAACTCCCCTGATGCCTCTTCACCTGCCAGGGCCCCATGCTGGTGAACAGAGGACCTAGATGCAGGTCCTGGCCCTGGTCACATCCCACTGTTCCCTTGCACTGTCCGGCTTCCCTTGGGACCACCCCCTTGATTTCATTAATCATGGTCTTATTTTTTTTTCTCAGGTTGTCTCAGTTTCTGACCAGGATTTCCACGTGGTCAACCCACGAGATGAAAATCAGTAAGTTTCGAGACCCAAGGATTTAGGAAACAGAGAGAAAAAAAGAGAGGAACCAGACGCAAGAGGGAGGAGATATGAGGATATATGTTTATGTGTAGCTGACTCGCTTTGTTACACAGCAGAAACTAACACCCCACTGTAAAGCAGTTATACTCCAATAAAGATGTTAAAAAATGTTTAAAAGAGGCAAAGAGGAGGCACCTCCTGCAGCCAGAGTCTCTGCTGGAAGACCAGCTTCACAAGCTTCCCACGCAGGTGTGAAGGCGCATCCAGACAAGGGGATGTGACGCTCCCACCGTCCTGCCGGTGAGACCCCACTCTAAAGCAGACCTCACGGGGTCAGGTCTGTTTATTCAAATATTTGTCCCCAAAAACCGAGCTGCAAAAACCATCCACCTCACCCAAGGCTGGGGACACGGACTTGCCTCCAGCTCACCAGAATCAAGTCTTCTGCTTTTGCCATGGGAACCAATCAGAGGGTGAGACAGCCCGTGGGGTGCGGAAGTCCATGGTATCCGGCCATCTGGGGGCTCCCACTTTTCTCGGACAGTTGTGGCAAGGGAGATTTTTTTTCCAGAGCTTGGTAGAGCTCCATATGGTCGAGATCAAAGGTGTTGCTGGGTGCCTGGTCCTGCTTTATTTCCAAGCACTGCTGTTAATTAGAAAACAAGATCAGAGGCAGTATTAAAATCCAATTAAATTGATATGAACAGATTGCCAAGGGATGTTCGCTAATGTATAATTGAGCACCATGCAAATTTCGGTGGCTGGCTTTTGTTTTTTTCCACTACACTCTGGAATGAATGATGAGGCTATGAAGTTTCCCTTCATTGTAAAAAACAAACAAGTTAATGCATTGATCTAGGGAGTATTGCCCTGGTGATTGATGAAAATGAGAGAGGAATAGTAAAGTGTGCCTTTTTGAAGGGAGGGAGCAAGGATCCTTTGATTCGTTCCCTTTTTCCTCTCTTTGGTTCCAGAGTCATTTCTTATGCCGGGTGTCAGGCCTAGCTTTCTGTTGACATTCCATCGTTAACGATCCAGAGAAAGTTCCTCTGGGTTTCAAGGATGGATTGGAAACAAATTTCGGAATTTGAAAACAAACATCACAGATGAAAAGAGGATCTACATGCAGGTAGGTTTTGTTTACGTGTTAATTGCTCATTTGGGCCTTTGTGCATTAAAAAGAGAGATTCTGTCCTGATTTGGGCTCCTGAGCAAAACCCCCAGGATATGGAATCTGGGAGAGGATCCCAGGAAGGTGAGGAAAGGCTAGTTTTACCAATAAAGGTAAGAAGCCTCCCAAAAAGAAGCCATCCGCGTAAACATACGTCAGAAGTTGACTGTTACTGTTGCAAAATCAAATTGTTTGCTCACTGTGGATATGGCAGGTTTGTGAGCATGCTGTCAGCATAAATGTAAAAAAAAAAAAAAATTACCACCAAGGAATCCAAAAAAGACAACGGCGGATGGCAGTGTCTACATATTCATGATATGCTGGTAGCATTGGGGGTTTTGTTTTAACTCCCTATAAAGAAAGGAAAACCTAATCACCTCACTCCCAGAATTGCCATGGCTGAGCTAGGCAGTGAGGAAGACTCAAAGACACCCCAGACGCTGGCCTTGACCTGCGGGCGCCCAGGAAGGGGGCAGGAAGTGTAATAAACAAGTAGCATGAGACACAGAGAGAGGTGAGGCAGCTTCTCAGCATCCGTAACCCTGCCGTTCCCTTTCCTTAAGAAGCCCTGGTTTTGCTCAGGGTAACACCTGCCTATCATGCAGTGCAGGGCTGGGGACCCCAGATCCAGGGAAGCTCCTGACAGGTCTAAGCCAGAGGGGCAATTCCACTGGATGTGACCCAGTTGGCCTCTCCCAGGGTCTGCTGGGAAAAATCTCCCTAGATAATGAGAAGCATGGGTTGCTGCTGCCAACATCTTGCTACCAGCCCAAGGGGGACGCCCACACATCCAGCGGGACCCGAGAGTCCCAAAGAGTCAGAGCCAACTTGCCCCCCGGTTTTCCAGCACCTGAAACCCACATACCTCTGGATTTGTTCTTAAGTATGACAGCAAAGCCCCTCATCACATAAACCGCTGTGGGCCAAATTTTCTGTTAAATGTTGCCAAAACCACCCAACTGATCCGGGATGGGACCCCAGAGAGGAGTGTAAATTTCATGTCCTCTGTGAGATGTGGGAAGCTTCCTGAAGGAAATGGCCCTACGCTTCCTTGTCAGTGTCCGCCTTGGAAGATGGGGGTGGGTTTGGCCATTTGGTTGTTCCACTGATTCATTTCAGAGAAGAGCTTCAGCAGAGGATCAGAGGACAGAATAAAGTCATTAGCAACCCCTGCTCCTTTTCACAGAAAAGAGGGGAAAGTGACATTTATTAAGCGGCCCAACTATGTACTTCCCAAATAACAACTCCCTAAAAAGAAAGGGTTACAGTACACAGAGTCTCTCTTTTAATCCTCCCAATAAATCTCTGAGAGGGTTTTTACTACCCCCATTTTGCAGATGGGAAAACTGAGGCTTAAAAAAGTGAAGTACCTCGCTCTGCTACAATCTATCCTAGCCCCCTCACATTTCCTTCATAACATTTACCATGTAGATAGACAGCAAATATTTTATACTTGTTTTGTTGATATCTATCTCCCTAGACTCTGAACTCCAGAAGGAAAGGGGACATATCAGCCCGTTCACCACTGCACCCCTGACCTCAGGCCTGGCAGGCATTCTATAAATGCTCTGTAGGCAAAGCCAACATCAGTTGGCTAATGAGGAGGAAGATGCCATCAGAACCCAATTCTGTCTGTCTCCAGAGACCAAGCCCATGACCACTAGCCCACACTCATTGCTAATACTCCTGTCATCCCAGCACTAGGCATGCAATCCCACACAAGGTGGGATTCACTGAATGTTTGTTTATTGAATGTCCCATTACACAACCAAGGCGGGTGGTGCCCACCCAAAGTGTGGAGCAGGGAAAATTGGATGAGGACTCTGGCCACCAGTATGTAGGATACCTGGGTTCAGGACGGGGCTATGTAACTGATGAGCTGTGTGGCCTTAGACAGGTCACTCCTCTTCTCTTCTCTGGGCCTTAGTCCTTTATGAGAAGAAGCATCCCAGAGACACATTCCTCAAAAGAAAATGCAACTTCCCAGAAGAAGACATCCTTCTCACCAGTTGGTGATGCCCAAGAAGCCTTCGCAGAGCAGCCCAACACCACCTCATTGTTTGACATTCTATGGAGCCCTTATCCTGTAAGGATGTTGTTAAACATCTCTAGGTCTCAGTCCCAAGATATCTGTGGGGTCCAGTGCGACATGTAAATGCAGAGACATTTATTCAAAAAGGAGGGTAACCATGCCCTGAGAGGGACTGAACTATAAGCTCTTTCTCTGACAATCTTCTCTCTCCACCAGTCGTGGTGTTTTTGTTTAGTATTTCATGTTTCGTTAAGATAACTTAAAAATTAAAATTATTAGCATTTGTTTTACCATTCATCTTTATATTGTGCCATTCCAAGTTCAAATGCAAATATAAGAGCATTTAATTCACATGTGAAATAACCAAAATTACGCAACTGGTATTTTACAGCTTGTACATGTGTGTACATTTCATTCTTACCAGAGTGGTGGAAACTCTGCAGAAACTAACTCAACTGTTTCATCTCTCTTCTCCATGTGTGCCCATTCTACCAAAGCACCTTGGGGGCCGGGAGGTCGCATTCCATGCGTGCCTTTGTACTCACTTTGACAACCTCCTGAACTTCCAAGCATGATGGGTCCACCCTCACTGTGCGCTCACGGGGCATCGTGAATGATGTGTATGAATACAGCAGGGAATGGGGACACGCATAGTATAGGTATCTCCTCTGCTCACACACAAGCTCCATTGCCTCCCTGGATGTCACTTGCAGAACACAAGTTCAAAGATAAAACTCTTTTGAATTTTAAGACAGCCAGACAAGGCCCTTTCGAGTGTAGAGCCTGTGCGACTGCCCAGGTCACGTGCCCCTGAAGCTGGCCCTGGGCTTGGTGCTGCCGTCTCCACCATATTTAATGGCCAAGCCATCCAATCTAAGGCCTAGAACCCCCTAGGGCACCCACAGAGGGTCCAGCGGCCCAGTGCCAAGGAAGTCCCATGACTCATGAAACTCTCTACTCCGTGCCAAACAACTGGATTTTAAAAATCCATATTCCTCCCAGATGTTTAATCATTTCAAACACTAGGGTGAAACTGTTTTATACTCAGCCTTAGTCCCAACGTGCTCTAAATCGATTCACCAAAATACATTTAGTAAGATAAAAATGAAGAATTGACTCAGGCGAAGGGACATTGCTATTATCAATACGACGTCCTCTATCCCCTACCAGATGGTAAGAGGGAATCTTCAACCATTTTATTTTCAACAGAATACATAGCACTGCATTGAACATATTGGTGCCAAATAATTGCAGAATGACTAAATGAAATGTGCAGAGTCACCATTTTTTCTTAACTAAACAACACACCTACCAATGGGCAGTTCATTTTTGAACTAATTAACCAAGCTCACTAGTTAATTAACCAGCCCACTAGAACTTGAGAAAATTTTTTGGTTTTTTTTTTTAATCTACAAAGCCTTTTTATGTGCTTATCTCGTCAGATATTCCAAACAAGTTTCCAATGGAAGCTATTTTAACCCCACTTGGTATCAGAAGGCCTGGGAAGGGAAATGACTTGCCCATCATAACATATAAGAGACAGAACAAGTTTCAAACCCAGTTCTTTCTGATGCCAGGATTTTCTATGATTTAAGCCTTTGAGATTATGAAGTACTCATCTGGGCCAGAGGAATAAAAAAGGGAGGAAAATGATCTGGAGAGAGAAAAAAAAAGTGAGGTTCCTCTGGCCAGAGCCCCACAGAGACCCGATAGATGATTTGAAACCCCTGAAGGGTGTGATGGGTCAGCCTCCATGAGCGTTGCTCCCGTCAGGATGGTGCATTTGCCACACATAGAGAGGAAAACACAACTGGAATCATTCACAGAAGGCAGCTCATGAGGCTTCCAAAGCATCTAATAAATGTAGGCTTCTCCTCTTCATCCATGCAGCCAATCGGGGTGGATTTTTGCTTTTCTGGGTTGCTTTTCTGGAATCAGCACACACCGAGGCCTCCAGACACCAGTTTGAGGTCCTTCACAGCCATCGTCCTGTAAGTGGAGAGAAGCCCTGGGCGGCCCGGACAGCAGGGAGAGGCACAGCTGGGCTCCCCCAGACCCTCGCCTGCAGGTCACAGGGGCTCAGATTCCATGATGAGGCCAGGGGCCTCTTCCCAGTTATGAGGCCACTGGGTCGGTTCTCGGGCCCAGGCTGGCTCCCTGGAGCCCCTTCTCACCTTCCGCTGACAGCCACGGGGCAGGACAGGGAGAACCCAGGGGTGCCCTTATCCACGGAGAAATACTTTGAGGTTTTTGTTTTGTTTTGTTTTGTTTTGCCGTATGCGGGCCTCTCACTGTCGTGGCCTCTCCCGTTGCGGAGCACCGGCTCCGGACGCGCAGGCTCAGCGGCCATGGCTCACAGGCCCAGTCGCTCAACGGCACGTGGGATCTTCCTGGACCGGGGCATGAACCCGTGTCCCCTGCATCGGCAGGCGGACTCTCAAACACTGCGCCACCAGGGAAGCCCTACTTTGAGTTTTAAGGACTGTTCTCCATGAACTCTTCTGAAATAGAAACTTCACACCTCTACCCTTCCCAGGTCTCACCGTGTCTCCCGATGGCAACGTCACAGGAGCAGCACACGGTCAACACCATGAATGTGGCTGCCCCAAAGCCCCCAGGGTGCCCCCCCACCAGGTACTGTCCTGAGCGGCCCCAGCATCTGCCTTCCTCTCTCACCCAGGGCGTCCATCACTCAGCCAGCACTCATTTATTCATTCATTGCCTGCCAAACACTCAGCCACGTCCCAGGGCATGAAGCTGCCTGCAGGAGCTCGCAGCCCAGCGGGAGTAAAGTCGGGAGAGAAAGGCAGCATGGGAGCATGTGGACAGAGGGCCTCCCAGACCCCGGAGAGCTCAGGGCCCACCCTGTGTCCCTCCTCCTCTCCCGGGGAGGCCCGGCTCTTGGTCCAGACTGGGAGGGGCGCCTGGGAAGAAGCAGAGGGGAAGTGTGCTGGACACTGGCCTCAAGCGTGGACAGTTCCAAAGACTTCCTTCTGAGGCATCTGCATGTCCTTGAGCTCAACCCAGAGAAGGTCAGACGGAGCCCAGACATCTTACATGCAGGGTGTGTTACCTCTCGGCTCCAGGGCGTGGCCAGCTGAGCTCTTCGGAGAAAATGGTCTTAGCTCATGCCCTGTCCCAGGGGTTAGGAGAGCCTGCCCTCTGCTAGTCCCTCTACGTGGGACTCTCCAGCCATCATGCTTCCAGAAAGGGTGACAGACTTTGTCATGGAAGCCCCCCAGAGAGGCTTGAAATGGAGGCTTGCAATGCTGGCAGGACCCCATGTGTCAGACCTGGTGCTCACGTGGCCACTTGGGTAACTAACTATATCTGAGTTTCAGTTTTCACAACCAGAAAGCGGGGGCACCAGCTGGGATTCTCACAGCCTGTTTACCACAAAGAGGAGAACTCCACCCATTTCGTTCAAACACACGGTGGGAGAAGGGGTGAGGGCATGGGGTGCTGGGAGGAGTCGCACTGAAGGTACAACTGGGCATTGCAGGGCAGGAAGAAAACAAAGCATGGCTGAAAATGTTAGGGATTTTGTCCCGCTGTAGCTTGTAGCTTTATTTCTCTCTGCAGGCCCCCTCCACACACACACACACACACACACACACACACGCACACACGCACGCACGCACGCTCCTCTCCCTCTTTCTCTGGGGCCTACTGGTCTCCCATCTCTGCTTCTCCCCTCTCTCCTCTGTCTTCTCTTCAGGGACTGGCTGCATCAGCTGGTACACTGGCCACCAGAGGTTCCTGCCAATGGCTGTCAACCCCTCACAGGCCAAGTCCACACAGCTAGCAATCTCAGCCTCTCCATGTCCCAATTCCAAGAGAAATTTCCAAGAGGAAAAACAAAATGAAACCTGCAATCAGATGAGGCCGTGACCAGACAAGCAGGGTCACAGGTCCTGAGCAGGTCAGCGCAGGGCCCCAGGTGGAGCACTGGTGAAGTGGGCCTCGCAGATACTGGACCATCTCTCTGGAAGGACTGAGGTGGGCATCACACACGCACAAGTTCGCACATGACAGGTCCCCAATCTGCCACCGCAAAACCCCAAGGGCACCCACGCTCTGTAACTCGGAGCCTTCAGAGCCGGTTCCAAGGATGTCCGTTCCTTCCACACTATTCCATGCCTGCCCGTATGCAGGCTTTTCCCTCCAAATCAATCACCACCTGCCTGGCGTTGTTCTCTGTTTCCCAGGCTCGAGTCCTGGCCCCCTCTCGGGAGAGTCTCCTCCTCCTGTCTCTCCCAACTAGACCTCTCCTTTGCACCCTCCAGGGGAGATCTCTGCATATCGACAGGTGAACCCAATCCAAGGATGCTGAGAGCGCTGGGCCATCCTGCTTTGCAGAGGTGCTCACCCGTTTCTATCCTGCGGTCCTCCCTCTCTTCCACTTGACACCAAAGGAGCCTGAAGCTGGGTCCCCAAGCCAGTAGGAGGAGGAATGGGAATTTGAACCAAGACCACCTTCCGCCAAACCTAGAGCGTCTCCCGGCACATCCCAATTTCCTCTGAGCCATGACACAGCACGTTTCTACAGCCCTTTACTATTGCCAGAGCGCCTTTCATACCAGCGACCTCACTGGAGCCCCGTGACTTTGTGAATTGCTACACAGGGTTTCCAGCTTACGGAGGAGCAAACCGTGCTCCAGAGAGGCAAACTGACTTGTCACACAGCCAGGAAGTGGGAGCACCAGGCCTCAAACCATGACAGTCTGGCTCCAAAAGCCCTAGTTTTTGTCAACACCACACCATCTCCATAGAGACAGAACTACTACATGGTAGATCATTTTTGTGGGCTGGGAAGTCAGTGCACTGTGTTTCCAAGGATCCTTTTTTTTTTAATTTTAATTTTATATTGGACTGTAGTTGATTTACAATGTTGCATTAGTTTTAGGTGTACAGCAAAGTGATTCAGTTATTTATATACATGTATCTATTCTTTTCCAAATTCTTTTCCCATTTAGGTTATTACAGAATATTGAGGAGAGTTCCCTGTGCTACACAGCAGGTCTCCTTGTTGGTTATCTGTTTTAAATATAGTCGTGTGTATATGTTATTCCCAAACTCCCAATTTATCCCTCCCTCCCACCTTTCCCCTTTGGTAACCAGAAGTTTGTTTTCCAAGTCTGTGAGTCTGTTTCTATTTTGTAAATAAGTTCATGTGTATCTTTCTTTTTAGATTCCACATACAAGAGATATCATCCGATATTTGTCTTTGACTTCACGTAGTATGATAATCTCTAGGTCCATCCATGTTGCTGCAAATGGCATCATTTCATTATTTTTAATGGCTGAGTAATATTCCATTGTATGTATTTACCACATCTCTTTATCCATTCATCTGTCAACGCACATTAACTTGCTTCCGTGTATTGGCTATTGTAAGCAGCACTGCAGTGAACATTGGGGTGCATGTATACTTTCGAACCATGGTTTTCTCCGGATATGTGCCCAGGAGTGGGATTGCTGAATCATATGGTAGCTCTATTTTTAGTTTGTTAAGGAACCTCCATACTGTTCTCCATAGTGGCTGCACCAATTTACATTCCCACCAACAGTGTAGGAGGGTTCCAAGGATCCATTTAATACCACATCATGCAGGGTTGTGAAGCCCCTGGTGGTGCTTGGGATGAGATTATTTGTCATTCTGTGCACGATGCTTTAGAGTTTAAAAAGAACTTTCTCATACATTCTCAGAACTCACAATTGTTCCCTGGATTTGATTTACAAATGCCCCACTGAAGTGTGGGTGGAAGGGGTAAAGGACAGAGCCTCTGTCTCCACCCCAACCCTGGGGCAGGGGGATTCACGTAGAACCTCATCCCACTCTCCCAACAAGCCTGCGAGCTCCGTGGCCATAGCTCCATCGCATGGATGAAGCGCTGAGCTGGAGAGAGCAGTTTATGCAAAAGACCGAGAGGAGTAAAAGGACTCTTGGAGCACCTAGAAGCTTCTCAAGTGCTCTCTGCTGCCACCACCAAAATATGTCCATCTGCTCCCTTTTTTGGCTTAGAAGAGAGACGTGCCAAGCTTAACGTGTCCCTGCTGCTGGGACATAGATGTCCCCAGCACTCCAGAAAGACACACATTACCGCATTGAAAAGGCTGTGCTGGGCATCAGGATGGAGGTTTTGCCCCTTTACTCACTCCAGAACTTTAAAAAAAAAAAGGAGCAGGATGGGGCCAGGAAGTGCTGGGGAGTAAGATGAAGCGGGGCAGGTGCCCCTCAGCTGGGATAGAAGAAAACAGGTCATGGGCAGCTATGCATGCCGAGGAGTTGAGACTTCAGGGAAAAATACAAACCAAAAAGAGGGAAGAGGGTCACAGGGCCCGGCTCAGCTTGAACAACCTGCGAGAATCGTAGACGATGCTTTGTCATCAGGCCCCTCGCCACTCCTCCTCCTTTTCTCAGCCTGGCATCCAGCACCGACTGCTGAGCTCAGCTTTCAGAAGTTGCCCATTTGGTGGCATTTGGTTTCATCTTTAAAAATGCAGCATCTTTTGATCTTCAGACCTTTTCATCGCTCACTGAAATGAGAGAGCAAAGCAGAAGACAAAGGGACCACCCAGGCAGGGCCAAGGGACAGGGTTTGGGGGCTGGCGATGGGGTGCTGGACATGAGGCTTAATCCTTGAGGACTGGGTCCCCCACAATAGTTCCAGCTAGTGGGAAATCAAAACGAGACAGTGTGGCCGGACTCCAGCAGGGAGAGCATGACTCCTCTGGAAAGACGGTGAGAAAGCCCCTGGTTCTTAGAAGAGGTCATTCACCCCAGATGGGCTTCGGGGAGCCAGGGAATCAGTCAAGTGGCAGTAAGCTTTGTCTGGAGGGGGAGGGGCAACATGAGTGGAAAACCACACCTACAATTCCAGAAAACATTGCACTGTCCACTCCAAGGTCTGGACCCCAGACCAAGGCTTCACCAAATGAGTTCCTCAGATGCTACTGCACTGATACTCCATGGACAGTCAAAGGAGGTGAACACTGGGTTGAACAAAAGGAAGCATGCTTTTCTGCTGCAGGACTTCTCAGGGCCTTTACTATGTGAATGTCCATCGTGACTCTCCAAGGAAGGTGGGGAAGGGCATAGAACATACAGGGTTGCCCGGGCTTACCTTCTCTCCTGGTACCAGTGTTCCACTTTGGGAAATGCCATGGGTGAAGGGTGTGGAGGCCTGAGACCCTAGCTGGATGGCACAGGTGCCTGCATGGGGATTCCACCTGAGAAAGGCAGCTGCTGCTTCTGTGCGGCTGTGACATCTCTTCCCTTAGGGTCTCAAGCCCACCTTGTTGGGAGAAAGAAGGAATGGGAGACCCCATCGTGGGTCTGAGACAGGGACACGCTGTTACCTTCAGACCCTCCCACCTCTCCCCCAATGGTGGTCACGCAGATGGAGCACACACAGACAGGCCCATACCCCCAGTACCTGATGGAAGCACTCCACCCACCTCCCACCACAAGTACACACCGTGGCGGCTTTGCTTCTCTGTCTCGGGGCCTGCCCTAGAGCCACAGAAGACAGTTTTGCCAGGGGCAGGTGCAGCCCAGAGCACGGAGTGTAACACCCCCTCCCCTGACGGCGATAATCTTTCATGGGGTCAGGAGTCCAAACTCCTATTATTTGAGGGATAATTCTAAGGCAGGTCCATGTACTTCCTCACAGAGCCCTCACAGGGGGACGAGCATGGTGACCAGCTCAGTAATGCCCCTTTATGAGCCTTTCCTCTCCCCACCCCACTCACCAGACTCCACTGCTTCCTGGGGTCACCTCCCATCTGCATCCGACTTCTTGTTTACTTTCAGGAAAACTCCAACAGTCAGGGAGTGCGTGTTATGTCACAACCTCAAAGCTCCCAGTAAATAGACTGGCCTGAAATGCACCAGCCAGCCCTGGGAGGTAGTGAGCTCTTGGCTGTTAGAAACACAAACAAAGATGCAGATTTGAGCCCATCAACAGCCTGCTGTTGTTCACGGGAACCCAGCCGTGGGTCAGGAGGCTAGAACAAGGGACATCAAAATGCCAGTCTACACCTCTGAGTCATGGCTGTGCCCTCCCTGAAGACCACAACATCATGACTTTTTCCTGCTGAGTGTTCATGGTCTGTGTCCAGGGACCACAGCCTGACCAAGGGACTGCAGCCAGACCATCAGGACAGGTACAGAGCAAGGTAGAGTTCCCACAGCCAGACTGGACCTGGAGGTGAATGAGGAACTCCCCAAAAAAGAAAAGATACACAGATTCCAAGATTATTGAAAACTGTCAGGCTTCCTCATCAATCAAATAAATGCAAAGTGAAACAACAATGTTCTCTTTTTTCTTATCAACTGAGCAAAAATATTTTTAAATTTCAATTTTTTTATTTAAAAAAAATTATAGCATTGGCCAGTGAGCAGTGACAGGGAGGTCCCCAAAACTGTTAATGAAAGCATAATTTGGTCCTTCCCCTCCGGAGGTGAATTTAGCACTATCAAGAAGCTGAAAAGTTATGTTCCCACTCTCAAAAACTGTATCTGAAGAAACTAATGAAATAGAAAAAGATTTATCTACAAGAATGTTTAATGGGGTGTTATTAATTATAGCAAAATGCTGAAATCACCCAAAGGTCAAACAGTTGTAAATCAGATATAAATAATACATAGTATATTCAAGCAAAAGGATAGTTTGAAAAAAGATATAGAAGACTCAGGATTTGGAAATATCTATGATATATAGTTCTTTGGAGGGGACAGAAAATAAACAGCTGTGATAGCATGATCCATTTAAAACACAAAAGGTAAAATATAGTGTCACTTCACTTAAAAAGCTGTGGTCCAGTCTCAGAACTGTGTCCCATTTAGAGGGACCCAAACTGGAATTTTCCTTTATTACTCACATCTCATCTCCCTCAACATTAAAGAGGGTTCAAGTCCATAGATGATGTTTAGAATCTGATATCTGTCTCTATTTTCCAGGCTCCCCAGCCCCAGGATCCTCCCACCCTTCCACTCTGACAAAATGCTCTTTTCTGTGCCATCTGGACCCACCTTCATCTTATTGCATCTGCTCTACACTCAGCCCTGTATGATGCGCTCCCAGCTTGTCACTCCCTTCTCAGATCTCCCGCCTCTTTGAAGTCTTCCCAAGGGCACCAGCTCAGAAGCCTCCCTCCAAGATCTAAGGATGACCTTCCCCATTTGTGTCACCCACTAACCCTGAACATACAGTGTCTGGTTTCACTGCCTAGTCAAGTGTTAGCTTAAGGACAAACCTCAGTTTGCTCATCTGTAAAATGGGGACAGCACTATCTGAAAGCTGTGGCAGCGCATGGCATGTTACCTGGATCACAGTCATTGTTGAATGTGTGTTAGTTCCTTCCCTCGTGTCCCTCTTGGTCAGTGTCCACGCCTTGAGAGTCAAGAATCAAACCAAGCCACTCCCAGAGCAAAAGCACTGAATGGAGTTTCCTCTGGACTGGATGTCCCCACATCACAGCAGGGGGTCCTGGACAATGATTCACATTCATAGATGGGCTCAGACCTGGGGCATGTGGTCCACCTTCCCCACACTTGACGGCCTGCCTTCAAATCATGGCCCCACCCTCATGCAAGTGAGTTACCTGCTCCCTGAGCAGTCTCCTCATCCACAGAGTAGGGATGGGAAGATTACATACCCACCTTGAGATGTCAATAAAACAATGCCTGTAAAAATTTTTAATTGCCTTAAGATACCACCACACACTCTCAAAAATGGCTAAAATGACAAAGACTAACAATGCCAAATGTTGGCAAGACTGTGAAACCAATGAAACTTTCATACACTGCTGGTGGGAAATGCAAAATCGCACAACTATTTTGGAAAATAGGTTGGCCCTTTCTTATTAAGATAACTACATATATAAATATATATATAAACAATAACTATATATATAAACAATTTAATATTCACCAATAAGAGAATGAATGAAGAAACTGGGGAATAATTCATACAAGGACTATCATTCATATGATGGAATCCTGTTCAGCAATACAAAGGAATGGATTCCTGAGACAATGTGGGTGAGTCTCCCAGGCATGTGCTGAATGAAAGAAATGAGATGCAAAGAGCAAACAGTATGAGTCCATCTATTTGAAACTCTAGAATAACAACTAATCTATGGTGAAAGAGTGCATAGAAGTGGTGACCTCTGGCTTGGGAGGAGTAGGAGGGAGGGGGTAAATCAATAAGGGACCACAGGGGACATTATAGGGTGTGGCAATGCTCTACATCATAATTGGAGTATTGTTTGCAGGAACATATACATTTGTCAAAATTCATCAACCTGTACACTAAAGGCATTGAAGATCTTAAATGCACAATTTAACCTCAATTAAAAACATAATAGACATGGCCCCTGGCTGCCATCTTGAATTGTCCTGTCATGTGAAGCCTCTCTGTACACAGCTCCCGGCTGCCATCTTGGACTGCAGTGTCGTTTGGCACACTTCTGCACACGGCCTGCCTTGGCTGAGGTGTTGGTGGCAGCCATTCCGCACTAGGAACTCTGGTCAGAAAAGCCAGGTGCGAGGCCTCTGCACGTGGTCCCCTGTGAGCAAGTGAAACCCAACTAAGCACAAAGGGAAAAAAAAATCCATCTCAGAACTGTGACTATTTTCAAGGCTGCTGTTTTTCTCTATGGAACACTGATTTTCAGGCAAAACAGGGAGAAGCAGATGATTCTAATGTGCAGTACAGAAAGAGAGCCACTGCAGGCCAGCTTCTCCAACTCTGAAGGCACTCCAGCTATGTGGCTGACAGGGTCTTAGTGTTCCAGCCAGTATCAGGCCTGAGCCTCTGAGGTGGGAGAGCCAAGTTCAGGACACTGGACCACCAGACACCTCCTGGTCTCATGTAACATCAATTGGCGAGAGCTCTCCCAGAGGTCCCCGTCTCAATGCTAAGACAAAGCTCCCCACCACTCAACAAACAGCAAGCTCCAGGGCTGGAGGTCACATGCCAAACAACTAGCAAACAGGAACACAACCCCATCCATTAGCAGACATGCTGCCGAAAATCATACTACGTTCACAGACACCTCAAAACACACCACTGGAGGTGCCCCTGCCAACAGAAAGACAAGATCCAGACCCACCCACCAGAACACAGACACCAGTCCCCTCCATCAGGAAGCCTACACAAGCCACTGAACCAACCTTACCCACTGGGGGCAGACACCAAAACAATGGGAACTACGACCCTGCAGCCTGTGAAAAGGAGACCCTAAACACAGTAAGTTAAACAAAATGGGAAGACAGAGAAATATGCAGCAGATGAAGGAACAAGGTAAAAACCCACCAGACCAAACAAATGAAGAGGAAATAGGCAGTCTACCTGAAAAAGAATTCAGAATAATGATAGTAAAGGGATCCATAACCTTGGAAATAAAATGGAGTAAATACAAGACACATTTAAGAAGGACCTAGAAGAACTAAAGAGAAAACAAACAATGATGAACAACACAATAATGAAATTAAAAATTCTCTAGAAGGAAGCAATAGCAGAATAACAGAGGCAGAAGAACGGATAAGTGACCAGGAAGATAAAATAGTGGAAATAACTACCACAGACCAGAATAGAGAAAACAGAATGAAAAGAATAGAAGACACCCTCAGAGACCTCTGGGACAACATTAAATGCACCAATATTCAAATTATAGGGGATCCAGAAGAAGAAGAGAAAAAGAAAGGGACTGAGAAAATATTTGAAGAGATTATAGTTGAAAATTTCACTAACATGGGAAAGGAAATAGTCAATCAAGTCCACGAAGTGCAGAGAGTCCCATACAGGATAAACCCAAGGAGAACCACATGAAGACATATATTAATCAAACTATCAAGAATTAAATACAATGAAAAAAACCTAAAAGCAACAAGGGAAAAGCAACAAATACCATACAAGGGAATCCCCATAAGGTGAACAGCTGATCTTTCAGCAGAAACTCTGCAAGCCAGAAGGGACTGGCAGGACATATTTAAAGTGATGAAAGGGAAAAACCTACAACCAAGATTACTCTACCCAGCAAGGATCTCATTCAGATTTGACCGATAAATCAAAACCTTTAAGAAAAGCAAAAGCTAAGAGAATTCAGCACCACCAAACCAGCTTTACAACAAATGCTAAAGGAACTTCTCTAGGCAGGAAGCACAAGAGAAGGAAATGATCTGCAAAAACAAACCCAAAACAATTAAGAAAATGGTACTAGGAACATACATATCGATAATTACCTTAAGTGTAAATGGATTAAATGCTCCAACCAAAAGACACAGACTGGCTGAATGGATACAAAAGCAATACCCATATATATGCTGTCTACAAGAGACCCACTTCAGACCTAGGGACACATACAGACTGAAAGTGAGGGGATGGAGAAAGATATTCCATGCAAATGGAAATCAGGAGAAAGATGGAGTACCAATTCTCATATCAGGCAAAATAGACTTTAAAATAAAGACTATTACAAGAGACACAGAAGGACAGTACATAATGATCAAGGGATCAATCCAAGAAGAAGATATAACAACTGTAAATATTTATGCACCCAACAGAGCAGCACACCAATACATAAGGCAAATGCTAACAGCCATGAAAGGAGAAATCGACAGTAACACAATAATAGTAGGGGACTTTAACACCCCACTTTCTCCAATGGTCAGATCAACCAAAATGAAAAAAAATAAGGAAACACAAGCTTTAAATGATACATTAAACAAGAGGGACTTAATTGATATTTGTAGGATATTTCATCCAAAAGCAACAGAATACACCTTCTTTTCAAGTGTGCATGGAACATTCTCCAAGATAGATCATATCTTGGGTCACAAATCAAGCCTTGGCAAATTTAATAAAATTGAAACGGTATCAGGATCTTTTCTGACCACAATGCTATGAGACTAGATATCAATTACAAAAAAAAAAAAACTGTAAAAAATACAAACACATGGAGGCTAAATGATATACTACTAAATAACCAAGAGATCACTGAAGAAATCAAAGAGGAAATCAAGAAATACCTAGAAACAAATGACAATGAAAACACGATGACCCAAAACCTATGGGATGCAGCAAAAGCCGTTCTAAGAGGGAAGTTTATAGCAATACAATCCTACCTCAAGAAACAAGAAAAGTCTCAAATAAACAACCTAACCTTACACCTAGAGCAATTAGAGAAAGAGGAACAAAAAAACCCCAAAGTCACCAGAAGGAAAGAAATCATAAAAAACCGATCAGAAATGAATGAAAAAGAAATGAAGGAAACAATAGCCAACATCAATAAAACTAAAAGCTGGTTCTTCGAGAAGATAAACAAAATTGATAAACCTTTAGCCAGACTCATCAGGAAAAAAAGGGAGAAGACTCAAATCAACAAAATTAGAAATGAAAAAGGAGAAGTAACAACTGACCCTGCAGAAATACAAAGAATCATGAGGGATTACTACAAGCAACTCTATGCCAATAAAATGGACAACCTGGAAGAAATGGACAAATTCTTAAAAAAGTGCAACCTTCTGAGACTGAATCAGAAGAAAAAAAGTATAAACAGTCCAATCACAAGCACAGATATTGAAACCGTGAAACTGTAAAATTCTGCCAACAAACAAATGCCGAGGACCAGATGGCTTCACAGGCGAATTCTATCAAACATTTAGAGAAGAGCTAACACCTATCCTTCTCAAACTCTTCCAAATTATAACACAGGGAGGATCACTCCCAAACTCATTCTGGGAGGCCACCATAACACTGATACCAAAACCAGACAAAGATGTTCCCAAAAAAAGAAAACTATAGGAGAAAACTCCAGGCCAATATCACTGATGAGCAGAGATGCAAAAAGCCTCAACAACTTACTAGCAAACAGAATCCAACAGCACATTAAAAGCATCATACACCATGATCAAGTTGGGTTTATTCCAGGAATGCAAGCATTCTTCAATACACTCAAATCAATCAATGTGATACACCATATTAACAAACTGAAGGATAAAAACCATATGATAATCACAATAGATGCAGAAAAAGCTTTTGACAAAATTCAACAACCATTTATGATAAAAACTCTCCAGAAAGTAGGCATAGAGGGAACCTACCTCAACATAATAAAGGCCATATATGAAAAACCCACAGCCAGCATCGTTCTCAATGGTGGAAAACTGAAACCATTTCCACTAAGATCAGGAACAAGACAAGGTTGCCCACCCTCACCACTATTATTCAACATAGTATTGGAAGTTTTAGGCACAGCAATCAGAGATGAAAAAGAAATAAAAGGAACCCAAATTGGGAAAGAAGAAATAAAGCTGTCACTATTTGCAGATGACATGATATTATACATAGAGAACCCTAAAGATGCTACCAGGAAACTACTAGAGCTAAACAATGAATTTGGTAAAGTAGCAGGATACAAAATTAATGCACAGAAATCTATTGCATTCCTATATACTAATGATGAAAAATCTGAAAGAGAAATTAAGGAAACACTCCCATTTACAATTGCAACACAAAGAATTAAATACCTAGGAATAAACCTACCTAAGGAGACAAAAGACCTGTATGCAGAAAACTACAAGACAGTGATGAAAGAAATTAAAGATGATACAAATGGGTGGAGAGATATATCATGTTCTTGGATTGGAAGAATCAACATTGTGAAAATAACTATACTACCCAGAGCAATCTACAGATTCAATGCAATCCCTATCAAACTACCAATGGCATTTTGCACAGAACTAGAACAAAAATGTTCACAATCTGTATGGAAACACAAAAGACCCCAAAGAGCCAAAGCAACCTTGAGAAAGAAAAATGGAGCTGGAGGAATCAGGCTCCCTGACTTCAGACTATACTACAAAGCTACAGTAATCAAGACAATACGGTACTGGCACAAAAACAGAAATATAGATCAATGGAACAGGATAGAAAGCCCAGAGATAAACCCACGCACATATGGTCACCTTATCTTTGATAAGGAGGCAAGAATATACAATGGAGAAAAGACAGCCTCTTCAATAAGTGGTGCTGGGAAAACTGGACAGCTACATATAAAAGAATGAAATTAGAACATCTCCTAACACCATACACAAAAATAAACTCAAAATGGATTAAAGACCTAAATGTAAGGCCAGACACTATAAAACTCTTAGAGGAAAACATAGGCAGAACACTCTATGACATAAATCACAGCAAGATCCTTTTTGACCCACCTCCTAGAGCAATGGAAATAAAAGCAAAAATAAACAAATGGGACCTAATGAAACTTAAAAGCTCTTGCACAGCATAGGAAACCATAAACAAGACAACCCTCAGAATGGGAGAAAATATTTGCAAGTTATTTAACGGACAAAGCATTAATCTCCAAAATATACAACAGATCACGCAGCTCAATATCAAAAAAAAAACAAACAACCCTATCCAAAAATAGACAGAAGACCTAAATAGACATTTCTCCAAAGAAGATATAAGATTGCCAAAAACACATGAAAGGATGCTCAACATCACTAATCATTAGAGAAATGCTAATCAAATGTACAATGAGGTATCACCTTACACCGGTCAGAATGGCCATCATCAAAAAATCTAGAAACAATAAATGCTGGAGAGGGTGTGGAGAAAAAGGAACCCTCTTGCACTGTTGGTGGGAATGTAAATTGATACAGCCACTATGGAGAACAGTATGGAGGTTCATTAAAAAACTAAAAGTAGAACTATCATACAACCCAGCAATCCCACTACTGGGCATATACCCTGAGAAAACCATAATTCAAAAAGAGTCATGTACCACAATGTTCATTGCAACACTATTTACAATAGCCAGGACATGGAAGCAACCTACGTGTCCATCAACAGATGAATGGATAAGGATGTGGCACTTATGTACAATGGAATATTACTCAGCCATAAAAAGAAACGAAATTGAGTTATTTGTAGTGAGGTGGATGGACCTAGAGTCTGTCATACAGATTGAAGTAAGTCAGAGAGAGAAAAAGAAATACCACATGCTAACACATATATATGAAATCAAAAAAAAAAAAAAAGAGGTTCTGAAGAACCTAGGGACAGGGCAGGAATAAAGACACAGACGTAGAGAATGGACTTGAGGACACAGGAAGGGAGAAGGGTAAGCTGGGATGAAGTGAGAGAGTGGCATGGACATATATACACTACCAAATGTAAAATAGATAACTAGTGGGAAGCAGCTCCATAACACAGGGAGATCAGCTTGGTGCTTTGTGACCACCTAGAGGGGTGGGATAGGGAGGGTGGGAGGGAGATACAAGAAGGAGGAGATACGGGGCTATATGTATACATATAGCTGATTCACTTTGTTGTACACCAGAAACTAACACAACATTGTAAACAATTTTACTCCAATAAAGAGGTTAAAATAAATAAATAAAATATATGTAACGTTAGAAAAAAAAAAGCTCACTGAGTGATTCTATTGGGTTGAGAAACACTACCTTAGAGTGAAGAGGGATGCAGAGGATGGGGATGTGGAGGGCTTTATTTCAAGGCACGGACTTCTAAAGCAGCGCAGAGCCTGGTTGCCATGCAGGTAGAGAGGGTGGGGCTGGTGGAGGCTGAGGCTGGACGGAGGTGGCGCCAGATTGGGAAGGCTTCGGACAGCGGTCCAGGGAGTTCTGACTTTACCTCCAGGTTTTAGGGGAAGGAGGGCACTGAAGTTCTTGGCGGGGGAAGGCCAGCTGAGCTCTGGAGTTTGGAAGGTCCTCTGGGGGATTCAGAACACAAGAATGCCAGATGTCGGGAGTGGGGGTGGGTGGAACCGGGCAGGAATGGGCGGGGCTGATTGTTTGCTTGCCTGAGAGATGCTGGACACTGGGGCCTGAGGGGCCAGGGAATCAGGAGAAAAGGGAGATGCCCTGGGTTCAGGCCTGAGCACCCAGGAGAGCCAGATGGAACCACCAGGATGCCCTGGGGACAGAATGAACAGGGCATGGATCCTGTTCTCAAGCCCCCAGCCATTGTGTGTATTTCTGGGCACACCCTGAGGCCAAGGTTACCTGGGATTTAACTCGTGGCTGTTTGTAAAATGAGCATAATTTAACTGCAAGGGATGGGCTCCATCCCACCCTCCCTCCGAGCTGCATCCAGATAAAGCGGCATCTGAAGCTGTGGCCATTTGATGTATCATTAAATACACCTTCTTGCACTTGGCACATAAACCCTGATAAAGTTTCACCTTTTAACAAAATAAATGACTCAATTAACAAGATGAAAAACAGCAGTGTGGTGGCAGGCGCACTTGGTGGCCGGAAAAAAAAAGCCTGGAGAAGAATTATCCCAGCAGGAAGTTAATGCGGGCAGGGCCCGGTGCTCGGTGTGCAACCGCTGACTGCCAGCCTGCCAGCCTGGGGTGGACGGGGCCTGCTGACCGCTGATGCAGCGGGGGGGCGCCCACGTTCTGGGCCAGGGCCTGGCGGGGGCTGTGGGTTCCGGGGAGCTCCCTGAGCTGAGCCCTGAGCTATGGAATCAGGCGGGGCTTAGTGTGCGAGGGTGAGCCAGTGTGTTTGTGCACACGCATTGGAATCCCGGGCTCGGCCTATCCCAGCACCAACAAATCATAGCCATCCTTTAATGATGAGACACCCCTAGGCCAGGCTCTGTGCTAAATTTTTATACGTTTTATCTCTGAAGGACGGAGGGTGACCCGGGAGGTAGGACACCAGATTCTGGGTTCAAACTTTGTATAGCTTCGGAATAACAACTCGCCTCTCCACCTCCATGTCCTCCTGGGCAGATAGAGAGGGTTGGACCAAGGAAGGCGTCTCACTGGGAGGCAAGGGCCTGGGGACAGGCCTACAGACCTGGTTGAGAAAAGAAAATTGTATATTTATTATCACTAACCTCTAACTGAGCGGAGCCCCTCCTTCAGGACAGGAACAGTGTGATGTCTGCACAGTGTTTGCAGTTCCTGTGACTTGGTTACCAACAGGAATCCCAGATACTTTCCTTTTCCACTGTCACTGTTACGGAAAATTCAAAATACCATTAACTCTCCTCACTACCCTGAAATTATGGTGGTTATTAGACCCTCTGGTCGGGCTTGTTATTTAATGCATTAATGGGGAAGCATGTGCACTCCTACATCACAAATCTGTTTTTAATATTTGATAATTTTCAAAATAATGGGTTTCCTTTGTCATCACATGTATTTTATTTTATGCAGGCAGAAGAGTATCCTGAGAAAAGGTGCCAGGCGTCAGTCACCTGTTGGAGGGTCCAGGGTATGAAAATGGTTAAGGTCAACTGGGCTAGGGATTTCCAAGTATCCCTCAAATTCTGATGTCCTGTTATTCCATGGAACTAGAGCAATCATCACAACAATGAAGTAGTTACAGAGTGTTGTGTGCCACAGCCAATGTTATCTTTTTTTAATTGAAGTATAGTTGATTTACAATATCTTGTTAGTTTTCAGATGTACAGCACAGTGATTCTGTTATACATACAGACATATATATATATATATATATATATATATATATATATTCTTTTTCAGATTCTTTCCCTTATAGGTTATTACAAAATATTGAGTATAGTTCCCTGTGCTATACAGTAGGTCCTTGTTGGTTACCTATTTTACATGTAGTAGTGTGTATCTGTAAATCCCTAACTCCTAATTTATCCGTCCACCCATTATGGGTTTTTTAAATCTTTACTGGAATAAAATTGCTTTACATTTTTGTGTTAGTTGCTGCTGTATAACAAAGTGAATCAGCTATACATATACATATATCCCAATACCCCCTCCTTCTTGCGTCTCCCTCCCACCCTCCCTATCCCACCCCTCTAGGTGGTCACAAAGCACTGAGTTGATATCTCCGAGCTATGCGGCTGCTTCGCACTAGCTATCTATTTCACGTTTGGTAGTGTATATATGTCAATGCCACTCCCTCACTTCTTCCCAGCTTACCCTTCCCCATCCCCGTGTCCTCATGTCCATTCTCTACACCTACATCTTTATTCCTATCCTGTCCCTAGGTTTTACAGAACAAATTTTTTTTATTCCATATATATGTGTTAGCATATGGTATTTGTTTTTCTCTTTCTGATTTACTTCACTCTGTATGACAGACTCTAGGTCCATCTACCTCACTACAAATAACTCAGTTTTGTTTCTGGCTGAGTAATATTCCATTGCATATATGTGCCACATCTTTATCCATTCATCTGTCTATGGACACTTAGGTTGCTTCCATGTTCTGGCTATTGTAAATAGTGCTGCAGTGAACATTGTGGTACATGACTCTTTTTGAATTATGGTTTTCTCAGAGTATATGCCCAGTAGTGGGATTGCTGGGTCATATGGTAGTTCTATTTTTAGTTTTTTAAGGAACCTCCATGCTGTTCTCCATAGTGGCTGTATCAATTTACATTCCCACCAACAGTGCAAGAGGGTTCCCTTTTCTCCACACCCTCTCCAGAATTTATTCTTTCTAGATTTTTTGATGATGGCCATTCTGACTGGTGTGAGGTGACACCTCATTGTACATTTGATTAGCATTTCTCTAATGATTAGTGATGTTGAGCATCCTTTCATATGTTTGTTGGCGATTTGTATATCTTCTTTGGAGAAATGTCTATTTAGGTCTTCTACCCATTTTTGGATAGGGTTGTTTGTTTTTTTGATATTGAGCTGCATGAACTGTTGTATATTTTGGAGATTAATCCTTTGTCCATTGAATCGTTTGCAAATATTTTCTCCCATTCTGAGGGTTGTCTTTTTGTCTTGTTTATGGTTTCATTTCTCTAGGAGTTGGGTCAAAAAGGATCTTGCTGTGATTTATGTCATAGAGTGTTCTGCCTATGTTTTCCTCTAAGAATTTTATAGTGTCTGGCCTTACATTTAGGTCTTTAATGCATTTTGAGTTTAATTTTGTGTATGGTGTTAAGACGTGTTCTAATTTCATTCTTTTACATGTAGCTGTCCAGTTTTCCCAGCACCACTTTTTTTTTTTTTACATCTTTATTGGAGTATAATTGCTTTACAATGGTGTGTTAGTTTCTGCTGTATAACAAAGTGAATCAGTTATATATATACATATGTTCTCATATCTCTTCCCTCTCGCGTCTCCCTCCCTCCCTCCCACCCTCCCTATCCCACCCCTCTAGGTGATCACAAAGCACCGAGCTGATCTCCCTGTCTTATGTGGCTGCTTCCCACTAGCTATCTATTTTACGTTTGGTAGTGTACATATGTCCATGCCACTCTCTCGCTTTGTCACAGCTTACCCTTCCCCCTCCCCATATCCTCAAGTCCATTCTCTAGTAGGTCTGTGTCTTTATTCCTGTCTTACCTCTAGGTTCTTCATGACTTTTTTTTTCTTAAATTCCATATTTATGTGTTAGCATACGGTATTTGTCTTTCTCTTTCTGATTTACTTCACTCTGTATGACAGATTCTAGGTCCATCCACCTCATTACAGATAGCTCAATTTCATTTCTTTTTATGGGTGAGTAATATTCCATTGTATATATGTGCCACATCTTCTTTATCCATTCATCCGATGATGGACACTTAGGTTGTTTCCATCTCTGGGCTATTGTAAATAGAGCTGCAATGAACATTTTGGTACATGACTCTTTTTGAATTATGGTTTTCTCAGGGTATATGCCCAGTAGCCATCACCACTTATTGAAGAGGCTGTCTTTTCTCCATTGTATATTCTTGCCTCCCTATCAAAGATAAGGTGACCATATGTGTGTGGGTTTATCTCTGGGCTTTCTATACTGTTCCATTGATCTATATTTCTGTTTTTGTGCCAGTACCATATTGTCTTGATTACTGTAGCTTTATAGTGTAGTCTGAAGTCAGGGAGCCTGATTCCTCCAGCTCCATTTTTCTTTCTCAAGGTTGCTTTGGCTCTTTGGGGTCTTTTGTATTTCCATACAAATTGTGAATTTTTTTTTCTAGTTTTGTGAAAAATGCCATTGGTAGTTTAATAGGGATTGCATTGAATCTGTAGATTGTTTTGGGCAGTATAGTCATTTTCACAAAATTGATTCTTCCAATCCAAGAATATGGTATATCTCTCCATCTGTTGGTATCATCTTTATTTTCTTTCATCAGTGTCTTCTAGTTTTCCACAAACAGGTCTTTTTTCTCCTTAGGTAGGTTTATTCCTAGGTTGCAATGCTAAATGGGAGTGTTTCCTTAATTTCTCTTTCAGATTTTTCATCATTAGTGTATAGGAATGTAAGAGATTTCTGTGCATTAATTTTGTATCCTGCTACTTTACCAAATTCATTGATTAGCTCTAGTAATTTTCTGGTAGCATCTTTAGGGTTCTCTATGTATAGTATCATGTCATCTGCAAACAGTGACAGCTTTACTTCTTCTTTCCTGATTTGGATTCCTTTTATTTCCTTTTCGTCTCTGATTCCTGTGGCTAAAACTTCCAAAACTATGTTGAATAATAGTGGTGAGAGTGGGCAACCTTCTCTTGTTCCTGATCTTAGTGGAAATGGCTTCAGTTTCTCACCATTGAGAATGATGTTGGCTGTGGGTTTGTCATATATGGCCTTTATCATGTTGAGTTAAGTGCCCTCTATGCCCACTTTCTGAAGAGTTTTTATCATAAATGGGTGTTGAATTTTCTCAAAAGCTTTTTCTGCATCGATTGAGATTATCATATGGTTTTTTCCTTCAATTTGTTAATATGGTGTATCTCATTGATTGATTTGCATATATTGAAGAACCCTTGCATTCCTGGGATAAACCCCACTTGATCATGGTGTATGATCCTTTTAATGTGCTGCTAGATTCTATTTGCTAGTATTCTGTTGAGGATTTTTTCATCTCTGTTTATCAGTGATATTGGCCTGTAGTTTTCTTTTTCTGTAACATCTTTGTCTGGTTTTGGTACCAGGGAGTTGGTGGCCTCATAGAATGAGATTGTGAGTGTACCTCCCTCTGCTATATTTTGGAAGAGTTTGAGAAGGATAGGTGTTAGCTCTTCTCTAAATGTTTGATAGAATTCGCCTGTGAAGCCATCTGGTCCTGGCCATTTTTTTGTTGGAAGAATTTTAATCACAGTTTCAATTTCACTGCTTGTGAGTTGTCTGTTTATACTTTTTTTCTTCCTGGTTCAGTCTCAGAAGGTTGCTCTGTTCTAAGAATTTGTCCATATCTTCCAGGTTGTCCATTTTATTGGCATAGAGTTGCTTGTAGTAATCCCTCATGATTCTTTGTATTTCTGCAGGGTCAGTTGTTACTTCTCCTTTTTCATTTCTAATTTTGTTGATTTGAGTCTTCTCCCTTTTTTTCCTGATGAGTCGGGCTAGTGGTTTATCAATTTTGTTTATCTTCTCAAAGAACCAGCTTTTAGTTTTATTGATGTTGGCTATTGTTTCCTTCATTTCTTTTTCATTCATTTCTGATCGGTTTTTTATGATTTCTTTCCTTCTGGTGACTTTGGGGCTTTTCTGTTCTTCTTTCTCTAATTGCTTTATGTGTAAGGTTAGGTTGTTTATTTGAGATTTTTCTTGTTTCTTGAGGTAGGATTGTATTGCTATAAACTTCCCTCTTAGAACGGCTTTTGCTGCATCCCATAGGTTTTGGGTCATCGTGTTTTCATTGTCATTTGTTTCTAGGTATTTCTTGATTTCCTCTTTGATTTCTTCAGTGAACTCTTGGTTATTTAGTAGCGTATCCTTTAGCCTCCATGTGTTTGTATTTTTTACCGTTTTTTTTTTTTTTTTGCTGTAATTGATGTCTAGTCTCATAGCATTGTGGTTAGAAAAGACCCTTGATACAATTTCAATTTTCTTAAATTTGCCAAGGCTTGATTTGTGACCCAAGATATGATCTATCCTGGAGAATGTTCCATGCACACTTGAAAAGAAGGTGTATTCTGTTGCTTTTGGATGAAATATCCTATAAATATCAATTAAGTCCCTCTTGTTTAATGTATCATTTAAAGCTTGTGTTTCCTTATTTTTTTTCATTTTGGTTGATCTGACCATTGGTGAAAGTGGGGTGTTAAAGTCCCCTACTATTATTGTGTTACTGTCGATTTCCCCTTTCATGGCTGTTAACATTTGCCTTATGTATTGGGGTGCTGCTCTGTTGGGTGCATAAATATTTACAGTTGTTATATCTTCTTCTTGGATTGATCCCTTCATTATTATGTAGTGTCTTTCTGTGTCTTGTAATAGTCTTTATTTTAAAGTCTATTTTGCCTGATATGAGAATTGGTACTCCATCTTTCTCCTGATTTCCATTTGCATGGAATATCTTTCTCCATCCCCTCATTTTCAGTCTGTATGTGTCCCTAGGTCTGAAGTGGGTCTCTTGTAGACAGCATATATATGGGTATTGCTTTTGTATCCATTCAGCCAGTCTGTGTCTTTTGGTTGGAGCATTTAATCCATTTACACTTAAGGTAATTATCGATATGTATGTTCCTAGTACCATTTTCTTAATTGTTTTGGGTTTGTTTTTGCAGATCATTTCCTTCTCTTGTGCTTCCTGCCTAGAGAAGTTCCTTTAGCATTTGTTGTAAAGCTGGTTTGGTGGTGCTGAATTCTCTTAGCTTTTGCTTGTCTATAAAGGTTTTAATTTATCGGTCGAATCTGAATGAGATCCTTGCTGGGTGGAGTAATCTTGGTTGTAGGTTTTTCTCTTTCATCACTTTAAATATGTCCTGCCAGTCCCTTCTGGCTTGCAGAGTTTCTGCTGAAAGATCAGCTGTTCACCTTATGGGGATTCCCTTGTATGGTATTTGTCGCTTTACCCTTGCTGCTTTTAGTATTTTTTCTTTGTATTTAATTCTTGGTAGTTTGATTAATATGTGTCTTGGCATGGTTCTCCTTGGATTTGTCCTGTATGGGACTCTCTGTTCTTCCTGGACTTGATTGACTATTTCCTTTCCCATATTAGGGAAGTTTTCAACTATAATCTCTTCAAATATTTTCTCAGTCCCTTTCTTTTTCTCTTCTTCTTCTGGGGCCCCATATAATTTGAATATTGGTGCATTTAATATTGTCCCAGAGGTCTCTGAGACAGTCCTCAATTCTTTTCATTCTTTTTTCTTTATTCTGCTATGCAGTAGTTATTTCCACTATTTTATCTTCCAGCTCACTTATCTGTTCTTCTGCCTCAGTATTCTACTATTGCTTCCTTGTAGAGAAAGTTTAATTTCATTATTATGTTGTTCATCATTGTTTGTTTGCTCTTTAGTTCTTCTAGGTCCTTGTTAAATATTTCTTGTATTTTCTCCATTCTATTTCAATGATTTTGGATCATCTTTACTATCATTACTCTGAATTCTTTGTCAGGTAGACTGCCTATTTCCTCTTCATTTGTTTGGTCTTGTGGGTTTTTATCTTGCTTCTTCATCTGCTGCATATTTCTCTGTCTTCCCATTTTGCTTAACTTACTGTGTTTGGGGTCTCCTTTTCACAGGCTGCAGGTTCATAGTTCCCATTGCTTTTGGTGTCTGCCCCCAGTGGGTAAGGTTGGTTCAGTGACTAGTGTAGGCTTCCTCATGGAGGGGACTATTGCCTGTGCTCTGTTGGGTGTGGCTGGATCTTGTCTGTCTGGTGGGCAGGACCGCATCTGGTGGTGTGTTTTGGTGTGTCTGTGAATGTAGTATGACTTTAGGCAGCCTCTCTGCTAATGGGTGGGGTTGTGTTCCTGTTTGCTAGTTGTTTGGCATGGGGCATCCAGTACTGGAGCTTGCTGTTCATTGAGTAGAATGGAGCTGGGTCTTAACGTTGAGACGGAGATCTCTGGGAGAGCTCTCGCTGACTGTTATTACGTGGGGCCGGGAGGTCTCTGGTGGTCCAGTGTCCTGAACTTGGCTCTCCCACCTCAAATCACAGGCTGACAGGAAGCCAGAGCACCAAGACCCTGTCAGCCACATGGCTCAGATGAGTGGTTTTTTATCAAGGATATTAAAGCACAGGAACCAACAGCCAGATGAAGAGATTCAAAGGGCAAGGTCAAGAACAAAAAAATTTCAGTCCTCTTGGAGTTTGGTGCCCAGCACAGTGGCAAGTGGAGGTATTCTGCTTCACCAACCTGGAACCTCTCTGAAACCCCTCCTTTTGGATTTTAATGGTGGTTTCACTACACAGGCATGGTTGATTACTCAGTGAGCTTTTTAAAACACAGATGCTTCAATCCCATCCAAGACTAACTGAATCAGAATCTCATGGCCCAGGGCACAGGTACCCAGCTAATTCCATGTGCAACCAGACTTGAGAACCACCATTTCAACATCCTCCCCGCCCCTCAAGTACAGGTATGGTTTTCACCTCCTGCAAGAAGCTCTCCTGGCCTCTACCCCCAAGGCCCTCCAAGGGTGAATGAAACCCCTTACCAGGGTCCCAGGTCTCCCTGTGCAAACTAAACACGAGTGTTAACGTTAGCACAGGGATCCCTGTGTGGGACGCTCTTGAGGGCAGCAGTGGCTGGAATCACACAGAGGGTGCTCAGCAGGGGTCCACTGGGAGTTTGCATGGTGTGAATACACCTCACACTCCCACAGTGATGTGTTACCAAGGAGAGCTCCCATCAAAGTTGCCAGATTAGGGAGGTCAAGGCGCCTTAGCAAGCCTCCTGGATAGGGGGAGGGGTCAGCGTGTGAGATGGTATGGAGGTTGAAAACACCCGCCAGCAGGGCAACAGGGAAACTTCTTTTATATTGACAGGAGGTAGTAAGGCGTGGTTGAAAGAGCCAGAGTTCCATCCAACCCTGCCATGTCCCAGCTGCGTGACCTGGGGTGACTCACTCAACCTCTCTGAGCCTGTTTCCTCATCCATAAAGAAGGTAACCCTCCAACTCTTGGGGAGGACTTTGCAGCAGGACATATGTGAAGGGTGGGGCACAAGACCTGGTAGGTTGAAACTTTGGAGATGTCAGTGTCCCCTGATCACAGCCTTCCTCTCATCGGCCCTGGTTTCCCCTCTCCTGTGGATGTCTTTACGGTCCTCAGGCCACCAGTCAGTGGCAGGCTGGCAGGCAGGCGCCACACCATGGACTCTGGCCACTTTCCATTTGCACATCGTGTGTCCCAAAGACGGCCCAGGGGAGCGTGATTGGCCGGTCTCCCTCACAGTCTGCCCTGACCGTTTTCTCTGAAAAACACAGTGCAGCTACTGGGCCATAGGTATTTCTGTCAGTCAGGCTGCTGTGTCTATCTGTCAGCAGGTTCTCCCTAATTCCATTCTGACACACATGTATTAAGCACCAGCTGTGGACCAGGGCCCGGGCTAGGAGGTGAGGAGGCCACTGGGGTGTGTGCCTTTTCGAGGTCAAGTGTTGGTGGTACCAGCATGGGTGGGCATCACTGACCCACTGAGGACCTGAACAGAAGAGAAAGGTGGAGGAAGGGAAGATTTGCTCCGTCTCAGCTGAGATGTCCGTCTTCTCCTGCCCCCAGACACTGACGTTCCTGGTTCTCTGGCCTTTGGGCTGAATTCCACCCCTGGCTCTCCCGGATCCCCAGGTTGCAGGTGGCAGATCAAGGGACTTCTCAGCGTCCACAGCTAAGTGAGCCTATTCTTGTAATAGATCTCCTCTTATGTATACTTATATGGAGAGATAGACAGACAGACATCCTATTGGCTCTGTTTCTCTGGAGGACCCTGACTAGTACACTGACCATGTGACCCAGGGCAGTTCTATCTATCTCTCTTTGCCTCCATTTCATCTAAACATGGGATTTTCTCCTCACTGGGTTGTTCTGGGGTCCAAGCAGTAATAAGCCACAGTAATAGACATACAGCTCTTGAAGTGGGGCCTGGCACACGGTGCGGGGTTACAGTGTCAGAGCGTGTTTACTTCTGACCACCCCACCCCCGCCGCCATTTGCACGGTTCATCCACAGCATCCAACTCCCGGCAGTGGCAGCACACAAAATGGGCCTGTTCAGAGAGGGCCACTGGGTTGTCAGACAAGTTACTCCATAAGCTTAAGATATCTTTCTTCTTCTCCTCCCCTCACAGCCCCTGTGCAGTCTCTCTTTAGGGGTCCCCTCCTCCAAGAAGCCTTCCCAGGCTGCCCTGTGGCTGTTCCTGTGGTGTCTGCTGGCTCGTCTGTCCCCTAACCCGGATCGTGGGTTACTTGAGAGCAGAAACCAGCTCCTTTCTCTCTCTCTCCCCCAAGCCTGGCCCAGCACTTGGGCAAGCAGACCCTCGATACGTATTTGCTAAAGAAAGAGGGAGGGGAGGGCTGGACGGAGGGAGGGAGGAAGAGAAGAAGGAACCCATCGGCCTTTGGACCCACAACCTCAGTGCTCCTTAAACATCACACAGCTTAATGGGTGCAGATCCGTCCAAGCCTCCTTTGAAGTTGGCTTGTGTCTCTTGGACACAGGACAGTTTCTCTCTTCCCTCAATCATGGAAGACCCAGAGTCTTCCATTGCCCTTGAGCGGCCCATGAGTAGTCCTCTAGCTGTTTTTTTCTGGAAACTGTGGAGACCAAAAAAAAAAAAAAAAAAAAAAAAAAAAAGGATAAAGTGTGGCTTTTTTTTGAAAGACATGATGTTGTCTTTCAATAAGAAGAGAAACCTTGATAATAAAGTCTCCAGACCCCAAGGAGAAGGAGTGACTTAAGGAAAGACCCAAATGGGAAATACAAACTCAACACTCCATTACGGCCAGTGAATTCACCAGATAGTTCAATATTCTGAGTTCAGTATTTGGGTCAGTGAGCAACAGGTTTTCCCCTTCCAGGAGACGCCTATTTAATGCTTAGCCGAGTTCTAAGCATCCTTCCTGGTCATGCTCTAGGGTCATGCTCTGGGGTAAATGCCCTGGTCTAGAGATTTATATCAGCTCCCTCTCTACAATCTCCATGGTTTTAATCAGAATAAAATGTCCTCATCAGGAGCCCACAAGGTGAATGGCTTCTCTGGGTTTAAAAGCATGAGAAACTTCGATATTGTAAATCAACTATACTTCAATTTTTAAAAATTAAAAGAAAAAAAATTTTTTAAGCATGAGAAACCAGAAAGAACAGTCTTAACTCTCCGAAGATGCTGGAACCCCACCTCCACCACTTTGTGTAGCCAAGTTTCCCCAGGAACTGTGGAAGGTTGGATCTCCAAAGAGGAGAAAGGCTTCTGTCTCCTCTGGGGGCTGTGAAGCATGGCTTCAGGTGGGTGAGCTGTCTGGGTGAGGTCAACAGGCAAAGTCAGCGTTGGAAGGAATGCCAAGGTCTGACGTTTGTGCAAGGCTTGGCTGTGGAGGAACCCCAGGTCCCTTTGGCCAGCACATTGTGAGCCCTGGTGGAAAGGCTGAGCACCGGATGTCCGTGGTTGCAGAGCATGAGTTTAGGAGGGTTCCAAGGCTGGATCTGCCCCACAGCATCACAACACCTGAACACAGGTGTCTCTGCTCTCAGGAGAGCACCTCTCCTCATCCCCACTTCAGCTGCCGAGTGCCCATAATGTGCAGGGAATCCTCATCCTCCCAACACCTCGCTGTGCAACACTTAACACCCCCACTTCACAGAGGAGGAAACTAAGGTTTCCAAAGAGAATGTGGTGAGTTTTCAGTCGCCAGGTGTTAAGTGCTTCCTGCATAGCACAGGAGCAGTGACACATACCAGACATGCAATGCTTTCTCTAATCCTCACTCTCACTCTGCTGGGAAGGATTATTAATCCCATTGCATAGATGGGGAAACTGAAGCTCAGGGAAGGGAAAGAATCGTCCCTGTATCACACAGCTGGAAAGTGGCAGAGTCAAAATTCAAAGCCAGGTGCACCTAACTCCCTAGAAAGCCCACAAGGCAGGCAATTGCACAGGGACACCCAGCTTGTGCAAAGAGAGGGTAGGGACAACAGGAAGGAGTGAGCATCTTTGCCTCACAGTCTCTGACCACCAGTCTCCACCCTGCTGCCTTCTCAGGCTGAGCGGTTCTCCTTTCCTAGGATTGGGCTTCAGGGTCCAAGCCAGGAGTGTTTGTAAACACCATCTACCACACCACGGTGTTCCCCTTGACCACATGGAGCTGTGACACTAACCTCACGCTGTGGTGAAGACTGTATGAGTTTCCTGCAGCGTCTGTGACAAATGACCACCAGCCTGAGGGCTTAAAGCAACAGAAATTTCTTATCTCACAGTCCTGGAGGTCAGAAGTCCAAAATCAAGGTGCCATCAGCACCATGTTCCTTCTGAAGGCTCCAGGGGAACATCTTTCTTCACCTCTTCCAGCTTCTGGTGGCTCCTGGCATTCCTTGGCTTGTGGCTGCATCACTCCAGTCTCTGCCTCTGGGGCCAAGTTGCCTCCTCCCCTCTGTTTCCCTGTCTTCTCTCTTCTGTCTCTTAGAATAATGCCCATGATTGGATACAGGACCCACCTTAATCCAGGATGACCTCACATTGAGATCCTTTCCTTAATTACATCTGCAAAAACCCTTATTCCAAATACTTTCATGTTCTGAGGTTCCAAGTGGACATATCTTTTAAAGAGAGTCACCATTCAACCATTACAAAGACCTTAATTCCTTTCTCCCCATTCCCAGCACTTTTGTTACCACCATACTACTCATCTCTACCCCTCCCCACCCTACCCCCCACACCTGGGAGGTGGCATGGTCAGTGGGAAGAGCATGGGTTCTTGGGCCACCCAGACTTGGCTTTGCATCTCAACTCTTCCATGGGCCAGCTATGTGGCCCATACAGGCTACCAGACTTCTCCACACCTTCCTAGCTTTATCTCTTAAACTGAGCAAACCCCACTTACTCCTTTTAGGGGACTTATATGATCTAATGAATGATACCTGGTGGGTTCTCAACAAACAGTGTGCACCCCTCCTGCCTCCCTACATGTGTAAAAATCCAGGAGATCAGAGTCATGTGGGATTCTTTGAGAGGGTCACACAGCTGACCAAGGTCAACAGGAACTGGGATTTCATGCACAGTTGTGGGATCCATCTTCCAAGGACTGTGTTGAAAGTCACTAGCTGGTGTGAGGACAAAGCTTTACACCAACACGTGAACTTGAGCACATGTTAGAAATCTATGCACTCGGGAGGAAACGGAGATGATGTGACTTGCCCAGCATCACAGCAGGACCTAAAGCCCTGGCTTCAGAAAACACCTGTCCCATTGTTCCCCAAGCCACCTGGAATCTGCATGGAGAAGCTCTGTGGCTCTTGACAGCAGTACAAAAAGTCTGTCTGCCCACAGCATTCCATCTTCCTAGATCTAGAGGGACTTCAGAGTGCCCTCCCTCACCTGACACTCCTATCTGTCCTTCAGTGTCAATGAAGTTCCCCTCCACTGGCCCCAATAAGCCCTATTGCTCCTGTTGAGTGTGACCATTTGTGTGCTTGTCTATCCCAGCACATGGTGGGCTCCCTGTGGCTGTGAACTCATGCCTGATCCATCCCTGCATCCCTGTTGTCTGACTCAGGCATGACACCTAGTAGGACCTTATTGGACCATAAGGCCACACCAACCAAGGCTCAAGTTTCTTTGTCATTTGCAACACGACTGATGCTCACAAGGGAAGGAAAACTGTAAAAGGGGACATCTGTGGTCAAACTGGTGGGAACCACTGAGCTAGTTGAAACTCTTCATTTTCCACAGAAGCAACCAGAGGCCCTGATGTGAAGTATCTTGCCCAGGATCTTCGAAGAGCAAGAAATGTGACACAGAAATATGATTCATAGTCCCCACTCCACTTCCTTGTTTGAGAATTGAGGGAGAAGAGGGAAGGTGGGTACCAAGAAGAGGAGGTACCTCTTTCTGGGAACATGGCTTCTGTAATTAACTGGGGACCCTGGGCCCAAAACTCTTTCTGACTTCAAGCCCATCTTTAAAGCCCCCACTAGTGTTAATTAAAAGACCTTTCTCAGCACTCCCCTGACCAGCCTCTGCTGAGAACTGAGTTGCCTGTGCCTCCATGGACAGAAACAGCATCTTTCACCATACCATCTTTCTGCTGGCTGCTCTCAGTGGAGTGGACTGTACCTTCGTAAAGGTTAGGAGAACTCAAGAGTCGTTGAAGAGGTACCTGGTCTGTGGAAGGGAGGGACAAGCCAGCCCAAGAGGACTGAAATTTGGAAACCGAGCAGGACCTTGTGGGATCCTCCTGGTTACAAAAGCCCTTCTGTGTCCCCTGTTTCTTATATGAAGGAAGAAGGCTTCAGGCTCCTAGACCCTCCCTGAGTTCCAAAGGGTACATTTAAATAGTTTCTAATTAGAGAAGTGAGGGAATGCAGAAACAAAGTTGGAGCAGTCAAGAGACAATAGTGCAGCGATTAAAGCAGGGTCCTGGTTCCTCCTCAAGGGATATACCTAACAATACCTTTGAGTTCTTGTGCAGGAACTAAAACCCCAACCCAGGTGGAGGATGGTAACTTCAGGATGAACACAAGATTCCTGGAGCACCGCCCTGTCATCACCTCACCACCAACCAGTCAGAAGAAAGTCTGCACATAGTAAAAGATAAGGAAGATTCTGATCTCCTCCCGAAATGATTAACTGTGATTAATTTCCCCTTTCACCCTTTAAAAACTTTCATGGTTAGCAGAATTTTCTGAGTTGGTTCTTGGACATGAGTCCACCTTCTCCTCAGGTTGCTGGCCTCCTGAATAAAGCAAACTTTTCTTTCCAACCAACACTTGTCTCTTGAAAGTTGGCTTTCAAGTGGCAACAAGCTGAACCTGAGTTCGGTAAACTTAAAAGCCAGTTGAGTTAACTAGAGAAAGAGGGAAGGGGAAGAGAATGAAAAAAACAGAAAAAGAAAGCAACAATGGGTAGGAGGGTAACAGAGAGCAAGGTGGGGGAGGCAGGTTCTGGGTCATAGGCTTGCATGGGCCATGTTGAAGAGTGTGCTCTTCCCTATATAGCAGTAAATCACCAAAAGGTTTAAGCAAGAGAGGAGCCTATCAGGGTTTTTATTTTTTTCTCTTTTAAAAGATCAAGCAAATTGCTTTAAAAAGAATTTCAGAGTTAGCGGGAAGAGAACTGCCATCACTTCAGATATCTTTTTAAAAGTTTGGGCTCCCCAAGTTCAACCATAGATAATACACTAAAGAGACAGAAATCAATGAAGGCTGTTAAATTCGTGGTTATTTTTTGTTACAGCTGAAGGACAGAGATTAAAATCAGCCAAAGGAAGAAGCGTGTAGGGTTGAGTCCAGAAAGTGAAACTGAACAGGACCCTGTGGGGCTCCAGGGCACAGAAGCCTTTCTGTGTCCCCCATTTCTTGTTTGTAGGAAATACGCTTCAGCCTCCATGACCTTGCCTGAGTTCCAAAGGGCAGGTTCAAACAGTTGTTGATCAGGGAAGGGAGGGGATGCAGAAACAAGGGAGGAGCTGCCAAGAGACAATAGTGCAGCCTTGGGGCAGGGTCCTGGCTCTGCCTCAAGGGATACACATAACACTATCTTTGAGCTGTTCTACAGAACTAAAACCCCCACCAAATGAAACATGTTAACTACTTGAGGAAGCATTCTTCATTCCAGAGAAGGTCACAGTTTGATAACCTTGAGAACCAGAGAAGCTCATCAGGAGACCATCTGAGGCCAGATTAAAGGAGTGCAGGCCCTGCACACACCCTGATCCTTATCAGCAACCCCACCCTTGAACCTTCGCTGTAAAACTCACCAAATCCCCCTGGGTTGGGACACAGTACTTGAGGGCACAAGCTCGTTGTGTCCCCCTTTGCCTGGCAAAGCAATAAAGCTATTCTTTTCTACTTCATCCAAAACTCTGTCTCCAAGATTTGATCTGGCACCGGTGCACAGAGGCCGAGTTTTCAGCATCAGAAGGTTCCAAATGCAGAGCTTCCAGTTATCCTCTGCCCATGGAGTCAGGGACAATAAACCTTTCCCAGCATCAGTGTGTGACAATATACATGGAGTATTGCCAACAAGTGAAGCTCACCCAAGCCTTGGTATTCATAGTCCTTACTTGGGCTCAATCTGCCCATGTGGCTGATCTGTCCTCAATGCCACCAGAGGCTGAGCTGACACCTTGTGACCCAAAGCCCCCACACTAAATTACAGTGTTGGTGTAGCCCAAAGTCCCCAGGGAAACAAGGACACCCCTATCACGGATAACATTACAAAGACTTAGGCAATACCTCCAAGGAGTTGAAGGCAAAGGCCAGACCTCTCTCTGAGCAACATCAAATGCATTCCTACACAAGAAAGGACTGGAGAGGGGATGAGGTGGAGATGAGGAGAGCACATAGGAAGTGACTTCATAGTTGAAGTGAAAGATGGAGGTGACCAAGCTAGGATGGTGGACGGCATGCTAATGGTGAAGAGGGAGGCATACCCAAGAGAGATCTGACTAGTTTCATTAGAGATTAAAAGCTAAATTATGGGAGCTTCCCTGGTGGCTCAGTGGTTGAGGGTCCGCCTGCCGATGCAGGGGACATGGGTTCGTGCCCCAGGCTGGGAAGATCCCACATGCCACGGAGTGGCTAGGCCCGTGAGCCATGTCCACTGAGCCTGCATGTCCGGAGCCTGTGCTCTGCAACAGGAGAGACCACAATGGTGAGAGGCCCGCATACCGCCAAAAAAAAAAAATAATAAATAAATAAATAAATAAATAAATAAATAAATAAATAAATAATGGGAGAATTTTTACTCCAACCAAGATGGAAAAACAGGGACTGGATCTTTTTTACTGCCTAAGACAATGTCAAATATATGTATACATAAAAGGTTTTCAAGACCATGAAGGACATCAGGCAATAAAGAACAGTGATCCCAGTGAGAAGAGAAACAAATGAAGTGACTGTCACAACTCTCCCACTTTAATGCCTTGAGAGTTTAGAGAAAGGGTTGAGGATGTGAAGCTGAGAACAAAGGAGAATAAAGTGGACAGAGTTTGCAGGACAGAATATTGGAGAGAAGAGAGCTACAGTGAGAGAGAACTCCAGAAATGTGCAGATACCATATACGAAAATTAATTCCAAAAGGATGATGGACCTAAATGTAAAACCTAAAATTACAAGTATTCTAGAAGAAAACATAGTAATAAGTCTTCACCACCTCATTTTTCTGCCTCTGGGCATTTTCCCAGGCCATTCTGTCTACCTGGAGTACTCTTACCTTCAACTCTGCGTATCAAGTTGGTACGGGAATAGCTGTTCTTTCAAACGTATAATTTTTCAGGATGCAAATCAAATATTATCTCTTCCACATTCTCTAAATCCTTCCAGGTAGAATTTATCTATCCTGTTTTGAAATTTCCCAATCTGCTCTTGTTTTTCAGCATTTCTCACTGACTGTCTAGAATTAAATATGTATTTAATATTAATATATATAACATATATTCATTTTAGAATAGGTATATATCCTAAATTTCGTATGAGACAAGGAGCTCCTTGAAGACAGAAATCAGGTATAATTTATAGTCTAAATTCTCCCAGGGTCTAGCAAGGTACTTGACATGGAGTAGCCACCACTAACATTTACCAAGACTTTATCATATGCCCAGGGAGTGATGACGGTGACAGTGCAAAGTCAGCCCGTGTATTCTGCTGCTGGGATTTTAAGAGCTGGAAACACATCTGATAGACAAGTTTGTCCAATGCCTTGATGATCACTGCAAATATCCATCATTTCTTTTTCTTTTCCATTATGGTTTATTGCAGGATATTAAATATAGTTCCCAGTGCTACACAGTAGGATCTTGTTGCTTATGTGTATTTGTTAATCTCAAATTCCTAATTTATCCCTCCCTCCCTTTCCCCTATGGTAACAATAAGTTTGTTTTCTATTCTATGAGTCTGTTTCTGTTTTGTAAATAAGTTTATTTGCATCATTTTCTGGATTCCACATATAAGTGATATCATATGGTATTTGTCTTTCTATGTCTGGCTTACTTCACTTAGTATGATGATCTCTAGGTCCATCCATGTTGCTGTAAATGGCATTATTTCATTCTTTTTTTATGGCTGAGTAACATTCCATTGTATAGATGTACCGCATCTTCTTTATCCATTCATCTGTTGATGAACATTTAGGTTGCTTCCATGTCTTGGCTATTGTAAATAGTGCTGCAATGAACATTGGGGTGCATGAATCTTTTTGACTTAGAATTTTCTTCAGCAAATAACCATCATTAAACTCACCATTAGACTGTGAATACTGAGCAGTGTAAATTTGGGCAGTTCAACATCTTTACCCCACATGTCCAGTTCAGGGGGCCAACGCACACGTGTAATGGAATCACTTGATCACTCAAGAATTGCACAGGTCACTTTCATAATTTTTTATTCTTTTTTGAATGCCCCTTCTATTTGATGCCACTAAATCACTGAAACCAGAGCTTGGCCTCAATTCTAGCATCACCGGGGTGGGTGGGGGTGGGGTGGGGGGGAATGTAAGTTTTATTATAAATTACATGGGAGGAGGTAAGAACATGGGCTTGTAGGACCAGGGAGGATTTTTCTGGTATAAGGAGGCTCTCAAGGAAGCTGGATCTATTCTCAACCAGATCCAGGAATTAGCTGGAAGGAACTGGCATCCGTGACTTTGCCCATTAAATGAATAGAAAAATATGCTGTTTCCTGTGCTAGGTGCCGGGAATGCCACCCTGAACACCACCCAACCTCTCCTTGGAGACAGTTTCAGTGCAACAAATGTGCCACGGTAAGCCCAGAGACTCTGACCACGCAGAGGAACGGCACCTAACTCAGACCTGGGGAAAGAGAGTGGGCTTCCTGGAAGCAAGCAAGGCAGACTCAAGGAAGCCACTAATCTAACCAGAAGCAGGTTGCACATGCAGAGCTTTCCAGGCTAAAGCTCAGGTGCAGGAGAGCAGACAGCCACTCTGGGCCCCTGTGAGAAGGGTGGGGTGACTGAAACCAAGGGGTAAGGAGCTAGAGGTGGGGTAGGCTGGAACAGGAGGCCAGAGCCAGATCCCAAAGGATGGAGGGCCCAGGGTGTGGAGCTCAGCATTTGAGCTTTATCTTAAAAGCAATGGGGGCTCATGAGAAGTTCAAATACACAACAGAGGACATGTGATTGGCTGCTCTAAGTGGGAGGAGCTTAAAGGACCCCAGAGAGACCTGTAGAGCTTGCTTTCACCAGGAGGGAAGGCCATTTTGAATGGGTGATGTGGGCGGAAGTGCCCAGAAAATAGTCAACTCCTCAGAGAAATAAACATTGAATTACAAACAGATTAAATGCTAGGAAGCCTAGGCTTCCCAAAGAAGTGACATTTGGGTGGGGACTAAAGAGAGAAGAAAGCCAGGTGACCATTGCTAAACCCTTCCAGGCACAGGGAACAGCACGTGCTAAGGCCCTGAGGCAGGAGGGGCAGTGCTCATCTTACAGGAGCCCCACACTCCATCACCCTGAGAGCATCCTGTGCTTTCCCACCTTCCCATCTGTGTTGCTCCTCTTTTTCCTGGGCCCCCTGGGTCTGATCCCAGTGGCACCTCCTCTGTAAAGTCCTCAGCTCACCAGGCACTTGGCCCCTCCACGCTCTGTGTCCCCGTAACACTGTATTCTTCTCCCCTCCCCCGTTTTTCATTTCTGAAAGGGTTCAAGCTTTTGACGTTTCTGCTAAATTACAAGCTCCTTGAGTCCAGAGACTGTATTTTTGTCTGTTTTGTTTTCATCTGACGCATGGCAGGCCCTCAATGAGCAGAGATGTTTACATGAAGAGATTAGTCCACGTTTCTCAGCCTTGGTGCTATTGGCAGTTGGAGCAGATACTTCTTTGCTGTGGGGAACGTCCTGTACGTAATAAGATGTTCAGCATCATCCCTTGTTCTACCTATCAGATGTCAATAACATCGCCCCCCAACGCCAAGTTGTGACCATCTAAAATGTCTCCAGGCACTGCCCAATGTCCCCTGGGGGTAAAAATGACTCCCAGTTGAGAACCACTAGATTAGACAAATCCACGCTCTTACTTTTCCAGGCAGGGAAACCAAGGAGCAGAGGCTGTCTGTCGGCCAGGCTTTTTCTCCTTGAAGGACTTCTAGTTGACAAGTAAATAGTCAGACGTGAAAGTAAAGCAAGAAGGAAAGGAAGTGGGCCTCCAAAATCACACAGACTTTCTTATCTTAAGTCTTCTGCCAACATCAACTATTTAACCACGGACTTGATTCTCATCTTGTAAACAAGAAGGAAAGCGGTTTGCAAGATAACGTTCTCCCTCCCAGGCACTGAGAAAGGCCTGGCCCCTCTCCAGGCCGTGGGACAGGTGGCAACCCTGAGTGGTCCCATGGGACACGGGGGCAGCCGCGTTCCAGCCTCAGAAACCTCAACTGGTGCTGCGAGTTCCAGGCTGAGGAAGGAGCGAGTGAGGAAACCAGCCCAACGGAAACAAACTGAGGAATGAAGTGGTGGGGCTTCCTCGCCCGAGAATTTTCCCAACGAGAAGAGCCTAGTTTAATGGTTAAGCGTGTAGACACGGGGCCGACTTACATAGATTTGTTTCTGGCTCCCCCGCCTACTGGAAGCTTCATGCTGGCTACATTATGCAGACTCTCTGAACCCCAGTTTCCTCACCTGTAAAATGGGTGTCATTAGAACACCTCTATGAGTCGGTTGTGTTGAGTCCTTAGCACAATGAGGACCAAGTACAGGGCAAGCACACGTACGTGTCACCCGCTATTACTGGGCACTCACACCAGCTCAAGACCTGAAAGATTTTAAATATTTTAAGAATGAAAAGGAGGCAGCACGAGAGGCAGGACTTGGGTAACAGAAGAGGAGACTCCCAGATCTGCCGCATTGCCCACGTCTAATTTTGGTTTCCTCGTTGAGGAAAAGGAGATCATGAAACCTCCCCTGCTTGCTTGTCAAAGCCATAGTAAGAATCAAATTAGAACAATGTAATAATACACTCAAATTGTCCCAAAGTTCTCATAACCAAATATATGGCAAAAATACTCACAGTTATTATGTAAACACCCTTGTGAAATATGCAGCTTGTCTTTTGTCTCTATGTTCCTTCTGTATATTTTTGCTTCATCCTGGAAACTTGCTCTGTGCCGCAGTAGGAACCAAATGGAAAAATAGAACCAATAAAAACAGTAATTCTAGAATTGGTAATTTTAGAACTGAAAAATATATTTTCTGAAATAAAGAGATGGTCATGGATGGACTAAAGAGCTAAATAGACATGACAGAGGAAACACTAAAGAACACCACAATAAATCAATGAAAATTATTTAAGGTAAAACATGGTGAGAAAAAACCAATAAACAGGGAATTGTTTGATGATCTCAAAGAGTACAACACATGTAATTGGAATAGGACAAGGAGAGAAATTTGAGGATACAAATATTTAATAAATAATGCTTAATATTTCCCAAATTTGATGAAAAACATATAATTGCAAACATAGGATGCTCTATGGATATCAGGTAGAAAAAAGGGAAAAAAGCCCAAAATAGGGTGCATCATATTCAAATGGTTGAAAGCCAAAGATAAAGAGTAGATATAGAAAGTAACAAGAGAGAATTAATATATTACACAAAAAGAGACAAAATTCCAATTAATGGCTGAGTTCTCACCAGAATCCTTGTAGACAAGAAAAGATGGAAACATCTTTAAAGTGCTGAAAGAAAAAAAAAAAAAAACCTAGCAACACAGGATTCTATATCCATCAAAAACATTCTTCAATAACACAGGTAAAATATAAGAATATTTTCAGGTAAAAGAAAACCAGAGGAATTCATTGCCAACAGATCTGCTCTAAAAGAAATGTTAAAGGGAAATTCTTCAGGCTGAAAGAAAATGATAGCAGAGGAAAGACTATGTCCTCAGAAAAGAAGGAAAAATATCTGAAATATCTGGGTAGATAGAAAATCATTTTTTTTATTTTTACCATTTTCTTCTTAATTTTTGATAGACATATATATATGTTTATACTTCTATACCTATATCTACATCTATATCATAACTGTATCTGTCTATCTATGACTATATCTAGATAAAACATAGTTTTGTAGGTTTATAAGTATGTAAATTTAGTGCAACAACTGTAATAAGATTTTAATGTTTTAAGCAAAGTAGTACATAATATACTATAAAGTATATGACAGTACATAAATAAACTATAGAGACTAAAAAAAAAAATTAGAACAGTGTTTTCCTAAAATTTTGGACTGGGACCCACAATAAGAAATATATTCTACAACAAGATCTAGAACACACACACACAACTAAAACAAATATTTCACAATTCTTACCCTTCTGTGTGTCATGCGCTCTGATAAATTCTATTCTATTTGATTTACTTTTTTGCAGCCCACGAGAATGACCTTATGATCCACTCATGAGTCATGATCTTCCACTAGAAAAAGAAAACACTGGATTTTAGAATAAATGAGAGAGTGGTTGGTAAAATTGTAGAGTGATATTCAAGTATGAGTTTGCATATTAGCATTATGAGTAGTGTTCCCCTTAAACACTGCTGCTTAACAAGGACCCAAAAACTTACCGGTTTGAATCAATACTTTATTATTAACTGTCACAGCTGGGAAGAGTCACTGAGCTCAGCTGGGTGATTCTGTCTTGGTTCAGCTGGAACAGTAGTCATCTGAAACCTCAACTGGGCTGGGCATCCAAGATGGCGCACTCAGAGGGCTGAAAGTCCATGCTAGAGGTCAACTGGAGAGCCTACACATGCTCCTGCACATGACTGGACTTCTCACAATACAGCACCTTGGTTCAAAGAGAAAGTACACCTAGAGTAAACATCCCCAAAAGCCAGAAGCAAAAGTACCAGGCCATGCAGGGCTATGCCTGGAAGTGACACAGTATCACTTCTGCCTTAGTCTATTGGTCAAAGCAGTCCCAGCATCATCCCAGATTGGAAAGTGTAGCAAGTTTATGCTGCAGAAGAGCTTGTGGGTTGGGAGACGTGGCTGCATCCATCTTTGGAAATACAACCTGTTACAATTGGTGATAAGCTTTTCTCAAACCCAGCTCACTCTGTGACAGTGGGTGGATCACTTCACCTGCCTTGGTCTCAGTTTTCTCATCAATAGAATAAGAAAACTGATGAAATGTGTCTGAAAACCTTCCAACTCTAAAGTTCTGTGTTCAGGAGAAAGTTAGGGACACACCCACACCATCTAACATGGTATGCATTTGGCATAAGCTAAAATCACTCCATCGGACTCACCTTGATTCTTGTTTTGTATTTGCTAAGCCCTGAAATTTTCCAATTAGTTTTAAAATCAGAAAAGACATCTCTTTTTCCTCCTACAAGCAGAGTCATACTGAGAAGATCCTAGTGGGCCGTCCTTGTTTTTCACTCCTCAGTCCCATCGAGACATGAACAAGATTCTCTGAAGTACCCATTAGGCCAAAATCAAACAGTCACACAATGAGTATTTGCAGCAAGCAGGGTACTTTATTTTATTACCCGTCCTGCACAAGCCACACAGGAAAGAACCAAAAACCGCTAGGATTTTATGAAGCATCATTTTATCAGGCTGAGGGAATGTGGAAAAGAAATGCAGTGGCAACAACTACAAAAAGAACATATCTGCCAGACTTCAAGATCAATTCCAAATATAAACCGAAAGGACTGCTTCTCAGAGGGAATCATATTTCTCGTCCACCGTTATCAAGAAGCTATAGACAACTAAAGTATTTGAATCTGTTCCCTTTCTCCTCGGATATAATCACTAATCTCTCTTCCTTGCCTTCTTTCTTTCTTTTCTGGGGATGCAGCCCACTCACCTGGCACATAAAACACTCATATTATGACACCCGGGCTTTAGAGATTTACATGAGAATCAGCAAACTTTATTTTAGCCCAATATAGAGAATGTGAGATGCATGGAGGGAACTTTGGGCTTATTCCTCAGATAAGTCATGTATTTCTTTCCTCAAAGAAAAATCCAATATCCTGAGATCAGATGCATATTGAAGCTTTGGTGGAAAAGAACCAGACAGGGCTGGATTAACATGTTCACGTCAGCCTCTCTCCTCAGAATGATCTGGGAAGCAGAGGGAGCCTCCGTGGAGGAAGGTCCCAAGCCAGGCAGGGCAGTGCCTCCAACCCGGTCTTTTGCCACCCTCAGGAATGGGTGAGCATCCCTCCTCCTCTGAGCAATTCTAGAAGCACTTTCTGATTTTCCAGCTCATGAGAGATGCGTATGTTTTCTCTCTGTGCTTCAAGATACTATTTAAAAGCAAGCAAAAGACAGCAAGCCTGGACTTTATGCCTATTCTGGACCTTCCTCTCCACCCACTGGTCCTGCGTTGCCCTCATGCCCAGCTAGTCCATGTGAGCCAGGCAGTTGCTGGCTCTGTGCTCCACACACGGTGTGTCAACTGCCCGAGACACCCTCCCCTGCCCCGTTCCTAAGTAGAAGCACCTACGCATCATTAGGTCTTCAGAACTTAACCGTTTGGAACCGGCCCCAGGGAGTGGCACTGCCGTCCACCGTAGTTTCTTGCAACAGAAACCCAGGAGTCTTTCTTTGTAACCCCCTCTCCCTCAACCACACGCCCCTCCCATCCCCAAGTCCTTGTCCATTCCACCTCTAAAACAGGTCTTAAAACTCCACCACTCTTCTTCCCCAGGGTACCACCAGCTCCCACCTGGACCACCTGCCCACCCCGATGTGCTCTTCTGCAGTCTGTTCTGTCTGGGGTGACCAGAGTCACATTTGTCAATGAAATCAGGTCATGTCACGTCCCTGCTTAAACCCTCCAATGGTGCCCACAATGCTTCCAATAATATCCTGTAAAAGCCCTGCATGATGGGGCTCGCCTCTTCCTTCAAACCCACCCCACCACTCACCCCCTTACTCACTGCTCCAGATTCTGGCCATTCTCCAGATCCAAGAATACGCCAGGCTCTGTCCTGCTTCAGAACCCCACACACCCTCTCCCCTCTGCTGGGGCCCTCGTCCTGCCCCTCCCCACTCGCCAGGACCCCAGGCTCTGCTAGCTCTAGTTCAGCTTTCAGTACAAACGTCACCTCCTCAGCAACCCCACTCCACCTGTCCCCCAGATAAAACTATGGCTTCCCATTATTCTCCACCCCAATACCTGAGTTCTCCTTGAAAACACTTATCACAGTTTATAACTGTATATTTATTCATTCCTTTGCTTGCTCCATGCCTCTGTCCCCACTAGAAGGAAAGTCCCAGGAGGGTGAGGACCCTGTCTGTTTTGTTCACTATGGTACATCCAGATCCTAAGCCAACACCTGGCACAGGGCAGGCCCTTGACCAGTATGGATGCATGAAAAACCTCAGGGGTGCTTTCTTACGGAGCTCATCACTGGTTAAGAAGTGGTTCTCAAGCTGGGGCCCTTGGTAAGGTAGGTGAACCCCATATCAGCGGAAAGTGCCGAGGTCCAGCAGTCAGCGACAACACAGGAGATCCCCTCCAAGGTAAAATGAAAAGTATTGTGCTGGGCACTTCCTGCCACAAAGAGAAAAGCACAGTGCCTGGCAGGCCTCTGATACTCCATATCCAGGAATACTGCTCTGGTCCATAAGTCAGATGACACCAACCACAGCCAGCTTCACTGGGAACCAGACGGCAGCAGAAGCAACACTGCCACTCGGACCCCACGACCCAGAAGATCTTATAGGATTAGAAATAGGGCATCTGCCAAACCCCAACGAGAGAATCACAATCCAGGAGGCCCCTGGGGGTCTGCAGCAAGGCCACGCCATCTGCGACAGAGAAGTAGGTGCTTTTTGAAAAATAAATCCTGCTGTGCCACGGGACCCTGATAGAGATGGAACACCCGGCCATAGCTTAAGAAGTGACCAGGGGGCTTCCCTGGTGGCACAGTGGTTGAGAGTCCACCTGCCAATGCAGGGGACACGGGTTCGTGCCCCGGTCCGGGAAGATCCCACATGCCGCTGTGCGGCTGGGCCTGTGAGCCATGGCCGCTGGGCCTGTGCGTCCGGAGCCTGTGCTCCGCAACGGGAGAGGCCACAGCAGTGAGAGGCCCGCGTACCGCAAAAAAAAAAAAAAAAAAAAAAGTGACCAGGTGTCCAGGACTGCCCAAAACAAGCTGGGTCTGTCAGACCCACCAAGACATAAGGTTGGGGATGCCCTGAAGCTGTCCATCCTAAAATAGAAGGGGTGCCTCTGGGATGGATTACAAGCAGGACCAGAGGGTACAAGCAAGTGGCACAAGCAGGTGGCCCAGGACCCGCATCATGCAACAGGGCTGTACTTGCCCCCTTCCTCAATGCACACCTGTGGCTGTATGAGAGACCCCTCACAAATCCTCCCAAAAGGCAGAGTTTCAAGTAGAGCGCCTGGCCATCGACTGTGTGGAAGGAGAAGTGGTATCGATTAGAATATATACAGACTCGTGGGCAGTGCTGACTGGCCTGGCTGGGTGGACAAGGATTTGTAAAGAAACGAACTTAAGATGGGGCACAAGTGGCTTGGGGTGGAGGCAGGTAGATGGATAGATGGGAGCGGTCCAGGTGTGAAGGTCTTTGTGCCACCAGACAGCACCCGTCACCAGCCACCCCCATGTGGAGTAGCCCCATCGGGAGAGATAGAGGCTGCCCATGGGCTCCTCTGGCGTTCCTGCCATGCTCTCTTTCTCAACTGTAATGGTAAATGGATAAGTGCAAGAACCTCAGTCTGAGAGCGTCATGGTGACTGGGGTCCCAGGCCTTCATGCCACCAGGTGAGGCCTGAGACCAGCAGACGTTCCAGCCGAGGGGAGAGGAATCTGACTGAGGTCAGGGCCAGGGGACCCCCACCATGACCATGGGTTGCACCTGGAGACTGGCTTCAGTTCATCCACTAACCTTGCTCTTCTAAGCCCCCCAAAAAGATGGTGACCAGAATCCTCAAGGAGCTTCTCCCCAGGGGTATAGAAAGAAGGGGACTACAAGGGTAGGCTGGGCTGGATGTGGAGATGCAGCGCCCAGATCCCCCTAAACAAAGGATAGGTGGCCTCTAGCAGTCACCCCTTCATGGGGCACCCCCACCCGGCTGCAGAGACCAGCCTCAGCCAAGAGCTCACCCTTCTCAGAGCAGCCCACAGCAAGCGACAGATGGGGGCAGGAGTGTGAAGGCCCAGCCTGGGCCACATAGATGGCAGGGCCGGCCGGGGTGCTGTGAAGCCTGCATCCTGGCTGGGCTTCCTCCTCTGCACAGTCCTGCTGCCTTGCCTGCCCTCCCACAGGTATTTATCCCTAATCAACGCCCTGCCCGTCAACCTCCAGCTCAGTGTCTGCTTCCTGAGGGGCCACCCTGCACAGAACGGGAGGTAGGACCCTACCTGAGCAGCTACACTTGGACCAGTTTTAGATATCGGGGTGCTGTCTTACTCCATTAGGGCTGCTATGACAAAACCCCCACAGACTGGGTGGCTTAAACACATTTATTGCTCACAGTTCTGGAGACTGGGACATCCAAGGTCAAGGTGTCAACAGATTCAGCATCTGCTGAGGGCCCACTTCCTGGTTCATAGACGGCTGTCTTCTCACTGTGTCCTCAAGTGACGGAAGGGGCAGGAGAGTGCTCTGGGGTCTTTCCTATAAAGACATTGATCCCATTTACCTCCCAGAGACCCCACTTCCTAGTACCATCACACTGGGTATGAGGGCTTCAATGCATGGATTTGGGGGGACACAAACATCAGTCCTATTGCAGGTGCTGTGTTAAGCTGCCTTTTTCAAAGGGATCCACGGCTGAAAATTAGAAAGTTATGAAAGCCGTTGCACTGCACAGCACTTCCTCCTGAATGCAACATTCCAAAGAGAGCTGAGAAGCAGCAAGAAGAGGATGAAAAACATGGCAAAAACAAGATGGAGAAGAAGAGGAGACATCTGGATCCCTCCGCCCAGCACGAGGTCCTGGGTGATGCTCGGTGTCCTCTCTGCCCTTCCTCCCACCTTGTCTTACACACACACACACACGCGCGTGCACACACACACACACACACACACACTCACACACACACACACTTTCTCTTTTTTTTTGTGGCTGTGCCGAGTGGCTTGAGGGTTCTTAGTTCCCCAGCCAGGGATTGAACCTGTGCCCTATGCAGTGGAAGCATGGACCCCTCACCACTGGACCTCCGGGGAACTCACACACACACACTTTCGTCATTCCACTAGACTGGAGCCCCTCAAGGACAGGGACGGTGCTCATTTCTCTGCATAGCACAGGTGGGGCTCAGGCAGGGCACATGGCATTTGCTCAGTAAATGTTTGCTGTGTGATGTGTAAGGGCTCTTAGGTGGTTTGTGCACAAGCATCGTTTAGCTCGTAGGTCCACCTTTATTTCTATCGCTCTAGCTATAGAATAAGTCTTGAAGTCAGGCAAAATGCTTTCTCCTATTTTATTCTTCGTTTTTGAAATTATTGTTGATATTCTAGTTCTTTTGCTTTTTCATATAAATTTTTGAATAATCTTGCCTATATCTACAAAATTCTTGCTGGAATTTCCATAGGAGTTGTGTTAAGCCTCTTTATCAATTCAGGGAGAATTCACCTCTTTACTATGTTGTCTGCCAACATGAACACAGCCTGTCTCTCCATTTATTTAGATCATCTTTGATTTATTCCACCAGTACTTTGTAGCTTTCAGCATACAATTCTGTACAAGTTTTGATAAATTCACCAAGTATTTTTCTGAGCATTTATAAATGGTATTGTATTTTTGTGTTTCTATTTCCATGTGTTTATTACTAGTTTATAGAAATGCAATTAATTTTTGTATGTTTATCTTGTATCCTATGACTTTGCTGAGCTCACTTATGGGTTCTAGAAGTTTTACTGTAGATTTCCTGAAATTTTCTATGTAAACCATGATATCATCTACAGATATGCTTATTTTGATTATTCCCTTCTATTTATAGTACATGATCCTAATTTTCCATTTATAATGATAGTGCAATGTTTTTATGCACACCTCTCTATATAAAGCAGATAACCAACAAGGATCTACTGTATAGCACAGGGAACTATACTCAATATTTTGTAATAATCTGTAAGGGAAAAGAATCTGAAAAAAGAAAAAATATATATATATTTATAAATATATTTATATATTTATATATATAAATTGAATATATATATATAGCTGAATCACTTTGCTGTACATCTGAAACTAACACGACATTGTAAATCAACTATACTTCAATAAAAACATTTCTAAATAGTGTAATGTGGGCTTCTCTGGTGGCGCAGTGGTTGAGAGTCCGCCTGCCAATGCAGGGGACACGGGTTTGTGCCCCGGTCCGGGAAGATCCCACATGCCGCGGAGCGGCTGGTCCCGTGAGCCATGGCCGCTGAGCCTGCGCATCCGGAGCCTGTGCTCCGCAACGGGAGAGGCCACAACAGTGAGAGGCCCGTGTACCGCAAAAAAAAAAAAAAATAGTGTAATGTTTCCATTTTAAACAAATTTATATAGAAAATAGTGAATTGGTTTAAATAAAAATATTAAATAGTCATAGAGGAAGTGCACAGATAGGGCAAAACTTGTGATGTGCGACATGGCTTGAGAAACCCTGTTTTAGATCACATAACGCTCACACAGACTCTGCCAGGCAGGTTTACATGAGGAAATTGATGCTCAGAGAGATGAAGCAAGTCGTCTAAGATCACACAGAAAGCGAGAGTCAGTGATGGGCTGCACACCCAAGCCTGCCGGACCCCTCAACCCCTGCAGCCCCGTCTCCTCCCTGGCCGTGGAAGGAAAAAAGGGGTGGAGTATCAGGGGTGGACCAGGAGGTCTAGGAGGGAGCAGATAGGAAGAGAAGATGTAATTATTGCTGGTATTAGGTGGGTTTGGGCCTTATATTTATGGCACTAACTCCTAAAAAACCCAGGAGTTGGCCAGTGAGGCCAGCTGTAGGTAAAGACGCTGAAAGAAGGCTTTCACATGCAGTTGCAGAATCCAGAGGGTTTTCACCAGTGTATCTGCTGCACCAAAGCCCTTCTAGACACTCAGCCTCGCTCCTCTCTCCATTGGCCACCCCAGTTAACTTTGACGCCAACAGCCTTATCAGATCTAAGAAAAATCTCTCCCTCCAGCTAGATGATTCATGACATCACTCCCCTCCAGGGAAGCTGGTAAGATGACCTTCCATTTGATGAAGGAGGAGCATTCATTTTTACGGCCTGGACCCTGCTAATGTGTGTTTAGGCAGGGTAGGACGATCAATATTGAAGAGAGGATGCTGATTTGACTCACCGGAGTTGAGGTAAGGATGTTACCTCCCCATCCATTTTTATAAATCACTTTAAGGGCCTATCGATCTTTCCCTGGGCACCAAGGGGCACGAACCCCTGGGGCAGCAGCCTGTCAGGCCCCTTAACCCCTTCTGATGTCCCCACTGCTGGCAGGAGCCATCAGCTAGTAACCTGCCCTGGGACAGCAGCTGGCTTGAGACTGGGGCTGAGATGCCCCCTTCTGGGCCCAAAGCCTAGCTGAACCAACTCACAAGTGTTGCTTTCAAAGCATGTGGGAAATAAGGAAGTGCCCTTCACCCCTACACACACACATGCATACACACATGCACATTCACGAATGCACACACACTACACTTACACACACCCTTTCAGACACACATACAGAGACCCGTGTAAACCTGGATACCAGGCTAAAACAAAGGCATGAAATTTCTAGGCAAGCACTAGGCCTGTAACCATTCATTAACATCAAAAAAAGGACCATTCAGTGTCTCTCCAAATGTATTGATTTTGACCTGATTCCACCCCTTGGGAAGATGGGAGAAGGAAGCGTAAAGGATTTTGCTCTGGGCCACCCCAAATTTCAGGGACAACTTTCACATGGGTCGCCCCTACCTCTTCCCAGAGATGTCACCCGTACACCTAACGGTTCTCAGCCAAAACGCTACCAAGCACAGGTGCACCATGGAGACAGCTCTGAGATGTCCCAAGTTGTTATTGAAAATAATAATTTACAAGAAGATTGGGGGATATTTTTATAACTTAGAGCAGAATTCATCCCTGGACTAGCATCACTACCAAGTATTTGAATCCCAACCTGCTTTCTTGATTTGGGAATTGCTCACCCCCATGGCCTGACATATCTCTATCATGACCACCCCCAGTGGTCCTTCATCATTTCAGTGTGAATTGTCCCATCAGTGGGGTTGGGGTCTGCATAGGACCATGGAGGGATGGGGTCCAATGAGCAACTGGGGTGCAGGGGTGGGTGCTGGAAGGTTTGTGCTGCAGCAAGGGGGCCCCTATGGAGAGCCTCCCTCGTCCTCAGTGAAGGCCGATCTTGGGTGGCCTCTGAGAGGTCCTCTGCTGGCCCTACCATGGCCCAGTGGACACTTCTCAGGGGTCAGCATCAAGGGTGCTCCAGGGAGGAGGAAGCAGGAGGTGGGCGGTAGGGGGAGTGGTGACATGCTCTGCCCTCGCACTAACCTTGAAGATGTCTCCATCTTCATCTTAATCATAACCAGCTCCACCACTTTTATGGAACTAAAACCAAAACTTCCAACACGAATAGAATCAGATACTGCTACTTCCATAGGAAAGGGAAGGGAGGAGTGAAAGGAGGGAGGTTCTTGCCTGACACCCCCTCCACTTCTCAGCCCCTTGCCCCTCACTGCTCTTCCTGCTTCATTCTCGGCCCCTCCAGGCCACCCTCTCCCATGTGACAAATGGGATGGTCTTCCCAAGGCACCAAGGGACCACGTCGCCTCCCACTTTGAAAGCTCTGTCTCCACCACTAAGAGGAAACATTCAGCCCTCTTTCGCTAGCTTTCAAGATCCTTTAGAGTCTGGCCCCGGGTGTGGGGGGCGGGTTTCTCCACCACAGACCCCGCCCTTCCCAGGACACCCTTCCCAAATACTGCGTCCCACAGGGCCCCCGCGGGTGCTCTCCCCACCTCCTCACATTCCTTCATGTTCCTGCATCATCACCCCCCCAATTCAGGTGGAGAAACGGAGGTCCAAAGAGACTGCGATGTTGTCCCAGGTCACACACTCGTAAGCCGAAGACCACACCTTTTCTCCCGAGGGAAAGGGGCAGATGTTTAGGCCTTGATGCATCTTCTCTGCCCTCTTGCAGCCAGGGTGGAGCAGAGACGGCATCGCCCGAGGGTCCCAGGCAGCTCCCGTTCTTCCCCAGCTTCCCCCTCTTCCCACTGGGGGTCCTTTGATGGGTCACTGAACCCCTCTGGGCTCTTAATCTGTAAAGTGGAGCTAAAAACACAGCCTGGGATGACTAGAAAGATTACTCTGGGGGACAAGCGTCAATTCCAGGACCCCTTGTTAAATGTGTAATGACCACTAATAGCAGCATCCCGTCAGCCAGATGTCGCCACTTGGGAGGTGGGAAGAAAGTGTGTAGGGGCTGGACCTGAGCCACCCCAGATTTCAGGGAGAGCTCTGATCTGGAAGCCCCTGGGACATCCTTGAGTCTCCACCCCATAAGATTAGAAAAAGTACGTGCATGCCTGCTGGAAACCATGAGATCTGTGATCAACGCGTGGGCTGGGGAGATGAGAGTGAAGGATGAGACTGGGAAAGAGCTGAGAAACACCATGTGGGACAGGTTCTCGCAGAGAAGTGCTGATTTGGAGAATCATTTGCTTATAGGAGAATCTACCCATACCTTGCTGTGTGACATGGGTGAGTTCCTGCACCTCTCTGAGCCTCAGTTCCTACGGCGATAAAACCAGTACATTGAGCTATAGCCTCTTAGATCTTCCCAGGCATTAAAAGTCCATGAAGTATCCCTTCCGCTTCCCAACGCTGTGCCATGAGACACCCTGGGGTATGTCATTGCTCCCATTTTCAACATGGGCAAACATTTTCACGTGAGACTCTGAGACGCACATTGCTCCCAAGTTTGCAGAATGAGGGAGGGACTGGGCCAGGAGCAGAACCGGCTCCATCTGCCTCCAGGGTGGGGCCCGTGGCCCCAGGGAGCCCTGCCCTCCCTCTGTGCAGGCACTGGCCTGAACCGGCTGGCTGGGCCCCCAAGCCTCCCATGCCGGTGGGATGGCCGCCAGGCACAGCCCGTGTGTCCTCCACGGCAGCAGCCCTTGCCAAGCGGCCCTGCCCAGACCGCACGAGGAGCTGGCCGCGGCCTGCCAGCCTGTTTCTCATTTAGAGCGAACCCCGGCTGCAGCCCAGACATTCCAGAGGGGACATCCAGACGCCAATCCTGCCCAGGGCTTGGGAAACCGGGCTGCAGGCAGCCCCGTGGTCAGAACGCATCACAATGTTTTTCCCTTCCCTGTCGGCATTTTTTAAGTTGCTTAATCCCTCGAGGAGTCTGGTCCACTCTTTGGGGGCGCTGACCTTGGCATTCGAGGCCCCCAGGGCCAATAATGAAAATGACGAGGCAGACCAGGCTGGACTCCTCTTGTGTCCCGTGCTCTCCTGGGTCAGCCCTCGTCTGCATCTGTGCTCAGGCTGGTCTCCACCTCCTGAGACAAGCTTACCTCCAGCAGGGAGTCCAGAATCTTCCTGGGAGAGGAGGCCCTGGAACAATAGAATTGCCATTAATTACATGTCAGCTGCGGGCTGAAGAGACGTCCCCTCACCCCTTCCAGGGATGGTGCAGGTGGAATGGCTCTAGCTGTCCCTGGAAGAGTCCTACCCTGCAAAAAGGCTTGAGTGAGTTAATTATAGATGGTCTCCTAATGACGGCAGTAGCGCTCCTGAATTCCACCAAAGTGACAATTTGCCATCAACATAGAGACGGTTGCCCGTGCTGCTGGCCAGCCGGACATCTGGGCGAGAGGCCCCTCCTTCTCTTGCTGCATCCTCCACTCCTGCCCAGCTCCTGGATTATCCCTGCTTGGCTTGTTAGTCAAAATAAATTCTTTCTCTTGTGAGGGCTGCCATGTCAGCCCCAAAGGTAAGGCTTTTTCCTTTTTCCCTTATCTTTTTTTAACTCTGATTTATAAACCCCCTGCTAATGGGACCAGGGGCTTTAAAAAAAAAAAAAAAAAACAGTTCCCACAGTATAGTGGGTCCTCAAAAACTCATAGGATCCAGTGATTCCACTTCTGGGTATGCACCCAGAGGAACTGAAAGCAGGGACTCAAATAGATATCTGTGCACTGTGTTCACAGCAGCATTCTTCACACTAGCCCAAATGTGGAAGCAATCCAAGTGTCCATTGACAGATGAATGTTCTATTCATACAGTGGAATATTATTCAGCCCTAAAAAGGAAGGAAATTCTGAACATGCTGCAGCATGGATGAAACTTGAAGACATCATGCTAAATGAAATAATCCAGTCACAAAAAAACAAATACTGTAGGATTCCACTTATATGAGGTACCCAGAGCAGTCAAATGTGTAGAGACAGAAAGCAGACGGTGGGTACCAGGGGCTGGGGGGAGGAGGGGAGGGGATTGACCCCACTTGGGTCCTACATCCCTGCAGCCTGTGGTTGGGGGTGGGTGGGTTCCAGTGCTCCGATTGGCCAGGACTGGGTCCCGTGCCCACCCTAGGAGCTGGGGGTGGGGTCGGCCTCGGTCAACCCCCCTGGCCCAGAGGCAGTTAAGGGGAAGGGCGGCTGGGCTGATGAGAGCACATCCACATCCCTGGGCCAGTTTCGGTGTATTCCCAGCATGCTCTGCGTGTAGGGAAGGGGGCGTGACTGAAGGGTGGCGGGGCATGACCCACGGCCTGGCCTCCTATACCGCCTGGCCCTGCATCTCTCCCAGCTGCCTTGCCCACGGGACAGCCTCAGGGAGAGGGGTGATGTCCTCTTTTATGTACTGAGAGTGTCTTTCCGTCCTGCAGGGAGGTACAGAAACGGACGCTCAGAATGAATCCTTGCCACCTTCCACTCACTGGTGTCCCCGTATCAGAGTGTGCTAGCTGCTGTAACAGATGACCTCAGAACCTCAGTGGATTAACACAGTGAAGGTTTATTTCTGATTCACATCCAGCCCACTGATGGGAAGGGGGCCTGGCCTGGCTCCAAGCAGCTATCTGCATTCCATCCATCAAATGGATCCATCACCTCCACCCCCTGCCCTGGGCCTCAGAGTGTACGCTGGGGCCTGTGGTCTGTGTCTGCCCCCAGTGAACAAGGAGAAGACACGAGACACGCCTGCTCAACCCAGAAGAGGCAGTCACATCTGCTCATCCACCACTAGTGACCCAGAAAGGAGGACCGTCTGTCCTACCTACCCCTCCCTGCTCCTTCTACGCTTGCCCTGCCCCCCAGGCCAAAGCCCTTTGCCCTCACAGCTGGACTTGGTCTTTGCCTCTTCCCCACTCGCCTTCCCACCCTCCCCAACTCACCTACAGTTTCAACGTGATGGTCTGGAGGGCTTTTGCTGTCCCTAAAGGCCTGGCATGATTTGACCTCTAGCCCCCAGGACTGCAGGGCTGGTACCTGACCCACCCACTTTTGGAAAGGTTTGAGGGTGGAAGGCGAGAGGGCTGGGTAAGGACCAGCAGAAGGATGGATGGATGCAAAAAAATGCGCGCAGCACCTGGGATGCCTGCTGGCATCTGTCTCCCCTGCCCTCCCCCACCTCCTCCTCCAGCTTCTCTCTCCAACACTGCCCAGTCAGGACCCTCCAATGGGGACCCAGAAGATACTTACACAACGTGTGGATAATCCAGCTCATTTTGCAGACGGACAGTAAGTGGGTTACAGGGGTGGGCCCAGACTTGGGGTCCCCTCGCTGCCCCGGGCTGGTCCCCTGGACCAGTTCCCAAGCCCTGGGCCAGGAGAGGAGGCACAGACAGGAAAGAATCTGCATTCACGGATCGCCTGCTAGGCACCCAAGCCCGTGAAAGTTGTGTTTTGCATCATCTCACTTAGTTTCCGATTCGACGTGACGGGTAATACGGCAGGTCCCTCTGGAGAAGGGAGACATTTAGGTTCAGAGAGATGAAGAGGGCAGTCAGCCAGCTGGGAGGACCAGGGGCAGAGCCAGAGGGAGCCCAGAGTTGCTGCCACTCACCCCCGTCCCTGCTGTGGATCCAGGAGCACCGACGCCCCTGGACACCAGCTCCAGAGAGCACGTGAGCTGGGCTCATGCAGAGCAAAACAGGGGAAGGGAGACTGAGAGCCATCGCACAAAGGCTCAGCCTCCAAGAGAGAGAAAAAGGAGAGAAAAAAGAGAAAGCAGCGTGGCTAAAGCAAAGGCACTGTGAAAGCAAAGCTAACATCCCTAGTTAAAAACCCATTTCACTGTAAACGTGAATCCGTCTACTAAAGGTCAAGCCCGTCGGCTGGAGCTGCCACCTCGTGATTCCCACACCTCCCCTCGTCACTAATACAGACTCAGTGGCCTCAGAGGCTCCGTAAGAATATCTTTCCCAAAACACTCCAGATGAACATTTCTGTTTGAAAGTTAAGGAGAATTCTCCGACGGCTGCAACACATTATATAAAAGACCAATGATCAGAGGCAAGGCCTTGGCTTCTGCTGCCCCCCACCCAGGGCGGAGGCTCTGGTGCCAGGACAAAGCCTGCGGAATGTGGCCACATGTGGTCCGTGGCAGGAGGAACACACGACCAACGTGGCCTGGACTTGAACTGCGGGATTCTGCTCACCCCCCCCCCCGAGGCCTCCAGTCCGCCTCCAGGAGCTCCAGCCTCCCCTCTGTGGCCACCCAGGTGGTGTCTGAAGACCCGTCCCCACCAGCAGGTGGGCACGTGCCCCCGCTCTGATTCCAGCCCCCAAACTACTTCAATAAGAGCAGAAAGGGCTCCTGCCTTAGCAAGACAGAGCCTGAAAAATAAAGGCTGCACTTCGGCTAAAACTGACCTCCTTTTCCCAGGACTGGGGTGTTCATCACCACGGTCTCTTTCATTTCTCTCAGAGGCTGTGAAGGAAGGTGATGTAACTGAATCCACCGCACCTCCAGGTTTGTTGAGGGCTCCATCATTGCTCACCATGGCCGTCACACTGACCCGCAGGGGCCTTGCTTGCCTGCCGTCCCTCCCCTCCCATCCAAGTGAGGTCGGGGTGACAGAGAGCCTTCTAAAATCCAGATCTGACCAGGTGACACCCCAGCTACAAACACCACCATACTTGTTCAGCCAGGGGTTCTTCAGCCAAGAACCTAACACCCCACAAATGCTGGCCCATCCTGACCTTTACTGACTCTCAGCTCTCCTCCCTGCTCTGGCCGGACTGAGTGACTCATGGTTCCTTGCTTATACCTCAGGGCCTTTTCACATGCTACCTCATGGACAGCCTCCCCATCCCACCCGACCCCACCCCACCCCCGGCCTTCCTCCTTCTCTGTCTAATTCCTGCTCCATCCTTCAGGCAGACTCTCCCCCAGGAAATCTCTGCTGATCTCCCACCCCTCCCCAGGCTGGCTCTGTGTCCCATGCAACCTCCGGGGTGACCTCTGCATTAGCACTGCCTGGTTCTGAGCCTGTCTCTCCCACCAGCCTGGCAGGTTCTTAGGGCCGGGACTGGACCCAAGTCATCTCTGTGTCGCCAGCACCTGGCACAGGCCTGGCACATAGTAGGTGCCCAAGAAAAATGCATTGAATAAATGAACTGTGCTGAACTAGACACACCAGCCTGCTGAATGGTTGAAGGCTAATGGGGGAGGGATTCGTCAACTTGGCCAGGCAGGGCTCCATTTCCCAGAATTCACTCCCTGAAGGCTTCCAGGAGGAGAGGCCACAAGACACATCTTCGTGTGACACGTGGAGGGCAGAGGTGATGCAGAGGTCTGGGGCAGGGGCAGGCACTCTGCAGCCCACATATGTTGTCTGGCCTCCACGCGGGGCAGTGGATGGGCCTGTGCCAGCTCCAGTCCCCGCACGATCCTTCAGCTCTCCACCTCATGGGCCATGTCTGCTTCGTGACAAAGGGCACCTGTTTCTCCAGGCAGGACACCCTGGAGAACATCCCCAGGATTGGAAGCAGCAAAACGGGCACTGCTGCCCACGCATCCCGGTGCCTTCTGCATGGCTGGGATCCCATCTTCCTCCTGACCACCCTGCTTCTCACCTCACTGCCCTCTTCCCTTCCCAGCTACCTGCTGAGCAGCCCGGAAGCTCCAGCATGGGAAGTGAAGCCAACAGATGCACAGGGACTGCTTACCTAGCCCCCACACTCATGTGAGCTCAAGTCCCTGCGTCAGGGGCTTTCATACCTATACTCACACATCTTCCAGTGGTTCTGCCTCTCCGCGCCAACCCCAACTGATACAGGAGACAGGCCCCCTACCGGCTCAACAATTAGACTCAAACAAACAAACGCTCAGATGCTGGGAAAGCCAAAGCAGCATGGACCAGGGATGCGAGGGAAAGTGACCAAGAGGAGTGACTCTGAGCTCAGCCTTGAAGGACAGGAATATCCGATGGAGGAGGTGAAGGTTGCCCCCAAGCTGGGGAAGGGGACCCAAGTGAGGACCGGTCGTCCTGCCAGGCCCCATTGGGAACCAGCCCTCCACCCAAGGGTATCAGTCCCCATCTCCTGCTCCCAGGCCTGAGGGGTGATGCCATCCCAGACCCGGCCGGTTGGCCTTCACCCAAGCCCGTGGTCCCGATCATCTGAGAATGAAGGTCAATCACAGGATAAAAATGCTTTGAGCCAAACATTAAATTGGAGAGTTAAGGGCTGGCATTTTTGATTGAGAAGACAGCCAGCTCCAGGGTGGTACAGGAGGTGGGGTTTGGCCAAATCAGAGAGCAGAATGGAGCTCTGCCTTGCTTCTAGAAGAGCACAGCAAGATGGCCAGCCCATGGGGTTCTTCCTACTCAGCAGGGCTGTCCAGGGATAGTGATGAGGCCACAGCCGCATGAGGGTCTGTGATGCTACAAACGGTGCCCCTGGGCCTCCCTGCGGGCCTAAAAGCAGCTGGGAGACCCTTGGGAAGGCAAGGAATCTTCCAAGGACCACAAGGAATCAGGAGGTCTCAGACCTGCCAGCGTAGACAAGTGGACCATGTACGTTCCCCTCCATGAATCCCTTAGGATGGACACTCAACCCCAGGGTGAGGGGTCACCCTAAATTAACTGGGTTACATTTCTGTCATTTGGAATTAAGTCCGGTCATGAAACCTTCAAGGAGGTCCCTGGCACACCCCTAGGTAGAGGCCTGAGATTTGCACAGAGACAGACCTCCAAGTTCCTATTTCAAAATGACCCCCATGCATTCACCAGCATTAGAAATGCAGCCACCTCCAGGAGGGCCAACAGCCGTGGGGGAAGGATTTTCAGTAGCAGTGGAAAAAGCCAGGGCAGGATTTAAAACTAACCAGCAAAACCAACTGGAAACAGCAGGGGAACTCGCAGTGAATGTTGGTTTCAAACGCACCCCATCCATAATTACTCGTTCGGAAAGTCACGATTCTCCTGCCAAAATCGGACCTCCCTTCACTGATGAAACCCCGTTCACACCACTCCCTCTTTGCTCTGCAAAAATGAATTTCACTCAAAAAAGAAATTAGAAAAATAATTGATGTAATAACCATAACCTTGAAAATATTTCTGCCAGAATTTAAGAGCAGAAGGAAAAGGAGGCCCAAAATAATTTTCAGCATGGCGCTGAAAATTGAAAACATAAATTAGTTCTAAGCACCGACTGCACCCACTTCTCCTCCAACTCTCTGAAGGTGAACAGGAGTGATCCCTGCTCCACAGCTCAGGCAGCAGGACCAAACGCTGCTTCAGAAAGCCCAGTCCTCAGACATCAGCTGCCACAGCTGGAGAGAAAGGACCAGCTGGTCCTGCCTCCCATTTGTATAGATGGGGAAACTGAGGTGGAAGTTCGAAGCATCTCTGTACAATTCACCATACTCCCTTTTTGCTGTCTCAGTGATGATGAAGGCCCAAGCTAAAGTGATTCTGCATCAGCCTGAGTTTCTGAGCATCCATGAAAAACAGAGCCTTCCCACTGACCAGTATTAGACAAGTAGCAAGAGCCAAAATGAAGTCTTTGTTGCATTTAAGCCACTGTGTGTGGGGGCTGTTTGTTACTGCAGCGTAACCTATCTTACTCTGGCTGATGCACACTTTTGCAGTGATGACACGGATTCATTGTTCTGGTTTTTCTTAGTAAAGTCTACAATGGCAGGATTCACATTTCATTTTGGCTATCATGCCACCCAATGCCTAGCACATAGTTGGGCTCAGAAGACTTTTATTGAAGAAATGTATAAAAAAAGACTCAATGGATAACCAAGAAGGACGTACTGTATAGTACAGGGAACTATACTCAATATTTTGTAATAAACTATAAGGGAAAACAATCTGGAAAAGAATATATATATATATATATATATATATATATATATATATATATATATATATATATATATAAAACTGAATCACTTTGCTGTATACCTAAAACAAACACAACATTGTAAATCAACTATACTTCAATTTAAAAAAAAAAAGACTCAGTGGATAATGAACCAAAAAAAACAAGACGATGTAAACTGACATTTCCTGAATCAGAGAGAAAAATCTGACACGTGCAGAAAATGACGGCCCATGCTTTAGGGATAGATGAACGTGGCACACAGGCTCTTAATTCTAACCAAAACCCACCTAAGTAATGATTAGCTATTGCCTTCTAAAGGGAAGGCAAAGAGACCCAGACCACTTGGTGAAATCGCCCAAGGTCACAGCTGGCATCTGAGCAGCCAGCCCAACTCCAGAGCCAGGGCTGGTCCCCTGCCTGCCCAGCCACTCACCTTCCAAGGCAGGAGTCCCAGGGTGAAGCTCTGGCCTTCGTTGTTCACCTGCCCCTCTCTGTCAGAACTGCACAGGTGAAAGCTCAGAGATGAAGTGAGCAAACACGTGTCAAATGTCAATCTCGTGTCAGCCTTCAGATGCCTTTTTTGAGAATACAGAGCCTGCAGAAGTCAGGGAGTCTCTGGCCCAGAAAGAACGCTGAGCTGCCTCCCAGAGGTCCTGCATATTCTCTTGCTGGGACCTCCATTTCTCCTATTGGTATAGCAGACACACTGGACAAAACAAAGTCAGCCCTAGGACCCATGCCAGCTCTAAAGTTCTCCAGTTCCTGTGAACATACCTCTGACTGATGCAGGAAAGTCAAACCCTTTTAAGAAAATCACTAAAGCCCTAAAATTGCGTGGAAGCCTTTTGAGATCCCTGAAAGAAAGGCATTTGCTAAATCCCCTCTATTATTTCCAAAGGATATTTTCTATTATTATTATTTACCAAAGGAATTTCTGGACAGAGTTTAAGTGCCCCAGAGCCTACAAAATAATCATCTCTTCGCAACATAACAAAAGGATCTGAATATTCTTGGCTGATGACTTTTTCTCTGAAACATGTTCTCCACTGAACAAAGGATTTTCTTTCTTTCTTTTTCCAATTTGTCCAAGTTTAAGTGAAACACACACACACGTACATAAAACCTCATTATGATTACCAAGCTAGGAAATGTTTTACATCAGCAAATAGCCCAAGAACACGTTTCTAATAGTGGTGATTCTCATTTCAAACATTGTCAGCGTCACCCACAATCCTGGGGACTGTTTATCAGGAACAAGACAAAAATGGTATCTATTTATTTAGAACTGTGAACCAGACTTTGTGCCAAGACCTTACACGCACTAGTTCATTTAAACCCCTGCATAACCCAGTGAAATGATGTTTAGTCTATGCTGGCCTGAGATCACGAAGCTGGTGGGAGCTGGAATTGGGATTTGACCTTGGGTCTACACAGACTCTCAACTCCTTGCTTTTAAGCATCACACCATGTCCTCTCCCAGGCACTATTTCATTTAACCCTCATCCTCCAGCCCACAAGGCAAGTTTCGGAGCCCCGCTGTACAAACAGGAAAACTGAGGACGAGCTGGATCAAGTCATTGGCGGAAGGAAACACAGAGTGAGCGTCAGTTGGTGAAGCCCGAGGTTCGAACTGGTCCACCAAACCGGAAAGTGTTTTCCCTCCTTCCACAGTATTTCCGAGCGATGCAGGCGTCAAGGCTCATGTTCCCCTGGTTTGGTCCTAGCTTGTGGTCCAATGCGCTGCTCGTGCCAACTCCCCAAATTTCCAAGTCTTAAGTGAGTGAAAGAACAGAGGGTTCTTTGCGGTGCCAGTGAGCCTGTGTGGCCAACGGACAGATTCAGTCCCCGAGTGAAGGCGGAAAGCTCTGCCTTTGGTAGGCATCGCAGCGATGCCTCCTCGTGTCCAGGGACCGGGGCCCAGGCAGTCGTTCCACTGCGGGCAGCTGTTTGCAAAGGTTAGTAACTCAGCCCATAAAAATGTGCGGCGAGTTGCAACTTGGCACCGTCTCCCTCAGACGGGGAGAGAAGCTATCGTTTGCAAAATATGGTTCAAATAATCTCATCTCCTCCGCCCCCCACTTTTTTTTTTCCTTCCTTAGTTTTAAGAGTGTAAGAAACATAGAAGTTTTGTGGTTTCGCACTGGTCTTTTTATGGTTCGAAAGACTCCAAAATACAGTTGATTAAAAAAATGCTTCTGCATAATGCCGGCCATTGTGCGGGCATTTTCAAGCATGCCATCCCGCGCTGGGCCTTCAGGGACTTGGATGTTCTTCGTTGGCTTAAAGAAATGGTTTTGTTCTCAAACAAAAGAGACATCCTGACTCAACAACTGTTTGTATCTTGACCTCTTCACTCAAATCCCAAATCTGCTCACAAAAAGGAACTTGATACAAGAGAATAAACACGGACCTCGCTCGGATCCAGCCAGGAAAACCTAACGCCTGGCTAGGACTCTGGGAATCTTAGGAATCTCAGAGGAGCCCCACGTTCCTCATCCCTATAACAGGCACAGTAAGTTCTACTTGCAGGGCTGTTGAGAGACCTGAGCTAATATAGGTTAAACATAGAGTTAATCATTTCTTTTTTCTTTTTTTTAACATCTTTATTGGAGTATAATTGCTTTACAGTGGTGTGTTAGTTTCTGCTTTATAACAAAGTGAATCAGCTATACATATGCATATATCCCCATATCTCCTCCCTCTTGCCTCTCCCTCCCACCCTCCCTATCCCACCCCTCTAGGTGGTCACAAAGCACCGACCTGATCTCCCTGTGCTATGCGGCTGCTTCCCACTAGCTATCTATTTTACGTTTGGTAGTGTATATATGTCCATACCACTCTCTCACTTTGTCCCAGATTACCCTTCCCCCTCCACGTGTCCTCAAGTCCATTCTCTACATCTGTGTCTTTATTCCTGTCCTGCACCTAGGTTTCTCAGAACCATTTTTTTTTTTTAGATTCCATATATATGTGTTAGCATACGGTATTTGTTTTTCTCTTTCTGACTTACTTCACTCTGTATGACAGACTCTAAGTCCATCCACCTCACTACAAATAACCCAATTTTGTTTCTTCTTATGGCTAAGTAATATTCCATTGTATACATGTGCCACATCTTCTTTATCCATTCATCTGTCGATGGACACTTAGGTTGCTTCCATGTCCTGGCTATTGTAAATAGAGCTGCAGTGAACATTGCAGTACATGACACTTTCTGAGTTATGGTTTTCTCAAGGTATATGCCCAGTAGTGGGATTGCTGGGTCGCATGGTAGTTCTATTTGTAGTTTTTTAAGGAAGCTCCATACTGTTCTCCATAGTGACTGTATCAATTTACATTCCCACCAACAGTGCAAGAGGGTTCCCTTTTCTCCACACCCTCTCCAGCATTTATTTTTTGTAATGATGACCATTCTGACCGGTGTAAGGTGATACCTCACTGTAGTTTTGATTTGCATTTCTCTAATGATTAATGATGTTGAGCATTCTTTCATATGTTTATTGGCAATCTATATATCTTCTTTGGAGAAATGTCTATTTAGGTCTTCTGCCCATTTTTGGATTGGGTTGTTTGTTTCTGTGATATTGAGCTGCATGAGCTGCTTGCATATCTGGAGAGTAATCCTTTGTCAGTTGCTTCATTTGCAAATATTTTCTCCCATTCTGAGGGTTGTCTTTTGGTCTTGTTTATGGTTTCCTCTGCTGTGCAAAAGCTTTAAGTTTCATGAGGTCCCATTTGTTTATTTTTGTTTTTATTTCCATTTCTCTAGGAGGTGGGTCAAAAAGGATCTTGCTGTGATTTATGTCATAGAGTGTTCTGCCTATGTTTTCCTCCGAGAGTTTGATAGTGTCTGACCTTACATTTAGGTCTTTAATCCATTTTGAGTTTATTTTTGTGTACGGTGTTAGGGAGAACTCTAATTTCATTCTTTTACATGTAGCTGTCCAGTTTTCCCAGCACCACTTATTTTCTCCATTGTATATTCTTGCCTCGAGTCAATCATTCCTTCCAGAAATAATTGTTGAGTACCTACAAAATGCCAGGCTTTATTCTCAATACTGGAAAATCAACAGTGAGCAAGGCAGACCTCACCCCTGCCCCGGTAGAGCTCACATTCTTGTTTGGGAGAGACCATAAATGGGTAAAGACATAAGTGAGATCATATTTGATGACAAAGTCTTTTTTATTTTATTTTATTTATTTATTTATTTGGCTGCACTGGGTCTTAGTTGAGACATGCCAGATCTTTAGTTGAGCATGCAAACTCTGAGTTGTGTCACATGGGATCTAGTTCCCTGACCAGGGATCAAACCCAGACCCCCTGCACTGGGAGCAAGGAGTCTTAGCTGCTGGACCACTAGGGAAGTCCTGACAGAGTCTTGAAGAGCGGAGCAGAGTAATGGAAGAGAGAATGACTGAAGGAGGGGCTGGGCTGCCTTAGCAAGCGTCATCAGTATGGAGCTGGCACGTGAGCTGAGGCTGAATGAGATGAAGGAGGTAGCCCTGGAGAGATGGCTGGGGCAAAGGGTCTGCAAGTGCAAAGGCCCTGGGGCAGAGTGAGAAGGCCAAGCTAGAGCATGTGAGCTATCAGGAGGAAGGAGGTGAGGCTGCAGGGGAATGCAGGGACCAGATCAGAGGATGCCTTGAAGGCCATGATATGGGGTTGTACTGGGCTTTGTTCTATGGGCAACGGGAATCCATTGGTGGGTTTTAAGCAGTGGAACTACAGGATTAATTTGTGTCTGACCCTGCTAGATGGAGTCAGGATAATGGCAAGATAACTTGGAAAACAAGGAGACCAGTTAAGAGAATTTCTCAGTCTAGCAAAAGATGATGGACTATGATGGCAGCAATGGGGCTGGAGAAAAGCATATGAATTTGAGGATACAGCTGGGAGGTGGGGCCATAGACCAGACGGCACCCAGAGAAGAGACGAGGGCCTGGGGGCACCCGACCTTTAGAAGCTAGGTAAAGGAGTGTGGGAACAGTGGCCAGGGAGGTGGGTAGAAATCAGGCAGGTGCAGTATTCTGGAAGCATTGCAAAGAAAGAATTGGGGGAAGGAAAGAGTGGTTAGCTGAGCCAAGTGAGCAAGATGAGAACAGAGAACTGCCCGCTGGATGTGGCCAGATGGAGGTCATATCAGTGACCTTGACACATACGCTATCTGGGAGGGAAATAAGAAAGCAGAGCCTGCAAATGCAGGCAGCCATCTTCACAAGTTCGGTACATACAAGGTAATTTTTAAGTCCCTCCTCCTTTAGGAATGGAAATTGAGAATCTCATACCTACCATTGTTAGAGAACTTTAAAGTTTAGAAACAGATTGACATCCATTGTCTTATTCTGGTGACTTATGTAGCTCCTTTCATGATAATAAAAATATCCATAACAATAACTCTCGATCCTCAGATATCCAGTCAGTATGGTAGACTGAGCAGACCCTGCATGACTGTCCACCCCACTCAGTTCAAACTGTTAAAAATGTTGGATACAAGGTAACAACAAATGATTTCAATACAAAGCCAATTTCAAAAGCAAAGAAAGGAAAATCTCCAGGACCTCAAAATGAAGTTAAAACTCGAACTAAAGGAGTTGATCAAAGCTGAAGACAAACAACTCACAGGGTATTTGGACTGAAGTATAGGAGCTGGAGTCTAGGGGAAGAAAGGACACTTCAGGCTTAAGTGAGGTAGAGTATGTGTCTGACCTCCTTCCTAACGCCGGGAACCATGAAGCATGGCCCATCCATGAAACTCCAAGCTAAAACATTATTCTCAAATCCGTCCAGAGCTGATAAAACCCACAGGATCCTAGCAGTGAAGCACATGTGAAACTACCAGAAGGGGTACCTCTAAAACTCCAGAGAACAAGGCTCCTATGAAAAGCTGCCCCAGTAAAGATGAGCTCACAATAAAAATGACAATCCACAGGAGCAAAAAATCCATGCTGAGGTCTAGTACAATCGAAAGACATAGCAAAATAGAGAAATTCACCCCAAGAACTAGAAATCAAAAGTTGAAACTTTAAAATAAGCATATGTAAAATCTTCAAAGAAAGATAGGAAGAAATCCATACAAAAACAAGATTGCATGCAAAAGTAAAGACACATCTGAAAAGAACTAAATGGAGATGCTAAAAATGACAACTACAATGAATAAAATAGAAAAGTTCAATAGACAGGTTAAATAGAAAAATAGATGCATTGAAGCAAAGATATTGAACTCCAAAATAGACATTTGGAAATCACACAGAATGTAGATAAAAAAAGAGATAAATTAAATGGATGATATGAAAGCATAATTTGAGATCTGCATGGCAGAGAGAGAAGCTCCAATCTATTAAAATGAACTATTTTTGTAGGTCAAAAATGGTTGACTATCAGCAATTTCATACAGTTCTACTTACCATGCCTAATAAAAGTGGTGGAGAGGAAAATAAGAAAGGATGTGGAAGAGAGAGACAATGAAGAGCTGAGCGCTGGCAATTTTTCAGAATTGAAAAAACACGAGGCTCCAATATCGACTCAAAGCCATGTAAATAAAGTATGGTGGACCTACCAAACATCAAAGACAAAGAGAAAAGCTGAAAGGTCACCAGAGAGAGAAGACAGGAAGGACTGAATAATAGCAGACCTCCTGTCATCAATCTTCAAGTTTAAAGACTTATGGGAAGTACTATCAGCCCCCTGTTCAAGAGTGAGAACTGTAAAGGACATTTTCAGATGTACAAAGATGTGTCACCCACAGACTCTTACTAAATAAAAGTACCAGGGGATGGAATGAAGAGATCCCTGACGGGCCTCCCTGGTGGCGCAAGTGGTTGAGAGTCCGCCTGCCGATGCAGGGGATACGGGTTCGTGCCCCGGTCTGGGGGGATCCCATATGCCGCGGAGCGGCTGGGCCCGTGAGCCATGGCCACTGAGCCTGCGCGTCCGGAGCCTGCGCGTCCGGAGCCTGTGCTCCGCAACGGGGGAGGCCACAGCAGTGAGAGGCCCGCATACCGCAAAAAAAAAAAAAAAAAAAAAAAAAAAAGAGATCCCTGACTTGGTGTTTTAAGTTTCACACCAGCTATTCACCTCAACAGACATTAACAAGCACCAATTATTCCAGGTCTTAAGCCAAATCCTAGGCATGGAAAGGGGAGATGCTCATGACTTAGTGAATAATCGGGTCCAGCTCCCTGATTAAGCTGATGATGAGCACAAGACCCTGTACCAATTGCTGGGACATAACCACGGAGAAATAACAGCTCACCTAAAATGTATCCAGGTTAAGGCTGAATCACCCGGCATCCATTGATCCACCCATGCATCCGTTCATTCCACTTCTTGAGCACCTGCTCTGTGCTGTTCTAGGCTCTGAGGATATATCAGAGAACAAGAGAGACAAGAACCCTGCCCTGAGACGTGTGCACTGTGGCGTGGGGAAGACAGAGGGAGACAAAGCCATCCACGGGGGCAGCACGTCAGAATGACCAGAAGCGCTTTGGGGCCCAGCCTTCCATATTTGCATCTATATCCATAGAAGTTTCTCCAGGAGTTGGTCCCAAAGCAGTGTTTGGAAACGCTCAAGGACAGAAAAGGAGGCTGGGCTGGGAGTGAGGAGTTTGGGGCGCCCCTCCGAGAGAAGGAGACCAGCCTCTGAGTCAGTGTCCAACGTGGTCAGCCCTGCAAGCCTCCGTCGAGTTCCGAGGGGGTGTGCACAGTCCTGTGAGGGAGAAAGACTCATGCAGAGATCCCCTATGTGATAGCACAGGGAGCTATATTCAGTATCTCGTAAAAAACTATAAAGGAAAAGAATTGGGGAAAACAGGAATATAGATATATACATATGTATGTATAACCCCATCATTTTGCTGTACACCTGAAACTAACACAATATTGTAAATCAACTATACTTCAATTAAAAAGAGAAAAAAGAGGGCTTCTCTGGCGGCACAGTGGTTGAGAGTCCACCTGCCGATGCAGGGGACACGGGTTCGTGCCCCGGTCCAGGAAGATCCCACGTGCCGCGGAGCGGCTGGGCCCGTGAGCCATGGCCGCTGAGCCTGCGCGTCTGGAGCCTGTGCTCCGCAACGCGAGAGGCCACAACAGTGAGAGGCCCGTGTACCGCAAAAAAAAAAAAAAAAGAGAGAGAGAGAGAGAAAAAAGAAAAGAAAAAGAAATGCCTTGTGTGCTCCCAATCAAGGGGGAAGAAAGGAGCGACCTGGGATGCCACCACACACCGGGCTCCACCCCTGAGACCTCCACACAGACCACAATGAGGAGTGTCTAATAGCAGGTTGTAGAGGATGCGCTCAACTCGCCACTCGGCCTGAAAAATAAATCAACAGCTTTTGTTGCCAGAAAAGCCATAGCGGCAAAACCCCCTTTGAGGTTTTAGGGCCGCACTTGCTTGAGGCTTCCAGTCCTCGGGAACCAGCGTGTTTGCATTTCCAGAGGGAGGGCCCTCCAGAAGCATTGGTTAAACCTGCTACAGTTGGCTGGCGTGTGGTTTTGGAGTCCCCAGCTGGCCCTCACCACCCCAGGGTGCCCTGAACCTGGGCTCAGGTGTATATGGCAGGGAGATCACACTGGTGGATTTGGCAAAATCTCAGGGCATCACTGCTACATCACTCCCCTTCCTAAACCCAGTTTTCTAATTGACAAAATAAAGATGATACTCACTCTCCCAGCCCCCGGGTTATTGTGACTTTTCTAAACGAGATACATAGATAAAACTCAGAATTCAGCATATGCTGCTGACTTATAATTTTTTTTTTTTTTTTGGTGGTATGAGGGCCTCTCACTGTTGTGGCCTCTCCTGTTGCGAAGCTCAGGCTCCGGACGCACAGGCTCAGTGGCCATGGCTCACTGGCCCAGCCGCTCTGCGGCATGTAGGATCTTCCCGGACCGGGGCACGAACTCGTGTCCCCTGCATTGGCAGGTGGACTCTCAACCACTGCGCCACCAGGGAAGCCCTGACTTATAATATTAATACCTGCTTACTGCAGCATCACTGGGTTCTTACCAGGAGCTGGGCACAGACACAGCTGTCTTCAAGCATCACACAGTTTAATCGCTTAACTGGATGGGTGGGCATTTTTATTTCTCCCGTTTCATAAATACCGAGGCTTGGAGAGATTAACTGTGGGCACGTGGTTAGAAACAGGGCTTAAACCCAAGCGCTGAGGGTGTGTGAGCCTCTGGCTGACGGAGGCTACAGGAAGCAGCATTGAGCACACCCGGGGGGCCTGGCCTTGCTCTTGCCCTTGACCTCACCTTCTCTCCTTTTGTTTCAGCAGCCCAGGTCTCTTGCCTGGGCTGTCCCCAAACACCTTCTGTTCCCAAGGACACCAGAAGCGTGGGCTACGAGACAGTAGGACCCCGAATCTGATGCGCCCAGGCCTGTCAAGGAAGAAGCATGAAAATGTATTAAGCAGAGTGGGAATGGATTTTTATGATTCCACCAAATGTCTGATAGTGGGAACATCGCCCACGACAAGTATGCATCAGCTTGAGAGAGAAGCAGAGAGCATTTCAGGACACATTGTGCTCATGGCCTGGTGATGGCAGCTTCCAGGTGGAAGACAAAGCGGCCCAGCGGCCTCCCTCCCTCTCCTCGCCCTTCACGCATTCCCATTCTACAGATGAGGAAACTGAGACTCAGAGAGGTGCCGTGACCTGGGGCCCATGGTTAATAAGCAGTGAAGCCAGGATTTGGTCCAGACACAGGCTCCAGGCTCATGCCCCTCACCCTGCCCACCCTCACTGTCCCCACAAGGCCTAAGCTGGGAACCAGGCAACACGCAGGTGGGGGAACTGATCCCAGTTATTGGGGTTGGGGCAAGCTTGCTTGAATTGGGCTCCCAGGAGCTATGGCCGCTCTGCCACACCCAGGCTGTGTGACCCTGCAGCAGGCATTGGCCCCGGCAAACCTCAGTGCCCACGTCTGCAAAGGGGGCCCATGAGCTCATGGGAGGGTCAAGTAGGGCCGTGGCACTGACTCTGCCCTGCAGCGTGCAGACAAATTCGGACTTCAGTTTGCGCCTGCAGAGCATGCACCCCGGGCCAGGAGCTATGTTAAGCCCTCTGCAAGCATTAGCTCATGTTCTTTGCCTTTATGGTGATGATTCTTCTCACCCACACAACAGCAAACCAGTTCTGGAAGATCTCCAGGGGAGCAGAACCACCTCCAAAGGACAAACTCTTTCCTTGAAACAGTATTTCACTTGTTTGTGAAATTCACCACGTTCAACCTCACCAACTTCCAGAGACAAGTTGAAGTGTCTTACTCCGGCACGTTCACACGCTAGGATGTCCAACAAAATTTGAAATGCCGACCAGAATGCAGACTCGGCAGAAGACATGCTACCTCTCCCTCGGCCTCTTTATCCCTAGGGTTTGAGTAGGCCTGAAGCATAGTAGATACTCAATAAATATTTCTTGAATGAACGAATGAACATAATAATAATAATGAACATTTGTATAAAACATTATAGGGCACATGCCAAAGCACATTTCCCAGCCATTTTTCAATCTTGATGAGAGGTGGTTGTTATGATCCCACTTTGCAGATGAAGAAATGAAGGCTGAGAGGGGGAAGAATAGGAATCTCCTCACTTTAATGGCAAATCAAACCCTCTTGGCTTATTGGATTCCTTTTCATTCATCAAGGCTTAGATCACATGTCACCTCCTCCAGGAAGCCTTCCCAGTCTTCCCCACAATTCATCTTTTCCTCTCCTATCTCCCAGAGCCCTTCACCAACTTCTGTTATTTTTTAATTCATACCCAGGAGATATTGGGATTGGCTGTGTACATGCCCGTCTCCTCCTAATGACAGTGTCTTTTACTTCTTACAGCCTCAGAGCTAATGCAATTCCCAACACACAGTAGGTCCTCAATCAATGCATACTGCCTGAAATATGTCCTCAGTAATTTACTTGTGGCTAACATGTCAGAGCTGGAAAAGACTTTAAAGATACTCTATCATTTCCTCATTTAATAGTCCCGTGTTATCCAGAGAACCAGCAGCAAACGTGTCTCCTAAGTCCTAACTCAGAGCTCTCTCCAACCACCAGACCCCAACTAACACCTAGATTTACCCTCTTGTGCCAATTGCCATGGACTGGCGATGGTTGTCCCTGGCTGAAATGGAAAGAGTGCCGTGATCAATTAGTAATGTCTGTCACTGATACAGGATGGGAGTGTGGGAGAGGGTTGTCAGCTGACCATGGCATCAGTTCAGGCTATTCACATCAATTAGAACTATTGTTGATGGATAGCTTCTGCAACCAGGATGGAATTCAAAGGTGACCCATCCTGTCCTCAGAGTTCCCCTATCCAGCCCTTCTCTCCTGCTCTGCCTGTGTTTGTCTCTCCAATTAGTTTGGGGTGTTCCTTGAGGGCAAAGACTGTGTCTGATTAATTTCTGCACTCCTACTGCCTGCATGTGATACAAGGTCCTCTGTGAGTGTGGAGAGAAAAATAATTAAATTAAACTTAGTTCAACAATGATGGGTCCATAAGGTAAGTGGGTGGACATGCAAATGGACAGTGGAATCTCAAATAACACTCCCCCAAATGTCCTGTCTGCATCAGCCTCGCTGAGATGGGAACAGGAGAGAACTTGGCTCCCCAGGATTCCTGGATGCAGGATTCTCATCAGCATCCAGGAATGCCTGCATGAGCTTATATTTCAGGGGTATGGAAAATGCACGCTCATCTTTCTAGCTGTGGGTCGGCACATTAGCCAAATATCCACAAAATATAGGTTTGGGGAAATCATCCCGTAAAACGGAATGAACCATTTTCCAAAACAGAAAATTGCCCAATCATTAAACTGTTTTTTTTTTTTTAACCGTTCAAATATCCATAGCCTTTATTCCCAACAGCCCTGTTCCTACTGTGTAATGAAGGGAGGAAAATGTGGATTTATTTGCATTTTATAATATCCCATTCTCTGTATGAGGCTCACATGCCAACTCTGTGTGAAGAGACATAAATATTCCAGTTCAGTTATAAAAGCATGGAGATTTGGAATTCTGAACCTCCTGATTTCAATTGTTTACAAATTCTTTCTCTGTGCTGTGATTTGTTCAATGTACTTAATAAGCAGACAGGTCTATAAAAAGACAGAAGGCACATTGTTTTTCATTAAAGATGACCCTAGGATCTCAATCCTTCAAAAATAGATTCTGCTTTTACCTTTCCCGGAAGAATGGAAACCTTAAGATTTTTGGAAGCAAGGAAGGGGAAAATGAGGCGCATAAATTAGAAGCAAACGGCCCCAAACAGAATGAAATATTTTTTAATTAAGTCTAAGTTACAGTTCCAGAAGGTGCCTCTTGCAGCTCCACTCCTGCACATATCTAAGAACCACAGAAAGGGTGGTATCTCACCCTGGGATACCGACCTTGTGTTAGTTGAATGGGGTGCTTGTAAGGATGTAGCTGGATGCTGCTGGGTACCCATGCCCAGGTACTGGCTTCAGGTCTTCTTGTGATCAGCCTTATCTAGTTTGGGGAGATTCCTGTTTCTGTGTTCCCTGTGAGTGTCCTCGATCAAGCATTCATTCCTTATTCTAAATCGTGGACAAAGCATCTTCTGGGGACAAAGCACTGGGTGGGGCTCTGAGGACCCAGAAATTGATGAGATCAATTCTTGCTCTCCCAACCCCTATAGCCAAGAGCAGAGTCCCCAACTCCACTGAGTATAATGCACGGGGCCCAGTACCAGGCTGCGGTTGCCTGTGGGAGCTAGTGTGGGGATGATTTTGTGATTTATAACAAGAAATATATATTTGGTCTTCCTCCCTGCTTCTGGCATAGATGTCCTAAAACCCTTTGCATCTCCTAAGTGATAAGAGAGATAAAGGTGTCTTGATATTCATAACAAACCCCTTTCAACTTCACCTGAGTTTATGGGAATGAAGTAATTTTGGAAAGCACCTAAGGATGGTTGCCAGGGGAACCAATCGTGTGATTGGAGGGCTGGAATTTTCAGTTCCGCCCCCTCCCCCCCCCGACCTCCGGGTAGGGGGAAGAGACTGGAGGTCGGTGAACACTTGGAGATTCGAGGAGGGTGACAGGCTTTGAAGAGGGCATGGAAGCTCCACACCCCTTCCCCCATATCTTTCCCTAGGCATCTCTTCCATCCGGCTGTTTCTGAGTTATATTCTTTTCTAATAAACTGGTAATCTAGTAAGTAAAATGTTTCTCTACCTCTGTGAGCTGTTCTAGCAAATTAATTGAACAGGGGCGGGGGTGGGGGAACGTGGTCATTGAAATCTCCAATGCATAGTCAGTCAGGTGACAAGCTGAACTTGTGACTGGTGTCTGAAGTGGGGCAGTCTTGTAGGGCAGAGCCTTTAACCTGTAGGATCTGACGCTGTCTCCCGGTGGATACCGTCAGAACTGAGTTGAATAGTGGGACACCCAGCTGGTGTCTGAGAACCGCTTGATGCGGGGAAAAAATCCACACATGGTAATTGGTGATCAGAATCGTAGGGGGTCTAGAGGCCCACGTGACACACACACAAGGAGTCATTCTCTTTCTCAGAAGCCTTTAAAGACTTCTTTGTACACCTGATTGTGATTTTTTTTAAATTCGTAGATTCAGTGACTACCACAGGGCAGGCACCCACTGGATACTCCTTGGATGTTAGCTTTCTTAATCACTTAGACTCACGGGACTGAGGCTCAAAGACAAGAGTAAATTCTCAAGACCAGGTGGCTGACCAGGATCCAACCCAGAGCTTCTGGCTACAAACTCAGGGCTGGTCTCTTCCCAGAACCACATTGTGCCTTCAGAGATGAATCCTGGGCATCTTTAAATGCCTAGCTGACTCCCAGACTTCAGATGAATGAACATGTCTGCAGAGTGTGTATTGGAGAGGATGCTGGCGCCAGCTGAGTGATCCAATCACTTTATCTTACAAAAGAGGAAATGTGGCCCAGAGAGGGAGTTGACCTGCCCAAAGTCACACAGCACTAGGCCAAACCTAGAGTCCAGGTCTCCCGACTCAGTACTCTATGTACACGGCTCTGCGCCACCTGCATGTCTCCCATCCTTCAGTGACACATGGATACCAAGTCAAAAACCATCTCAAAGGAGTAGCTGTAAATATTTTCCACCTGGTTTGCAGGTTAGCAAGATTCCTTTTCTGCCTTGCAGTTTTAGGCAATTTACGCTTCCATTCTCAAAACAGATTTCTATCCTAATAAAGGCTTTTATTATTATTATCCACCTGTCATTACAAGGCATTAGACAATTACAGAGCGCAGACTGGCTCTCCCACCACAAACCTTCCCCTCCTCTCTTGGCAGGGGGAGGGATGCACATAAACAGAACATTTCATTAAAAAATAGAGATGAATCTTTCATTTTTTTAAGTACTGCCAAGACTGTTACCTATGCTTTTGAAAACTTTGCTGTGAAAAGTCACTGGCATGAGCGAGAGGGGGATAAAAAAGAAGTGTGGGCTAGAAACCGTCTCCAGCCCCATTTTGATTGCCAGACGATTGACAAAATAATTTGTACCCGTCGATGCTCATGAAGGGAATTTTTACAATGGATTTGCCGAGCAGATTTTTAATTTTAATCAGTAATGAAAAAATGACAACCCCGATCACAACAAGACATCAGTTGCCGAACGGGCTTTGCAGTCTCTGTCAGGCAGCCTCCATCAGGGACCCGCACCTCCGTGAACATCAATCACTGGTTTCAAACTCCTGTACATCTTTGGGATTTAATTAGACATTTAAGTTCTTTACCCGCAATTTGCAAAACTGTCACTTACCAAAAGTGCAAGACACTAAAAAATGTTCTGTGTGAGTCCCAGGAGCTTGTTTATCTGCCTCCCAGGGGAGGGCTGGAAATTAACCTTCGGACACCCCCGATGCACCCTCACTCCACTCCGGCCTCTGACCCACAGCTACAGATATTTTCAAAAAGCAAAAAATTAAAGGTTGATGAGTGTGGTAAAAAGCAGCCCCCAACTCTGTTGTGGAAAGACAGGGAGAGGAGGAATCGATGTGATGGAGTGTGGACTTATTTTGAGACCTTCTTGGGCATGATGACTGGCCATGATACAAAAGACAGAAGGGCTTTAGAAGCAGGTTCATGTCCTGGCTCCATACCGTACCTGCTGTGTGACCTTGAGCCAATTGCTTGGCCTCTCTGAGCCTTTGTTGGCTATTAACCTAGAAATAGATAAGTAAAAAAAATAAAATAAACACCCCTCATTAATGAATTGCAACGACTTATATAGAATTGCTGTAGAGTACTTTCATAGAGGTTGATTCCACCTTGCTTAACGAGCACTTTAAGCTCATGCAGAGAACCAGGAAATGTCCCACCCATCTGAAGAGGGATATAGACAGACACTCATGGTTCACGAGAGCAAAAGACAGATCAGCATCACAACCTATCCTGGCAGGAAGAAGGCTCCTGCCTGCCAGCCCGGGACAGTGACCGCCTGTCCCGGGATCGCTGGCCAGCAGCTGTAACATGCGCAACATATAGTGTCCTACTGCCTGGGGTTTTCATGTTCACCTTCAAAAGCCCCTAAAGCTGTGTTTGCTTTGAAATCTTTGAGGCTTGGGCGTTTTCATTCTGTTTGGTTTTTTGGTCTAGATGTCGCAGAAGTACATATTCTCAATTTAATTTTTTGTTGATGAAAGGGAGGTTGGAGGATGAGGCTCCCAAGGTTTACCCAGGCTCTTAGCTGGGATGCACCCCTCAGGAAATAAACAGGGCCTTCTCCTTTAAGAGAACCTTGGCTTAGCATGGTGCATATGAAATGAACATAAAAGGTGGATTGTGAAAAACCTATTACTCACAGATAAGAAATGCACCCCAGGCAAAGCTGAGGAGCATTAACTTCTCTTCTAGCTGAAGTTTCTTTCAAGTGATGGTTCCTCCCCACCCCTGAGAGTGGTGGGACGAGGGAATTACGGGGCCTGGAAGGGATGTTCTCACCTTGCACTACTGTCTACAGTACAATGGACAAGCACTAGTGTTACACCAATTCACTAGTCAAAATGACAACATGGATTTTGCAATTTCACCCCTGCCGAAATTACCTGTCCTCACCTGGGTGAATCCCCACTGCTTTCCTGAAGGAGACAGACAAGCCGCTGTCTCATTACCTGCTAACCGTCCTGTCTTCCAAGTGACCACAAGGCCCTTTCCCCGAAAAACGCAGCCTGTCCAGTCTGTGCTGCAGACTCACAGACCCAAATCTCAGGACGCAAGAGCTGGCAGGTGCTGAGACTTGGCAAGTCCGGGCTGGAGCTCTGAGGCCAGGGCTCTCAACCCCGTTCAGGTGCCAACCTCTGCTGTGGTTGGCAAGCCAACCACATCAGCAAGCCATCAGCTTGCTGATGGTGGCAAGCCATGTACCCTCTCTGGGCCTCAGCTTCCAGAGGAGGTCCTCTGATTTTTTTTTTTTTTTTTTTTTTACGGTACGCGGGCCTCTCACTGCTGTGGCCTCTCCCGTTGCGGAGCACAGGCTCCGGATGTGCAGGCTCAGCAGCCATGGCTCACGGGCCTAGCCGCTCCGCGGCATATGAGATCTTCCCGGACCGGGGCACAAACCCGCATCCCCTGCATCAGCAGGCAGACTCTCAACCACTGCACCACCAGGGAAACCCAGTCCTCTGATTTATGAAGCCATGACCATGGAGAGAAAAATGTGAATCCAGAAAATAAAAACCACAGACACAGGTTTTAGAATCAGGAGAACTAGGTTTCAATCTCAAACCTGCCACGAGTTTCCGCCTCTGTGTGTATATATATATGTGTGTGTACCTGTTTCTGTGCATCCACAGAGCCTGGCCCGTCATGGGCTCTCAACAAATATTGATTGACTGGAAGAACGAATGCGGTCCTCCTCTCTGCTGCCAACACGTGCAGCGTCCTCCAGTTAACACCTACTCCATTTCAAAGGAAACCCTGGGACCTGGCTTCCCACCCTGATGCTGAATAGAGCATGGGCATCCCTCCTTCCAGATTCCTCCCTCCCACCAGGGCCACAATCTGCGACCAGGACCGCAGCAGAGATGCAGAACAGCTGGTCCCATCTCAGCAAGAGCAGGTTCAGGGTCCACGCCTGCAAAAGGCGCCCCTGGGCAGCATCAACCTTGGTGACCTCCCTGGCGCTCTAGGAACAATCTCTGGGCAGAGCGATGCCAGCCCTCCGTGGGCCAGGGCGGACCAGGGAGGCAGGTTCACGCACTTGAGACATGTATGTGAGCACCCTTCATAATAGGGCTTTGTCCTGGCCCTGGTGAGACAGTGTCTGCAGAGCCCTGGGAGGGCAAAGGCATCAGCCCACGTACACAATGCCACCTTTCGGCTCTGGGAGGTCCAGTCCAGAGCCCAGAAACACAAGGGCATCCAGGGAGGAGCAAGGCTGGTCCTAGGAGGCCACCTGCCAATGCCTCTCCCTGGGGCTGAAGAAGCACCAGGAAGTCAGCACTTATTCCCTGGCCGATTGCAAAGAGGGATGTGATACGGAGAGCAAGGAAGGGGGAGGAAATCTCTATCCATTGAGCGCTTACTGTATATCAGGTCCTGTGCCAGGCACTTTAGATTCCTTATCTCACCTCTGGAAGGGTGCATTATCACACCCATTTTACAGATGGATAGACTGAGAGTAGACTGAGGTTCTGAGCAGTAAAGTGACTTGCCCACTATCCCCAGGACCCCAGGTGTCTCTGCCTCCAAGGCCTGTGCTCTTTCCCCTCTTCCTCATAGAATCTCCCTCCCAAAATATCCATCTACCTCTCACCTCTGCCAGCACAGACCCAGCTGGATGGAATGGCATTTGGATCCCTGAGCACCCCTACCCCATCCCCTGTAGCTTCAACCTCGCTCAGCCTCTTGCTCTACCTGGGTCACTCGGAGCACAGGGAACTTGCAACAAAAATCTTCTTCACCTGGCCACCTGCCAACTGCCCTGCAACACTTTCTCTTCTCCCAGGATAGGGCAGGAAAGGCACCAGAACCTGGCCTCTCCCCAAGGCTCCGTCACTCACCCTTCACCAGCTGGGCTGTGGCTCCCGGGGCAGACACTAGGTGCTTTCCCCCGACTAACTGAGGACCGGGCTGGACTGCCCTCCTGGGAGAGCTGTGGTTCACCACTCACTCTTCTCCCATGGGCTAAGCCTCAGCATCCACAGATGGAATAGTAGAGGCTGAGAAGACCTGCCCAAGCCCGTCGAGGCTGTCATCAGAGACAGGAACGTGAACTCTGGAAAACTGGTCCGATGTTTAAGTTCACTGACCACACCAGGCATTTCTCCACGTCCACGTGCACTTGGCAAGGTGTCCAAAACGGGACTTATTTTTTGTAAACATCTGGGGACTAAAACTAGAGATTCTTTACCAACAAAAGGCAGCAGAAGACATAATAGGAGAGCAGCAGTATAAGAGTGGGGTGGTGACCTGAGTTTTAGAAGCAGAAAGACCTGGGCTCAAGTGACAGCTCCACCACTTCCAAGCTGTGTGACCTAGGGTGAGTTCCTTAACCTCTCTGAACTTCTGTTCCATCATCTGTAGTTTGGGCAAAGCATCAGGCCCACCTTGTAAGTGTGTTGTGAGCATTATAAGAATACTCTTAGCACGTGACAAACACCCAAAGAAGGTTTTCTGTAAATGTTACTGTTGACCGTCATCATCATCATCCTCATGGTTCCAAGCCGAGTTGTGTCTCTTGTTGTCTGGGGAGCTTAGACAGATTGGGCGTCCGTTTGTTCATCTGTATGGAAGGATCCAGTGAGATAACCTACATTAATGTTTTGTGTGCCCCCCAAAGGAAACAAGTGCTGGCAAGTCATACCATCTGCTCTCTGATACGTGTTTGCTTGTTTGCTTTGCTTGGCAAATCCACTCGGTATGTCCAGTTCTCAAAGATACTGAAAACCACGCCCACCGCTGACTGCGAGCTGTCTCCCCGGCCCCCGGGCATCAGTGGCGTGGGGAGCAGGCTCACACCAGCTCACAGGAGTTGACGGTGCTCATCTCTTCCCAGCTCAGTGCCCAGTGGCACCCTTCGGGAGAATTGGCCAGAAGTATTTACACCGTGGAAGCTGGCAAATGCTCCAGATCAGGAATTTTTGCCCCAGAAAGCTGGTTGTTACACATTCACAGCACACCATGACCACAGCCTTCATTTCATTTCCTTCTACAACCTCGAGACCTGTGTGACAAGAGCCCAGGGACCACCCAGCCAGGTGCACGGGAGACTTAGACCACGGCTGAAATACCAGCCTTGGGTCGAGGGCCCCCATCTCACAGAGGAGTGAACGCAGAGCCGGACCCTGTCACTCAACACACTGGAGTCCTCCCGCCGAGTGACACCAGGTCATTAAAAGGACAGGACCATCAGGAGGTGCCAAGCAAGGGGACACAGACCGCCACGGGCAGTGTCACAGCTCCTAAACTGGCAGAGGCAGAGGCAGACCCATGCCAGCGTCCGGAGGACACTCTGCCTCAGAGAGCAGCCAAATCCCGATGCAGTTGAGGGCAGCCACGGGGACGGGTCAGTCTTCAAGCGACACATTATCTGCGGGCATGATCTGTGTGTCCACACCGGAAATGTGGACACTGAGCCCGAGAAACAGACCTGCCCTCCTTCCATCCGTGCGGCTGTCTGCCGGCCGCGGGTCAGGGAGCTCCTACAAGGGGAGGAAGATCCAGACGCTCAAGGCCTCACTTGGGCACCACAGGACCCTCAGCTCCTCCTGGCCTCGGCCCACCCCTGCCCGTCCCCCTGTCCCCACCACAGGCTCACCCAGGGCAGGGATGGGGTGGGTGCTCTGAGCCCAGGGGCTCCCTCGGTTTCCTCTCCATCCTTCCCCAGCGCCTGGCTCTCCCCTCCCCTCCCCCCTCCTCTTCTCCCTCTTCTGTACATCTTTCTCCTCCTCCTACCCTTTCCCCTCCATCCTAGTAGCTAATATTTATGGACACTTGACTGTAGGACCGGCCGAGGCAGTCAGTCCATGGGAACGTCTCCTTCTGCCAGCACCGCAGGAAGGAGGTGCTGGTGAGTCCTCTACAGCTGGGAAACGAAGCCTCAGAGCCGTTAAATAACTTGGCCAAGGTCACTCTGTTGTGTGCCCTTGATAGACTCAATGACAGAATAACTGCAGAGTCCAAGGAAAGAACCACTCAGCAAATATTTAAGTGAGTGAATGAGAGACTGAAGGGATAAGTGAATTTGTGAAAGCCCACACCTGATTCTGTGCCTGCCCTGCATAAAACTCTTCTAGGCCTCCGTGACCTTCAGACTCCAGCCCAAGTCCTTGCCCAGCATCCAAAGCCCAGGCGTCAGCCTCTGCTCACCCGCAGCATCCTCTCCCCGACAGCCCATTCGGCAGACGGCCCTGTCCCTCATTATGGGCCGCTTCCTGAGTCCATCACGTGGTCACCCAGAGAGCGCCCTCCATGCACCCGTCTGGCAATCCAGCAAACCCCTGATCCACCCTTCACTCTCACCTACGTGCAGCCTCCTGTGAAGGCCTCCGGGTCCCCCCAAGCAGAGTCAGCGACTATTTCCCTGTTTCCAAGCTTCCTTGGTCCAACACCTTTGTAGTGGTCCATGGATCCTGCCTTCCCACAGGTCCTCAGGGTCCTAATATCTGGGGTTGGATTGTGTGCTCCCCAAATTCGCATGTTGGAGTCCTCACCTCCAGTGCCTCAGGATGTGGTCATGAGTGGAGAGAAGGTCTTTACGGGGTTAACCAAGTTAAAATGGGGCCATGACGGTGGACCCTGATCCAATATGACTGGTGTCCTTATAGGAAAGGGGAATTTGGGCACAAGAGAGACAGACATGTGAACATGAAGACGGCCATCAACAAGCCAAGGAGGGGGGCTGGGCTAGATTCTCCCTCACAGCCCGCAGAAGGAGCTGACCCTCAGGGCACCTTGATGCTGGACTTCCAGGACCATGAGACAATACATTTCTGTTGTTTAACTCATCCAGTTGGTGGTACTTTGTTATGGCAGCCCCAGGAAACTAACCCACCTGGGAGCCAGAACTCACCTCTCATATTTGAACCCCATGTCTACCTCCATGCCTGTGGTCCCTGAGGAGTAGACTTTGGTGAGTAAACTGAAGGGTGATGGACAGGTGAGAGCTGTGTTTTAGGGTCAAAACCTTAACAGATTTTTGCACTGAATTAATTTGATAATTGAGGCTTTTTTCCTCTGCTGGCTAGCAATTTTCAAATAATACACCCTGGTGAAGAGGAGTGGGGTGTGAAGCAGGGTGCTTCATTCAGTCTAACTCAAGAGCACTTATGAGCACCTGCTGTGTACCTAGAATAGGCGTAGACAGGTTCCTAAAGCTCTGGAGCAGAACCGTGGTGAGTCACTGCACTAGAAGACTTTTTCCAACACACATGCTCACACACACATGCACGCATGTGCACATGCACACACATGCGCACACACGCGCACACATGCTCACACATGCTCACACACACACGTGTACACACATGCTTACATGTACACACACACTCACGACATTAACGGGTAGAATTTTCTCCTTTTCAAGTTCTTCCTCTCCTAAATTTCTCTTAACCTTTTGACTTTTTGTGCTAGCATAAGATAGCACCTAACATAGCTTCAAACTATATTTAGTATATTTAGTCATTTTAGGCTTAAAATGCCAACAATGTTTCACTACATTCCACAGAGTGCATCACGACCCTTTCTTTTTTTAACTTGACAACCTCAGGAGTTTCCAAACTGCCGTCAAAAAAAAATTTTTTTTTGTTTGTTCTGAGGGGATAAGTAGGAGTTTACATAGCCACTCACCCATTCAAGTTCATTCACTAATTTAAGAGACACCACTGAGTCCTCCTATGTGCAGGGCTCACGTGGGCAGTGGGCACAGGGAGCAGACAAGGCAGCAAGCGCAGGGGTCATTTCTCCACAAAGGCCTCCGAGGTCCACGGCACGCGGGGCCTGCACGGGCACCGAGGGGAGGGCAGCTAGATGAGGCCCTGCGCGTGGGGCCAGCACAGCCTCGGGTGCTGAGCGGTGGGGCAGCAGGTGATCCGCCGAGCCTTGGGACGAGGCTTAGCTGCCCTGTGCTGCCAAAACCACTAGAGCAAGCCTTGTATGAGGGCATCGGTCAGGAGGTGACCAGGGAACGCCCAAAGCTTCTAAGCTGGCAATCACAACCCAGGAGATCGAGATCGCAGAAGCTGCATCATGTATTTCCAAATCCCCTCTAACCTGCAATGCCTTATGAGCACATCTGGCCACCCGCTGTGGGCTGTTAGAGAACTCAGCCTGCATCCCTGCCCTAGCCCACCGCCCGCCCCAGGGGAGCGCTCAGGAAACACTGCTTACAGCCCTTTCACAGCAGAACTGCAAGGTGGGGTCTGATCTGCCTGAGCCCTTGAGGCTCTGCCTTTCCCGGCTCAGAACCCCTGCCGGCCCAGCACAGCGCCCGCCCCACGGTTTGCAGACAGGCCCCTCCCCCCAGGGCCCAGACCCAAGCCTGAGTCATAAGAACTGATGGTTCCTGAGCAGCAGCTGTGTGCAGCCACATTTTGGGCACCCACTGTCCGCTGGGAGGCCTGGGGTGATCCCACACACCCTGCGTGTGCCACTGTGACACATGCCCAGAGCAGCCACGGTGTCCACACCTGCAATTCTGTCTGGCTCCGGTCTGGACCCTGCGTTGCACTAGCCTCCATCACTCACGGGACGTGAGGATGATGATTATGCAGTGATGACACAAGGCCTGAGACGATGCACTTCCCACAAGCCGGCACTGTGCCAGGCTCCGGAGGCTTATTCTCTTGTGTATTCCTCGCCAGCCAGCCCTGGAAGGAAGCACTCTTGTGCCCATTTGACAGATGAGGACACTGAGGCACAGCAAGGAAGTCACACAGCCTATAGGGGGCTGAGCCAGCTTCCCGCAGACTCTGACCTGCTCTTGTAACCTCTGAGAGGACTTCCTCCCCACGCATGGGGGCTGTCAGGAGGTGGCCAGCTTTGCCCTGAGAGAGCCCTATGGGAGCTGCACACACACAGGCCCGTCATCCCCACCTCATGGGGGTGCTGGGCCTCCCGGGGCCTGGGAAGGTGGCCGAGGGCCAGGAGGTGGTGGAAGGAGGTTCCCACCATGGGCAGAGCCAGGTGAGGGCAGTTGGAGGTCAAGGGGCCCTTGTCAGGAAGTTGGATCCACGTTGGGGAAAAGCCACTGGGATGCAGGGCCCGGAACCTGCTGGGAAGGGACAAGGGACAAAGACAGCTTTGTCTGACCTCCCGGCCAGCCAAAGGCCACAACTGTATGAGTCTGAGGATGAGAACTTAATGCCTTCCGCTTGCACCCAAGGGTGAAGGGAGCCTCCTGCACCCTTTCCTCGCTGAGGGAGAGTGCACCTTTGAGCCTGGCCCAAACCCACCTCCAGCCATCTGTGAGCTGTGCTGCCCACAGAACATCAAGAAACCTCTTTGAGCCTCAAATACCTCCCTCAAAGAATGGAGACAGAAAATTCTCAAGACTTGTGTTTAATTTCAAAGCATGGTCTCCCACAGTGCCTGTCACTTAGTAGGAAAAGCAAATCCTCTTTTCTCCGGGAAGAAGCTAGATTGTTCAACAAGTTCTCCTCCCAGCCCTGGCCCTTTGCCTCTTCACTGGGTCAGTCCCCCCAGCTGATCCGGCTGAACTGAGCCCATGGGGAGGAGGCTGCAACAGTAGCCTTCATCATGGCTTCCCAGGGCCCCCAGGAACCCCACCATCCCAGGCCCTGAGCTTCCCTTGGCCTCTGTGAGGGAAGGGAAAAAGCACAGGCCTCCATCCCACGCCTCATCTGGAGCCCTCACCTGCCTTGCCTCGTAGACCTGCCCACCACCCAACTCTCCAAAGATACTGTTGTTCCCATTCTACAGATGAGGAAACTGAGGCTCAGGTGTTGGACTCACTCAGCCAAGTTCACAACTATGGACGCGCCAGGATCCAAACCCAAGTCAGCTGAACCCCAACATCCAGCCATGTGTCCCGGAACCACGTGGGGCCCAACCTCACAGCAAGTTCATTGCACACACCCCAGCTCTGGAAATGCGAAACACTCCCCGGCTGGAAACAGGCAAGAGCGACCCGCACTGTGCCAATCATCCGGCGGAACATATGCATTTCAAGGATGGAACAGTTGTATGCTCTTTTCTACACAAACTTAATGTTTTGCATGTTTCTTTCTCAAACACCACAAGCTTTCCCGTCGCCATGTTGCGTAAGCCCCAGAGATATTTTCTCTCTTCTGTTGTACCCCACACAGCGGCTGTCTTCTGAGAAAAGAAATCGACCAAGGGACAAAATCTTGTAGATATTCCAGCCATTCACTTATCCAGCATAATTACCCTGCAAAGAGCAACATTTGGGCCTCAATTCACTAGCAGATAACTAACTGCATTATGCAATCAGTTGACACGCAATTAGCAGAGTTTGCAACATGCACGAGCTCTTGGGGCCATCGCAGGCTTCCAGGAGTCCCTGTGGGCCAGGATGGACATGGCACAGAGGTACCCGCCCCAGGAAAGGGGCCTGGAGGAGGGCATTTGGAAAAGTGAAGGTGAGCTCCTAAAATTGGGGAATTCATCCAATCTGCCTTCACACGGGCCCAGTGACTTAGTCTGCTCAGGCTGCTATAACAAAACAGACAGGGTGATCTGACTCAGGCATTTATTTCTCATCATTCTGGAAGCGGGGAAGTCCAAGATCAAGGTCGATTTGGTTCTTACTGGGACTCTCTTCCTGTAGACAGCCACCTTCTCACCATAACATTGTATGACAGGAGAGAGAGAGGGTTTGGTATCTCTTCCTCTTCCTATAAGGGCACCAGCCCTATGGAATTAAGGCCCCACCCTTAGGACCTCATTTAGTCCTTACCACCTCCTCACAGACCCTGTGTCCAAAGAGAGTCACCCTGGGAGTTAGGGCTTCAACATATGAATTTGGTTGCAGGGGCTGAGGGAGTGGAGGGATACACAAACATTTAGTCCGTAACAACCAGGGTCAACATTTCTCCCCTAGGCCATTACAACAGCCACTTACCTGGCCTCCCTGCCTCCATCCTCTACCCAGCAGCCAGTGAGATATTCCTAAAATCCAAATTCAACCATGTCCCTCCTCTGATTCAGTGTCACCCTATCACCTTCAGGGGATACTCCCCCATGGCACAGAAGGTTTTCATGATCTACAATCCCCACACATCTGACCAGCCTCTGGTTTTGACACAGCTGAGTACCCACCCGCCCACTCACTCACCTCTCTGCATGCACACACACGCACATAGGCACACATATACAGGCACATAGGCACACATACACAGGCACAATGCCATTTCCTCTGCTTGGGCTGCTTGTGTTTCCTTGTTTCTACTCTTCCATCTGTTGAATGAACAACTACTGATCCTTCAAGTCCAAGGTCAAGAATCGCTTCTTCCTAGAGGCTTCTCGAATCCCTCCCTCCACCTCCAGGCTGGATCGCAGCATCACACAGAAGCTGCTTCTTTACAAAGAAGATGACTCTGTGTTCCAAAGAGGAACCATTATTATTATTTTTAATGTTGCTAATCTAATGGGTAAAATATGAGGCATTGTTTTATTTCACATGCTCTGTCTTCTGAGGTCAGCCATTTTTCTACATGCTTGCCAATTGCATCCCATCCTGTTAGAAGTATCTATTTAAATTGTTTACTACTAGAGTCTGCTAGTTTTCTTGTTAATTTTCAGGAGCTCATTACACAAACCAGGGACACAAAGATACTCACTTCTGTATTATTTATGCCAAAATAAAGATGCTCGGTGAGGGAGTCCTTTAAACATTGATAGTACAACACCTCAGTAGACTATTAGGCAGCCATCAAAAATGATAACAATACAGACACTGTAACCTGGACAAATGCTCATTGTATGATGAGAGGCCAAGGGGCAGCATACAAAATGGCTTTAATGTTCTGATTACAACATTGCAAAATGTGTTAAGTGTTGGGTCCTAGAGCTAAAAGAACGAGCAAGACAGCCCAGTGCACGAATACGCAAACAGCCTGCTTTAATGAAGTGTAAGACTATTTCGGGATAGAGGAACATAGAAGGTACTGGAAGCTCAAAGTAGAGGCCTCAGGAAGGCTCCTTGAGGGCAGAAAGGAAGACTTCCTGTCTGAGTCCCAAAGGACTGAATTATCACTCATGTAGCCGGGGTCTGCCAGACTTGGAGCCCTGATCACTTGATGCTTGGGCATCACTAACCAGTCTTCCACTTGGGAGCTGAGTCTACTCCTTAACAAGCTATAAATGCAAAACTAAAGCAGCTTTATGCACATGACCCCGCTTTCCTCCAGCAACCCTCCAAAGTGGGCATTCTTATGGCTCGTTTTACAGCAGGGGGAAGTAAAGGTCGAAAGGAAGTAAAGTTTAGACCTCTTGGGTTGGGTCACAGCGGCTTCAAACCCACAACAGAAAAGCACCAGGTCGCGCACTCATCCTCCCGTATGCACATTTCTCAAACCTCCTGCACAAGAACCCCTTGGACTGACTGTTAAAAATCAAGATTCCAGGACCCACCCCACAGGACTGAGTCAGAATCTCTGGGGGTTTGGTGAGAGAATTTGGATTTTGTTAAACAGGCCTCCTAGATGACTTGGACATTGCAGTTTGGGAACCACTGAACAACATGCCACTGGCTGAGTTATTCTAAGAAACATCGGCACCTGCCTGGTTGGAAGGACTCCACTCCTCTGGCCTAACACTCCACGTCTAGGGTCATCATTGCTGGTGCTTTGCCTGCTGTTCAGGACAAGATGCACTCGAGGCGTCTCTAAGAGCCAGCCCACGCCCTCAGCTCACTCCTCTCCCGGGAACGCTTTCCCCTCCAGTTCCTGTTGGGCTTATTGTTCTGTTTGGAGCTACTGTGCAAGCTGCTTTCCTTTTCTCTCTTTTTTTTTTTTTTTTTTTTTTTGACACCGGCAGCAATTAGGCATCTTCTATACCAAATGAATTATGTCCGTCATCACTAAAAAAATCCACTTAGCCCCGTTAAGCCTGGCACGTTGATGGAGAAGCCCACATCTCACACCCACATCTGCAACAGAAGCCAAATGCTGGAAGGGGGTAGAGGAGGAGAGACCGACACCATCAGATGTCATTGGCTGGACCCAGGACTTGACCTCGTCAGCCAAGGTTGAGGAAACAACCCAGAGTCACGTAAACCTGGGTTCAAGTCCTATCTGCCCTCTGCAAGCCCTGTGGCCTTGACCACCTCTTTCACCTCTATTGGTCTCAGTTTCCTCATCCGTTTAATGGGTGTAATAACACTGCCTCGTAGGGCTGCTGTGTACACTCGACCTGATGTACAGAGTGGAAAATGAGACACATACGCTGCTTCTCAACGTGCCAGTTAGATGCAAGATGTGGATTTATTTCACACTCCAGAGTAGATTGTCTCTGTTCTTAGAGGAAGAGGGAAAGCTGCAAAGAAGGTGAAAAAAAAGAAAGAAGAGATATTTACAAATAATGTGCATTCTTTCCATGTGTATTAAAGGGTCGTCAAATACTAAGAGAAAGGCGTGGAGGACAGGAGAAGGCAGGGCATCTCCCATTCACCTCCCATCTCACTCTGATCTAAGACTGATTTATTTATGGTGACCCTCAAGGTCATGTCCGTCTGGCCCATTCCTCCCCCTCCAGTCCAGCCCCAGCCTCTATCTAGTCTCCCAGTGAGGAATGGCCATGCTATTCCCTCTGCCTGATCCTCTTCCCACAAAGAGTCATGTGCTCACTCCCCCCTCCCTCCAGGCTCTGCTCAAAGCCCACCTCATCAGCCCAGTCCTTCTACACAAACCCTGCCCCCCGCACAGTCTCCACCCGGACACACACACATGCACGGGTCACCGTCTGACGGTAGCAGCCTGACTCGTTTACTTGGTTGTATCTGCTTCTGCTCCCTAATCACCGGGACTTTGTCTATTCACACCCCCAGCAACGTGAATACGGCCTGAACACTCAACAGACACAGGATCAACACTGCTTAATTCATTAATCAATTACGCTGTCTATATCTCATTGAATCCACACATCCAGCCCGACAGGTAGGAGTCATTGTACCCATTTTGTAGATAACAAAAACAAGACTCAGCTGTCCAGGCCAGCGAGTGATGGTACAAGTGCTGGGAATTCAAAGCCAGGTTTGTCTGGATGCCAGGCGTAAACCTAACCATTTCACCTGCTGGCCTTGAAGGGGAAGGACGGAATCGTTGAGCCAGGTCGCTGAGGAGGGACGTACTGGACCAATCACAAAACCAAAGCACCCCCCGCGCAGCCTTATGAAAGGCCCACGCGACCTTTCAATCTGAATGTGAACCACAGCGAGGGAGACTTTGGCTTCGTGCCTCTCTCCTTAAAGCAAGTGGTCCTTTCCCAGGGCTGCGGGGTGCGCGTGACCAGGACGCTGCATCTCCAGGAGGAGCTGGGTGGTGCTGTTTGGGTACAACAGGACCCAGAAGGATCCAGATAAGATGGAAACCTCACTGCTCCCACCGAGGGTCCGGGGGAGGGAGGGCAGGGAGAGCCAGCAGCCTTCGCTGAGTCTCCAGTGCCCAGGCTCGTGCGAGCCCTTCCCTTCCGTGCCCGCACACCTCCAGGGGGCACCATCCACACAGACTAGGCTGTGAGAGGTGCCCCTTGTACTTACACAACATGGTAACCCTGGGTATTGTCCCATCTTAGAGCTATGAAGACAGAGGCTCGGAGACCGAACCTGCTTTCTCCAAGGTTCCCAGGTGATGAACCAGGATCCAAACCCAAGTGCTTCAGGTCCCAAAGTCCACACTTAGCTCGCACGCCACTACCTCCTACACTCCCAGTTTCCTGCACATTATTCCATTTAGTCTTTGCCGTGATCCAGGAAGAGAGGTATTACCAATGATCTAACTCCTCCGTCTGCCCAAATCAAAGGGCCGTGAAAGGGACAGCCTCCAATGTGACTTGCCATCTAATAAACCCACAATCTTCCCTTACAATCATAATGATCTGAAAGAACAGGGAAGGCCTTGAACACTGGGCAAATCAGCAACAGCCGATGAGACACACCAGGAAAGGAAAACAGGAGAAATACCTGGAGTCAGTGAAGGACCGCCCACCCTTCCTCCCTTGTGAGCGAGGCCTCGAGTGGCCAAACACCCCGGAGTGTGGTTGGCTCGTCCCATGGCTGGTAAGTGGTAAAACCAGGATCAGAATCAGAAACCCAAACCCCACTGCCTATCAATGTCGGTCCGTTTACACTCACAGTGACCCAGATGCCAATTCTTACTGTACTTTCCAGAAGTGGCCACAGTACATCTCAGAGCCTTGCCTCTCCCCCAACAAGAGCTGCTCCTGGGGGCCTTGGTGAGTGTCCAACAGCAGAGGACGGCCAACGTGGAGCTGCATGACTTCTGAAGCTCGGTCACTGACGGCAAAGCAGCTTCCTCTTGCCTCACAGGACACTCGTTCCTGAAACCCAGCCGCCATGCCACGCGGGAGCCCAAGGGCCATGGGAAGGCCACGTGTGGATGTCCTGACCCACAGCCCCTCTGAGATCCCAGCGAATGGTCCACAGCCCCCACCTGACACGTGCACAAGGATGCGTTCAAACGTCTCCAGTCCAGCCAATGTCTGACCACAACCCCCTGAGCGATGCTGAGCAAGGACCGCCCAGCTGAGCCCAGTCACCCCCTGAAGCAGGAGAGATAATAATAATAAGTGAGTGTTGGTTTATCCCACCATGTGGGCTGGTCTGCTACACAGCCACAGACAACCAGAACCTCACCTTATGAATGTGTAACAAGCTCAGAGTCAGGAAGTGACATATCCAAGGGGAAAGTTGAATCTCCACGCTGCAGGTCTGACCCTCTCCTGCTTCCCAGGAGCAGCTGGAAGGAGGCAGAGGCCACTGCTTCACACCTTCCTCATCCCATTGCCTGGGCTCCTTTCAGCTTATTAAACCTCAAAGTCTTCTTTGACTCGGGGAAATAAAGGAGGGATGTTTGCTAGCATCATTTCTGCACAGTTAGATGCATACAATGTAATCTTGTTCTGTAATGACTACTCCTATAAAAATTGTGTTCTTCACAAAGAACCTCTCTCCCCCAAATCCACCCAAACCGCAAGAACTATGAAAAGTACAGCCTCCAAGCTGATATTCAATCTGTCAGATTTGCAGTTCTTCATTATAAGCATAATCACAATAAATAAAAGATAAGGCTTAGTGTGGCAAAGTTCATTGTTGAAAAGGGAAAACTCTCCAGCCCTTCTGCCCGTGATAATTGCCGGACTGTGTGGCTGAAGTGGGGGAAAATAAAACCTGGGGGAAGGAGGTGGTTAAATGCCCCCATCAGCAGGCGATGCCGGGAGTCAGAGCCCACCAGAGCTCGCCAGAGCCGCTGCGGCCGCCCAGGCTGAGGCTGAATGAGTTCCTTCCCACACACTTTCTGCTTTCTTCTCAAACTTCTCCAAGGCAACAGATTTTCTCTTCCTTTTAAAATTTCTTTTTGTTCAGAGAAAGAAAGAAGATGGCATAGACCGAGTTCTGACATGTCAGGTACTGCGCTGGCCATGCACGTGGTCTCTCCAAGCTTTGTTACCACCCTGGGAGGTGGGTATTATTACCAGTGGCTGGAGCATGGGCTGCAGAATCGAGACAGAATCAGGTCCAGATCCCCTTTCTGACTCTCGGTAGATGTGCAAACTCGATGCTCGATAAAGGAGTGCTGGTTTGTTTTGTTTTGTGGTTTGTTTGTTTGTTTGTTTTTGGCTGCACTGCACAGCATGCAGAACTTCCCTGACCAGGGATCGAACCCATGCCGCCTGCATGGCAAGCGCAGAGTCAACCACTGGACCACCAGGAAAGTCCTAAAGGAGTGCTCATTGGATGAGAAGAATAAAAGGCCTGCTCCCGTTCTCTCCCCCATCCTCATCCCTCTCACCATCACACGTCCCCATGTGTAGATGCACATAAAAAGTTTAATCCTGTCTACAGACTGAGCTGACAGTTCCCAAGGTGGAGCCAAGGCAGGTGGCTGCCTCTAAGCCATGGACCTTCATGCACCACTGTCCATAAGCCTGATGCCTCAGTCTGTCTTCCCCAGACTGAGGGGACCTGCAAGGGAGGGTCTGACTCCCAGGCGCAGGTCTCACGATCCCAACAGACTGTGGGACCCAGGACGTGGAACAGGTGGGGGCGGTCTCATAGCAACCTGAAGGCCCCTGGAAGAGCTGTGTGGGGTGAGGAATCATAGAAGATTCCAGTAGGTGACGAGCAGTAGCCAGAATGCTGTGCACTTCCTGTCGCCCCAGCCAGCTCTTGGAGAGAACCGGAGGGCCCGAGGGTCATAGCCCTGCTCTCACCAAGAGCACCTGATATTTATGAGACAGGCTGCACACACTCAGGCGCCCATTCCCTTCTAATGATATTACTAATTCCTAAATACCAACAACACATCGTAACTCGCGCACTCCAGCTGCACCTTAACTCAAAGTTGCATCATAGGGCTTCCCTGGTGGCGCAGTGATTGAGAGTCCACCTGCCAATGCAGGGGACGCGGGTTCGTGCCCCGGTCCGGGAGGATCCCACATGCCACAGAGCAGCTGGGCCCATGAGCCATGGCAGCTGAGCCTGTGCGTCCGGAGCCTGTGCTCCGCAACGGGAGAGGCCACAACAGAGAGAGGCCCGCGTACTGCAAAAAAAAAAAAAAAAAAAAGTTGCATCATAGTGCTTATAACTCAGGGCTCCCCAGCTCCAACTAATTTATAGGAGCATGGTTATTCCTAGGGGCCACTGGCTTAGAGGGCCTGAGCCCACCTTGAAGAAGATTTTATCCAGGACCCTTCTAATGCAAACACTACAAAGGCACTCAGTAAGTATCTGTTGAAAAAATGAATGAATTAGGCACTATCATATATTTTATATCATTTAATAAGAATGCTGCTCATTATCATCTCTGATCTTCAGTTTCCTAGACTATAAAATAAGGAGAATATTACCTACCTAACAGCATTACAAGATTAAGGGAGGTAATATATGCATCTTCAACAATCAATACATGTTCAATTAAGTTCAGCAAATATTTAATCACCATCATGATTGTTATTAGTGATCATTTATTTAGCATCTGCTAAATGTTTGAGGCTTTCTAGGCTTTCTAATCCTCATAATAATACTTCAAGGTAGATAGTAGGATTGCCTTTATTATGCAATATTTATGAGAGCTGAGGAAGTAAAAAGGTTAGTACAGTATAATAGAATAACTTCCACTCTGGGTGTATGGCAGACCAAGTCTTCCAAGGCACTCTCTCATTTCAAAAAAAAAAAAAAGAAAAGAAAAAGACTATCCTGATAAACATTCACGTTTGACATATTACTAGGTGGGCAAAGGCATGTGGAAGTTTCCAAATCCCCCACCCTATTCCTCCCCAAAATATGAGCTAGACCTGAATCTGGGACAAGCTAGCAGTGCACAGAAAGCAGGAGTTTGCTTGTCTTGAGGGTGAGCACCAATAAATAGATTGCCATTGGGATCGTGACCCTACAGACAAGAGCAAGGTGGAGGAGCTGAACCTGGGAATCTTGTAGATCTGGGATGCTCAAAGGTGGTACATGTGTCTCCAGGTCTTTGGTGGTCCTGACTCACAGCAGAACCAGATAGAAATCTCTGGAAGAAAGCATCCCCTATTTAGGCTCACAAGTGTCCCAGGGATTAGGGCTAAGCAATGACCTCACAATGAAAGGTCACAGAAACAGAAGGAGGCAAGTATCCATGAGTGGCAGTGAGAACAAACTTTAAATGCCCAAAGATTGCAGACGTTGAATAGTCTGACACATAATATATAACAATGTCTGAAGTGCATCAAGAAAGACAGGTTGGAATCACAAAGATGAACGATCAACAGAAGATTATCAGCAATGTCCAAACAGGTTTGAAAAATTGTTGGAACTTCTAAAAATAAAAAATTTAATTAACTTTGAAAATAACTCAATGAGTGGTGGATTATACACAACTAAAAATAAAATTTGTGATCCCAAGAGTCTGATTGAATTACCAAAATAATGTACTAAGAAACAAGGAACTAGAAAATATAAAGGGAAATGTAAGAGTTATGAAGAATAGAATGAGAAGCTCTAACATAGACCTAATCAGAGTCCCAGAGGAGAGTGTAGAGATATTAGATGAGAGATTGTATTTGAAGAGATAATAGCTGAGAACTTTCTAGAACAAATGGGAGATGGAAATCCAAGATTCAGGAATCACAATATATTCCAAGTAAGATTAAATGTCTTAAATCCTCTCTGACATCCTATAGTGAATCTTTAAAATACCAAAAACGAAAATAATATTTTAAAAGCAGCCACAAAAAGAAGAGATAACATTCAAAGGAATTACAGTAAGGCTGAGAACAAACATTTCAACTCCAACAGTGGCAGCCAGAAGTCATAGAATAGAGCCTTCCACACGTGGAGATGCATTTACTGCAGATCCAGAATTGTGTACTTCACAAGACTGTGTACCCAGAAACAGCAAACACGAAACAAAGTTATACTCAGATATACACAGTTGGTGGTAAACCAGCAGACCTTCCCTAAGGAAGGAAAGAAAATGATCCAAAAAAAGGACAGCATGAGATGCAAGAAGAAATAGTGAGCTAAGAAGCTGGTAAACATGTATGAAAACTAACAAAACAATGTGTGTCTAAAATAACAATTGTCTTATTTATAAAGTTACAGAAAATAACAAAAGATATTAAACGACAGTAACATGTAAGTTGAGAGGTTGTTGATTTGATTCTGGGTATTCTAAGGTCCTTTTATTATCCAAAGGAGTTGAAGATATTAATTTAGTATGCTGTCAAGTTAAACACGCATGGTAAAATGTCCAGGACAATCAGAAAAACAATAGGGAAAATAAAGAATAAATTTCAAAACAATAGAGGGAGAGTAAAAACGAAATAAGGAAAAAGAGCAAATGGATATTTTTTAAGACAATCAAAAAGCAAGAAAGAAGACAAGAGAATCATAGAAAAAGTGGAAAAAGGGAAATCACAAACTAAGACAACAGAAACAGTCAAAATAAATCAATAATATAAATAAACATAAGTGTGCTAAACTAACCAATTCAAGACGAGATTGCCCAAAAGACTTCAAAACACAGGAAACCCAGGTATTACCACCACCTAGTTTGAGAAGTAAACTATTATCAGCAAAATTGAATAATCTATGTACTCCTTTCTAATCTCAGCTCCAACTCCCTCCTCCCAGAAGAAAAGAAAATGACTAACTCAATATCTGTTATAACCATCCATTCCCATATATTTTACCACAAATGTATGTATCACTACACACACACACACACATTTTTTTCTGCACATCACATTTTTACTCAATATCACGTTCACATGGTTTTCCATTTTGATAGATGTAACTTTAGTTCATTAATTTCTACTGCTGTATTATTTTTTGTAAGACTATGCCACAATTGATTTATCCACTCCCCTGTTGGTCGGCATCACTATTATAAAAACTTTATTTTGCAAAAGTTTGTCTCTAAGGTAAATATTCTTAGGTGTGGAATTTCTGGGTCATGGAATGCAAAAATCTTCAATTCCCCTAGATAGTGACAACCTGAAAGTAGTTGTACAAGATTATCACATTTTTGGCAATGGCAAACTAGATAATTAGGACCAAACTTCCCACTGCAAAACCTGGAAAATATATAGATAAACTTTTAAATGAAAAATTAAATGCCTGAAGGCATTGGAGAGTTTTCAAGACAATGAAGAATTGTAACCAAGATCCAGGAGAAGAAGGAAACTCAAGGAGACAAGCTTAGCATTTGGACAGTTTTTCCCCCAACAGTGCTCACTGGTTCTGGAGGAGGAAGCAGAAAGGCTGAAATTTTGACAAATTCATAGAACTAGAGGGACAGAATTAAAGTTCAGAGATGATTAATAAGGGGGATTTATGAAACCACCAACACCAAGAGTGGTACCCATTTTTTCTATGATTCTCTTTTTTTTCTTTCTTACCTCCTGGGGAGGAATTGATTGTGTTTTGTTTTTTAACTGACACTAAAAGGATATGCTCTAGGACTAAGGGCAAACCAGAAATATGCTGTCCTTCAAAGGGACTGAAGCCCAGGTTGAAACTTCTCCATCACTACTTAGATTAAGGAGAGCTGGCACTGCTAGATCTCCTAGCTAGCCTGTGTCAGAATCAAATATTAAACCTAGTCCCCAGTTTATCTCTACAATGTTTCCAGTACTCAGTCAAAACCAGGAATACATGGAAATAAAATAATATGTCTGAAAACAAAGAGACACAACATAATATGGAAACTTCCCATAGGACCCCCAGATAATGGAGATATCAGACCCAGACTTTAAAATCAACTAGCTTATTATGTTCAAGGAAATAAAAGAAAAATTGAGAATTACATCAGAGAACCAGAAACTATAACAATGAATCAAATATAAATTCTAGGACAGAAAACTAGAATAACGGAAATTAAAAATTCAATGGATAGGTTTAAAGCAAATAAGATACAGCTGATTAAATAATTTGTAAACTGAAAGATACCTCAGAAGAAAATATCTAGAATGATGTGTGGAAAGACATGAGGATAGGGGAAAAGTATTAGAGGCATATGAAATACTGCAAAAAGGTCTAACATATACATAATTGGAGTCCCAGAAAAACAGGACAAAGAGTGAGACAGAAACAATATCTAAAGAGATAAAGATATAAAAGTGATCAATTATATTTAGAAAGATTCAAGAAGCAGTATGAACCACCAAGCAAAATAAATACAAAGGGAATCCCACCAGGCACATTATACTAATGCTATTGAGAACCAAGGAGGAAATCTTAAAATCAGAGAGAGAAAGGGAAAAAAGAGGCATTAACTACAAAAGAACAAGAATAGCACTGACATCTGACTTCCCACACAAGCAAGAACCAGTAGACAATAGAATATTATCTACAAAGTACAGGAAATGAAATTCTCCAGCCTAGAATTCCCCAGCAAAAATATCCTTCAATAATATAGATGAAACAAAGACATTTTCAGATTGGGAGAAATATATATTTAGGCTGAGAAAATTCACCCCAGCAGTCCCACACAAAAGGAAATGCTGAAAGGTATTCTTCAGAGAGAAGCTTGGAAATGTAGGGAGGAATAAAAAGATAACGGAAAGGCGAATGTGTAGATAAATGTAAAATGAATATCAACTGTATAAAAATAATAATAATGACTTGTGGGGTATGGAATAGATAAATAAATATAATACAGGAAAACTGTAACATATAAGTAGGAGTAAATGAAGATGAAGCACTTTAAGGCTCTTGCATTATCCAAGAAATGGGGCAGGTACTGATTTATATTAGACTGTTAAAAAAAATTAAAGATGCTTGTTGTTTTGGGGTGGGGGGAGGGATAAATTGGGAGATTAAGATTGACATATACACACTACTATATATGAAATAGATAAATAAAAAGAACATACTGTATAGCACAGGGAACTCTACTCTGTATGACCCATATGGGAAGAGAACCTAAAAAACAGTGGATAGGGCTTCCCTGATGGCACAGTGGTTGAGAGTCTGCCTGCCAATGCAGGGGACACAAGTTCGTGCCCTGGTCTGGGAAGATCCCACATGCCACGGAGTGGCTGGGCCCGTGAGCCATGGCTACTGAGCCTGCGCGTCCGGAGTCTGTGCTCCGCAACGAAAGGGGCCACAACAGTGACAGGCCCATGTACCGCAAAAAAAAAAGGAGTGGATATATGTGTATGTATAACTAATTCACTTTGCTGTACAGCAGAAACTAACACAACATTGTGAATCAACTATACTCCAATAAAAATTAATTTTAAAGAAGAAAACAAAAGAAAGTAATAAATATAAAAGCATTAACTAATGAAATATAAAATAAACATACAATAAAGATGATCAATAATCAAAAAAAAAAAGATGCTTGTTGTGATCTCTGTGCAGCAGTTCTCAAAATGTGGTTCAGAGACCCCTAGGAGTCCAGAGGGGACTGCAAGGTCAAAACTACTTTCATAGCAACGCTAAGGCATTATTTGATTATTTTTATTCTGTTGACATCTGCATTGATAGTGCAAAATTACAGTGGGTAAAACTACAAATGCTCGTGCATTAACACAAATCATGGCCATGGCAAGAAAACACACTCCTTCTAGTCATTGCCATCTTCACTGCCATGCACCTGCAGGAGAAAACCAAAAGGAGCCCATTTCACTTGACTCTTCTTGATGGAACAGTAAAAAAAAAAAAAAAAAAAAAAAGTATTAATTTTTAAATCATGACCCTTGACTACACATTTTTAATACTCTATGTGACAAAATGGGACATGGGCATAAAGCAGAGCTACTGCATCCTGAAACAAAAAGTTATGTCAAGGAAAAGCACTTGAGCAATTAAGTCACAAGGTGAACTAACCACTTTTTAATCCAACACCATTTTTACTGGAAAGAACAACTGTTAGACAAACTATGATTATTCCAACTTGGATACTGGGTCGGCATCCTCTCAAACAAAATTAACAAAGTTACTGTCACTTTAAGGAAAACGGCTTACGTTATATGTCACCAATGATACAATTTGAACTTTCAAAGAAAAATTAGAATTTTGCAAAATTTGATTTGGCCATCATGAGCTTAATGTCTCCCCAATACTTAAAGACTTTTCTGATAAAATCAATGATGATATAAACAAATGTGATTTTTTTGATCTTATATAATCAAATGTGTCAACATGTGGAAGACATACATAACCCAATGAAGTAATATTTTCCAAATGACCAATGCATTGTGCTATGATTGGAAATTATGTATAAGTGAAAGATCTATTCAAATTCTAAGAGAGACTAATGGACTTTAAATAAACAGAATATGAAAAGTTCATTGATATGGTTTCAGATTCCAAATTGTAAATAATATTTAAGAAACTTCCACTTATTAACTTTTGGTGTAGGATCAAAGAAGAATATCCACAATACTCTGAAAAAGCTATTAAAATACTCCTCTTTTTTAACCACGTAACTGAAAGAGGCTAGATTTTCTTTATGCATTTTACCCAAAGCAACATATCTCAACAAATTGAATGCAGAAGCCGGTATGAGGTTATAGCTGCCTTCTATTAAGCTATATGTTAAAAAAAAATACATGCCAAAATAGAAAACAATACCACCTCTTCAATTTTTTGTTTCAGAAAAGATACCTATTTTTCATAAAAGTAAGTTATTTCTAATAGCTAGTAATAATTATTATAACTTCTAATAAATATTTTTAATTTTTATTAATTTTAAATTATTATACAACAAAATATCAGTAGGTGTAACCCAGAGGCATAAAATCATTTTGGAGTTCTCAACAGTTTTTAAGAGTGTCAAGGAGTCCTAAGACAAAAGACTGAGGATCACTATTCTAGGGTAACTATTAAAAGAATAGCAAGAGAATGTATAAATACTACTAAGAGAAGTTGGGGGGAATAATAATAATAATAAAAGACTCAGTGAATCTAAAAGAAGGCAAGACAGTAGAAAAAAAATGACATGGATCAGAAAATACCATATGATCCAAGAATTCCACTCCTGGGTACATATCCAGAAAAAACGAAAACACTAGTTTGAAAAGATATGTGCACCTCAATGTTCATAGCAGCACTATTTACAATAGCTAAGATATGAAAGCAACTCAAGTATTCATCAACAGATGAATGGATAAGGAAGATATGATATGTTTATACATACAATGAAATATTAGTCAGCCATAAAAAAGAATGAAATTCTACCATTGCAGCAGCATGGATGGACCTAGAGAATATTATTCTCAGTGAAATAAGTCAGACAGAGAAAGACATCACTTAAGTGTACGATATCATTTATATGTGGAATCTAAAAAATAAAACAAACAAATGTATATAGCAAAATAGAAACAAACTCACAGATATGGAAAACAAACTAGTGGTTATCAAGGGGAGAGGGAAAAGGAGAGGGGCAAGACAGGGGCATGAGATTAAGAGATACAAACTACTATGAATAAAATAGATAAGCAAAAAGGATATATTATACAGCACAGGGAATTATAGCCATTATTTTGTAATAACTTTTAATGAAGCATAATCTGTAAAAATACTGAATCACTATGCTGTACACCTGAAACTAATATATTATAAATAAACCATACTTCAATTTTTCTAAAAGACCCAAAAAGCGTTTTGAGTTCATTGCAGCGCTGTTAGTAACTGCAAAATACTGGAAACAACCTAATCATCCACAAGTAGGAAAACAGTTTAATAAACTATGGTACATCCACACAATGGAGTACTAAAAAGAATGAGGAAAAATCTCTACAAACTGATATGGTAGAATTTCTAGGACATATTGTTAAGTGAAAAAACAAAATATTATAGAGTGCCTATAAAAAGATACCTTTTCATAGAAAAGAAGGAGAGATATGAAAATATACCCATGTTTGCTCATTCATTCAAAAAGAAACAGAGATGATAAGCCAGAGACTGTTGGGATTGATTAAGTACAAGAAGGAGAAGAGAACAGAAGAAAATAATAGAAGAAATTGGTGGGGTGGAAATGTTACTACTCTGAGAATGCCTTTTCATACAGTTTTGTCTTTTGGAACCACATAAATGTTTCATACACTCCCAAGAAAAAAGAAAGAAAATGAATTAAAGTAACAAATATGGAAAAGGAAAGCTAAAAAAAAAAAAAAAAAAAGGAAAATCTATATCAGTCATTACATTAAGTGTAAATGGACAAAGACTGTCAGACGTGATTTAAGAAAAACATGAACCAATCATATGCTGTTTAGAAGAAACACACTTAAAATATCAGGATACAGAAAGGTTGAATGTAAAAGAATAGAAATATATCTCAATGCAAACACTAACCAAGAGAGAGCTGATATAACTATATTAGTATCAGAAAATGTACACATCAGGGAAGAAATGTGATTAAATGTGAAGAGGGGAACTTATAAAATGCAAGGTCAAGTTTATCAGAAAGATAATAATTCTAAGTGTGCATGCAACTAATAATATAGTCTCAGAATATACAAAGCAAAAACTGACAAAACTAAAAGGAGAAATAGACAAACCCACTCTCACAGTGAACTCTCAGTAACTGATAAAACAAATTGACCAAAAACATCAGCAAAGATTTAGAAGTTTGAATAACAGTATTAACCAACTTGACTTACTTGACATTTATAGAACATGGCACCCAACAACTGCTGAGTATACCTTTTAAACATTTAACAGAATTGACCATATGCTGAGCCATAAAGCAAGTTTCAACACATTTGAAAGGATTAAAATCCCACCGATCATGTCCTCTGACCAGAGTGGAATTCAGCAAAGCATCAATAGTAAGTTTAAGTAGAATATTTTGGGAAATTAAGAATTCTGGGGGGTTAAGAGAAACTGTTCTAAGGAATATACTGCATCAAACAAAAAAATCACAACAAAAATCAGAAAATATTTTAACTAAATAATAACTACATTATATGATGGCTCAGAAGCCATGCTGACAGGGAAATTGGTATAACCTTAAATGTGTATATTGAAGAAGAAATGCTGAAAGACAGTGATCCAAACTTCCATCTCAAGAACTGGGAGAGAAAAATAGAAAGTAAAACCCAAAGAAAATGACAGAAGTCGTGGCTGTTGAAGGTTCTGGGGTCTACCCTCTCCTGGAGTCTGCAGAGGGATGCTGCTCTAGGGAGGCTGTGATGGGCTGGAGGGGGCAGGTTGTCAGCCCCGGAGTCCAGCTCCCCCAAGATCAGCTCTAGCCACTTCCTGTTTATTATCTTTCTCTGGCAGATATTTCTGCTAATCTAGTACCTATGGTTTTAATTCACATTTCCCTGATGACTAAGAAAGTTGAGAATCTCTTCATACGTTTGCAGCCTCACGTAGTTTCTCTTCTATGAACTGTCAGTTCAGATCTTTTGCCCAAATTTTCTATTCATTTTCTTATTTTTATTTGCAGAAGTTCTCCTGTATTTTGGATACAGATCCTTTATGTGTTAGATGTATTGCAAATAGCTTCTTCCAGTTTGTAGCCTGCCTTTGCACTAGGGTACCTTTCATTGAACAGGAGGTTTTAATTTTAAGGTGGTCAAATATATCAATATTTCCTTCAGTTTCTATTTTGAGTTTGTTTCAAGTTCTCTTCTGTACCCCCAAAGTCAGGAAGATATTCTATTCTATTTTCTTCTGAATGTGTTAAAATTTCTCTTTTCCCACATAGGTCATAATTCACCTGAAAGTTATTTTGGGTGTCACGTGAGGCTGATTCCCTTTTTACAGCAGGTGAAATTGAGGTTCAGACTGGTGACCGGGCTTCTCAGGCTGTAAATGTCAGAGCCTGGAATCAAACCCAGATCTGCCTGGTCCAAACCGCATGGTCTTTTCCTGCAACCGATTGCATCCGTCCAGAGGCTTCTAATCTGATCTGTGCTAGGCTCCTAGCCCTGTGGACACATACATCAGTTGGACCCAGGCCTGCTATGGAGGGGCTCAGTCTGCTGGGGCCCAGATATGCACTCTGACAGGGAATTCTTGGATTATACATTCCTGAAGTGCTGAGGCAAATGCAGGACCAATTCAAGGCCAAGAGGCGAGGCTGGGGAAACCCTGCCCCGAAGCCAAGACAGCACACACAAAAAGTGCTTATTTCCTAGTTACCAAATGACACTCAGAAAGCTGAAGTAAGCAGCCCAAAATTATACCTAGAGGAAAGCAGCAGAAGTGAACATAGCAGTCAGGCTGTGGAAATCTTGTCTCTCTTGCCCTTTCAGCACTGCTTTGCAGAGAGAAAGAAAACGGCAGCGAGAGGGGGAAGCAGCTGCAGGCAGCCCCCTACCCCAGCTGCCTGACCCCCAGCCCCAGCCCTGGGACCTCTGCAGTGGGAGCTTCCAGGTTCCACGGTGCCCTGCAGCCATGTCGGGGTTCTCATGTTTTCCAGCAACACCCGGCCTCGCCAGCTGCAGCCAGGTGTTCCCAGCAGCCCACTCCCAACACACACACACACACACACACACACGCACACACGCACGCACGCACGCACTGCCCTGCCTTGTGCCAGAGCCACACTCCTCCAGCCCTAAAGCCCAAGCTCAAGTTTCTGACTCTTTACCCATCAGTTTCCCCTTCTGTCCAGCTGTCCAAGCTGCTCCATGGTCAGTGTTGGGTTACACCAGAGGCAGACCAGGCACATGCCTAAGGCCACAGAGACACACACACAAAGTTCAAGTTCAGGGGGTTTATCAGAAGTTTGCAATCAGAAAACCTAAGAGGAAGTCATTTTAAATCTCACCATATGTGTAAGGTGTGTGTCAATATGAAAAATGCACTGTGAACTTGAATCACACGGGCCTCTAAGAAGGATTTTCTCTTCTCGGCTTGGATCTTCTAAAGCAGCGGTCCCCAAACTTTTTGACACCAGGGACCAGTTTGTGGAAGACAATTTTTCCACCGACAGGGGGTGGGGGGTAGGTGTCGTTCAGGTGGGAATGCAAGTGATGGGGGGCGGCAGGTGAAGCTTCACTCACTCGCCCACCTGCCACTCCCCTCCTGTTGTGTGGCTTGGTTCCTAATAGGTCGCGGACCAGTACTGGTCCCCGGCCCGGGGACTGGGGACCCGTGTTCTAAAGGGCTGAATTTTGCCCTGATGGTGCCTCAAGCCACGAGGATATTTTTCCAACTTGATTCTGAATTGTTGCCTTTCTCTTTTTCCCTGACCCTCCTTTCTGTACCTTCCTTCCCCTCTCTCCTTCTCTCTCTCATTGCTTTCACTCTGAACTGTACGTAATCATTTCCAACCTTAAAGCACTTCACCTTTGGTGAAAAATACTTCAGTTTCAAAGTGATTAGAGGTTGAAGATCCGTCGTTTAAAATTTAAATTAAACCAATTTAAATTACAGGAGCACTTCATGGGTTTTAAGCAAATAATTATTTTTTACACAGATCAGAGAGGTTGGGCCAAACCAGGTACTAAACAGGAGGGAGAAAGTGGTGAGAGACCTCCGGGGAAGACAGGCTCCTGGGCTGAACCGGCCAGGCAAGCCCTGCTCAAATGGTCGGTGGCAGCTGCACTACGTTCTGGGAGAGGGCAGACCCCAGCCCACGGCAGTGTTCCTTCTGATCCCAGAAACCAGTCAGGACCCTGGGCATTCCCTCTAAGGTCCCTCAAAAAGTAAGACTTCAAGCACCTATTGGGAACTTCCAAAGTAATGGGGGGCAGGTCTCAGTCACAGAAGAAAAAGGAGGTTTCCTTTAGCTCTCATGGTCCCTGCCCAGGATTCCACGCCCTATGTTCCCATGCTATTCCCATGTGTCCCAGCAGAGGGGAGGTAGACCTCAGGGTCACCAGAATGCAAAGAGGACCTCATGTTTATCGAGCACCTTTTGTATCCTGGACTCAAGGATGAATCAGCAAAGTCCCCGCCCTCTAAAAGCTTAGCCCAGCAGAAGTATAAAACTATCAATTTCAGAAGAAAGCTGTGAGTAATACAGAAAACTGTCTGAGTTTTAAAACAGAACAAAGATGGGACTGATTAACTTCTGGGATCTCCTGGGTTGGCCTCAAGGAGAAAAGGCTTTGTAAGCAGGGGTTTGCAGGGTGAATAGGAGTTTTCAGGTAGACAAAGAGATATCAAAAGACCATGACATCGTGCTCCTGCTACAGAAGGAAGGTAGGATGAGATGCTTGAGTTGTCTTCTCTTACCACGTTGGAAACTGAGTCTCGACGGTTTGGTGTTCCTGTCTGAGATGATGCAGCTAGAAAGTTGAAAGCTCAAATTTAGGTCTGACTCCAACGTCCCTAGTACTTTTCTTTCCTCCTTTGCTGATATTTGAAGCCAGAGATCGGTGTTTCAAGTCTTTTCGTCTTTTTCTTCTTCTCCTTCTCCTTCTCTGTCGTCTTCTTCTTCATTTTTGGCCAAACTGCAGCCTAGGATCAAGACCATGAAACTAACCTGCCCCACAGCTCTGCTTCCCCCCACCCCACATCTGTGCCCATCTCTTGGGACAGGGATCTTGTTGTTGGGCCTGGAAGGCGGCTGGAACAGAGAGCAAAAAAAATAGTTCACGGTCTGCATGGCCTAGGGAGACAGGCAGCGCAGCCGCGTCCAGGAGAGCCAGGAGGCCAAGCCCAGCGCAGACATTTCAAAAACAAACCTTCGTCCAGGTTTCCATCTCCTCGGGGGAGCCCCACCCTCCAGGAGGAAGGTAACTAATTTCAAGCCGCCCAGGTTCCTTTCCTTTGGAATCTTTGTTTTGTCGTTTTCCCTTTTCCCTAATTAGGTTTCAGAGACCAGAATAATCTAGGCAACTTCCTGTGCTCAGCCTGGTTGGGTGTGTGCTGCGGTGTTTATTTACAAATATATTCCCAAAGAGGGATAGTGGTGGGAGGGCCGGGAGGGAGGCACCTAAATAAGAGTTAGCCCTGGGGCTGGGTGTGGGGATGGAGGGTAGTTATTATTCATGGGTAATGAGTTTATGGGTACTGAGTTTCTGTTGGGGATGATGAAGATTTGGGTAGAGATAGTGGTGAGAGTTACACAACAGCGTGAACATATTTAAGGTTCCTGAACTGTGTACTTAGGAATGGTTAAAATGATAGCTACTACACTGTGGATATTTTACCATAATAATAATTGGCCCCTTGATGTCTTGTGAATGGGTGAGAAATTAAGAAGTCTTCAGTGATAATTATTTCACCAGTAGTGACAGAGGGGTAGACACTCCCATGCTGTTGGAAGGTTACTGACTGATTGACCCGTTGGGGAATGGAAGCCTCCAGCTGTCTGGACAGTCGGGTGTGGCTGTGAAGCACAGCATGCCTGAAACACCTTCACGCTCTGGGGACACGCACTTAACCTGGAGGTCAGTGAAGCCAGTTCTCTTCTTTCAAGGAGCAAATTGCTACCTCTGTCCACTGGGAAGGACCTCAGCTCCTGGGCCCTTCCCTTGAGCCGTGTTCCTGCCTGCAGAGTGAAGTGGGAGGTTGAGGAAGCCCTGCTTCATTACGGTGTGCAGGGCAGTGGGAAAGGGCTTGGCAGACGACAGCCCTCCTTCCAGGCCCAGCACCATGATGGCATGACCTTGAAGAGGTCACTTTGTGCCCCTGAACCACACTCAGCATCTTCATCTTTTGAATGTGACAAGAATCCTTGAACAGTCTGAGTCCACACTTATGTGTGTGCCTGGCACATAGTAGGTGTTGGACAAGGGCTGCTTCTCCTCCACTGTCGCTCGAAAGAGGAGCCTTGTGCCTGACGGAACCACAGCTCATTCTTGGGGACCAAGAGTGAGCCCTGTGGAAGCGTGGCTGGCAGGAGACACAGGCAGGATTCAGAAGCCTTGTTCTCGCCATTCAGAGATCCGTCTGATTCTGAGTCCAGGGTAGGGTAAGATGGGAGGAGAGCGAGACATGAAATCAGGAGCAGAACCACTGCTGTTGGGCTGGGGCTTCCAGTAGCGAAGGGCTGGCACAACTGCTTGGAGGGAGAGAGGCCTTGGGTAAAGCTTCAGCAGTGTGGAGGCCCCTGAAAGCTCAGCCCTGAAATCAGAGTGAGACAGAGAAGGTCGACCAGCAGGCCAGCTGCCTTCCCTCCTGCTGCCCTTTCTTCCTGTGGAGGAGGAGCTACAGGCCCAGAAGGAGGGCCGGATCTGTCCTGCCCAGTTCAGGATGTGCTAGAGTGGGGGGTCACAGTGCCAGAAAGGCCTCCCGCCTACCCACCCCCCAAACAAGCCAGCTCTTTCTCAGCCAAGACCACTCCCCTCGCTTAGGACAGGGAGCCATGTTGGGAGCATGTTGGAAGTCCACCAAGAGGCCTTCGCAGACAGTGTCACCTGCCGCCTCTCTGCACAGCAGTGTCCATGGTGAGTCTTCAGGAGAGTCCCAGGAGAGGCTACCCCTGCAAGGTGTTTCTCAAGCTCATTTGGCCTAGGAGTCTTTTTACCTACAGGGTCTCAAGTTCTAAAGACCTATTTTGGGAAATGTGGCCTTTATAGTTCTTAACTATAGCTTAATCTGGCGGAAATTTTCCTAAATTCTTCCTGTAGATGTGAGCAGCCTTGACAACTGGAGTTCTTGCAGCCTTGGTTTTGACCTCTGTAAAATGGGTATTGTATACATATGGTATCCACAGAGATGACTGTTGCAGGAATAAAGGAAAATATTTCACAGAATGCACAAGCCAGGGTTGCCTGCAACTGCCTGGGAAAGAACTAAGCACCACATTTGTTACCCACTGCATATTGCTCTTATTTATTTACACATTCAACAAACATTTACTACCTGACAGAGCAAGAAAGGTGTAGTTGCCCCTTTTTTGGCCATTGCTATTTGGCTTGGGATGCAGACGCTGAGGTGGAGGATGGAGCTGAACTTGCATGGTGTCCCACAGCTATAAATTCCAGTGCCAGGATCAGAATCCTGGTTCGTCTGAGCCCAAATGTAGATGTTCTCCACCACACCAGCCAGCCTGGGCTCCTGCAGCCGGCCATGCAGCTGCTGTGAGGAATACAGCAAGGGAGAAGTCAAAGGCCCTTCTCCAAGGAGGCCACAGCTTCACAGACACATAGAAGTCACCGTGGGAGCCTGGGAAGGACCAAGCCAGGTGGACAGACAGGTTTGGACAGCCCAGAAGTGGAGGGGAGGGCTTCTTCGGAGAGAAAAATGTGAGTAAAGGAAGTTGATCAAAGAGGAGGATTACTTAAGGAGGTAGAGGGAGACAGGGCTTGGAGGCTCCGGCCATACCCACACGATCCAGGAGCAAGGGATGGGACCTGATGCTGTGGGTGCTTTGGGGAGCTTTGGAGATTTCTGATTCGGGTTGTTGCAGATGTTGCAGGGGTGCAGAAAGACTTATCTGAAAACTCTGTGGAGAGTCATCCTGTGTAGCTGGTAGGAATATAAAATGGCACAACCCCTTTGGAAAACAGCCTGGTGGTTCCTCAAATGCTTACACAAAGGCTTACACAAAGACTTACCCTATGACCCAGCAATTCCATTCCTAAGTATATACCCAAGAGAAATCAAAACGTATATCCAAAAAAACATGTACACAGATTTTCAGAGAAGTATTATTCATAATAACCAAAAAATGGAAACAACCCAAATGTCCATCAACTGATCAATGAATGAACAAAATGTGGTCTATCTCTACCATAGAATATTATTCAGCTACACAAATGTATGGAGTACTAACACATGCTGCAACATGGATGAACTTTGAAAAAATTACACTGGTAAAAGAAACCAGTCACAAAAGACCGCATATATGATTCCATTCATGTGAAAATGGCCAGAGTAGGGAAATCGATCAAGATAGAAAGTAGATTAGTGGTTGCCAAGGGCTAGGAGAATAGGAGGATGGGAGAGAGTGAGAGCTGACTGGTTTCTTTTAGAGGTGGTGAAAGTGCTCTAAACTTCACTGGGGTGATGGTTGTACAAACCTGTGAATATATCAAAAGCCATTAAAGTGGAAACCTTAAATGGATGAATTGTAAGGTATGTGAATTATATCTCAGTAAGGCTGTTTAAAAAATTTTATGGAGCCACCAAATAGTTTATGTGTTAGCTTAGTTAAACCTGACCTCTGCATGGGGAGGTTTATTATTTTGTTTACCATTTTACAGACGAGAAAAAAGAAGATTCAGAGAGGTCAAGTGACTTGTCCAAAGTCAGAGCTAGTGAATGGTCACTCTAGGAGTCCAGCCCATTCTCCAAAGTCCAAATTGTTCCCAAGACAGTCATTTCAGTCCCGTGGGGTTGCTTCCCATTTGCAGAAGGCCAAGGCCAGCAGCACTTCACCACATCCCCCCAGATATGCTCAGTCGCTCAATCTGCCAGGAGCCTCCCTTGTCTTGCTCCTCACTACCCCCCAGGAGATGGGCCGGGGTGGGCTTTGCTTCTAGCCCAATTCTTTTTCTTCAAAAACAATTTCTGCTCCATATATTTATGGCAAAATACAGAGCAAGACTTCTTTCACTGGGGCCTACACGAGAAGCTGTTCCCCAGCCTGCGGATATTTGATGGTCAGATCTCTCTGAGGGCACATTAAAATCTCTTGGCTGCTGGTGCGCTGCCCTGGCACCGCCCCCACCCCCCAAGTCATTAAGTGCCCCAGCCATGTTCAAGTGGGGACATTTCCATGAGCTTCTAAGATGCTATGCCCAGTGTGTTCCAGCTCTGACTCCATCCATTGGGTCCAGTGGACCTAAGGTCAGGTCCCAGCCAAGGTGTCCTCCCCATGGTGGGCACTCATCACCCGTGAGATACAGACTCTGGGGCAGCTTGTGGAAATCCAGCTCCGCCATTTACAAGGGGTGTGACCATGAGCAAAGCACCTCACCCCACTAAGCTCATTCCTTTAACAGGAAAGTGGGGACAACTGTAGTAACTTCAGGATTTACAAGATCACTTCAGGATTTTACAGGATCATTTTGTAAAGGGCTTAGAGTTTACGCTGGTCCATAGTAAGAACTCAAGAAATGATAGCTATGATCATTTTCTCCTCTTCCTCTTCCCCCGCCTTCTCCTTCCTTCCTTCCTTCCTTTTCATTATTAAACACAGAACTCTGCAAATAAAAATAGCCACACATTTTTAATACATGCCCAGCCATTCACAAAAAGGTCCCTACTTCTCAGAGGACTCTGCAGAATAGGTCTCTTTAGGGCCCTCATTAGAGAGAGAAAACAGACTGAGAAAGGGGCAGTCTATTGCCCAAGGTGTAGTCTGAAGTCAGGGATCCTGATTCCTCCAGCTCCATTTTTCGTCCTCAAGATTGCTTTGGCTATTTGGGGTCTTTTGTGTTTCCATACAAATTGTGAAATTTTTTGTTCTAGTTCTGTGAAAAGTGCCAGTGGTAGTTTGATAGGGATTGCATTGAATCTGTAAATTGCTTTGGGTAGTACAGTCATTTTCACAATGTTGATTCTTCCAATCCAAGAACATGGTATATCTCTCCATCCATTTGTATCATCTTTAATTTCTTTCATCAGTGTCTTATAATTTTCTGCATACAGGTCTTTTGTCCTCTTAGGTAGGTTTATTCCTAGATATTTTATTCTTTTTGTTGCAACGGTAAATGGGAGTGTTTTCTTAATTTCACGTTCAGATTTTTCATCATTAGTGTATATGAATGCCAGAGATTTCTGTACATTAATTTTGTATCCTGCTACTTTACCAAATTCATTGATTAGCTCTAGTAGTTTTCTGGTAGCATCTTTAGGAGTCTCTATGTATGTATCATGTCATCTGCAAACAGTCACAACTTTACTTCTTCTTTTCTGATTTGGATTCCTTTTATTTCTTTTTCTTCTCTGATTGCTGTGGCTAAAACTTCCAAAACTATGTTGAATAACAGTGGTGAGAGTGGGGCAACCTTGTCTTGTTCCTGATCTTAGTGGAAATGGTTTCAGTTTTTCACCATTGAGGATGATGTTGGCTGTGGGTTTGTCATATATGGCCTTTATTATGTTGAGGAAAGTTCCCTCTATGCCTACTTTCCACAGGGTTTTTATCATAAATGGGTGTTGAATTTTGTCAAAAGTTTCTCTGCATCTATTGAGATGATCATATGGTTTTTCTCCTTCAACTTGTTAATATGGTGTATCACCTTGATTGATTTGCGTATATTGAAGAATCCTTGCATTCCTGGAATAAACCCCACTTGATCATGGTGTCTGATCCTTTTAATGTGCTGTTGGATTCTGTTTGCTAGTATTTTGTTGAGGATTTTTGCATCTATGTTCATCAGTGATATTGGCCTGTAGTTTTCTTTCTTTGTGACATCTTTGTCTGGTTTTGGAAAGCTACAGTTATCAAGACAGTATGGTACTGACACAAAAACAGAAATATAGATCAATGGAACAGGAAAGAAAGCCCAGAGATAAACCCACGCACATATGGTCACCTTATCTTTGATAAAGGAAGCAAGAATATACAATGGAGAAAAGACAGCCTCTTTAATAAATGGTGCTGGGAAAACTGGACAGCTACCTGTAAAAGAATGAAATTAGAACACACCCTAACACCGTACACAAAAATAAACTCAAAATGGATTAAAGACCTAAATGTAAGGCCAGACCTATCAAACTCTTAGAGGAAAACATAGGAAGAACACTCTATGACATAAATCACAGCAAGATCCTTTTTGACCCACCTCCTAGAGAAATGAAAATAAAAACAAAAATAAACAAATGGGACTTAATGAAACTTAAAAGCTTTTGCACAGCAAAGGAAACCATAAACAAGACCTAAAGACAACTCTCAGAATGGGAGAAAATATTAGCAAATGAAGCAACTGACAAAGGATTAATCTCCAAGATTTACAAGCAGCTCATGCAGCTCAATAACAAAAAAACAAACAACCCAATCCAAAAATGGGCAGAAGACCTAAATAGACATTTCTCCAAAGAAGATATACAGATTGCCAACAAACACATGATAGAATGCTCAACATCATTAATCATTAGAGAAATGCAAATCAAAACTACAATGAGATATCTCACACTGGTCAGAATGGTCATCATCAAAAAATCTAGAAAGAATAAATGCTGGAGAGGGTGTGGAGAAAAGGGAACCCTCTTGCACTGTTGGTGGAAATGTAAATTGATACAGCCACTATGGAGAACAGTATGGAGGTTCCTTAAAAAACTAAAAATAGAACTAGCATATGACCCAGCAATCCCACTACTGGGCATATACCCTGAGAAAATCATAATTCAAAAAGAGTCATGTACCAAAATGTTCATTGCAGCTCTATTTACAATAGCCAGGACATGGAAGTAACCTAAGTGTCCATCAACAGATGAATGGATAAAGAAGATGTGGCACATATATACAATGGAATATTACTCAGCCATAAAAAGAAACGAAATTGAGTTATTTGTATTGAGGTGGATGGACCTAGAATCTGTCATACAGAGTGAAGTAAGTCAGAAAGAGAAAAACAAATACCGTATGCTAACACATATATATGGAATCTAAGAAAAAAAAAAAAAGGTCATGAAGTATACCTAGGGGTAAGACGGGAATAAAGACACAGACCTACTAGAGCATGGACTTGAGGACATGAGGAGGGGGAAGGGTAAGCTGTGACAAAGTGAGAGAGTGGCATGGACATATATACACTACCAAACGTAAAATAGATAGCTAGTGGGAAGCAGCCGCATAGCACAGGGAGATCAGCTCGGTGCTTTTTGACCACCTAGTGGGGTGGGATAGGGAGGGTGGGAGGGAGGGAGACGCAAGAGGGAAGAGATATGGGAAGATATGTATATGTATAACTGATTCACTTTGTTATACAGCAGAAACTAACACACCATTGTAAAGCAATTATACTCCAATAAAGATGTTAAAAAAAAAACTTTTTTTAATTGCCCAAGGTCACACAGCTGGTTGTGGGCCGGCTGATTCAAAAGCCCAAGCTCATTCACTATGGCCCCCACTGTCCACTTCTTCCTCAAGGCCAACCATAGTAGGCCCGTTTAGAAATAGCCATGGTACATGAAGGATCGATTGTTCTTCTGAGTCTTGGAACATGTTTAAATTGTGAATTGCCAATGAAGGTTTGGGGGATGAGAAAATCAGAGCAGTCAGCACATTCCTGCGATGGGAGAAGTCAGCCCCCGTGGATGACACAGCCGAGTGCAGTTGCACCCTGGTCCCCACCCACCCCACCTCACCGCGGTGGCCAGGCCAAGCCAGGTGGACCAGGCTGGTGTCTCAGAGGTCCCCGGCGGGAGGAGCCAGACTCAAAAGATTCTTCAGAACAGGTGGCCCGGGTCCAAGGAACTGACCAAGGGCTCCACCCCAGCCTCTGCTCAGCCAAGATTGCATTTCTGAGGACTGGTCAGGACAAGGTTGGGGAAGCAGTGCCAGTTCTCCTTGGGCTTTCGGAATGCAATGGAAAGAAAGCTCTCAGGCCCTGGAGGGCAGGGGTGGGACCTCTCATTTATGGAGAAGATTCCCAGCACCCAGCCGGGCGGTGAGCTCTACAGGTGTGCTGTTCAGGCAGGAAGCCAGCCCGTCCTTCCACCAGGGCCAAGCCCTGAAGACAAGGGCTCCAAAGGGGACAGCAGAACATCCCAGAAAAGAGAAGCAATCACGCGATCTGGACCCACCTTGCTTTGGACTTGGCTCCCAGGAGCGCTGAGGCAACTTGACCTTGAGACTCAGTCCCCTCCTTGGTAGGAAGAGGTCAGTGACGATCGTCTACCACCCACCCACCTACCCCAGTCTTGTTGTGAAGACTGGGGACCGTCCCCGAGCCTCTACCCTACGCTCACTCAGTCATTGAAAACCTGGTCTAAGAACCACCTACTCTGCCCAGCTCACTTGCCCCTCCGTCTAAAATTCCCTCGTTCAGAAGTTTACTCATGCTTTCGTTTTCGACATTTCCTGAAATGCCCAGGCCCAGTGTGACTCCCACTCCCCGTCAACGCCACTCACTCATTCACTTATTTGTTTATTCATTCACTCAACAGACATATTAATTATCCAAATGTTTAAGGCAATAGCATCTCTTAGCCAGGAATTTCCTTATGAATGAGTGAATTTCAAGCTAAGGGAAAATTAGAACTACGGATTTTCCTACATTTATATCGGCTATGAAACAGTAGCATGCCAAGGTGAGTGAATTTTGAACTCATAAATTCTGGCTTTAAGGGGCCTTATGGTAAAATATTCCGCTACAATTGTGCCTCTTGACCTGGATTGCTGCCTTCTCTTCCCAAGCAGGAATCCACGTAAGAAATTTGCTTGAACTGGAAACAGACTTCAGAATCTCCCTTTTACAGGTACAACATTTATGAAGACATATACAGGGACGTTGCTCTTGAAGTGTTTCCCCAAAGCAACTTAATGGCTGCAATAAATGTGAGCAAACAAGATCCTCGTATCTTAAAAAAAATCATAATAATAATCCCATTCACCACCTGTATCTGAGTCAGCATGCCCAATTTTAAAGTCAGAATGCCGTGGCCTGAAGGCTCAAGCGTCCAATTCTATAAATACAGACAGAAGCTGCAAAGTCAAAAGGCCAGACCATCCCAATCTGTCACCCTTTCCGCATTGATAAATTATGTACACCCCTTGGATGGATACGCCCCGAGGCCTGAGGTCCTGTCTGACAGAGTCAGATCTTCAGTCCCGGCCCCAGTCCCCCCCCCGCCATCCGCTCCCCCTACACTGCTCAGCCTGCCACTCCCACTCTCCATGCTGTCTCCTCTGGGCAGACCAGGTGTGCTCCGTGATGGATTGCCTTACCGGCCCCTCCATCCTGGAGGCGGCCAAGCCCGGGTGGCAGGAAGCAACCTCCGGGTCTTTTTGATGGACGGCAGGCACGTCAAAACTGGAAAGGAGCCTGTCTCGGTGTGGGGGTTGGGGGGGTGGCGGGGGGGACATGCGTTTTATCTGAGTTGCGGGGGCCGCTTCCCGGCTTCTTCCTGACCACACCCTGTCCCCCTACCTCTCATTCCCCCTCAGCCCTCTTTCTCCCTCCTTAGGGCCCTGAATGCTTTTGGTGTGTGTCTGAGAACCACACGTTAGTCAAAGAGCAAGAAAAAGGAACCAAGTTTCCTCCCATTTTAGAAGACTTTTTTCTGTGATCTTAAGACGAAATCAGAAGGGTGCCTTGTCTCCAACTAGCTCCTTAGAATTCAGAAAGACGGTTGCAAGTCATTTAAAAAGAGACTCAGCATCTTTAATAAATTTAATCCACGTCTGATTACAGAGGAAGAAAGCTTTCTTTCTCTCTCTCTTTTTCATCTTCTAGGGATGGAATATCGCAATAACTGTTCCCTCTGATTTTTAAAAAAATAAGATTTGCTAAAGGTCAATGTATCTCCTGGCCACATATGCAGCAACATTCAAATTTCCCTGGCCCAAGAATAAAAAGATTCTATCATTAAAAATAAAAGCATAAGGACATCTCTCGAGCCCATGGGGGATTTTAGAAAGAGGAGACATTTCGTTATCTAGGCGCAATCATGAGATTTTTAAGCAGTATCTCTAATCTGCTTTCCCCCGCCTGCCCCCCGCAAACCCATCCACCCCCTACTCCCCTCACATCCCCCCTCCTTCTTTTCACATCAAGGTCTTTTTATCTTCCAATTTTGCATCTAAAGATGAGGTGAATACCATTAGCTCAATTCAACCTCAAGTGTAGTCAGATGGGCCTGTGATTTCTGAAAAGCACTCGCTAAGGTCACATTAAAATGTATAAGAGCATTTCGATTCCTGAGAAGGGGGCTTATTATCCACCCGTGGTGTAAAAGAGGAATGTCAGTGGCCACAGACTTGGGTGAAAACAAAAGAGATACCAGGATTTCAGTCTTTTGTCAGCAAGCTTCTCTCCTTTCTTTGCACAGCTCTCCCGCCAGCCCTGCAGATAGCTCTGCAGACTGCAAACTTAGGCCTCTTGCAAAAAAAAAAAAAAAAAAGAAAAAGAAAAACAAGTTTAACTGTCTCCCCTTGCCAGTTTTTGTTTTAACCCTTCCAGTTAGAATCAGCCATGTCACTTGCTTTCAAATTATAAAC